>NC_142127.1:104047291-104725982 GCF_024610735.1 Ursus americanus
TTGCTGCCAAGGCCTCCACTAGTCTCGTTGGAATCTCCCAGGAAGAGTGTGCATACTGGCTCAGCATGCCATAGGCCACTGCAGTCATTCGGGCTCCTAGGATTGTGAGCTGTGATTCTGCGCAAACAGGGGTCACCGAAACCTTGCCGTGGACACTCCCCGTGCCCTGGCCGGATCTCTGGGGTGATGCGCCAGCCTCCAGCTGCTGCGAGCGTTGGCTGCTGAGGACTCACAGCTGCCCTTTTCTGGAGAAGTTCCCTTGGGACAATAACAGCTTCCTGGCCCTGAAGGTCACACCCACACACAAGGCCAATACTTAAGCAGTACAAAAGGCCAGAGCCTTGCACCAAAGTTGGACTGACTGGTGGGACCTACACCGTGGCGCTCCCCGTAGGGTTGGGCAGAAGCCAGGCTCCAGCCAAGACCGCATCCTGGCTCAACCACCTCTCCTGCCTTGCTCTGCTGCCCTCACCCCCTCTGCTGACAGGGTTCCCTCAGTAGGTCCCTTTTCCAAGACTCCTCCGATCAGGCTCTGCCTAAGTAATCTCTCATCTGTCCACAGACCTCTGAGCCCATCTGGAGTCTTCCACAGGGGCAATCATACTCTGCTTGGACCGGTAAAGACAGTGACAATATTCTGACCTTCAAGACTGTTGGGACAGCCACTGTCCCTTTACTCTCCTCCCTAGAATGGCATTATTATCAGTGTTCACAAAACACAGGTGAAGACACTCGGAGAGTGGGAAAAGAAAAGGCTCTCTCTATTAACCGTCGTTCAGAGATGCATTCAGATATTAATAATACAATGATATTTGTTAGAAAACCACAGGCAGCTAAGAAGTTGAAAATAAGTTCTAGAAGAAAAGTGCTCGTGAAAAAGATCCAGAGCTCCAGGGTACCACTTGGATTAATGACCATTGTATAACATCTAATTTGTGTTTGGTTCGACTTTTACCATCGACCACAAATACTGGCAATTATTTTCCTTGAAGTGACAAGCTCACTTCACGCAATTTTAAGCAACATTTTGCCAAATACGTAAGTCTGAGTACCCATAATTTGTCTGTCAGTTATTCTTCTGAGTAAAAGTGGTCTCTCTCTCTCTCTCTCTCTCTCTCTCTCTCTCTCACACACACACACACACACACACACAAAGATGAGGTCGGCTCACAGCTTGATTGCCCGGGGACTCTTCCTCAAGGTAAACTACCTTGCTACTTGGGCACGCCGGGGTGCTTTACGTGTGCTTCTCATTTTTCACTCAGAATATTCAAAAGACAGGTACTCAGGGTCAAGATTAAGTAAAATTAGTACTCGTATGACATTGGAGAGGACAGGGTACACTGGTAGAGTTTGGTGTCACCGGCTAGATTCCTGCCAAGGTGCTAACCCAATGTTTTCGCACCATCAGGGAACATGTCAAACACACTGGAAAAGGTGAAAAATGTCCTGGTGGGCTTTTTAAAGTAAGCTTTTTATTCTAGAAGACTTTTAGATTTACAGGAACATTATTAAGATAGTACAGAGAACTCTCACAAACCCCACACCAATGTTCCCTTATTTTTGACATCTTGCATTAGTATGACACACTTGTGACAACCAAGGAAACAATTCTGAGATATCATTATTAACTAACGTTTAACTTTATATGGATTTCCTTAGTCTTCACCTAATGCCCTTCCTCTATTGAAAGAGCCCAGCCAAGATACTGCGTGACATTAGTCTTTAGGCTTGACTGGATCTGTTTCTCAGATTTTCCTTGGTTTGGATGACCTTGACAGTTTTGAGGATGTTGGTCAGATATTTTGTGGACTGTCTCTTAATTGGCATAGTTCTGATGTTTTCTCTTGATTAGATTGGGTTCACGAATTTTTTGAGAGGAAGACCACAGAGACAAAATGCCATATCAAGGGTCCCTGCTATCAACATGACTTATCACTGTTGATGTTGACCTTGGTCACCTTACTGAGGTGGTGCTTCTCAGATTTCTCTACTACTCCTTCTGCCCCTCCTTTCCACATTGTCCTCTTCAGAAGGTGGTCACGATGTGCAGCCCACACTTAAGGAGAAAGGGGTTGCGCCCCACCTCTTGGAGGCTGAAGTAGCCACATAAGTTACTGGTTACTAAGGGATTTTCTTAATGTTATTTCTTGTCTTCCCTTTTCTTTAATTCAATTAGCCAACCTACAGTACATCACCAGTTTTAGATGTAGCATTCAACAGTCCATCAGTTGTGTATAACCCCCAGTGCTCATCACACCACGTGCCCTCCCCGATGTCCATCACCCAGTGACCCCATCACCCCACCCACCTCCCCTCCAGCAACCCTCAGTTTGGTTCCTAGAGTCGAGAGTCTCTGGTGGTATGTCTCCCTGTCTGATGACTTCCCGTTCTGTTTTCCCTCTCTTCCCCTACGGTCCTTTGCCGTTTCTTATATATTCTTAATGTTATTTTGAAAATAGATTTGGCCTTACAGAACACTGCAGGGGTCTTGGGGGGACCCCGGGAGGTCTGCAGTCCACACTTCTAGAACTACTCTCCTGCACAATGGAGGCAGGGAGGCATGAACCGAGGAGCTACAGTCAGATATATCTTGGTGCTTCCAGGACTCCCCAAGGATAACTGTGAGAGAAAAGTTGTAGCCACTGTTACTTGATCAGTGCAAGTCTGCGTAAGGACTCAGCCCCCTCAGGAATAAGGTCTAGCTCTCCTCCCACACAGCAGAGCCACAGAGGGCTTCTGTAGGGTGAGGGAAGTATAGAATGAGTCATGGGAAGAGGAAAGATAATCATCAATCATGGATTACCCCTCTGCAGTTGCAGTGACTCAACATTGTGTCACTAACCCTCTTGTTTTGAATCTACAGAGATCGGGTCTCGCTACCACATTTAAGGAAACTGTCGCAGATCACACTAGATCTTGCTTCTCAGCAAGAAAGAGTGAGGGTACTTTGTTCTAATAATCAGTGAGATAACACTTTTAGAATTGGAGCCAGATATAAGGTACAGCATGGTTAGACACACGAGACACAAACAGTGGACCCAGACACAACTCACACGCCCGTCTCCTATTCCGGGTACCTCAGTAACAACCCACTTTGTGTGCGATGCCTCGGCTCTCATAGCTTCATCCAGGTGCAACCTGACAGCACCTTGCGTCAGGTCCGCACATATCTCTTGGCTACTAGCCATGGATTCTGATCAAGCTGGGGCATGGGATGCTGCAGAAAGCCCCTCGATGCCCACATATGCACGACCCAAATGTATGGTCTCTTCAGGCTGCTAAAACAACATGCCACAGACTGGGTGCCTTATAAAACAAACATTTATTTCTCACAGTTCCGGAGGCTGGGAAATCCAAGATTATGGTGCTGGTAGATTTGGTGTCTAGTGAGAGCTTCCTGGTTCAGACGGCCATCTTCCCATTGTGTCCTCAAAGGGCAGAGGGAGCTCTCTGGGGTCTTTTTACAAGGGCACTGATTCCATTCATGAGGACTTCATCTTCATGACTGGTCACCTCCCATAGGCCCCACCTGCTAATACCATACCTTGAGAGTTAGGATCTAACATGTGAATTTAGGAAGGGTTACAAACATTCAATCTACAGCAATAGTTAATGCTCCGTTGGGAAAATCTTTGAACAGTGCGAGATAGGATCTAGTGAATAAACACTTCCTTCCATCCCATCCCACAGCACTGAGAATGACTCTGACTCACATTTCATGTGGCTTCTCAGGTTTCATGGCATCGAGCACTCACTCTCCTATAGTAGTGGTCAGCTTAACAGCACATCTCACACTTGGCTCTCTTCTTTCCTGAAATTCTTTCCCTACCCCTTAGTTTTGCTCTTAGGATCACTTCCCAATAAAAGTAATAATATGTGTTTGTCTCAGACTCCCTCTTCTGAAGAGCATAGGCTAAGAAAGATCAACGCCAAGTATATATTCCTTCCACAAATATCTATTAAGCACCTCCTATGTGTAAAGCATCGTGGCAGGCTTACAGACAACTGGGAAAATAATCAGACAACTCATCACAAATATAAATGCAGTAGAAGGAGAAGTGCAGTGTGCTTTCAGACTCTGTAATACCCTAATTTAGGGGACCGAGGAGAAATTCTTTCAAGAAAAGGACTTCTCCACTGAGACCCAAAGAGTGAATAGGACTTCTTTCTGGGAGGGACAAGAGAAAGGGGAGAATGTTGGGCAGTAAAACATCAAGTTGAAAGAAATGGAAGGAAGTGAGGGCAGAGGACAGGTGCGTGGTTGGCTGAGCAAAGAGGGCAGAGAGACTGGAGGGTAGTGAGGAGAACAAGAGGTTGACAAAGGGAACCAGTACCTCATGGTGAAGAGCCTTGAGAATTTATCCTATGAGCAGTGGGGAACCACCGAAGAGTTCTGAGTAGAATTAGCATTCTTCGGAGACTATTTTGGCTGTAGATGTGAGAAATATTTGGAGGATCAAGAGTGAGTGCAGGATGACCAATTAGAAGGTGATTTAACTGATCTAAGCAAAAGATGAACATGGTGCCCACTGGAGTGGTGGCCTGTGGGGTGGAGAGAAGCTAAAAGATTTAAGAGGTGCTCAGATGTAAAACAAAACAAAACAAAAACCTCCATTTTTATGGTTCAAATGGGAGAGGGATTGGTGTTTTCCAATTTGTGAGAAGTTAATTATGAGAAAAGTAAAATTTGTTAAGTTTCTGCATGTCTTTTCTATAACTTGTGGAGAAACTCCATTTGTTTGCCTAGTATAGTTTTACTATTTGTAATTGTATTTGGATGAGAAGGAGTTTTAATTAATTTTTTTTAATTTTTAATTTTTTTGATGTAAAGTTCGATAATTCATTAGTTGTGTATAACACCCAGTGCATCATGTAATACGTGCCCTCCTTACTACCCATCACCGGCCTATCCCATTCCCCACCCCCCTCCCCTCTGAAGCCCTCAGTTTGTTTCTCATAGTCCATAGTCTCTCATGCTTCATTCCCCCTTCTGATTACCCCCCTTTCCTTATCCCTTTCTTCTCCTACCGATCTTCCTAGTTCTTATGTTCCATAGATGAGAGAAACCATATGATCATTGTCTTTCTCTGCTTGACTTATTTCACTTAGCATTATCTCCTCCAATGCCGTCCATGTTGCAGCAAATGTTGAGAAATCGTTCTTTTTGATAGCTGAGTAATATTCCATTGTATATATGAACTGGCTCTTTGGGCAACTAATCTTTGATAAAGCAGGAAAAAACATCCAGTGGAAAAAAGACAGTCTCTTCAATAAATGGTGCTGGGAAAATTAGACAGCTACATGCAAAAGAATGAAACTTGACCACTCTCTCACACCGTACACAAAGATAAACTCCAATGGATGAAAGTCCTCGATGTGAGACAGGAATCCATCAAAATCCTAGAGGACAGCATAGGCAGCAACCTCTACGACGTCGGCTACAGCGACCTTTTTCATGACACATCTCCAAAGGCAAGAGAAACAAGATAAAATGAACTTGTGGGACTTCATCAAGATAAAAAGCTTCTGCACAGCCAAGGAAACAGTCAAAAAAACTAAGAGGCAGCCCACGGAATGGGAGAATATATTTGCAAATGATACTACAGATAAAAGACTGGTATCCAAGATCTACAAAGAACTTCTCAAACTCAATACACGAGAAACAAATAAACAAATCATAAAATGGGCAGAAGATATGAACAGACACCTTTCCAATGAAGACATACAAATGGTTAATAGACACATTCAAAATCATTAGCCATCAGGGAAATTCAATTCAAAACCACACTAAGATACCACCTCATGCCAGTTAGAATGGCAAAAATTGACAAGGCAAGAAACAATTGCTGGAGAGGATGTGGAGAAAGGGGATCCCTCCTACATTGTTGGTGGGAATGCAAGTTGGTACAGCCACTCTGGAAAACAGTGTGGAGGTCCCTTAAAAAGTTAAAAATTGAGCTACCCTATGACCCAGCCATTGCACTACTGGGTGTTTACCCCAAAGATACAGACGTAGTGAAGAGAAGGGCCATGTGCACCCCAATGTTCATAGCCCTTCAACAGATGACTGGATTAAGGAGTTTTAATTAATTTTAAGAAAATTTCAAGACATTCCATTTATATACTACATAATTCTAAAATTTCACCTTGTATAGGTAAAAATATGAGATCCTTTGATCCGTAATACCAGAACTCAAACTCCATCTGCCACTTACTCACAAAGCAACCGTAAGCAGGTCACGAATCTTTTCCAGTCCTTTTTAAAACATATAATAAATCAATAGTTGGAGCTAACACCACCTGAGTCTTGTGTGTCTGGTAGTTGTTAATTTTTTTAAGGAATGAAATAAGACGACGGATGTAAGGTGCCAAGTACGGTGGCACCAATAGATACGTGGAAAATGGTATCTACTCTTTGTAGTATTTACAGATCATGACTCAGGAGCCCCTCTCAAACCTTGCCTAAATCACTATCCTAAAACAATCCACTCTAAAACTGTGCTTTGCTATCCTCCCCTTACTGTGTTATTCTGTTAGCTCTAAATAGCTCCCCTGTTCTCATCTCCTCCATGCTTTGCGTGGACAATTCCAGTTCAGGTTCTCGACTCCCCTCCCTTCCTGTGATGATTCATTGAGAAGTTCAGTCGTCTTAGCCTCAACGAGCCTGAAATGCTGCACATCATCTCTCTCTGCCCGTGCTTCACTTCAGCCGTTCCAAAACGGCTGCCCGTTTTTGTGTCTTTGCTGCTGCAGCCGCAGTGACGAGGTCAGTGAGCTGCTGCCCTTGGCAGGAGACAGGTCACTCGGCTTATGTGAGTTGTCTCAGGTCACATACACCACCCAGTAGCCTTGGGATATGAGGCTTCCCCAAGCTCTCTCTGAGTGTCCTTCTAGAAGCAATTTTTTTTCCCCCATTGGCTCTCTTGGCAATAGCCTTGCACACACAGTAACTCCGTTAACTTAATCCATTAGTTGAGTCATGTTTAAACACAGAGCGGTACAAAGTCAGTACAATTGGGCTTTCAGCTCAGATGTTTCAGAAAATAGCTTCCATGCCTACGTGCGTTTTGCGAACAGAGAGTCATCAGGCAGTGATTGTGACAAAGTAGAACCAGACTTTCAGTGAGTTTCCATCTGGGAAAACTCTCAAGAGTTGAGTCTGTCAAAGCAGTGGCTTTTAAGCTTCTTTTTTAGTAAGGAAATGAAAATTTTCAAATAAAATTTTATAAAGAAAATATATGAAACAGATTGGGAGGAGCGATTCTGATTAAGTGGCATAAAGTCATGGAGACGCAGTCAGTCCCCCAGTCCCTTCCCCAAATAACCCCCAGTGGTACCACCATTGGATTTAAAGCACCTTAATCACTGCTCTAGACCATAGTTTTCCCCAAAAAGGCCACTGGAGCAGGCAGCAAGCGGCGGCAGCCCATGTCTGCATGCTTTTGGGATGGGATGCATGGAGAAGGTACAGCCAGCCCACTCGGGCCTCCACCTCCAGGAGCATTTCCCAGGTGGAGAGTCTTTCTGTAGCACAGCTTCCCTTCCAAACTCATGATATCCTGATGCTTGAAATCACAGAGGACAGAGGATCAGAGGCAGAAAATGTCTGTATCATTTTGGATTCTTTGGCTGCAAGCAACAGAAATCGACTCTGACTACCTCAATCCAAAAATAAATGTATTGGAAGGATATGAGGTGGCTTTCATAATTGGAAAGCAGCTGAAAAACCAGGTGTAAAAGGGGAATGAAGGAAGTTCCAAACACCCAGGTAGAAAGAAATAATTGACAATCTTGTCTGGGTGTGCACACTGAGGAGAATCAAGTCCTATATGGAAGAAGTGGTACTCCCAAAGGAAATGCCAACAATCTTTAGATGGCCAGACAGCTGCCAGCTATGGGGCTCCAGAGATTAGCTAGCATTTGGTGGGGGGAAGGTACTCCACTGATTATGTACAAGGTCACAGCAAAACTCAAGCTTCTGGATCCCCATTGGTTCCTTGGTCTGCCACCACAATGCTATAGTCTGGTTGGTAATACCCAGATCATTTGACAATCAGGTGTCATAAACTGTCCTGCCAAGATCCACGTAGCTTCTAGCTCTGACCTTGGCCATATGACCTGATCTTGAATCTTCTCCAGCCTTGACACTTCTGAATTCTTTACTCATGTCACATTTCTGTCTTCTGGCTTTTCCTGTCCCACAGGCCCCCAGGCTCCCGCAGCTCTCTGCACATGCTGTCTCATTAGAGAAGATGCTTTACTCGTGCCACCACTCATTTCCCATTTTGCCCCAAACTGTCATTTCTGGCCTCACTGTAGGGTGGGCTTATCTGGGTTATCATCACATAAGTTGGGAAATTCAAGAGCAAGAATGATGAGTAGGTTGTGTGGCCAGGTACTAGGGGAGCATAAGCAAAGGACCAAAGTCCCATCCATGTGAAGAGTAAGGTCAGAACTCAGTGTGGCCAGAGTCTGGGCACTAGAAGAGTAGACAAGAAGTTGCAGCAAGATGATGGGACAGACTGAGCGGTGGTCCAGGGTCCAAATCCTACAGAAGGGAACAGATGGATGAGGGCTTGATGTGAGTCTTTCAGATGGACTCATCGCATAAGGGCTTTGACAACCCAGAGCCATGGAGGAGACTTCCTGCCTGCCACAGCATCATTATACACGCTGTTCTAGAGAGCTGGACAACATCTCACTCAGCTTCCCTCTACTGCTTCTCCAAGTTTGGACACGTGTAGATTTTAAGGGTACCAAACCAAGCAGGATGCAATGTAACTGCACGAGGCTCTACTTGTTAATATGGGAACACTTTTACAAGATTCGGGGCTTAATGTTCTAGCTCTCACAGCTGGAATGGCTTTGCTAGTTGGCGTGGTTCATTGACTGAAACTTGGATTTATTGTTGACCTACATTCGACGAGGTCAGGATGTCAGAACTCCCGCAGCATAGTGTGGAGAAAGGAACCCAAATGCTTCGGGAGATGAGGATAAAGAGGTAGGCTTTATTCTGTGGGACCCACTCACTTTCATCTTGACTTTGTCTTCAGGGGGTCCCAAAGGACACCAAACAAGGAATTGAGAAGCAGCCTCCTTGAAAACCTTTGCCCCAGCGTCCTCTGTGAGTGAGGATAAAACAGGAGATGTGAAACAGCCCCTCTGACCTGATTTCAGTAGGGGTGATGGAATCCCAGAGCGACCGAGGCTGGTAGCAGCGCCTAACCATCCGCATCAAAGGGGGCTTCGGGGTCAGGGTGGTAATGTGCTTTACACTGCAGGGAATTATGCTCACGGCTAATTTATCCAGTGCTTCCTATGGATGAAAGACATGAAAAGCCTACTAAAGTTTTACTTATATATATAACTAGAAAAATTCTGAGTCCAGTGAGCAGGAACATGACTGAGTCACCCAGTAGGAAGCCCTGGCCTCTCACCCACTTCTTCTTTTTCCTCCAGTTTTACTGAGAAATAATTGACGCACATCACCGTGTAAGTTCAAGTGTATGGCACAATGGTTTGATTTACATGTGTTGTGAAACGATTGCCAGAATGGGCTTCGTTAACATTCATCATCTCCTATAGACAGAATAAAAGGAGAAGAGAAAAATAGCTTTATGATGAGAGCTCTTGGGATCTACTCTCTCAGCAACTTTCTGTCTACCACCCAGCAGCATTGGCTCTAGTCGCGAGGTTGCACAATTTATCCCTGGTTCTTATTTATTTTATAACCGGATCTCACCCAGTTCTAGTCCCAAAGCCCCCTAATTGAAGGGGAGGCTGGTGCCCTGTGTAAGGACCCTACGTCACGGCCACAAGCATACACTGTATATTTTCTACCAAGCCTTCCTCACGTGGCCTCACGCGGCCATATGGCAAGGGTTCTAGAAATCCAATACCATACCCGAGGTCCTAGTCTGGGCAATGAGATCATGAAAAGAAAGAAAAGGCATCCAGCTGGAAGGAAAGAAATAAAAATGTTGTTATTCACAGATGGCATGGTGTTCTATATAGAAAAGCCCAAAGAATTGTGATACTAGAAAAGGTATACGATGATATTATTTGGTGATAAAAAGAAAGGAGCTATTAAGCCATGAAAAACATAAAGGAACCTTAAATGCATATTGGTAAGCAAAAGAAATTGGTCTGAAAAGCTACATATTGTACAATTCCAATTATATGATGTTCTAGAAAAAGGTAAAACTGTAGTAACAGTAAAATGATCACTGGTTACCAGGGAAGAAGGGAAAGAAAGCAAAAGTGAAGTCCCAGGGGATCGTTAGGGCAGTAAACTATTGTGTATAAAACTATAGTGGTAGATTTATGGCATTATGCATTGGTAAAAATCCATAAACTTTCAGCACAGTGAATCTTTTGCAAATTTAAAAATCAGTCCTGTATGAATCTCCAGTGATAAGATAATAAGTGCTGGGGCTGTGACGTAGGGTGTGGTGACTCTCGTTAACAACACTGTGCTATGTATTTGCAAGTCGCTCACAGAGTAGATTTTAAAAGTTCTCATTATCAGAAAGAAATTGTAGCTGTGTGCAGTGACGGAAGCTAATGCAATTTATTGGGGTGATCATGTCACAGCGTATAGATACATCATCAAGTCATTATGTGGTACGTCTAAAATGAACACAAGGTCATATGCCAATTACATCTCAATTAAAAAAAGAGTGATAGAGAGGGACATTATGACACCACTCAGGGCAGGTTTTTCCCAGTTATTCACCAATGGAATAGTTTGCCTTATAAGGCAGGTACCAGCTTTCATCATGAGAAATATCCAACATACTTTTACAATGTAGTCTCATTTTTTATAGAACTCTTTCTAAGAAAATGTGGTTTGCAAATAGACAGCCGCATACAATATGCCCAAAGTAAGACCGACCAGTGGCACTGGTACTGCTCGCTGGGAACGGATGGGGCCAGTTTGGCAGGTGATGGGGCCACTCTGTGTCTTCATTGTGGTGGTGGGTACGTGGTCAGGTACGTTTGTCAAAATGATCCCAACTGTCCACGAGACATGTAACTGTCTTACTGCATATAACTTATTCTTGAATGTTGTTAAGTGAAGGAGATGTGCACTGTGATTTCCAGCGCAACCACACGTGGGGCTGACTTCTCAGCTTCGGTGGCTTCCTCCGGGCACAGACTTCCGTGCTTCACTCCTCAGCGAAAGTCCCACTGTGCGCCACCGTCTGCAGGTAGCAAAGGTGTTCATGACTCCCAATTCTGTGTCGCTGCGGTTCTGTCCCAGCTGCTTCAGGGACGATCCGGGCAAAACCCAGCTGGCGCAATGGCACTCCCAACAGGGAAGTTGAAGAGGCGTGGGGGCAACCAACCGCGGGTCGTACAGGAGCCCGGAAGCCATCACCACTGCAGGCCAGAACCCAAGATGGTTATAAAACGACCGTGTGACAGGAAGTAGGATCCTTGGGGAGAGATGTAACCAAACCAGGGGGCCTTATGGGATGGGCACCCAGCGTGTATATAGATACTCAGACCTCACTTGCCTCCGTTCTTCCAATTTCCCGCACCTGGCTGACGTTGGCCAAACCCTACAAGAAGGCAGAGGCACAGGGGGCCTGTTGATGTAGACCATAAAGGTCAGCCCCTTCCTGATCACAGAAGCCGGGTGAAGGATGGGGAGGCGATCCCACGCATACCTCATCTACCCAGCTCACAGCCAGCAAGAGGTTCTTGAGCTTCTGGAACTCTCTAGAACTCTCTCTCTCTCTTTCTCTCTCTCACACACACATACACACACACAGACACTCACACATACATATGCACACAACAGATATCTATCTTATCAGAACTTTTGAATTAGGAAAAAGTTGAGGAAAAAAGGCAGAGAAGCCTTGCGTCAGACAGCAGAATGGTTTTCTGCCGGAGTCTGGTAGCATAAAGAAACCACTTTACTCCCCTCTTAGGAAAAAGGGAAAATGTTCTTACGCCCTGATAAATGTTTTAAAAGACATACAGCAGATGGGCTTCTTTTTTTTTAAGCCCGAGGACAGAGCTAGGCGGCCCTCATGACACGGTGCCTCGGGGACCGTTCCCTGTCGACTGAAGCAAACAGAAACCCTCTTCGGTTTGGACAAAAACCAAGCAGCGTCCAGAGGCGGTGTACTTTCCCTTCTTTCCACTTTGCGATGAGATGGAAGGGGAGGCGGAGGGGAAGAGGGACCTGAGAGGGACAAATGGGGCTCTTGTGGTTAGTGCCAGCGTTCCTTGGGTGCCCCTGTCCAGGAAGAAGGTTGCCCCCAGAAGCCGTCCCCAGCACGGTGCCCAGCATACAATCAAAGCCTCATCGATGTTTGTTGAGTGATGATGGAAAATAGCAGGACTAAAAACGTATTCTAAACGGTATGCTGTGTCCTAAGGGCTGCCTTGGCATAGCTGCGGCCCCGCTGATGGCTCACATCATCGGGATTATCACCCTCATCTGCTTACAGTCCTGCAGGGGCGTCAGGACAACGCCAGTCTCCCAGCAAGGTAACTCGGCTCCTGACATCAGATGCCTGTCTGCCTCTGCTTTCTCTGCAATGCTCGCTCACTGGCTCCTGCAAGACAGCTCTTCTGGGCGTCTGCTGCCCCCCGCCCGGTGGCCACGGGGTGCCACAGGCCTCCAGCCTTGCACCTGGGGCTCCCTCTGGCCGCATCCTGCCCCTCTTCTTCCCTGATCTTACTTATTCCTAAAGAGTCTACTCAAATCCACAGCCCCTGGGCATGTCCTCGGTACCGGTGGGCCCCCTGGCTCCCCCTTCAATGCACCAGGCTGAGTCCTGGCTAGAGAAATAACTGCTTCTGAGTCCTCTTACACACAGGTGCTCAGGAAATGCTCCTTGAATTGCTGCATTTGTAAAATGTGGCCTCCTCCAAGGAAAAAGTGACCTGGCATGAAGGGAAAATCATGCATTATTTGATCAGAGGGTGGAGTCATATATACTTACTGGGTTTAAAAAGGAAAAACACACACAACCAAACATAAGTCAAAGTTGCTAAGGCACCGAATTTCTATTTTCAAATTTCATATGGAGCCAAGTGTGAATTTCACCACCATTAAACACAAGAAGCTCTTACATCCCAAAGACTGCTGATCATGCACGTTCACCATTAGTACATGTGTAATTACAACAATATGATGAAGGTATGACCATGTGGGTGAGTCAGCCGGGCCCAGGCCGTTTGGTACTGAAATATAAGGACAGTCTTGGCAGGGCCGTTCCAGTTTCCAGAAGCTGTTCTGTTCTTTTCTGGCTTTGCTCTGTACAGCTCATTCTGTCCTTGCTGCCCATAACCCTGCCTGCCCCTCTGCTTCCCACCCAGCCTGGCACGGATCCCCGCTCTGTGCCCCCACCCCCAGAGACGGCAGATGGGTATGACTCCCATCATCTCACCCCCTCCCACCGGACTGGGAGCTCTGTGGGGCACAGCTCAGGGACCGGCCACGTGAGCTTTTCCAACAAGTGAAGTAAATGGAAAAACGATAACAGGAAAATGAACGAGTTGGTTCTGGATCATTCTTTTGCCTCACATGCCTCTGACATGCACCCCAAATTTTCCTTTGTCCTTAGGCCGTCCAGCTTTGGAGTCCTGGAATTCTCCCCTAATAGGAAGTTTAGCGACAAGTATGGAGGCAAATGGAGTGTGCTCTGGAGTCAATGGTCCCACATTTGTCTCCTGGCCCCACGGCTTCTTATCAGCACCATCTTGGCTAAGTACCTCACCTTCCTCGAACTCAGTTTTCCCATCTATAAAACTGTGATGTTAACAGGACTTACGTCATGAGGCCATGGTTCCTAAGTCATGTGCCAAGCCACCCCAGGGTACCCCAGCAAACTCACAAGGACACCAACGGACACCTGCTATCTTCCAAGAATCACGGAGACGTCTATCAGCTACGGCACGAGCCCGCGCTGAACTCCGGAGAGTCTGCTCCCGCGGGTGTCTGCCACGGCACTCCAGTTCCCGGCTTGGTGAGACCTAACCACTGAAAACCGTTCGCTATTTCTCTTGTTCTGGGGACACAGGGAAATTCTACTGTGACACTGAGGACACTGGCCACCAGGATGGGTCGGAAATGCATGTCCTGGGGTGGCCATGAGGATCTCATGAGACGGTACATAAGACACTCACTGCTCGCCCACAGACGTGAGCTGCATTCATTATTGCCCCTTTTAAAATCATTCGTTCAATTCTGAGCAAACCAAAACTGAAGCAACAAAATTATGAGAACAATTCAAATACCCTTATTTTCTCCAATTATAAATTGGAATGATGAAATCGTTTAAGGAAAAATATCTGCATGGGGACCGGCTGGCACTATCCTTAGGGGCGTGAAACCCACAGCCATCACTAAAATCGTCACTGGGCGCAAACCGCTAGAAGAGAGTGAGAAGTCCTTGAACTTGCTACCCTGGAAACCCTCACCCAAAATTAGCTTAATTGAGTCTCTGGAAACACACCATCTTAGACGGTAATTTGAATAACTCACAGATTGTTATTGACCAAGGGTCAAGAACTCTGCTTGTAAAGAACTAAATGTACTAGAAATAATTTATTCTGTTATCTTTATTTAATGTTTTTTAATGGGGGCCTTGTTTGTCTGTTGCCAAGGTACCCGCATTACATTCATTACTGTTTTTAAACCACATGCCATGACTTGGTCGGTGATTAATAATATAGAAGTGTTATGTCTTTAAACGGGAGTTGCCATGCCATTTTTACAAAAAGATTCCCATGAATCCCCAAGACCAGAAACTAGCTCTTGGTTCTAAGGCACAAACACCAAAAGAAGACGTTTGGGCTTTTTTCTTTCAAAGAAATTTCAAACCAACTGCATTCTTGAGTCTATCTTTTTTTTTTTTTTAATTGAAAGTCTAAGCCATATATTAAGTTACCCTGGAGTCCCGAGATCGTCAGAGCCCCCGACCGTCCCAGACAGAAGGAACATTTAGAGGATGCCAATGAGTCACTTTGGTATTTTGGCTGTTGAGCCTGTTTTGTTAACTGTGCAGTGATGCCTTTCCCTTCACATCCAAAACCACTCACTACACCAGGAGCCCCAGAGAGCAGGAGAAAAAAAGCCTTATATTTTTAGTTTGAATCTAAATCGACCTCAAGGGGTTGGTCTGTGTTTGTAAGTGTTTGAACATTTAAACACAGCAGATTCTTGTAGGATAAAATATCCTTGTGAGTAGTGTGCACACCAAAGAGTTCAGAAAGCTTTTCCATCCGAACATTCTCTACTACATACATCCTTATGAGTGAGGGAGGCAAGTCTGGTAACTCTTGGTCCGGGCCATGCAATCACAAACAGAATACAGAGAGTTCCAGCATCCCACCTCCCTGAAGGTTGGTCCTGGAGCCAGCGCTGAAAGCGTTGCCTCTAAAACCCATCCCAGGTCATGCAAGTCCTCCCTGGAATTTGGATACCTTTGCTCTGCGACCTGTGTCACTGGTGTGCTGGGATGTGCAGCACAGACATCCTGACTTCCTTTATTCACGGCCGTGTCTTCAGTGAGCAGTGTCAGGCCCACAGTGCATGCTCAGTAAATGGTGGTGGAATCAATAGATAATGTTCCTGTGGTAAGATATGCCGCAAAGCAGGGTTCTAACGCCACTCCTTCAGTCCCATATGCATTGCTTTATTTAATATTCACTGCACTACAAAGGAAGCTGGTAGCATCTTCATTTTACGAACGGTAAAGCCAAGATTCGGGAAGGCAAGTAGATCACTCTAGATCACACAGCTAGATCACGAAACACAGGCACAGAGCCTGCGACAGGGTAGATGCTCGAGAAAGCTTTGTTGCAGTGACGGACAGGACCCCACCTCTGCTGGTACACTGGTGTGTCCCACTCATCAGGTCCAGAGCTTGGAAGTGGGAGTACGGTGAGGGCTGGCAGAGAGAGAGCCAGGCTCTCCCAGCATGACTGGGTGACTGGGAGTCAGGAGACCAATCTCCCCAACCCCCTTTTTGTGTAATCTGTTAGGGGGTTTTTTGGGCTTTTGGGGTTTTTTTTTGAAAATGGCAGAATCTGGCCAGATGGTGAGGGCTCCCCGGGGACTAGACTGTCACCATGTAATGATGCTGACTGCTTCCAAGATGTCCACTTAGGCTCCAAGGAATGAACCACAACAGGGTCACCCCGCAAATGCTCCAAATCCCAAGCGAAGGGAGCCTGGCCACGTGGCCTCTGCAGAGATCGCCCGCCCGCACGGCCCACTTCCCTCCTGCCCCAGCCTCACCGCCCGCAGCCTTCTGCCCGTTTAGCTTCCAAAACCTTGACCACGGCCCCCCTTCTCTCCAGACCACCTTGGGACTTAAATCTGTGGGCTATTCTTTGAAAGCCTCTGTCCTCTTTATTCTCTCGGCCAGAGTGGGTAAAAAGGGTCCACACGTGGCAGAGCCATGCACACCCTTGGCAGGGGGTCCACCCCTTCTCACTGCCACCGTCTTTCCAGGGTGGGGTTCCTTACGAGGAATTTAGGAGGAAACTTCAGGTAATGACATTCCTGAGCTTGAAGGAATCCCAAGCCCTGTCACTGCCAGCGTGGAAGCCGCCCAAAGCAGGGGAGGCAGCTTCCCAAGATCGGCCGGTGAGTTAACCACGGCGGAAATTCATATTTTCCTCCTTACACACCACACCCTCTTCTTCCCAGAAAAATCCCAGACTCATTTGGAAGAACGTCAACACTGCAGAAATGCACACGGAGCCGCCGCTTTCTGACCTTCACCTGGGAAGATGCTGTCTCCTTTCATTACGGTCGCTTCCAGTTGCGCGCGTACCTCCCATGGGGCTCGGTGGACAGACGCAGCACGCATGCGTGGTGCTTTCTGCTCCCGACTGACAGGTGCACGCGCACAGCGGGCTTTAGCGGCAGGTACGCACAGGACCCGGGGTGGTTCAGGCACATGAATCCAAAAATCTCTGTTTCTCCAACAAGAAACACAGTTCCCTCTAAAAATAATAATAATTTTAAAACCCCGTGACCCAAATAGTATTTTATTTAGCAGATTGGGGGAGGTAGAGCCTGCCTTACTGAAAGGAAAAACAAGTCCCAGAAATCCAAATCAGACAGTCATGCCCGGTCTGGCTGCCCTGGAGAGGGGATAGCCTAACCTCGGCTGGTTCTAATTGTTTCGACGGAAGAGGCCTGATATCATGAGGAGAAACGACTTTCCAAATCTATATCCGGTACAGCTGTGAGAGCTTTGCTCTTAACTGCCATTCCACTAAGAAATTAAAAAGCAATTTTCCTTTGAAGTCCTGAGGACTTTTATTCTTCATTTGAGATTACAGTTTGAGGTCAAAAAAAAAAAAAGAGAGAGAGAGAGAGACACAAAGAATTCACAAACACGCACGCATTAGACTTGGTAAAATTCCATCCTCCACGTTCCCATTTTAAATTGCGCGAAGGCCCAGATGGTTTCTAGCTTGACCAGGCTGAGGCTGGCAGGAACTGGAGGGATTCAGCTTACAAGGTTTTCCTGAAATGGAGGCATTTTATGCGTTAAGCTGATCAACACTGGAGAAAATGAAGCATGTGGACTCCCTTTAAATAATATTTTATGAAACTATTATAGCAATAAGAACAGAACAAAGGACATGCAGAAATCAAATGGATAAACCCATGAAGAATATGTATTTCTTTAAATCTTCAAACTTGTATTTTTTCCTCGTCAAGAGTTTATAGTCTTGTCTCAATTACAGATCCATCAGGAGACAGAAACCACATAGTAATTTAGACAGGCAAGTTTACTCTAAAGAATTGAGTAAAATGGGGGGTTGGAGTAACACAGGATTGCCTAGGAAGAAATGAAAGACCTCCCAAGAGTGTGGCATAGCAGAGACAGAAGCAGCAGCCACGCTCCTAGCCCCTTCCTCAGGGTGGAGACAGAGCGCTCATGGAAGTCCTCCCACCAATGCCAGGGCCGAGGGGTTCAGCCCTGTAGGACACGGCACAGCCACATCTCACCGGGTGGCAGACAAGTTGTCATGGTGTCACATCAGTAGAACTTGCTAGAAATCAGCCCTCTATAACTTGCTGGAAGTGTGTTCTCAGGAGTGGTTCATGAGAAGTTGGTTCACCAGAAGGTGTCCTGGGGAATTACTGGCCACTGCAGGAGCCTGCCAGCAGGACGCCCCAGAGCCAGGAGGGAAAACCCCCTCCTCTGGCAACATCTCTCCAACGGCCTCACTGACAAATATTGTGCCAGCTGGCAAGGGGGACATATATAAAGTGTCCACGAAGGGTCAGCGTGGAGCTCGGAGGCAATAAAACGGCTGACCCAGTCCACCCCTTTTGTACATATACCCTCCTACACAATTCTAACTGCCCTATAACAACAAAAAATTTCTCTATTCCTTCCTAACAAAATACAGCCGTGTGTCTTAGAGGTGAGGAAATCCTTACCCTTTCCCTGAGAGGAAGAGACATAGCGCCCCACCAACTGCATCGGTCGTTGGCTGGATTAATCATTCTTCACGTTCAGTCACCGTCTCACTGGGGCTTGTTGCGTAGATTATGAAATTAATTTCCAACAACTTATACATAAAAGAAACATGGGGAAGAGAGTGCAGAGCAGTTAGCACATAGAAAAAATACATACATATAAGCAGATGGAAAATATGCAAAGTGGATGCAAAGCGCCTACGGTCCTTGTTTTGTGACTGTCATGAAGCCATGTCGGTGTCTATGGCTTCTTCCTTCCACTGTTTCATGTTTCCCTTGCCCTCAGCCGGCACCTGGGCTGCTCTGGGTTCTCGACATGGTGGAGGCACCCAAGCCTTCATTCCCAAAGGATCTGAGTTCTTTGTCATCCTGCTTTATCTGAGGGAGGAGGGGGAGCCTTTCTCTAGTTTTCCATTAAACTCTACTATTGGTTAGTTCTTCCATAGAAGGCTAAGAGGCACTCAGAGAATGCCCTGGGTCCCAGCCCCATGGTCCTCTGCACCCCCAATATTTGGTAGCAACCCCATATCCTCTCAGTCATCAGAGGCAATAACGCAGCCATTAGACTTCCTTGCTTTTCGGCTGTGGGTCCAGGGGTGTCAGGACCTCACAGTGGCCGTACGAAGTGGACATCTCCTCCTCCAGTTTCGTGGAGTCATTATAATGTCACTTGATGGAGCCGTTCTCACCTGGGAACCTAAGACCTCCGAGCCAGCAGGGCCCCAAGCGCCAGGATGGCAACGTGATTCTTGGACCCACGCATTCTGGCTGTAAGGTCTCTGTTCAAAGTGTGTGGAGCACCCGCGAGCAAGAGCCCCGCCTGTCAGCACAATGTCACGGAGCTCTCGGAGGATTGCAAGCGGAGCAAGACGCCCGGGAACGATTCCAATTCATAATGTTGTTTACTCAGTGTTGATTTATTTTCAAACATTTCCCCCCTCCGAACACTACTGCATATAAGAGGAAAAGCTGAAAGGACCTCTGTGCCAGGCTACGTTTATTGTCCTTCATCATCATAATCCCACCTGGCAGATAAGTGTTAACGTCCATAGTTTGCAGAAGTCCCAAAGGCTCTGAAATTAACTTATTATTTCTGCGAGTGTAATTTATGTCACAACCTGAAAAAAACAGAAAATAAGAGAAGGAAAAATGAGGTCAAATTTTAGTATGCAGTGTAACAACTCCAGACTTCGGGAGGCCTTTTTTTTATGAGTCACGCAAGCGCTCCTGACAACCACGTCTCCGAGCAGCTTTCCCCGGGAGTGGCTTTTCTGGCAGGGATTCGAGTAAAACATATGTGGGCCAGGCTTCCACCACCACCATGGGCCCTGGAGATGTCCGATCTCCAGAGCCTGATAATTCCCCCAGAGAAAAGTGTTTCTCGTTCCGTTTTCCCCAAGAGGTGAAGGAGGAGGAAGTCAGGAGGGGGAAGAGAGGGAGAAGGCAGGCGTGTTCGCTCTCTCAGACACATCTGCACACGGGCCGCTGATACCCCCCTCTCTGGGAGACCGGGTCACTTCCTAAGAACCGCAGGGCTGTTGCGTCCCAGGCTCGGCCCGTTGGAGACCAGAGCCTGTGTGAGTCTGCCGGTTGCCTGCTTGCTCGGGGCTCCCACGCCGCACCCAGTTACCTGCGCCGTACTTTCCACGGACGCGGGATAGAGCTGTGCATGGCTGGCTCTTCCAGGAGGACTTGAAACAAAATGATTAAAAGTGAACATTAGGTGAAGTTGGGGGCCAAAGAGAAGCGGCTGCCAGGCTAACACCTTTAGAAAAATGCATGGTTTGGGGCGCTGTGGAATTTGAAAGCAAGAAAACAGGAAAACCACCTATAGTTAGTTCCAAAACCATGTTTCGGGAGATGCCACAGCAGAGGGACAGAGGCTAGAATGGACGCAAACCCAACCTGTCGACCGTTCTGTCCCGCAGGGATAGACCGAGCCCTTCTCTTGCACGCAATGAGCAAGTGGGGCACCTGCTGTGACTCTGGGCGAGGGTCCTCTGAAGCTGTGGCCCGCTGGAGGGGGCAGGGAGAACCCAGGATGTACTCAATCCCCACTGGGTGAACACAGATCATGCCACGTGAGCAGAGGAAGAGCAGACGCAGAGGGGGGGCTCGCGTGGCTGAGACTGCAGAAGCACAACCGCCTGGGAGCAGTGTCCCTCCCACCCCCCAGGGGCGAGCAGCTCTGGTGGGAGGCGCGGGGCAGGAGGCGCTGGGGAACTCGTCCATGGCCCGCAGATTCGATGCCCACTTGCACACAGCTCGGTTTCTAGGACGGGAGGTGACAAATCAACTCATTTTAGAGGTTATTATTGCGAAATAAAAGGGTTAAAGTGAGTTCTTCTAAAATTCGTCCATTACACATGCTTACCATCGTTTTTAACAGTGAAAAATGCAGAAGACTCAACGTGTTTAAATGAATTATGATCTCTAGAATGGAATATTGGACAGAAATTTGAAACCATTGTTTAAAAGCATAACCTTTACACCTGGTACCCAAATCTTGGTTTCTAATGTATCCTTCAATAAAAGGAACCAGTGCTCCCTGGAGAAATGGGGGATTCTTAGGGCTGGGGCAAGAAATATACAAAATGAGCATAGGTCATCTTGTAGTGACAGGAAATAAGGAAATGCTCAAAAAATAAAAAGGGGAAAAACAAATGAATGAGCAAGAGTGGCTTCCTTCCAAAGAGTGCAGTGTGCCGGGGGGGAGGGGGAAGGGTGGGAAAGAGTAACTTTACAGTTATTGACACACATGACCTCGGCCATGTGATCAATCAACTTCGGCAATAATCGGTCATGTTGAGAGTGTGCTCCCTTGACATGATATGATGAGACCACACTGTTCCTCCGTCAGCTTCCTCTCAAAAACACAGAACCCCAGTCAAATCAAGAGAACAACATCAGACAAACCCCAAACGGGGGACATTCTACAAAGTACCTGATTGATACTCCTCAACAAGGACAAGGCCCTCAAAAGGAATCAAAAGAAAACAGACAAGGGAAGTCTGAGGACCTGTCATAACTAAGAGGAGCATAGGGAGACCTGAAGAGCCCATGTCGTGTGGGATCCTGGCAGGGAAAAGGGGCTTTAGGGAAAGACGGAGGAGATCTGAATAAAGTGTGGGCCTCCATTAATTCCAGGGTAGTAATATTAGCTCATTAGCTGTAACAAGTGTCCCATACTAACCGAAGAGGCCAACCTGAGAAACAGGGCAGAGGGTACATAGGATTTAATGTGCTGTTGCCGTGAACTGATCTCCTTAAAATTCATAGTTGGAGCCCTAACCCCAATGAGACGGTGTCACTGTATCTGTAGGAGGAGATTAAGTTAAATGAGGTCATAAAGCTGGAGACCGCGTCCGAAAGGACTGTGGCCTTAGAGGAGGTGAGCTCATGCTCTCTCTCCCTGCTACACGGGGACGCAGCCAGAAGGTAGTCATCTAAAAGCTAGAGAAAGAGCTCTCGGCAGATCCAACCACAGCACCTTGACCGCAGGCTACAGCTTCCAAAATCGTGAGAAAATCAATGTGTGTCGTTTAAGACCCCTGGTCCGTGGTGTTTGTCATGGCAGCCTGAGTGGACTTAGACAGCTAGCTTCACAACTTCTCTATAAATCTAAGACCATTCTAAAACTTGAAGTTTATCTTTTAAAAAATATAAGCTAATCAACACTTTTTTAAAATTTGACAGTCCAAGGATGGTCATAACTCTTGTCTTTCCAGTTAGCCGTTTGCCAGACCTTTACCCGTAGTGTCAGAAAATCAGTAATTGCCCTTATAAGCCCCCACCTCCAAACTGACCAAGATTCTGGAGGTCAGCTCTGTCCTAGCTCTGCTTCCAAACCCCAGGTGGAAAGAGTTGGAAAGTCCGTGAGTATCTGGAATGCTCTCGATGTCCTAGGTTTTGCTGTTGGACACTGGCAGGCATCACTCAGGGATGCTTGTTGCTGGTCAGGACGCTCTTGCCCACCCATATCCCTTCCCAGGCCGCTGTGGGGATGCTCACTTGGTTCCCAGGTTTAAACGTGGTCCACACTCACTCCTTCTGCCGTGGTTCCCCGCGGTGCCACACCAGCCCAGAGCAGCACACTGGGCTCCTGGGGGGCTTCTGAGTATATAGCCTGTCCACGCAGGACCCCATACTCCTCCAGGAACCCTGGTCCCAGCAGCCACAACGCCCAGTGTTGGGGGCCAGGCGGGAACATTAATAAGTAAAGGGACCTGAGAAGAAGGACAGGCACTGCGGAAGAGCCAATTGAAATGTTCCTGTTACCGAACGACCTCATAGTAAGGACTTGATTTTAAAGTCGAAATTGACAAAATGCAAATGAAAGAGAGAAACAGTCTTTGATCCGATTGTTTATTTGAAATGTACTACTTCCTTGATTTGGAATAAAAATCTTGAATTTCTTTTGTGCTGAAGTGTCTATAACAGCCCTTTTGTTTAGCATTGCTTCTGGGCATGGGAGTAACCTACACAGGGTGGGTTTTCTACCAATATAATGACAGAATTCTGGTATTCCAAAGTTATCCTTTGAGACCTTAGGTTTCGGTAGGTATCTACAGGTTTCTATGCTAAATGCGATGGCAGTTCGATAACCTGTATTAACAGCTCTCACTCCCACGACCGTATAAGCGAGCAAGGCAAACGAGCAATGGTAGGCCGTATTCATAAAGCTTGACCACAAAAAATCTTCTTTTAAATATCAGCTTTCAGCTCTGCAATTTGAGGGCTGTCATTTAGGCTGAGCCAAGGAAAATGGGCCATATCATTCCGAGTGAGTTTCCCAAAGGCAATCTCGGACATGAGCTGAATCGCGAACTGATGTACCAACTTGGCAGATGAAGAAAACTACCCCAAGCATGAGAGGGACTGTTGACTTTATGGGAAAGCTATCTTGATTCCAAGGTTGTTACCGGGGAGGGATTTTTCCATGTAAGACCTTACCTTTTCAGTTTAAAACACCTTTTTTGGCACCGCACGCTGGCTGGAGCACCCGACCTTCCCACAGCACCGCCAACAAGGGCACGGCACAGCCAAGTGCACGGGCCCCAGGGGAGCTGCCAGCAGGCTCAACACAGGTGGGCAGGAGTTTTGCTGAGTTAGCTCTTTATCCATCACACGTCCTGCTTCAGCGCAGCGCGACGCGATGGGCACCCCACGTCCCGTGTTGGAGACGCATTGCTATTTTGGAGCGAACATCTTGGACGGGATAACAAGCCCAGCAGTTGAAGCAGCTGTCGAAGGAGCCTAGCCTGTGGTCACTACGTTATTTTGACTCGTCTGTGTCAGACCTGATGACGTCTCTATTTCAGAGTAAGTCACTTCTCAGGTATCTGGGCTTTCTTGCACAATAGGGAAGCAACGTCTTGGTTTCCCGAAGATTTTCCCAGACTCCTGGAGCATTATTTCTGCCTGGACTCTCATCATTTACAAGAAGATAATGCTGCAAATGATTAACTGGTCTTACTTTTCCTTAGAACTTGGCCTCTAAGTTCTTGGCTATGACAGCTCTAGGCTGAACAGCAGTCCAGTTAAATGCACATGTTTAAAGACTCTGTTCCATCAGCGTGTGTGATTTCCTACAGCACGCAGCGATGAGCAGTCATGTCTGGGCAATTTTGTCACTTAATTCATAGATGGGTTTCTCAGCCACATCAGTTACTGAATTAAAATTAAAAAGGCCTCTGGGAATGTTTCTTTTTTATAATTTACTGAATTTTCCACCATGTCCCTCTTCCTTATATTGCCCATAGATCTTACTACTGTGCATATTTATGTTTCATAATAATGCCTTAATTTGAATTCATTCAGAACAGATGTGCTTTGCTTGCAAAGTAAGCATATAGCATTTTTTTTCCACCTTTGCACATCCATTGGTTTGCTCTAATTTTTCCTCTTGGAAACTACAGTCTTCTTGTTTTTATTTTTGCATTTTCAATAGGGCACAGGAAGGAAAAAGAAATACCTTGTTCCCCCTTTTACTACAAGAGAAGCAGCATATGAATGACCATCAATGGCAGCTGAACACCTTGCCTGGGAAGCAGGAGAGCGTGGTGGGGACAAAGGAACAGCCCATGTCCCACTAACCAACCCTTGGGGCTGTGCTGGAACCTTGGCTCAGCGTCTGTAGGACTTTGTGAGTTTTAAAGAGAAATATGACATCAAGATTTTTGTGATTTTTAAACCTTGGCCACTCATTTAATGATAAACCAAACCAACAAACCCCCCACCACGTAGACCAAGTCTAGGCAGAATTAATACAACTTCTTAGGGCAGGATGGGACCTGCAAGCCTCTTGTTTGAGACCCTTTCCTGGAAGAATGAGGCCTGGGGTCAAGCAAAGGCTCGGGTCCCTGGAGCGGGGTGGCGCTCCCCTGGGGGACCCACCGGACCGTCAGCACATCCTCTGAGCAGACTTTCACACCAGCCCTTTGCAGCTACTGGTTTTGGCGTCCACGCCGCAGTGCTGACTCACAGGGCAGGGGATCCACCAACTCCCTGGGGCCTGGCACATGCGCAGCCAAGCCCTTCCTGCCCACACCCGCCTTGCCGCGGGGTCCAGCGTCCTGGGGCTGTAGGGCCCCGGGGAACCTAGGAACTTGGTGGTCTGCTCCTCGCCTTTGTCCATGAGACTGGACTTGAGGAAAATAAGCAGCTTGCCCAAAGCCACACAGCTTGTCAGAGGTAAAGTGAGTCGAATCTCTGCCAAAGTTGCCATGGCTCCCCCAATCGGCCTCCCTCCCCCCCCCCCCGCCCTGCCCCCCAGAAGGATATGTGCAGGGTTGCTGGGGCCAGACGGGGTGTCTTCAGCACCTCTCCGGTCACACAGACTCTGTGATTCAGGGGTGAATTCGTTTCCCATATAAACAGAAACGAGAGAAATGTGGTCCTTGGAACTGACGAGTACAGGACACTACCAGGAAAGCTATTTGCCGGGAAAGGCGTCACATTCTCACTAGACCTACAGATTATGGCTTTACTTCTCTATCTGCCTTAAAATAAAGTAAATGGATTAAATGGATTAAAATAAAAGCTTAAATCACTGAGGAAGAATTCATTGACTAATAATATCCGAGGGTAGCAAGGACTTTTCTAAGGAAAACCTCAAGCAAAAACCATCAAGGGAATAATCTGCTGCATCAAGTAAAAACACCTTGCAAATCTAGAAACACCATAATCAAGGTTAAGACAAATAACAAGTGGGAAGAAATGGTTCAAAGTACACGCAAAGGTTTGATATTCTCGATGTTTCAAAACATTCACTGATCATTAAGAAAAGGAGTGAAATAAGTCAAGCAGAGAAAGACAATTATCATATGGTTTCTCTCATCTATGGAACATAAGAAGTGGGAAGATCGGTAGGAGAAGAAAGGGATAAAGAAAGGGGGGGTAATCAGAAGGGGGAATGAAACATGAGAGACTATGGACTATGAGAAACAAACTGAGGACCTCAGAGGGGAGGGGGGTGGGGGAATGGGATAGACCGGTGATGGGTAGTGAGGAGGGCACGTATTGCATGGTGCACTGG
The DNA here is from genome assembly GCF_024610735.1 of Ursus americanus. NCBI lineage: Eukaryota > Metazoa > Chordata > Mammalia > Carnivora > Ursidae > Ursus > Ursus americanus. Next base: position 104,073,304 of record NC_142127.1, read on the forward strand.
GTGTTACACGCAACTAATGAATCATGGAACTTTACATCAAAATAAATAAATAATAAATAAAAAAAAAGAAAAGGATAAATATAAACGAAAAGATACATATGACGAAAGGGGGAAATACTTGATTGAGGAATTACAAAGAAGAAATACAAAGGAGCAATAAATATATTAAGAAGTGTTTGAACTGAACTTAACCGAAGACTGAATTTAAAATAGTTAAGATTAGAATTTCCGAACTACTAGGTGAAAAATGAAAAGAAGGTTCATGAACCCCATGGTGGGCCGAGATGTAGAGGAGAAGTATCTCTGTTGCTGAGAGAAAGTAACAAGGTTTCAGTCTGTAGAAAATCTGAGCACATGCCGGCTGGCCTCTCTGAAGGCTTCTGGGAATGTAGTGGAAGGGGCAGTCAGTCACACAGATGAAGCTGTTAATCACGTCCCTGTTAGAGTAATGGGAAGCTGGAATGCCCCCCAGAATAAACAGACAACGGCAGAGCCAAGCCCTGGGAGTGCGTGCGACCACGGTATGAGTCATGTTACAGTGTGCTTCCCGCACAGCCTTACGTGGACACGCACGAGAAGACTTCACAGCACATCTGAATGTTGGCTGTGGTTGGGTGATGGGCTATAAGCAGTTTAATGGAATGCTATTTGAAGAGAGGCACACAATTTATAAATTACTGTCGTAGAATGATCATATTTTAGTTTTGTTTGAAAGTATGCAAACCGAGGGCTTCAGAGTGGAGGGGGTGGGGGAACGGGATAGACCGGTGACGGGTAGTAAGGAGGGCAAAACGTATTGCATGGTGCACTGGGTGTTATACGCAACTACTGAATCATGGAACTTTAAAAAAATAGAATTAAATTAAATTTAAAAAATAAAATAAAAGTATGCAACTATTACAGTTTTGTTTAAACACAGAATGAAGAGTAGTTAAGGTATCGATAGCCATCATCTTCAGAGAAGAAAAATGAAGAATCACCTAACTGACTGCACTTCTGCAAGAACACAGAGTGCGGAATCAAAGGAGGGCTATCACGGCGACAGCTGGGGTTGAGAATCAGCCGTGGACTCTGGGCCAGTGTTTATTTTCTCTTTATGCTCTCCTCTATTCCTCCAGTGTTCCGCAGTGAATATTTATTATTTGTATAATAAAAACATTGTTAAAAATAGTGTTTGCCTCTGCTGTTTTATAAAAGGAACAATAGCTTGGGCAGGGACAGACAGCATTTGCATAATTACGGCAAACAAATTATGCTGTTCTCAGATTTGCAAATTTTATTTCCATCAATGATACTATTTTCCAGCTGATAGATCAGAAATCCTCTTTTTCTCGGTAGGGGAAGAAAGGGATAAAGAAAGGGGGGTAATCAGAAGGGGGAATGAAGCATGGGAGACGATGGACTCTGAGAAACAAACTGAGGGCCTCAAAGGGGAGGGGGTGGGGGAATGGGATAGACTGGTGATGGGTAGTAAGGAGGGCACGTATTGCATGGTGCACTGGGTGTTATACGCAACTAATGAATCATCGAGCTTTACATCGGAAACCGGGGATGTACTGTATGGTGACTAACATAATATAATAAAAAAACATTAAAAAAAAAAAGAAATCCTCTTTTTCTGTGATGCTCAGTTCCTTGTGCTCATTGTGCTTCCTCTGCAATAAACGATTAATAACTTTCTCTGGAAAGACGTTCAGCTTTGTAAGCGCAGTAAGGATTTTGCATAATTACCCTCATTCATAAACGCAGAGTCTTTTTTACTCTTCTGTCAACTGACAGAAACACCAAGTCCCTTTATCATCGGGAATAGAAGGTGAAAACGGTTCTATTTCTGTCCCAGGTGACCTCACAGGGTTTCTCTGGTGAGGGGCCTGTGGCCGTGGAAATGGCTTCTCCGTGGAACCCTCAGGCTGCCCAGGGGCAGCGTCATTCCCCCTCTGGGCCGGTGCTCTGGTTGGAGCCCTTAGGGCTGGGGTGCTGGCGTGTCTGCATCAACTACAGAGGATGGGCTGCCAAAGAAAATAACTCAGAAGCTGTCACACTGGGCAAGGCGTTTGCCTCTTCTAGAAGTTTCCAGACCTCAGCTCTTATATATCAAAGACAACTCTTGAAATAGCTTCAACTCTGACCCGGCGATGCAGCTTTGGCCCAGCAGCCTGCTGTGTGTGCACGGAGCACACGGGCCTCACACACCACGCAGCTGGCTCCCAGAAGCTCCTGCAGCTGAGCCTGGGGGATGCCGTGGGCACTCCAAACTCTCCTGTGCGCCTCCCTGCCCCTCTGGGACCACGCCCCCCGGCACCCTCACCGGCAGGTCTGCCTTCCTTTCCGGGCACGGTTTTCATTCCCACCCTGTCTGTTGCACTTGGACACCGCGGCCCCCCAGGCATGGCAGGGGAGAGTCCACAACTCACCAGGACCCCTTGTTTGTGTGGGCTCCTCAAGAAGCAAAGAGCTCAGATTCTGGGTCCACCATGGGGGGTCCACGGAGCCCAGCTCAGGGCTCAGTCCCTCCCTGGCCATGGGGTCGTGCGGAAGTCCCTCCCCTTCTCTGGATAACAGGACAGTGATGGGACCTTGCTCCACGGATGGTGGTGGGGGGTGAAGGAGTCCAAGCCCTCGGAGCACTGAGCACGGGATCTGCACCCAGTGAAAGGAACAAAGATGTTGTCATTCACTGAGCACCTCCTCGCAGACATTTCACCGACTCCTGGTTAGTTCTCACAAAATCCTCTGAAATGTGCACTGCTGGCATGATATTCGCAAGGCGAGGCTCAGAGAAGTCGGGCCACACGTCTACACTTCCGATGACTACAACCAGTGGTGTCTCACGTACCCAGTTCCAAAACTGCGCTCTTCCCTGCTTCTCCCTTCCCTTCCATTCAAGCAATAAAGCCAGCTTCCTGGATGGAACAGCCACCCCAAGCGCTCTGCTGGCTCTAACACCCATTGGTTTGCTGAGGCGCTTTGAACTGTAGCGTTTCTCCACTTGGCTCGTAAATATCGCATCTGTGTAGAAAGAAGCCTAGTTAATGCATCTATGTAGAAAGAAGCCTAGTTAATGCATATGCAAATAAGGCCACTGAGGCACCACTGCGTGGAATTATGCTCCAGAGGATTAAGTAGTTATCAGTATTTCTCTCTATGAGCAGGGGCGAAGGGGGCTCTGAGTTCCCAATGGCTTGTGCGTCATCCTTTCATTTGTAAAAGGCTAGTTGCAAAACTCTAAATTGCAGTTTGAATTCTTTTTCCATACTGGGCGCTTGGCTTCCAAGTGGGGGAAGGACATAGCCTCCTGGAGCCAGCTGGAAGAATCCCCAGCAGCCCCCGTGTGCTGTCTGGGGAGAGCAGAGAGCACACTCTGCCCTCTACCCGGGCTCTGGCAAGCCTGGTCTTGCCATCCCCCTTCGCCTGTGTCTGGGAGGAGATGGAGAGGGCATGGAAGCCTCCGTGGAAGCAACAGGCTCAGAAAAGTGTGTTCCTCTTCCCTTCAGATTTCCTGGAGCAGGGAACCCTGCCCTGTGGTTAAAGCCATGGGCAACACTGCCCTCCCAGAACCAGGCACGGATTCCCCTAACTTACATCTGAGTCTTGGAAGCACCTGTAACATGGCTGTCCTTGTCCATATAGCTTATTATTCATTATACTATTATATAGTATGTGCCATATATTAACTATGCTATTATAAATAATCCATAATTATTCTGGAGTTGAATCAAGATTTTTCAGTGAATGTGCTTTGTGGAGTTCAAAATCGATGACCACTTTTCACCCAGCTCCTGTGTGACCAGGATTTACTGTCTGTGAGGGCCAGGGAGACTCCTTTTATCCCTCGAAATGTGCTCGGGGAGCCCTGAGCTCACCTCAGAAGCCTAGTGACAGCGTTGCCGTGACTTGGTGAGCCACTCCCATACACGTTGTGTGGGTCTGGGCGACATGGGACATTTGTTTGCCATTAAAAACTACTCCTCGGTTTCCAGCCCGAGCACAGTAGCCGGTGACGGTTTAGTACAAAAGCTAGCCTGTGTCCAGCCCTTGCAGGCCTTGGTCTCCCCGGTGGTGCCAGCCGTTCCGACACCATGCAGAGAATCCCCACTGAGAGTCAGGAAGTCTAACCCCACTGGGCTCCGTCTCCCTGCGAGCATCAACACGTAGGACCACCTGCTTGGGGGCAGCGAAGGGTCTCCTGACAATTGAAAGCAGTTTCTCTGACTCCCCAGGGGACCCGAGCCCCTCACAGTGAGTCCCCTCGGGCCAGCACTTCACCTTCTGCGTCTGAGGCCTTCGTGTGGAGTGAGACCAAGCCCAGGAGAGGCTGCTTGATCAGGTGTGTAAGTCAGAATGGTCCCCGAGGAGGAAGGCCAGGGACAAGTCGCTTTCATAGAAGTGTGATGACACCTGGCTTTCCTCCTGTGATTGACCCCAGCCTGTCAGTCGTCTGTCTGTCTATCATCTATCCATCTGTCTATTCTCTTCTGTCATCTACCTAGCTGTCTTGTTAGCTAGTCACCACGCTTCCCATTGTCACAGAGAACGTTGGGTTCCGCTCAGTGGACAGAAACTCCTCCACTTACGTACTTTCACCTTGGGAACTCCAACGTCGCCACCAGAGCTGTGACTTGAGCAGAAGCGCCAGCTCTACCCCCACTCGCAACGGTAATGACAGTGACCTGTATTGTGAGGCTCAGGGCCGAATACAGCAGGACTTGGGGAACTGGACTGGTTTAGAAGACGGGACTCCGCACGTTTGCTTTCCTAAGTCACGGTGCAAAATCGGATGACTTAAAAATTGCTCAGAACTTACATGGCTGTTTCTGGGAGCTGAGATGTTGACCTCCACAGGGTGATTAGGGTTTGGTTATAAATCCTTACACTTAAATTAACTGTGTGGAATAACTGCTTATTATTTTTCAGGAACTTACAGTGGAACATGAAAATGTTCGCAGAAATTCTATAGGTTAAATAGGTATTTGAAAATGTATACCTGTGACTCACCCTTCATCTCCTGCAACTATTAAATACAATAAAAATCAGGAAAACTGTCACACTGTTGCTCTGTATTTAGGGAAACAGTAGCTTGCTACCCGCATTAATCACCTTAATAACCGATTGGTTCTGTGCGACTCTCCCTCATCAGCCCTAACACTGAATGGAATCTAGAAGCTCTTCTCCACGTATTTTTAGTAAGATAGAAGATTTTCGTTGTTAAAGGTGATAATGGGATACTAATACAAATTTGACAAATTCATCATCTCTGTCGAGATGGATTCACGTTTTCCCCAGCCTGTTCACTGAACGAAATGACAACGCTTTGCCTTTGATTTTTGATTCCGTCATTTTGTTCTTTTTTATTATTATGTGATGTAGTCGCCATACGGTGCATCATCAGTTTTTGGTGAGCTGGTCCATGCTTCAGTGCTTGCGTGCAACAGCTGCTGCTTGACTCCCAGGCTTTCCGAGCGACGGTCTGATCGACGGGAGATGAATCTCTCGGTGCCCATCGCACCTGCTACAGGCTGCCTCGCCCGTTGTAGTCACGCTGCCTCTGGTCTCCGTGGAGGCTGCTGCTTCCTGCTGCCCAGCAGGGCCATGCCTGGTGGCCGCCCAGACGCTGACCCATGATTGATTTTATGACCCACCCTCGAGAGCACGAGTTAAAGGGGCGGGAGTTGCTGCCGCACCATCACTTTGAATACGACGGAGGGACGTCGCTGTCCGATGGTGTTGCAGTGTGTTGAACTACTGAAGGGCCCTTTCCTGTGTGGCATACACCACATTTGTGACCCGTCTCTGCGTACAGAGTCCCGGTCCCTCTGCAAGGGTATTTTTACTTCGGAGGGGGAGACCCCTCTCATTTTACCTCTTACTGCCTCTCAGCTCTGAAGGCTGGTTCCAGCTCCTCCGTCACCCCTCCCAAGACCCCCTGAACCACAGCAACACGTGTGGGGGTGACAGGCATGACGGGGACAGAAAGACCCGGCCAGGGACACAGACTCGGGCAGGGTCAGGCAGAAGAAAAACCAGGAGAAGTAGAGTCATGGCAGTAGAAGGAAGAAAGGTTTTCATTGAGTTCAAGTGTATTAAAACCCGGGGCACCGAGGTGGCTCAGTTGGTTAAGCGTCTGCCTTCGGCTCAGGGCCTGATCTCAGGGTCCAGGGATCAAGACCTGGATCAGGCTCCCTGCTCAGCGGGGCGTCTGCTTCTCCCTCTGACCCTCCCCCTGCTCTTGCTCTCTCTCCCACCTTCTCTCCCTTAAATAAATAAATAAATAAATAAATAAAATCTATTTTAAAAAAGGGTATTAAAACCTGCTGGCAGTTTAGGTAACATAACAATAGTCATCATATCCATGGAGGGTCTGCACCTTTGGGGGGGAGGGCGCTCCTGCTGGAGGGAAGGGGAGAGACGACAAGAGGTCACAGGTCTGTGGGTGGTGGGGCAGCGCCCGGCACGGAGGCCGGGGCGTCCAGGGCTAGCCCCTCCAGGATGGCCTCTTCTTTCAGACAGCAGCTGTAGATGCACGGGACTGGCTGTGCCCACATTCGTTTGTTCTGAGCCAAAACCTTCACCACACGCTGAAGAAAAAACAAGTGGTTCTTGTCCCTGACATTTCTCCGGTCATCACTCACTGGTGGTTTCCGAGGAAGGTCTTCTCCGCATGCAGGTCTGCACTTAGGTCGCAGCTCGTGACGTGGCAGGACCTACCAACACAGGACTGGAGACGGTTGGAGCACGAATGGTTTTCACCTCCACTCTGACCCTCTCATCTTAGAGTAGGAAACAGGTAGAGTGAGTCCCGACTAACTGGATGGAATTTCAAAAGGATGATATAAATTTCTGCACCTGAATTTTTAAAAAATTTTCTGATTTTCTGTGAGTGTTTGGAATTAGAGCAAACTTAGTTGGGAAGATCCAGTAAATGAAAATTCCAGAAGCCACCCCCACACCCTGTGTCCTGTTACATCCTCCCAAAGAACTACCCAGAAGGGAAATCACTTCAGTAGCAGCCAGTCCAAACCATGAGAATCATCCACCGTCTGTATCTTTCGGGAATTCCTGTGGTCACCCACACCAGTGATTTGAGATGCAGAATTGGCCGTAATAAACCAGTTGACCTGTAGTCTGTGGATGAGGTCACCCCGACATGCCCTAGTTGGGAGAAACTCCCTCTGGACCATTTACATCCTGTGCTCTTGAACTTACTGAGATTTCCTTATTTTAGCAACATAATCTAGGTCACTCTTTCAATAATTTGTCCTCTTAATTTGATGTTTAAACCCCCATAGCCAGTAGAACGGGGCTCTCCCGCCCAGTACATACTCAGAGCTACGCGCCTGCTCACTGCAAAATAAGACCGATACTTTGAATTGCCAACCTCACCAGGTTATCAGGAGGCACAGAGGAAATACTGTTGAGAATATTCGCAAACATGGAGGATCTCCAAAAAGTATAATTCTGCCTTTCTAACTGCGTCGCTTCTCAATTAACTAGAATAGATTGGGGTGAGGTTTCTGGTTCATTGAATTGGAGGGTTAATCTAATAATCTTTTTGTTTCAACCTATGTTAGTTAAAAAGTTCCTAAGTTGTCCACTTCCGATCTTTAGTTACAGCACCTAGGCGGCAGCTCGCAGCCCCCTTGGCTGAGCGGAGGGACGCAGGAGCGCAGGGCGAAGCTGAACAAGAGAGATATTGGCCCTGTTAGTAAGTCTGTTAGTTTCTGATCCGTTTCCCCGCTGAGACGGGCCCCACGGAGACAGCAGCCACGTCCGTGTGTCCACAGTGAGACCCCAAGAGCAAACACAATGTCTTACCTTCAGCAAGTACACAATTAATACTTGTTACACGAAGAAGTTTCTGATATTAATCTTGGTTTTACTTTTTTTCTTCCAAAATAGAGAACGATTCATAATATTGATATTCTAATTGGCTGAAATGATTTAAGGTCTTACCATCCTCAGAAAATCATAATTATTTTCAAATGGAAAATCGGAATATTCAAAGAATGACTGTTGATTGCTGTGTCTACATGAAATTGAAGCATAAAGTGAATTAAGAACTTTTTTAAAGCAATGGTTCCTAATGTCTGGCATCACGGTGGCAAGACCCAGACAGAGGCTGTTTCTGGCTTGGGAACCGACTCCGGGTGTTGGAAAAACTAGCCTGAGAGAGGGACATCAAAGTTTGGCCTGATGAGACCGGGGTCATTAATGATGAAGAGGGGAAAATCCTGGGACAAACAGAGGTTTCTGGGCAAGGAAATGCTGGAAGCCTAAAGAAAATTGTCCACCTCTTCTATTATTGTACAGCCAAACTCAGGATGAAATTAGTGTAGCTTTGAAACAACTCGAAGCGAACAACCCAAGTTCTGCCCACGTTCCCATGTAAAAGGGGTCTTGCCTTAGCTTCAGAGTTAAATTCCCTTTTACTAACGAAGGTTCAGTGTAAAATGTAATGTTGTTTTGCTTCCAAAATGATCTGTTGAGAGCATGAGCAATGATGAAAGTCATAAGGCTTTTGGCTGAATCTTTGGCACGTTCCCCAAGGGAGGGAAATGACTAGAACTGGAGGTCCCTGTGACCACGGCTCAGGCAGAAACTGCACTTCTTGATGGTAGGCTTTCTCAAGGACAGGCTGGTTTGGGGGTGGTCCCAAGAAATTCATCTCCAAGTTCTTTGACCTCAATTTGAAAATCACCCCTGTCTCGTCTCAAAGACAAAGGAGCCCACACAGGGTACTAGATTATAGGATTTGGCAATCGAACAGCCATTTACATGCCATGAAGCTTACTAGACCTGCAGTTTTTGGTTATGTGTACATGGATAATAATATATTAACTGGTGGAGCAGTGCACATTTTGTGAGAAAACACTTAATCTTCCCAAGCATTTTGTAAATTAAAGCTCAGAGACATGACGTGTCTTCAATTACATAGAAAGCAAACAGAGTGAAGATTCAAACACAGGTCATCAAGTTCCATTGTGTGTCTGGATCCAAGATGGAGCGTGCACACGGGAGGTCCTTCCCTTTACCCCCTTTACCACCATCCTGGTGGGAATGAGAATGGTGATCACCGACCATCCCCCACCCCTTCATGTCACCTCTGTCTTAGTCAATCTTATTCAAGCTGGTGTTTACTGTTTGTTGTCACGTAAGGAAACCTCGCAGAGCTCTCGGCAGCAAGTGCTGGCAGGTGATCACGCGTGTGCCACTTCGCGTTGGCAAATTCCATCAAGAGCCATAACAACTTCATTATGACCGTATTTGTGCTTCTGGCGTAATCAGACTGCACTTTCAGAATTTTTAAATTGAGTTGGGCTGTATAGGGTGACTTGCCTAGAGGGACCTGGCCGGCTCAGTCGGTAGAGCAAGAGGCTTTTGATCTCAGAGTTGTGAGTTTGAGCCCCATATTGGGTGTAGAGATTATTTAAAAAGAAAATCTTAAAAAAAGGGTGACTGTCTAGAAGCATTAATGGCTAGTGCAAGAGAGCGCAAGCAGGGGGAGAAGCAGAGGGAGAGAGAGAAGCAGGCTCCCCCCTGAGTAGGGAGCCCCACACGGGGCTCGATCTCAGGACCCTGAGATTGTGACCTGAGTGAAGGCAGACGCTTCACCAACGGAACCTCCCAGGTGCCCCCTGCTTTGGGAGTTCTGCTTGGGGCTTTTACTTGGGAAGACAGAATTTTATAGTAAATTTGCATCTCACCAAGGAACTTGCATTCAGTGACAACCCACTTGTAATGGTATTAAGATAGCTAATGTTGGGCCGCGGGGGCTGAGGAAAAACATGTAATAATTTTAGATGGCTCTTTGTGTGACGCACATGTCATGGAGAGAGACACAAGGGGGTTTCCTAAAAAGACTCACAGTAGCACCAACTTGTCACGCCTGTCACTCAACAGCCTTAAAGGAATGACATTTCCACTTTGATGAATTATATCCGGACTGTCACCAATGAGTTGTAATTAATAACCTGTTTCTCTAAGAATAATGCTGACAAAATGGAAATTTGAAATTTTGGACTCTTGAGGTGTTAGACATCTAACTGCAAGTCTTCTCCGCGCTGTTTCGTACATGGCCCTGGACACTGCTGCCTGCCCTCCCCGCGGCCACTGCATCAGCCCCAGCCCCTCGCTGCCCTCCTGCATCCCCAGCCTCCTTTTGCCGGCTGGTCTGTACACCTGCCCAGCTCACCACAGGGCTGCTCCCATGAACTTCCTAACGTGCAAATCAGATCGTGCTGTGTTCCTGCTGAAAATACTCAAATGAGCACTCAGGTTCCAGAACAGAGTCCACGCAGCTGTCAGAATGAACAGAGAGCCCATTAGGGTCTGCCCCCCACCTTGGCCTCGGCTTCTGCCCCCATCATCCAGCGCCCCATTCTCCCATCGCCCCTACAGTTTGCGGTTTCCCACGGAGATCTGCACTCGCTCCTGTCTCTGCTTCCTACCTGCTGCTGTCTCTGCCTAAGAAAGCCTTCTTCACCGGGGTAACGTCCTCACGTCCTTGAAAACTCAGGCCATTTCTCCCCCACTGCCCCCAGGGAGGGGGATTAGGGGTCCCCATCATGCCATCTTCTCAGCTCCCTGGCAGTCCCCTTCTCTAGCTCAACTTCTTCTACCCTTAAATGCCAACGTCTCTCAGGATGGCTGGAACCCATTTTCTTCTGGTTCAACTCTGCCTGCAACCCCGTCTGTGCCGGGACTTCAAGCACCATCTATGGACTGAATCCCCCGCAATCCCCAGCGGCAGTCTACTCTGAGCTCCAGACGCACTAACTCTCACATGTCCTTGACAGCTCCACGTAGGTGTCCAGCTGGCTCTCCAAACTCAGCATGCTCGAAACTCCCCTGTGCTCACTCCCAAAAGGAACCCTACCTCTCTCCTATGGTGGCATGTCAGTGGGTGAGATCATCGTTCAGCCTCTTGCTCAAGACTAAAATCTGAAGGCGTATTTGACCTCTCCTCACATCCAATATGGTCAGTTTTTTGTACTTCCCCAATGTTGCACATTCTGTCTCTCCCATTACCCATTGTGTCTCTGCCAGGAAACTTCTATTGTTGCTTCCCTCACTGCTCTCCACGCAGTCCCCTTATCAATCTGTTATAACCATCACGTCTATCAAGGGCTTTTATTTTATTCTTTTATTTTTTAAAGATTTTATTTATTTATTTGACAGAGAGAGAGAGAGAGACAGCCAGCGAGAGGGAACACAGGCAGGGGGAGTGGGAGAGGAAGAAGCAGTTTCCCAGGGGAGCAGGGAGCCCAATGCCAGGCTTGATCCCAGGACCCTGGGATCACGCCCTGAGCCTAAGGCAGACGCTTAACGACTGAGCCACCCAGACACCCCTATCAAGGGCTTTTAAAAATGAAAATCGATCCATGTCCCTTCCCAACGTGGACTCCTTTGTGGGTTACCACCATCTCTGATTGAAGCCAAAATCCTTAGGAGAGGGCGTCAGCTCCTGCCCTAGGCTCCTCTTTCTCCACCGCTCCCCTTCCCTGCTGCAAACACTCTAGATGGTTCTCAGTCTTTCTTTTAACAGATTCATTTTTTAGAGCAGTTTTAGGCTCATAGCAAAATTGAACAGAGATTTGCCAGGTACCCCCTGCCCCCACAACTCCCCCCATGGTCAACATCCCCGTCCAGAGTGGTACACCTGTTACAGCTGATGCATCTGCACTGACGCGTCTTCATCACCCAGGTCCACAGTGTACATCAGGGTTCACTTGGCGCTGTGCACTCCGTGGGTTTGGACAAAGGTATAATGATGTATCTACCGTTACTGTGTCCTACAGAATGGTCTCACGACCTTCAAAATCCTCCGTGCTCTGCTTACTCATCCCTCCCTCCCCCCTAAGCCCTGGCAACCACTGATAGTATTACTGTCTCTATAGTTTTGCCTTTTCCAGAATGTCCTAGAGTTAGAATCATGCAGGATGCAGCCTTTTCAGATTGGCTTCTCTCACTTAGGAATCTACATTTAAATTTTTTTCCATGTCTCTTCACGGCATTTCATAGCTCGTTTCTTTTTAGCGCTGAATAACACTCCATTAGCTGGATGTTACGCAGTTTATTTAATCATTTACCTCCCGAGGGACATGTCAGTTACTCCGAAGTCTTGGCAATTGTGAATAAAGCTGCTATAAGGATCCATGTGCAGGTTTCTGTGTAGACGTAAGTTTTCAACTCCATTGGGTCAATACCAAGAGCCCAATTGCTGGGTTGTATGGTAAAAGTGTGTTTAGCTTTATAAGAAATGATAGACTGTCTTTCAACGTGGCTGTACCTCTTGTTTCTCCCACCAGAAACAAATGAGAGCTCCTGCCAGTGTTTTGTGTTTCGGCCATTCTAATGGATGTCTAGTAGCATTCAGTCCTTTGAAAGTCCGGTGAGCATGGTCCCACGTGACCTTTGAACCTGCTGTTCCACTGCCTATCTTACCCATTCCCCAACCCCCTCCTAGTCATCTGGCTCACCCTTGCCCCACTTTCCGGTGCTGGCCTTTGTGTTGGTCCCCGTCCTCTAAAACGCAGATGCCGAGCTGGGATTGGATGTACGGGACATTTATTAGGGAAATGCCTGTGAGGGGAAAGGGGGAGGGGGCCAGAGGAGGCTGGAGAGCCATCAGACCACGAAGCAGATCTGACTCTCTGCCGAAGAAACAGGGAAGAACGGGAGGCAGGTGGGAGAGTTGTAGACTCAGTGCAGCTCAGGGAAATTCGGTAAATCCAAGGTCACCTAGCAGAAGAGTCCGACATCTCCCAGAACAGGGGCCTTCGTGTCCCTGCTGTGCCAGTCATGAGGAAACGTGGTTTCAGTGTCCACATAGTGTAGATTTCAGAGCACAACTGGGACATCAGTCCGTTAGTGTCCCTGTAGTTGGAGATCTAAGAGGTACATTTTCAGTCTCCATAGCCTCCGGATCCTGCGGGAGACTTCCATGCTAGCTCAGCACCCTACATTAGGACTCACATAGCACCCAACGTTCCTCCTTGATAATGCTTATTAGATGTTTAATATTTTACTTGTTTTAATATCCATTTGCTCAGTTAGACTAAGAGCTCCATGAGGGCAAAAACTGTATCTGCTTGTTCCCTGGTGAACTCTCAGTACCCAGTAGAGAATCTGGACCAAGATGCCCTTAATAAGGATGCCCCAAATGGATGAGTGAACAAAAGTACAAATACGATCACAAGAATGCCAAGCATCTCCTGGAAATCCACAACTCTGATGTCCGGGCAGGAGTCGTGGGTGCCACGACAGAATTCAGGACCTGGTTGGATTCAGAGCAACTCTAGGACCAGATCAAGCTGTTCTTCTAACCCTCGTCTGTTTCCGCTTCTCTTTTGTGTGTCTTTTCTTCTCACTGCTAACTTGTCAATTATAAAAATTTCCCAGTTTAGACTCTGACAGGGATGAGGTGCTGCTTGTGTCTAGGATGTAGAAAAGGGGAACGAGTATCGATCTGCCCTCACAGTAAGGACAAGCCAGACCAGTGACAGAATCATAACTTTTCTTCAACCAAGCAGGGTGTAGAGGTTGCAGGGCCACTAAATAGCCTGAAATCAGAGGACGAACTGGCCCCTGCAGAAGAGAAACAGAACACAAACACACGAGGAAGACATCCCAACCACCGTACAAGCAGATAAGAGGAATTCAGCAGATAAGAGGGATTTTGTAACAACTTTGTAAAACCGAGTGTGGGATGTGACAGTATGGAGGCTCCCGGGATTCCCAGATACAAAGGGAGGTTGCAACTATCCAGGGCTTCTCCCTGGGCCCCTGCCTGGTGCTCTCTAGTGAGGCTAGGGGTTGGGGTAGAAGCTGAGAGAATGTCTCCCCGGCTGGTGCATAACGGAGGGAAGGAACTGGGCCAAGGAACAAAGCTCAAGCCACTGTGGAAAAGGCAAAAACCTCTGTCACTTCCAGGTCTTAAGACTCATTGTCTCTCCAGAAAGAGTGAAAGAAAAATCCCTCTGTCCACGGGATCAAAGATCAAGAAGGAGTCCTGGGCCTAGGGTTCTATGCCAATGTCATTAGATATCTCCAGCCATTGGGGAAGGACTGGGTATAAGATCGTGTGGTTGCCATGAAGAAGAGAAGACGGACCACTGAGAAAGACCCATCTTCGAGACCCAGACACACACCGTCTACCTAAGATGGAAGCTGGACCAGGGCAACAGAGAACCCCATCATCTCCCCCACCAAGCTAGAAAGCACCAAGAAGTGAGAAACCACAGTCTACGGCTTAGAGAAGGGCAAGACCATGGACAGAGAGCCTGTCTGAGGACTAGTCTCACAGAGAAGGCTGAAAGCAGAGTGAGAATACTGAGGGAGCCCCTTAGAGCCCACTCCAAGCACAAGGGAGCCCTGAAGCTGGTGGTCCACTGGAGGTAACTGAGTGATGCCAAAATCAAGCTGTACTTCAGCCCCTCACGGGACTGACGTCATCTCCACAGAGCAGTCTGTCAAAAGGAAAGGTGTGCCTATTTACCACGAATGAATACTGTTGACCCCAGACTTCTCTGTTCCATACACGATGTCTGGCATTTGATCAAAAATTATGAGATAGGGGAAAAGAGCAAGACAAAAGCGATCTGCCACCAACAGACAAAATAGTCAGTGGGTCCAGACCCAGAGAGAACTCAAAATTGAAACTGCCTGAGAATTTAAAATAACCATGCTGAATATACTAAAGACTCTAGTGGAAAAGGTGAACAACATGCATGAGTGATGAAGAATCTCAGCGGAGAGAAGCTATTAAAAAAGATTCAAATGGAAATGCTGGAAATCAAATTAGATACGGAGAAAGCTTCTACAGGGTCATTACTAGACTCAACGCAGCCAGCGAATTACCGAACATAAAGGTAGCCCAATGGAAATGACCGAACTAAAGCACAAAGAGAAAAAGGAGTGGAAAAAATAGAAAGGAGAACCCAGAGGCTATGAGACAATAGCGAAAAGTCTAGCATAACTAACTGGCATCCCATAAGGAAGGGTGGGAGGAGGGGAGTGGGGACCAGGAGAAATATTTGAAGTGATATCAGACAAAGATTTATCAAAACAATAAAACACATCAGACCACAGACACAAGAAGGTCGGAGAATCTCCAAAACAGATTAAACACGGACGAAGAATAAACACACCAAGACGCATCACATCCTAACTACATAAAAACCAAGATAAAGGAGAAGTCTTGCAAGCATCAGGCACATCACCACCACAAGAGCAAAGGGAAGGCTTTGTAGGAGACTTCTTGTCAAAAACGTTGCTAGCTCAATTCCAGAGAGAGAGCGATTGATCCTGGCAGTCCCAGCTAACCGCTGTTTTCTCTGCTTGAGCAAAGCTATGTGTGTCCAGCTGACTCACGGCTGCGGCCGAGTGACCACGTTTACCTCTCCTTGAGCACAGTCTGAATTTCCCATTCCGTGCCTCTGCACGTTTTTTAGGTAAGAGACCATTTGGAACCAGTTATGGAAGAAAATGCGTATGTTGCCAATGGATTTTATTTCCAAATATTGTCAAGTTAAGATGTATCATAGATTCAGTGGACCTGGGCACCAAGGAATAGACTTTTCAGCAAGAAAAACGGAGCATCAGAGTCTCCTGTAAGGACAGTCTTCGGGTACAGAGTACCGAGGATAGCCTGACACAGCACATTTCAGACCACACAGAAAATAAAATCTAGAATGAAACTTCGGGACACATCCATGCTTATTTGAGGTGTTTTATTACCATGGTTTTTAAAAGAAGGGAGGAGAGAAAATATGGATAAAAAAGATTTATTTTCAATTCCATTTGTACCTGTATATTTTTATTCAAACACTTTATATTGGGCCTTTCTATATTTGAGAAGCAATAAAAGTGGTGGTTAAGAAAAAATGTTCAAAATCATTAACCATCAGGGAAATTCAAATCAAAACCACACTAAGATACCACCTCACGCCAGTTAGAATGGCAAAAATTGACAAGGCAAGAAACAACAGTTGCTGGAGAGGATGTGGAGAAAGGAGATCCCTCCTACATTGTTAGTGGGAATGCAAGTTGGTACAGCCACTCTGGAAAACAGTGTGGAAGTCCCTTAAAAAGTTAAAAATTGAGCTACCCTATGACCCAGCCATTGCACTACTGGGTATTTACCCCAAAGATACAGACGTAGTGAAGAGAAGGGCCATATGCACCCCAATGTTCATAGCAGCATTGTCCACAATAGCTAAATCGTGGAAGGAGCCGAGATGCCATTCAACGGATGACTGGATTAAGAAGTTGTGGTCCATATATACAATGGAATATTACTCAGCTATCAGAAAGAACGAGTTCTCAACATTTGCTGCAACATGGACGGCACTGGAGGAGATAATGCGAAGTGAAATAAGTCAAGCAGAGAAAGACAATTATCATATGATTTCTCTCATCTATGGAACATAAGAACTAGGAAGATCGGTAGGGGAAGAAAGGGATAAAGAAAGGGGGGTAATCAGAAGGGGAATGAAACATGAGAGACTATGGACTATGAGAAACAAACTGAGGACTTCAGAGGGGAGGGGGGTGGGGGAATGGGATAGACCGGTGATGGGTAGTAAGGAGGGCACGTATTGCATGGTGCACTGGGTGTTATACGCAACTAATGAATCATCGAGCCTTACATCGGAAACCGGGGATGTACTGTATGGTGACTAACATAATATAATAAAAAACATTAAAATAAAAAATTAAAAAAAAGAATCTGTTCTCAGACTATGACTCGGCCTCTTAACACTATTTGACTTTAGAAATGTTAATTTACCACCGACTCTGTTCCTTCGTCCTCAGAAGGTCATTATGAGAGTTAAATTGAATTCAGGACAAGTGCTTAGCACAATGCCTGGCGCGCTATAAACACCCAATAAATTTTAGTTGCCGCGACCTTAATTACTGCTGGTCTTGTTCATTACATTAGTTGGTCAGTGTCAGTTTTATCTACGCAAGGACACAATCTGCTAACTACCTCTGTGCGTGCCTTATTCTTTGGGTCCCTCCAAAGCCCCAGATACATTCTTCTGTGACTTTTCACACTCGTTGCTCATGTTCCTTTATGAGGTTTCAAAGGTGAGTGCCAGCTCTGAGCTTGGACGCTGACACGACTCTGCACAGACCCAGAAGATCATGTGCTTTGCCTGCAGTGCAGCCAGAGAACCGTTCCATCCCCGCCTGGCCCCAGTGCGCACCGTCTGTTGGCTGCTGGTTTGGGAGGGTGAGGCAGAGTGGGTTAGCATGACTTGATCAACTGAACTTTAACCCAACCAGCAACTGGTGGGTCTGTACGACTATTTCTAAGAATTGTTCCACATGCAGCGATCGTCATCAAGGGGACCTGGGTTGTACACACGGGCATCACTTGCGACGGGATTGTGTTCTAGACCAGAGGCTAACAAACTTTCCTGTAAATATTTGGGGCTTCGTGGGCTACACGCGATCCCGTGTCATCTTCTTATTCTTTTTCTTTTTTTCCCCCCACAACCCTTTAAAGAGGTAAAACGTTCTTAGCCTGTGAACTGTATGATAACAGACTATGGGCAAAATTGGTCCACAGGCTCTAGTCGCTGAGCCCTCGGAGAGATCTCTGATTTCCTCTCTATTAGACAGTTTGGCAATCACGAAGAATACACACTTAAATTTACTTCTCTTTGCTAGAATCACACTAAAATCCCATTTTCAGCTTTTAGGGAATTGAACTCTTTCAGAGATTTACTTGGAAAAGAAGCGGTATTTCATTGAAATACACTTGGAAATGCATCGCGTATATTTACATACGCTCACATACATATGGTCTCTGTATCCCAAGTAGTTGAAGTTAATAAAAATGTCTGAACTTTTTCATCTGGTTGCCATGGGAACATAGGTTAAGACAAAGCGTATACCCTAAACAAGCACCAGGTTTCCTGGCTGATGAACTATTTCGTGTGTTGACTTGGGAGGGCGTTCTATTTCCACTAGTGCCTGCCTGGCTGACTCTGCTCTCTGTCCCATCCCCCTGCTCCTTCCTCTCTGTGTCCCTGTGACACACGTCCTCCTCCGTTGTCTCCTTGTCTGCTAGCCTCTCTCCTTCCCCCCACCCCCCGCCTCTTCACACCGCTTGCTCTGTGGGCCTCTGAGATGAAGGTCAAACATCTGGTTTCCATCTACCCACACTGTTTAACTGAAGCCCAGCCGACCAGATTTCCTGTTCATAAATCATTACTCATCTGGAGTGCACTCAGGACCACTCTGGGGACTGTTTACTCAGAGTATCTCCTTTTTTAGAAGAACTGCCTCTCTTCCACGTTGTTTCAAGTTGGCCAGCATCTTCTAAGTTGATAATTTTCTCAATTTTTATGTTTGAATAGGAGACAAAAGGGAAGTATTCTTTGATAAGGCATTTTAACAAATTAAATTGAAATTACAGTTTGGTAAAACATGAGAGTTTACAATAATAAAAGTAGTGAAAACTCTGGAAGTACATACCTACGATATTAAGGAGGTACGGCGATTGAGATTTTAAATAAACTTTTCAGCAGCAGACGTAGTCAGCACATACTCAGAGCTATGTGTCAGGCAGCCCTGGAAATCCTAACTCACATAATTCATACCCACCCAGCAAGCACTCTGTTAAGCACTCTTAACTTTATGCTACAGACGAGGAGACCAAGGCACAGAAAAGACAAGTAACGTGCCCACGCCGCTAGGAAGCAGCCGCCCTGTCCTGTGATGGGGACTGGAGAGTCTGGCACCAAGTCTGTGCTATTTGGCACCTGATTTGACTGCTTCCAAGTTGCTTCAAATGTAAAATCATCCTAGCTTCACAGATGGAGAAACTGAGGACCAGAGAAGTAAAGTAAATGGAACCATCATAGCTATTTTTAAATTTCTCCAAACACTGTCTCTCTTTTCTTAGAACTTACGGTAGTTTTCAGTGTTGCATTTTATGAGTTTATTGTAAGCTTCCAAGAAGAATTTTAATTCCCCTATGTGGAATCAAAGTTAAAAACCTAATAGAAACTGAGGGCTTCAGAAGGGAGTGGGGTGGGGGAATGGGATAGGCCGGTGATGGGTAGTAAGGAGGGCACATATCGCATGGTGCACTGGGTGTTATATGCAAATAATGAATCATGGAACTTTACATCAAAAACTAAGGATATACTGTATGGTGACTAAGCTAACATAATAAAAAATTATTATGAAAAAAAACCTAATCCTGTTTTTGCATTTTTCATAGAAGCATGATGTGTGATATTTCTCTTAACTGACTCATGTCAGAGGAGAAGTAAAATGAATATGTCAAAATACCCTAACTAAATATTGACCAAATCAATCAGATGTTTTTCCTATGGTCGTAATGTCAATGGCTTCAGAGGAATTGAGTAAGAAAATGAAAGTGTGAGTTAAGGCAAAGGCCACAGAATCCTATTCTAGCTCTTGGGTCCTATCGGGCAATGGCCAACATAAAGAACAGGTGATGACCATTTGTGGGGTTTAGTAGGTGCTAAACATGGTGCCAGGTGCTGGGGGGAGAGAGATGGGGTTGATCATTTCTGTCCCTGCAAAGAAGGACGCTGTCGTGGCAGACATAAAATCTGTGGGGAGATTCTTGTCAATTACAGCTATTTATAGAAATGGAGGTTCTTTGATTGTGAGAGATCAGCCAATCTTTCTCTATCATTTCTTAAGTGGTGTGTTAGTGGGTTGGTGCTGGTTGTGGAGGGCTAGGTCATGTGTAGTAACCAACAACACCAAAATCGCAAGAGCTTCATACGGCAGAAAGTTGGTTTTGACTCCTATTACCTGTCCTGAATGGTGCAGCCGTGGAGCAGTGACCTCTTGCCCACACAGTCACTCAAGGACCCAAGCTAATGACGCCTCCACAATTTTGTATCTACATCACCGAGAACTTGGGGCCAGGTTCATCATGGAGAGATTGAAGAGTGTGGCTTTTCTACTATCTCAACAGGATAGAACACATATCCCTTCTCCTTGGCCAGAACTCATTGTCTGGACCCACTACCTGCACAACAGATGGGACATGTGTGGCAGCTAGTGAGTCCCGCTGTGTACTCAGGCTGAGAACAAGGAAAATGACAAGTCTATTCCCTGGTCTCATTATGTCTTCACTCCTTAGGCTCCCAAGAAATAACAGAGCCTTTAGGAATAGGGACAGATACCCTACGTTAAGAGACAAATACCCTGTGAGAGATCATTGGATGGAGATATCGATTCTAAAATAGACTGCAACTAAACATATTAATTACTGGAGCTTAAAAATTCCAAGTACTTGGGCATATATTTTATAATCATTATATTTTTGAATCCTGAAAACAACTCTATAAAACGAAATAATTTACCCAAGTTTGCACAGGTCGTAAGTGGTAAATCTGGTATTGGAACACTAGCCAGTTGTACTCAAAAGCCTGTGCCATTATCCCATGTGCAATGCTGCTGATAATCATCTTGAGAAATGCAAAGAAAATGCTTTCACTTATTTGTGGAACATAAGGACTAGCAGGGAGAACATTAGGAGAAGAAAGGGAAAAAGGAAGAGGGGGCGGGAAACAGAGGGGGAGATGAACCATGAGCGACTATGGACCCCAGGAAGCAAACTGAGGGTTTTAGAGGGGAGGGGGTGGGGGATGGGCTAGCCCAGTGAAGGGTATTCAGGAGGGCACGTATTGCATGGAGCACTGGGTGTTATACGCAAACAATGAATCATGGAACACTACATCAAAAACTAATGATGTACTGTATGGTGACTAACAGAACATCATAATAATAATAAAAACAAAAAAATTAAAATAGAAAGTGGTGTGTGAGTTTTGTGCATTTTTTAATTTTACTGGCATAAATATTTCCCCTTTCTTCTCTTCTATGTATGCCTTGAAGCCTGTTGTTGCCTCTACCTTGTTCTTTCTTTAGTCTCTCTTATTTTGCAAATATCTTTTTCATTGGTTTGGTTTCTTTAATACAATTTGTGCCGTTTTTACTGTGTGCCAGGTGGCTACATACATACGTCATGGTCAAACAAGTACATGCAGAATAAATTAGAAAAATATTTATTTTTTAAATTTATTTTTCTAGAAAGACGGTATCCAGATAATGTTTAATCTATGACTCAAGTCTTCAAATTCCATAAGCCAACTCAATAATTATTAAAATTTCCCCTATTGTTTAGTGGTTTCTGCTATTTATAAACAAGATATTTACACTAAGAAAAATCAGAAATTGATTGTAGGTAACTGATCCTGACATATGGAATTGGCTAAATAGAAGTGAGGTGATAGTCCCCAAAATCCCTCCATCCTGAAAAGGAAAGCTGACCATTCCTGTTAATCTCCTGGGGCTTAGATCACCTACCGAGGCCAGTGCTTTAGAATACTTGGCAACAAATATCATGGAACCAAGATGTTTTGACTCCCTCTTACTGTCTTAATAAGGAGCCGAAAGAGAATACAAGCTCCAGTCCAAGGTGATTGCCCAGAAGCAGAAAAATCACAGAAGTCAATCATTTGTTAAGGGAAGTTCTTTCTCCCTCTTTCTGGCAATATAATAACGCTGTTTTAGATAAACATGTCATTTGTGAAACTGCACCATTTCTAAAGCTAAAGTTGATGTATCAGTAAGAAAAATGAGAAATCCTCACAATTGGAAGGAGGATATCTGGGAAGAGGCAGAGGAATTTAAGATGCTAGCTCCTTTGGGCCCCATCCAAATGCACGCCTGTCGCAAAGACTTTGTATTTATGGTTGCTCCTGCCTGGGATACTCCCTCGTTACCACGCTCCTGCCTGGGATACTCCCTTGTTACCACACCCCTTCCTTTCATCATATATTTTCATGGCTCGCTCATCTTCACTCCCTTCAGATGTCTGCTCAAATCGGGTCTTTCCAGAAAGGCCCTCTCTCAGCATTATTTATAAAGCAAACATACATACACACATACACACACACACCCACACCCACGCATGCAAACACATGTACACACACACACACACACTAATGCACACATCACTCTCAATTCTCCTACTCTGCTATATTTTTTTGCTCAGCACTTATCATCACCAAATATGTTATGTATTTATTTGCTTATCTCTGTATACTATTTAGGGTAGGCTAAACTGATCTAATAACAAATTGACTCAAATATTCAGTGTCTCAACATAACACAAGTTTTATTTTTTGCTCACATAATGGGCCTGGGGTGGAGGTATTCAGGTTGGCAGTTCAGCCCTCTTCCATGCAGTCACTCAGGGATACATACTCCTTCTATTTTGTGGCTCTGTCAATCATCCCCCAGATCGAGAAAACAGAAGATAATAAAACATGGGGAAATGTGCATTAGGAGGTTTTCATTGTCCTCCAATTGGTACGTATCACTTTTACTCATTTGATTTGGAAGGATTCCATTATATAGCCATACACAGCTTTGAAGGACATTGAGAAATAGAGTCGTGCTATGCTTGCAAAGAAGAGGAGACTGGATTTTGCTGGACAGCTTACAATTTTGATCTAGTTCTTCCACTAAAGTGTAAGCTACTTGAAAACAGCAACTTTCTTTTGTTCACTGTCATATTCACAATGCCTAGAACAATTCCTAGAATATAATAGACTCAATAAATTCGTATTAAATGAAGGAAAAAATGAACATAAGCAAAGTTGGTTTGAAGGTTTGACTGTAACCTGAGAAGTCTGGGGTTACAGTCTATACACAGTCGCATACCTCAAAAGTAAGAGAAAGGAATCTAAGCAATATTTTAGGTAGTGAGGTCACTAGAAAACTCCCAAGTTGAGCTAAGAGAGTCTTGAGATTTTCCCTTCAATCTCCAAGATACACGTCAGGAATGGTTTAGACTCATGAGTAGTCCACACACTCATCCACACCACAGGAAAGTCTGTCCTTTAATTCTCGTAAGCCTGTCCAGAAGGACCTAGAACAAGGAAATCATTCAACAACAGAAGAAGGTGTGGCCTCCAGACAGACTTACCAAGGGCTTCAAATCACATCCAGGGCAACATGTCAACAAAGAGACATACATTACTTTTTCTAGCCAGAAGAAAACAACAGGTGCTCTGAACCTTTGACCAGCAGATGGTGCTTTGCAATTTCCATCTTGTTTTGTCTCTATCGTTCACATCAGATGTGACAGACGTTTAGTCATTTAGTGCCACGTTGCTGGTTGTGAGGACTGATATCTACACCATTTCAAGACCATATACGGGAGGAAATGGTTTTGACCAGAGATTCTATACTTAGCAAGCAGCAACAGCTCTGTGCTATTACCTCTGGATGCAATAACTCTGTGTGTGTGTGTGTGTGTGTGTGTGTGTGTGTGTGTGTGTGTGCACGCATGCACGTGCGCCCACGCACCTGTATTCTAGGCAGCCGACCACTGTTCTCCAGACTACACTAGACGATTTGCTTTGTTACTGCTTTTCTAGAGGTTGCCCTTCCCTGTTAACCATACAGTCAACCATATTAGGAGTGGGTAAGCAGGTACTTGACCCAAACTGGGCAGTTGGGCCAATTAATCTTTCTCCGAAAGTTGGAATGAGGCAGGCAGGTAGCTCTGGATCTATATTTTAGTGATAACGTTTTCTGATACAGGGGAAGCAAGGGATGTATTAGGAGGTCCTACAGTGTGGACAAGGAGCATATTGATCATTGTTACGGGTTTTTTGTGACAGCTAAATGATGTTGGGGGAAAACTCACCATAAAACTGTCTTCCATAGTAATAAGATGATTATCTTTTTACTGAACACACACAATATGTCAAGCAGGGTACTAGATACTTTACTTGCAAGAACTCTAGGATGAATTATACTATTTGTTATTAGTATCTTTATTTTACACATTAAATAAAACTACCTCAAAGAGATCAAACTAACCCAAATGTATTAGTGTCCTATTGCTGCTGTAACAAACACCACAAACATAGTAGCTTAAAACAATCCAAACTCATTATTTCCATTTTGGAAGTCAGAACTTCTGAGAAATGGACCTCACTGGGTAAAAATCAAGGTGGGCAGGGCTGAATTCCTTCCTGAGGGCTCTGGGAGAAAATCTGTTTCCCTGTCCTTTCCTCCTTTAAAAGCAGCCAGCATTCCCTGGCTCGTGGCTCCTTTCCCCACCTGCAAAGCCAGCCACGAAGCATCTCTCTGGCCTTGCTTTCATGATCACTTCTCTCTGACTCTGATCTTCTGCCTCCCTTTTCCAGTCTTAAGGACCCTTGTGATTATATTGCCGCCCCCCCAATAATCCCAGATAATCTACCTTTCTGCCGCTTAGCAAAATTAATTCTGTCTGCAAACTTAATTTCCCTTTGCTATGTAATGCAACATATTCAGACGTTCTGAGGATTAGGGCATAGCTGTCTTTGGGGGCCATCATTCTATCTACCTCCAGGCTGCATAGCTAGTTGGATTCAAATATTAGTCCAACCACAGAAGTCACCTTCATAACTGCCGTATTCTCCGACCTCTCGTCTGACTGTCGTGCTGCTCTTCCCGCCCCTTGCATGACTCCTGGAGATACTTCAACCTCCGGTATCCGAAGCCTCCATATTCCTCAACGCTGAGGATGACTTTTTTCTCTGCTAAGGAACATTTCCTGAGTAAACTTGCCTAGTGAGCACTAAGGTCATGGGGTCAAACCCCATCTGCAGTCTTTCCTTCTGAAGGTTCGGAGTTGTAATAAAAAGCCAATCCCAACCCTATGTAGCCCACCTCGCTGTCTACCATCTACCCATTTGGGGGTTTTTGAATTAAAATTTTTATTTAAATTCAATTTAATTAACATATAGTATATTACTAGTTTCACAGGTGTTCAACGGTTCATCTGTTGTATACAACACCAGTGCTCGTTACATCACGTGCCCTCCTTAATGCCCATCGCCCGGCTACCCCATCCGCCCAGCAACCCTCAGTTTGTTCCCTAGAGTTCTGAGCCTCTTATGGTTTGCCTCCCACTCTGATTTTGTCTCATTTTATTTTTCCTTGCCTTCCTCTACGTTCATCTGTTGTGTTTCCTAAATTCCACCTGTGAGTGAAATCATGAGGTGTATTTCATTCTCTGACTGACTGATTTCGCTTAGCATCATAGCCTCTAGTTCCATCCCTATCGTTGCAAGTGGCAAGATTTCATTCTTTTTGATGGCTGAGTGATATTCCATTGCATATAGATACAGTCTCCTCTTTATCCATTCATCTGTTGATGGACATCTTGTCTCTTCCCACAGCTTGGCTATTGTGGACATGGCTGCTATAAACTTTGGGGTGTGGGTGCCCCTTTGGGTCACTATCTTTGTGTCCTTCGGATAAACTGTTGGTGGGAATGCAAACTGGTGGAGCCACTCTGGAAAACAGTATGGAAGTTTCTCAAAAAGTAAAAAATAGAGCTACCCTATGACCCAAAAATTGCAATACTAGGTATTTACCCATTTGGTTTTAAACCTTAGAGCTAAAAAGAACAAGAATAATTTTTCTCTCATAAAAAGCTTTTCACATATGTGCAGGAAATGACTGATGACCTCTTACCTCCACATCTTCTCTTTGCCACATGGAAGAGCTCTGGTTCCTTTACCACCCTCCCAGGCCAGGGACTGGCACCACCTCCACAGTCGGGGCACACTGTCCTGCACATGCTACAGTTCACCAGTGGGCCCCTTCCAGAGTAGCAATTCCTGAACGTGCCCTAATCAGACCTCCACCTAGATACCGTGTTTCTAGAAACCCTAAGATCACACTAGCTCTTCAGTGGGTCTATCAGATTTAACTGATATGGACACTGACTAGAACTGTTAAGATCTTTGCAACATGCTACTGCTAAATACGACTGCTTTCTCTTATGTAGGGAGGTGCTTTCTCTTATGTAGGGTGGTACTTTATCTGTGGGATTTAAGTCAGCAGACCCAAACAAAAGTGTTTCCATTTATGCCGATCAAAGTGGAGTCTACAGATCCAGTCCCTTCCATCATGGGCTCACCTCCCTGGTTTGCACCACCTATAAATGTGAAAACAGTGACTTCTGTGTGTCTGTCCATGGCACGGATAAAAATACTCAACAGTGTGGAACTGGGGGCGGAGTTCTGCAACCCAAAGGCCAAAAATCTTTGGGTTACTGAGTCAACAGTCCCTTTGGACACCATTAACCACTTAGTAATTCACCTCATTATACCAGCCTCCACCCCAGAGTTCTCCTGCATGTCCTGAAGCAGATCCTAAAAGGCTTGTCAGATGACTTGATGAGGAACAGATGATGCACGAAGTCCACCACACTTCCCAGCTAAACTCCCGTGAAAGAAGGAGATGATGTGTGTGGGTAGTGGCAGCTATGAGAGCAGTTCTGTGCCCTAGGTCTTCCACTGGGTGAAATGCAGTGATAGAAAAGGTTTCATACTAGCCACCTTGCAAAACATTATAATTATCTTCTCTACTGGTGTGAAACTGTATACAATCAAAAAGCAGAGTCATATAACCGGGTATGACTTCTGTAACTTTGGACATGTCCCTGAGTGTCCTCAGTGTCCTATCAAAGAAATGAATGCAGTGTCTGTTCTGCCGGTCTCTCTGGCTTGTCATGAGTATTGATTTAGCGGAGATCATGAGCGTGTGCTGTGAAAACTACAGCCAGGCCCTCTGTCATTGTGTGCTTGAGGCAGTCTTGACATCTCAGCACACCTTTCATGGCCCCACCTCAACATCCTCAGCCAGCTAAGGAATGCCACATATCTGGGGGCAAACCTCAGGAAAGTTCTAGTTGTAATACCTTCCTTAAAAATGCACCTAATACATACGGACAACGTGGAAGTTAAGAACAATTCATGTAGCTGAAAACAGTAATAGAACTCATCCCCAAAACAAAGTTAATCATCCTCTGTTTTAATAGAACAAGTCTCATACTTGACAACCCAGTTCGTATTTATGAAATGACTCTGGCACCCTTGTGACGGCTCTTCCAAAGAAAGGAGGGAGCCAATCTCATTGAAAGGCTACCTCTCGTGTATGGACAGTCACACCTGCTGGTTGGTGCCGTTCCATCACCAAAGAAATGATCGACACCGAGAATAAGGGCTCAGTTTCTCTACCCCTCATCCAAACACGCAGAGCAGCTGGTCGGCGGTGTGTGAGATGCGGTGAAACAAGGATCATAGGAAAAGGCCAGCACTCCCGTCATGTGTGCGATCTTGACCCGGCCACTCCAAGCCTCAGGGTTTAATTTCCTCATCTGTGAAATAGGTTCATTGTACCTTCTTCCACTCGGTACCTTGTTCAACATGGTACCTTCTCCACCGTTGTACCTTCTGTTGTGAGGGTTAAGAGATATAATGTATATGAAATTGCCAACTCCAAAGCCAGCTAGACCATAGGCTTTTCCATGACTAACACAGTCACGGATGTTTTCCTTGATATGAATCATGGCTAATTCATACAAGACCAACCTCCACAGATGACTGAGCATTGCCTGTGATCTCAAGCTTAACCTTTGTCATGGCCTCAGAACTTTCCATCAGTATATCACAATCCCCAACTCATCTCCTTGTAGTTACAAAGAAAACTTTATATAATGTGTAAGTGCCTCAGAATGACCTTAACTTGACTGAATTCACAATAACGAAATTATCAAACAAGATAAAAAGTAATTTAAAAGTAGAGAGCAATGAGGCTATGATGATACAAGTTGAAATCGCAGAAATGCTAAGTAGCTTCCAGCTTTGATGGTATTATGTATAACACCTTTTGATAACGAGAAAAAATCGTGTGCTATCATATAGCAAAAGGAAATAGTCACTAAAGACTTAAAATAAAAATCTATACTGAACCAGGCAGTTTACAAAGAACATTGCACATACATTATCTCAGGGAACCCCTCTTGCAGATGTAAAAACTGTAGCTTGGAGAAGCTAAGGAGCTTGTCCAGTGCCACAGATACTCAGTGCCCACGCCGAGGTCCTGTCCGACCCCACACCACAGAGCCCAGTCCTCTTCCCTCTAACCCCAGGCTCCTCACGATATAGCTCCTTGCTTCCAATCTCTACCTCACCACTCTTCGTGAAAACACCTGCCTGACCTGTACCACATCGTCTCCCTTTCTGGTTACTATCCACAGGACTTGGGCGCAAGGCATGCTGGAGGTTAGGATATTAGTCATGCAGGCTGTAGAGTCAGGGAAGAATCAGACATGGCCGGAGGAAGCCAGGGAGACCCGTGCCCTGGGTCCAGACGGGAGGGGCACATTCAGACACATCCAAGCAGACGAGGCTACCCAAGGAAAAGCCATCAGGTGGACTCCCAAGGGGATCAGCTTGCGTCCCAAACAGAGGAAACCGGTTCTTCTTGTCCACCTGGCTCAGGTAATCTGCAGACAGGGGCTGCAGCAGAGGAGCCAATATCCCGTGCTCCTGGAGGCTGCAGAAGTCAGGCAGGAAGCCAGACCTCAGCCGGGAGACTGGGCTTGGAGCTGAGCTCTGGACAGGGTGAATAGCAGCACTGGGCAAGGCATAGCGAGGGGCTCAGTCACACCACTTGGGGCTCACTAGAGGCTAGGGAAGCAGGAATTGGATATCAGACAAAAAACTCAGGACCCTGCCAGGTGCTGAGCCAAGGATGCTGACTTATCTCCCGCCCTGGTCAAAACTGGTCCAGGAAGGATGGGAACGGACTTGCCCAAGGGAAGAGGTCTAGGTGAGCATAGCTAGAAAAGGTCGAGAAAGAAGGGGCTCGGTGCACATTCTGCCCCCATTACCCTCTTCATCACCCTGTGAACACTGTGCTTTATTATTATTATTATTATTATTAATTATTATTGTATTATATACTCATTTACCAACAAGGAGTCGTTGGGTTCCTACAATGGCCAGGAGCTGTACCAGGTGGTGTTTATCCGATAGTCAGTGAAGGAATCCTAGGGGCGCCTGGGTGGCTCGGTTGGTTAAGCAACTGCCTTTGGTTCAGGTCATGATCCCAGAGTCCCAGGATCCCAGAGTCCCAGGACTGAGTCCCGCATCAGGCTCCCTAATCAGCAGGGAGTCTGCTTCTCCCTCTGACCTTCCCCGCTCTCGTGCTCTCTCTCTCTCTCACTCTCTCTCTCTCAAATAAATAAATAAAGTTTAAAAAAAAAAAAAGGAGTCCTAGACCCCATCACCAAGGACAGATGCAGGTTGAGAGAGCACACTGGCGATGGGGGCGTGGGGGGGGGGACAAAGGTGAGGCAGGGAGTCACTCCCTTTGGTCACAAAATTTAAGGGAGCACGAAAACCTCAGCAATCAGGTAAATAAGGCAATGTTTTAATGCAATATTTTAAAAAGTCAAAATAAATGCAACACAACCCATGATGAATAAAATATGAAGATATTAAAATAAAAGAGAATCTGGTGACAGAAACGTACAGAGAAGAAGCAAAAATCACTTGCTCTGCCATAGCTGAGGGGTACTACTGTCATGAGTCCTTCCTGCTTGCCTTAAATGTGTGTACACACACCCACACACACACATATATATTTGCACACATCTGAATGTATGATGGGAGCGATGGCTCTCCCCTTGGTTGGATCCTGCAGGGTTGCGTTTCAATCCTTTATCACTCAGAGGTGTCCTTAGGTTCGTCCTGTCCTGGGTGCGGTTAAGTAGCCGCTGATGCTTCCCACCCAGCACGCTTACTGCGACCCCTCCCGTGTTTCTTGCTTCAAGCAAGGGAGCCTTGTTTGCCCTCGTCCTGGGGATCTAAGCGATGGAGACCCACGCCGTTATTCACTTCCTGGATTGTAGAGGCAGGAAAGGGGAGTGTGGGCCATGTTGTGGGGTGTCGATTTCACCCACATTGCTGTTGGCCGAAGCAAGTCACGTGGCCGCCCCTAACCTGCGGGGGAGAGAGGGGGACAGCTTCGCCATGGCTTGCGGTCAGACCGCGGCCATCCTCTGGCCAAACCAGGACAGTGAGGTGCCCTTGCCCCTTTGGCCAGTGTGGAGGGGGATGGGCACCACATCTGCCATCCCAACAGCAAAGAGAGACGCACGCTGTGTGAAAGAGAAGAGAAGCCGGACAGCCACAAAATATGGTCACTGTCCAGGTCACAAACCCCTTCAGCTGCCCAAGGTTCGCATGTCTTTTACACCGCATTCTCAAAAGAACACACCCCCAGTTAATCTTTTCCCATTTGTTTTTCTTAAATTTGTTTTTTATTTTTTTTTCAATAGTAGACTTTCTTTTTTAGAGCACTTTTAAGTTTGTGGCAATACCGAGCAGAAAGTACTGAATAGAGCTCCCTCACATCCCTTTGGACACACACAGAGCTTCCCTACCACCGACATCTTACATTTGTGGGGTGTCTTGTGATGACTGAACTGAATTGGTTGAGGTTCTGAGCCAAGAAGGAGCCTGACCCTTTGCGGTGAGGAGTCTGAGTTCTTGGTGGTCCTGCCTCTATGGAACAGCAACCATTTAGCCCGTGCGTGCGGTGGTCCACAGAGGCACAGCAGGGAGCCCTGGGGGCTGCAGCCCTAGTCCCCTCCACCCAATTCGTAGCAAATATCTTCTTCACCCTGAAGAGTCAGGATGGATCATGCAGCCACTATCATCCGCTTCTTTGCCGTTAGCTCTAGAGCGTGAGGAACCTGAATGGCCAAGTAGCAGCACCATTTCCCACTGGGTGGATGGGAGAAACAGCCCTTTCTAGGGCTCTACACTCTCTAATGCAGAAGATCCAGCATCATGGCAACACGAAGAAAAAAATGCAATCCGTTTATCAGGGATACTTGTGGAAAATTACACAATCCCTCCCATCTCATTGCTCTTACACCCACGAATATGAGTTATGAAAGAAACAGCACCCTACGTTGGTCTCTGGCTGAGAGCACAGAGGACAGCCTGCAGGACAGCACCGTACCCGGCTGGTACAGATCTCCGTTTTCAGTTAAACATTTATATTAGTCACAGGTGTGGGTTGAGGAGAGGGTGGCATTGTACCAGCCCGGATCTCCCACTGACCCATGGAGCGATGCTGGTGCACCCTGCCTCCACGGCACGTTGGCGGGGCACCATCCGGCTCGTAGCCGGTCACCTAGATGGCATGACCACCTCATGCTCACTGGTGTGACAGAAGCTCTCTCCAGAAGAAGAGCCCTGATGTGCTCACGGGGATGTAGCTAGATTCCCAAATCCTCAGGACTCTGCCGTGCCGGCGTCCGGTGGAGGCTCCTCACGGGCCCTCACAGAGCTTCAGAAGGGCTGTCCCTGCTGGATCAAAGGGACACATAGGGCCTCACAGCTGGTCCCCATGTGCTGTTCCAAGCGTCTCTCTTAGGATAAACTAAAAAGTCTTTAAAGAAAATAAGCTAATAGCAGTAAAAATAAATTTAAAAGATACAAGTCCTGAAGTTTACAAAATTAATTTTCAAAGCAATGAAAAAAATAAACAACCAAAAAAGTTTTTAAATTTAGAAAGACAAAATGAAGTAGGCTCCCCTGAGGTTATGAACAACGAAGATGCCCTTAAAAAGGATTAAAGGATATAAAAATAAAGGTTTAAAATGATTCAAGGGGAATAAAATAAAAATAATTTACTGACTATGGAAGAAAGCCGGAAATCATGGAGAGACAGTACTGCAATAAGACAGCAACTCTAATTCCAACGCTTTTCTAGACGAAGATGCAAAGAAACCTCCAAATGGTCTACACAAGCCTCCGACCTCCAGCATGGGGGGGAGACCGGGGCCTGCGCTCAAGACGGCATCAGATCAAACACCCGGCTCCCTGCCGCACTCCAGCAGCGACGTGGAAGCTGGCAGCCTCTGCAGCTGCGGTGAATGTGCCCTCGGCAGGACTTTGGCGCATAACCCCAATGTCCCCAGAGATGTGCTCATACCCTGGTCTGGGCACCCTGCCAGGAGCAAGGCGAGGCCATGGTGTTTCTGTTACGGGTCCCCCATCTTCGGAGGCCTTGCTTTTTCTCCACTAGTAGGTCACGGAGAGCTGAGGGTGGCCCATTGGCTCTTGGGCCCAAGGATGACCTGAGAGACTAAGAAACTGGGCTCTCTCTGGCCACTGAACCTTGGCGACTGCCCCTCCCCTTCAGCTGTGGTGCCCGCAGTGTCTGAGCCACAGCCTGAGAGCTCCGAGCCGGATGCTCTTAAACTCTTGCCTGCCTGACGTGACCATCGAAACTCACCTCACTTCTGCGATGAATAGCTGACCCCGGGGACTCTGTCCCTTGCTGCGGTTCCTTGAGTACGACAGGGTTTCTGACGCGAGGAGGTGGGGCCGCGGGGCAGTGCCGGAGAAGAGCCTGGGGCCTGGGCAGACGCCCAACAGCACGTGCTACCCGGTGTTCGAACCTGGAGACAGAGGTGCCGTTTACACGCATGGTGGCAGATATGAGGTTTGTAAGGGGGAGAAAAAACAATAGATGTGAGTTCGCAAAAATTTAAAGCCACAAAATATCAGGAAAATGGTGACTACTTTAAAAATGTGCAGTTAGTGAAAGTCATTCAATAAGTGAAGAGCTCTTAATAGAACAATAAATAAGCCAAAGAAAAACAGCACAGCTCGCAGGACGGACTTTCAGACCGTGTTGAATGCAAAGCCAATCCGTGTCCATTTAGCAGCTGTGTGACTCAGGGCAGTTACAAAACCTCTCTGAGCCTCCGTCGCCCTGTCTACAAAATGAAGAGCTTGCCCCTTTGCAGGGAGAAAGTGGTGTGCTGGGTGCTGGGCACGGAGCCCAGTCTCTAGCCTGGAAAAGCCTTCATGTCTCTTACTGTTAGACTTTTTACAATGGTTTAGAGTGAATTCCGTTTGTTTAAAATGTTAACTTCTCTGATGAGAACCTGTGACGCGTGTCCTTGTCATCTCTAGCTAGACGGTTAATAGCCCCCTTTCCTGCTCCCTGCTCCCCTTGACGGAAACCAGTTTGTGAGGACAGCAAATGGGGAGTAGACCGTCCTCTGCAGTGAGATGTAATCGTGCTATTTGCCCACTTAAATGTTTCATCGCTGTCCCTCCAAAGCCTACAAGCCTGGCTGGTGCCCAGGTGCACACGGAGCAGGGATGCTCTGTCTTTCATGGCCACGGGGAGCCACCGGCAACACTGTCGTGTCTCCCTGGTGCCCCCGGGACGACTCGGACGCCCCTCTCTCTTCTATAGTCTCACCTCCACTGGAACAAACGGCACCGTGGGTTCACTCATCGGTAAGCTGCCTCTGAATGCTACATAAGAGCAAGGCCGAGGCTTTCTAGCTTCTTATCCCGCCGCCTTTCCCGGGGCCTGGCTCGCAGGGGTGCGGGGTCGTGGGCGCACCTTTATCCCAGCGCCGCACAGAGGAGACCGGACGGACGAAGGCTCTGTCATATCCAGCGCTGTCGACGCCAAGTCCCGCAGAGCGACACTCACACAGCACAGGGCACTGAGAACGAACATGCACAACAGTGAGTTGAAACTCACATGTACCCCCGCCGGCACACTCAAGCACTTCTGTCCCCAGATCTGCTCGGATTTTATCATTGTGATGACGACCAAAGGAGGCCAAACCCCAAGGCCGATTTGAGAAGGGGGACCTGGTCGGTAGCTTCGTTTCCAGAAACGTCTTCCTCTGGGAACTTGGTTTATGAAAACGTCCCCAGCATTTGGCTCACGCTGCAGGTGGCCTTCTCTTTCCTCGTGGCCCCGAATGCCCAGCACATGCAGGACGCGCTCTGTTTATTCTTCGGGAAGGCAGCATGGTTGAACATGATGTTTCCTCAGACAATTTTGGCAACAGTCCTAGTCGGACACAGGGCAAAGACCTCCCGGCCTTACCCTATGTTCTGTCCTTCTGTTGGGGTCCCATGCGGGGACCCTGAGGTCAAGGGGACTCCATTTCCAGGCCAAAGCTGCAAAGGTTTGCACCATCCATATAAAACAGACCAGATGCTGCAATACTGAGTTCTAACTCAGTGTCTCTGAACCAGAGATTGCGAACTGGCGGCCCAAGGCCCAGACTTGCCTAGAGGCCATTTCTTTGTCAGGGGATGTGTTAACGTTGTCAAACCTGAATGCCTGTAAGAGAGACATCTCACCCCATCTGCCTTAAGCCCCGAAGTCCCTCCTGTGACATCCCTCATCTGTGAACCCGCCCGGGGCAGAGGGCTGTGGCGTCTGTGACCCGCTTAAAGCAAGCACGTGAGCTCCAGACCCGGGACGGAGCCTGACGGTGACCTCTGAGATGGGTCACAGTGGCTGCTGGCTGCACATGCATTTCTTCAGCCCGTTCTTCTCTGCCGCCTCCGAATCTCTGTCGTGAGAAAGGTGGGGACCTCGGGGCGGGGCCTGGCACCGAGAAGGCGTCGCTGCCCCCACCGTTGGGGCGGTTACAAGACAGAGTGGCCGGCGGAGCTCTATGCTGGCGCAGCTCCTCTCTGAAAATCAAAAATTAATTTGGGGTGGGGACTGAGGAGCAACTTCTGCCAAACAAATGAGGGAATCGGGGTCCGGTGAGACCCAGGCCGCAGGTCCTGTATCTTCACGCAGATGAGCGGGCTAGGCGTGCCCTAGGGCCGGGCACCCGGCTATTTTTAGCTCTCCTCTCAGCCGCGCTGGCAGATGCTCGCCTGCTGAATGGCAGGCAATGGGTTCCATGTGTGCGATCGGGAATGCGGCGCCTGAAACGCTTCCAGAGGCTGAATGTGTTTCCTTAAAAGGCCTGAGAAAGTCACGTCGGATGGCTAAGGGGACAGGAGAACGGACCCCGCTCTGAGGACGCGTTTCCATCCTAGGGCGCGCTTCGGGGACAACCAGACAACAACGAGGACCTGCGCACCAGCGTCCTTTAAGTGAAAATAGGTTTTAATTTTGAAACTCAAACACAGACGGAGATTGGAGCCCACGGATGTGTGCCTTCGGACGGTCTGAGGAAAGACAAGCCCTGGGTGATTCATTTGTGGCAGAGACTTCAGAGCCACTCACATAAATCCCCTTCAGACATTTACTTTACAAATCAAAGCTGTTGGGCCTGTTGGTTAGAGCTTGATACTAAACAGACCCGTGCTCAGCTCACGCCTTTCCCAGGGCAAACTCACAGAAGGAGACGGTTTTCTGAATATATTCTAAGAAAAGTAGAATAGAATAGAATAAGGATATCTCTAACTTTGACCTTAATTCTGACTAGTGTAAAACATGTCTAAGTTTTTGTTTCTGGAAATGGCTAATATTTGGTTTTGCTATCCTGAGGTTGTGTCTCATGAGTAGCTTTCATTCCCTGGATGAGGTAGGAAATTCAACAGACTTTTATTGTGTGTAAGTAAGGCCAAGCCCTCTATTCCCCGTCAACTACAGGAAAACAAAGATGGAAACACGTTGAAGTCTTTTGCACTAATCCCCAACCTCTACACTGGTTTCCAAAACCTTGGTATAGGTCCTGAGCGTCAGATCCGGCCCGGGAGTTAGTGACAGCTGCCGGGACGTTGCGGGGAGGGGCTGGGATTAGGTGTGAGGGGGGGGGCGGGGGGGTGACGGGCTCAGACCACCGAAGTCCAAATCAGGACATGCTGCCAGAGGGCACCTCGCTGAGGTGTCTGGGTTGACGGTCACAGGTTTTCCTGGGCAACAGGGAGGGAACCACGATCAACCAAATGTCAGCAAGTCCCATTAGCTCAAGTGCCTCCCTTCAACCAAAGCTCTAAAGCTTTCTTTTTGCTGTTCTGTTTTCTCTTTGGAAAACACCGAGAGAATTAATTGAAAAGAGTAAAGCTTACGCCCCTGGATGCACACACAACCCGCCCAGTAAGGGCTATGGTCATGGATCCGGTCGGCCCACATCCTCCTGACCAGAGTCCCACTGGCCTCCAGGATCCCGGTCTGAAGGGAGGGGGCCTGCTTTGCCCCCCAAGTCGTCCTGCCAGTGACTGGCTTAGGAAAGCGGAGTGCCCTGGGGACGTCTGCTGGGGGCTGTGGGGAGACACTCCTCACGCCGGAGAGAACCACAGAAAGACCGGTTCTGCTTGTGGCTTAACTTATGCCGTGACCCAGTGAGAGCATCTTGGTACCAGCCTGGAGCAGAGAGGCCCACCTGAAGATGGCGACAGCGATGACGGGACCTGGACCGTCGAAGGTGTTCTCCGGCCACCCGAGTGACTGCTCCCCCAGCCCAGGCTCCAGGTTCCCTGTGCAGCTGAGGTACAAAAATGTCCCTAGGGTCCAAGCCAATTCGAGGCAAGGTTTCAGTTCCCGGCACTGAGAGCATCTAATGCGCAGGTCAGCATCCCCACGGGTCTTCTCTCGACGTCCCTGGCCTGGTCTCAGCAGGATTCAACGCAGTTGAGCGCTCCGGGTCCTGGAAGCAGTTCGCTTTCGTGCTTCCCATGACCCCTTTCCCTCCTGGGTGCCTTCCTCTTGCTCCAGATGCTCCTCGTCAGCCTCCCGGGCTGGGCCTGTTCCCTCTGCTCGGCCCCAGCTGTCCATGTGCCGAGAGGCCTCTCCTGACCCCCTCTCCCTTCCTCACCTACACTCGCAGACCAGGCCGTCTATCTGCACTCAGGTCAAAAGACCATCTATTCCCAAGCCGGCCGCTGCCTGGACTTCAGCTGCCTCCCTGATACCACCTCTAGAAAGGTCAAGAGGCATCCCAAATTAAAACGCACATGACAGAGTTCTCGACAACCCCACCCCACTTCTGAAAATCAACAATGGCACACCGTCTCGGCGCAAAGCATCATGGACTATTGAGCTTCTCTTCTTACCCGCGTGTCTAAGTCATCAGGACGGCCTACGGACTCTACTCCCGCAAGTAAGTCCAAAACCATCCTCTCTTCTCCGTGTCCATGGCCAACACCTGGGTCAAGCCTCCATTTTCCCCAACCAGGGCTGCGGTTCCTACAACCGTCACCTCCTGTGTGTGCCACGGCCACACCAGCCACACGCCTGCTTCTCCAAAGCGCCAGACTCCACACCCCAGACTCAGAAGAGCCTCCTCTCTCAACCTGGAATCCTCTCTCAGGTCTTCCCACGGCTGGCTCCCTCTCGTCCTTTTGGGTTTTAGTTCATAAACCAGGTCCTAGAAAGGCTTGCCCTAACCACCTGCACCAGGACCTCCACAGACCCTCTCGGCCCCCCTGATGCCTCCTTATGTATTGCGTGGCCTGACGTGTGCTGCCGTCTCCCTCGCCACGTGAGCTCAGTGAGGGCAGGGAGCGTGTACTGCTCGTCCGTATCTGGATGCCTCCGGTAGCATGTGACACATGACAGGTGCTCAGCAAAGGTTTGCTGAGTGAATGATGGGATGATGTCATGGGAGCCAGTCCAGGTTCTGGGCTGCCAGGGCCAGAAACTCACTCTGCTCAACACACACAGAACAATGCTTTATTAGAAGGATATTGAGTCGCTAACAGCAACAATGGGAAGACAACAAGTTTCACTTCCAAAAATGGACAGGAACCAGGTTGCTGAGCAGCCAGAACCACAGCCAGAGTTCACACCACAAGCCCTATGGCTCTCTCTAGAGCCCCCTGACCGCTGGCCCCTGAGGGGTCCTTAACCAAGATAGTTTGCCGCCCCACACCTGGCAGAGTGCTGGGCATATGTGGGCTTCTGGGAAGAGCTCAGAGGATCCGCTCCACCGTCACTCCCAAGAGAGTCATCAGGAGTGGAGCGTCTCCTGCCGTTCTCCCTGACAACCCTCCCTCATCAACTCAACTGTATGTCTCCACTTAGCTCCTGTGGGTTCATGTCCAAACAGTCTGGTGGCCAGTGCCGTTTACACCATACTCCTGAGCACACCAGTGAGTTCCCCTGCAGCCATGGTGGAAGGTTCCAGGTGTGCTGACAGCTCTCCACCTCAGGGCCCACATCTCCCTACTTCTGGGCCTGAGAACTTTCTAGCAACAGTGTGGCCAGGCACCCCAGAAAGTGCCGGACACTTCACACCCCCAAGACAGCCCCAACCAAAGACATCAGAGTCAAGAGAAAGCCCCCATGCTCCCCTTCCTCATCCCATCCTCCCCAGCAGGATGAAGCCCCTGGGGTCCCCGGTCTCCCTAACTAGAGAGGAAACCTGCTCAAAAATAACATACCCTCTGTTGACTTTTCTGGGTCTTTCTTCTCAACTCCCTCACCTGTGCTTCCTACAGACTTTCCCAAATCAGCTACCTGCAACCCAGCAGTCGGGGTCTGCTCTCAGACGGACCCGCACTCGGCCTGGTTCACACATGCTCCCATCCAACGCAAGTGCTCTCATGGGGTCTTTAGAGGTTGGAGAGTCCTTTCTTGAGTAGACCAGCTCCACCATTGTTTTGTGTCGTGCTAACTCTTTCTGTTTCTAACGTCTTGTGGAAACGTAGTGCCAATCCTGGGACGCCAGCACTCCTCTCAAATCCAGACGTGCTTGGCGAGCTTCCTCTGCAGATGCCCGGGCCCCTTGCACAAGATGACACTTTGCAACAGCGGCCTGAGGGTTTTCACAGTCATCTCTGACTTAAGGCAGGAAAATAATATCTACATTCCAGGTTGAATATTACTCGGAAGGTGTCCCCATTGCACACAGAGGCCCTTTCTCCCTTGGCTGTTTTCCATTACCCACCACCAATGTCTCTGGGCTATAACAACTGGACTTTAAAATACTCCTTCTTTGGTTTTTCGTTCTTTGGCAATTTTATGCAGACCACGTGAGTTCCAGAATCGGGAACAACGTGGAAAGACATCCCTGAACTGGCTCCACACGGGTCTCCAAGCCTCCGAAGGACTGTCCAACTCTGGAGTCATGATTCCAAAGAAACACGAAGATCCCCTGGGAAGCCGGTGGTGCTGAAAACAGCCCACCACGCACACTTCAGCCCGGAGGAAGGTGGGAGGCTCAGTCAACATCAAAGCTCAGACCAGCAAACTAAGGTCAGAGAAGGAGCAGGCCACTGGGCAGCAGCCCCCAGCTTCCCTGGAAGCCACACCCCGATGGGTGGGCCCGGAGAACCTGGCTCCTGAGGACCAACCAGGTCCAGCTGGAAATGTGACAACAAGGAGAATTTGGCCGGGAAATCAGATCCATTCCCTAAAAATGAATCACCGTGGGGGCAGAGACTTAAAATCGACCTTCTGGGTTCACGATTTTGGCTTCCTACAAAAAGACTGGCTTCCATTCATGCTTGATGTGATTGATTGACTGACTGATTCTATAGAAAGTAGTTGGTGAGGGGGGAGGGGAAGGCACTTATATTCACAAATCCGGCCAAGATGAAGATGAATGGACTGAAATGTGCTAATAGTTGGGTCCAAACAGATGTCCCCGTGACCTGACCATAGAGGCTGGAGCAGTCCACCCTCTCCTCAGGCCCTAAACGTGAGCCAGACGTCCAGCTTCTCCGAGTCCTTCCCTCAGCAGAGCAGCTCTGGATAATGAGGAAGAGATGAGAACAGTTGTAATGAAAGGAAAGGGCAAGGATGGAGAGAGACTCTGTCCACAGAGAGTAACTGGGTCTTCGTAGGGGGCTGGGTAGAACGTGCTTTGCGCCGGGAGAAGGCGGAGCCACAGCTGAAATCCAGCTCCCCGGGAAACAGTCCGAAGCCCCTGGAGAGTGACAGCGACGGTTCCGCGAGAGCCCATAAGGCCTTGGAAGGTCGGGCGCACTCCTGGGCCACAGTGTCTTGCTCAGATACAGCCTCCCTTAGATTGTTAGCTGGGTGAACTGGACCACTGTGACCCCCTGTTTCATCATCTGGAGAACTAGGGTACTGACCGCTACGGGACAGCATTGTCTGAGGTTGGGTGCGTCTGGTGCCTAATACACAAGCTGACACACAGCTACTACTGGAGAGGGGGAGTTCTGATAAGTTCACGCTAACTGCTAGGAAAGGCCAAACCCCCGGGGCATCCCCCCAAGAGAAGTGTCGGTCTTGCTCACAAAATCCAAAGCAGGCGTTGCAAGCCACGTCCACACGGCCAGGCTGGAAATTCTTTGAAGCTACCCCAAAAAGGACTGCATGGACGTTCAGGCCAGGGGCACACTAGGGTTCAGGGAAGGACACAGGGTCTATGGCACGGTCTAGCAACTGACGGGGCTTGAGAAGAGGTCCACAGCTGTCAGGGGTCAGGGTTCCCACTGCTCAGACCACACTTTGGTGAACGCAGTCAGGACAGATGATCTAAAACAGGAATTCTAGGCGCGCCTGGGTGGTTCAGTCGGCTAAGTGTCTGCCTTTGGCTCAGGTCACAATCCCTGAGTCCGGTGATTGCCCCGAATCGGGTTCCCTGCTCAGCAGGGAGTCCACTTCCCCCTCTCCCTCTGCCCCTCCCCCACTATCCTGCTTGCTCTCTCGTGCTCGCTGTCTCTCTCTCTCAAATAAATAAATAAAATCTTTAAAAATATAAAACAGAAATTGTAATCCTTCTGTGGGAATACATGTGAAAAACTGAACACAAAAATTATATCAATTTTTGCATATTTTAGATCAAAATGTACCCAGAGCACTCATTTCATCTCCTCTGCTGTTTCTTGTCTTGGCCGCTGCCGCCTCTCACTGTCACCTGAATTTATGCCACAGTGTCATCACTGATGCCCCCATCTCACTACTCTGAAGGCTTGTCCTTGCACAGCAGCAAGGGGACCCTTTAAAATTCATGGCAGAGCACGCCAGTCCCTTGAGCACGCTGAGTAACAGCTCCCGTGTCACCGAGTGAAAGCAGCAGGCTTGCAGGGGCCCCCAGTGCACCCTCCAGCCTTCCTCTTGCTCTCTGCAGCCCAGCCGTGCTCTTCCCTGACTCTCCTCTTACTGCTGAGGTGCACTCTATGCTCTAGGGTCCCTTCTGCCCAGAACCCTCCTCAGTTAGCCACCTGGCCACCTCCGTCACCATCCCCAACTGTTTTTTTCACAGTGGACACCCCAGCCAGGCCCCTGTGGTCACCTTGCTGGGGATTTGGTGGCCGCCCCTGCTACCAGCCTGGCCAGCTCCCATAGCAGCCTGGCCCTGGCTTCTTGTCATGTTTTCCACTCTTGTCTGTCTCCCACCATGAGATTGTGAGCCCTCGGGGACATATATAAGGTGTTTAGTATCCGTCAAATGAATGAACTTAAAACCAACTGTCTCTGTTGAACAAAACAGAATCACATGGAGATGGGATCCTTGTGCTACAGTTGGAAGTCTGGGGTGGCTGAGCCCATTGATGGCTGCTCAACTCTATTTTGTAATTAACATGGGGGTGAAAAGCAACTTAAAGATTAAGGTCTGGGGAAGGGAAGGGACAGCACTTCAACCGGCCGGAAAATTTTTGTTGTATTTGCTTTTAATACATTTTCTCTTTGTCAGAAAGAAATATATGTTTGCGTGTGTGTGTTTACATACATGCAATTCTCGCATTAAATATACAGATTTGTATCCTTTTTAACATTCTGTCATAAACCACAACTGGTTAATGGGATGGACCATTCATCAACATTATGACGTATTTACTGACTACTTATTTTGTTGTTGTTGCCAAAACAAGCTGGGTTTAGGCATCCGCCTCTTGTTGGCCATTGTGATGATCTCAGATTGATTTTTGTCATCACAAATAAGGCCACATGGAATACATTTGAACAAGAATCTTTGTGCATCCCTGATTGTATCCTTGGTAAAATGGGGGAAACTTGCACGCACAGCCAGAGGGGATTATGGAAATGCTGCACATTGTGGGGCGGGAGGGCAACGTGGGGATGCTCATTCGTCAAAACTCATCAAACAATATATAGAAATAGATGCATTTTGTCGCATGTAAAGCTGAGTTTCTTTTAGTGTGATGGGGAAGAGGTGTTCCATGAACAGGGCCAGAAGCACGACACCCACCATTCCCCATCTCTTGGGCTTTTGTTTTTCCTCCGAAAGTGCCCACGCCAAGGAGCAGGCTGGAACTGCTGTGGGCATGAGGGTTACGGCAGCTGGGTGAGGGAAGAGAAGGGGGAGACTTGAGGCAGCTGCTGGGGGTGAGGACCTCTGGGACAGAGGCAACTCGTCAAAGGGCATTTGTATGAAGTAAACCGTGGAATATGTGAGAAACTTCTCTCCAGACCCCTCAAAGTATCTTCAGTTAAATGTCCATTTGTCACTAATGTGTGGTGAGGCCAGCTTCACATGCTATTGGGGTGCCTTGGGCGTGAGTCTTCCTTCTAGATGCCCCTGAGGGCAAGGAGGGGAAGTGCAACGTTCAGCCCATCACAAAGGGGGCCAGGGCCCAGAGTGCTGTGCTTACAACATTCCTACAAGAGGCTGGTGTGGCCTACCTGGCAGAGCCTGCTTTCTCAGAGCAGATCACCGAGGGCCCAGCTCAGAGCACACTGCCCTGAGCACTCCACAGTCACTGCTGAAGCGGAAGAGGACCATGGGACAGGTCATGGTGGCCTTCAGAGGGCAAAGCAGTGCTTGCCTCTTTCACCTCCCATGGGGAAGGGAAGGGACTCACTTCCTCGGTGGCAGGCAGGGGTAGGAAGTGTGGCAGGAAGAGGCAGGAAGGGACAGGCTACTAGGCCTCCGAGTTTCCTCCAGAGAACCAATATGTGACTCCAGAGAGCCAGCCTGGGGAGCCAGCCGCAGAGGGAGCTGAGCGCAGGGTAGGGCGAGGTGGCAGGGCAGCAGCAGAGAGCCAGCCTGGCCCCAGGAGCCCATAGGGGCTGCAGCACGCAGCTCCACAGGCTAGAGGATGAAGAGGAATGGGGGAGAGACCAGCCACGGGCATCTCCACTCCAACTCCACCCAGCGCCATGAGCCGTGAGTCTAGCCTGCACTGAGGTTCATGGCAAAAGGCTGTGAAGACTATTTGGGATTTAAATTTTAAAATGAATGAGATCCAGCCTTAAGATCCATTAGGATCTTTGGTTTTTATAACCTAAAGCGACTACAAAGTGATAGGATTCAGCTGAAAGCCCTCACGGATGCTAGCTGCATCATGACCGAATGGGGGGCAGGTTACCTGAAATGCTAACAGGGTCTTACAGGCTCAATGGTGCACACCCTCCTCCCCCCAAGGAGATAGGTCAGAAGTCCTAATCCCCCAGTACATCAGGATATTTGGAAATAGGGTCATCACAGCTGTAAGTAGTTAAGATGAGGTCCCACTGCACTAGGGTGGCCCCTAATCCCGTATGACCGGTGTCCTTATGAGAAGACAGCGTGTGCAGACAGGGGCAGAATCAGGGGGATGCAGCTGCAAGCCAAGGGGTCACCAGAAAGCGAAGAAGCAAGAAAGGATTTCCCACAGATTTCAGGGGTAGCACGGCCCTGCCATCTCCTCGATTTTGGACATCCAGCCCCCAGAGCTGGGAGAGAATAAAGCTCTGTTGGTTTAGCTGCCCAGTTTGTGGTAGCTGGCCACAGACCGTTTCGTGGCTTATGTGCCACCTGCTACACGAGCGATGCTCGCTTTCCCTAGCCCCACTGCAGGCATTTGTTCGCTCCGATGGCATGAACTCGGCTTGAACGCACACAGCTTGAGGGGCGGCACAGTGCTGTGTTTATATGGATAGGGGGCCGTTTCTCTGGGGTTGGGGAACTTTGGGGCAACTGTCCCTGAGAAAGTCACAGAATGCGCATTTCCCACCCAAGTTGACTCTCCGTTTGAAGGGAATTCATGGCCATCACTGAGCTCTTTGTAAGTCCCCTGGGTTGGTCTTCTCCGGAAAAGGGGTCCTTAAGGATGAGGAGGGGTCAGCATGAGCGAGAGGGCAGAGAGGGCCCCTGGGAAGGAAGGGTTGGCTTAGTGTGCCGCTCACCCCAAACAGGGATGGGGAGAGGAACCCACCGGGACCAGCACAGGATGTGAGCGAAGGAGTGTGGGGCACCTGACTGTGAGAGCATCTGAGACGTTCCAGAAGCTTTTTGGTTCCCTTGAAGCTGCCCTGAGGTCCAACCAGTCTCTCTCAGTCCCAAAGAAAGCAAGGAAGCTACATCCCTGGTATCCTACGAAGTCCTGAGTCCCCCTCAAATTTCTGCAAATT
This sequence comes from Ursus americanus, assembly GCF_024610735.1. Classification (NCBI taxonomy): domain Eukaryota; kingdom Metazoa; phylum Chordata; class Mammalia; order Carnivora; family Ursidae; genus Ursus; species Ursus americanus. The sequence continues at coordinate 104,117,230 of NC_142127.1, forward strand.
CCCAACAGAGGTCTCCCCTGTCCACCCTGTCCTTCCACTTCTCGGTCTCTCCCCCATCTTGATACGGGCAGAGCTCAGGGCTTCCACCAGTTTCTAGACCAATGGGGCCACAGTGCGTGCATTTTGAGAATTTAGAAAGTTCACCCAAAGATCTGGGTGGAGGTCACAGGGAGTGGATCACGGGGGGCTCTGCACACCCTTTGACCTCCTCTCTTTCCTCTCTGTAGATTGACGGATTCCTCCCCGATCTGACATAAAGCAGGTCCGCCCACACCCAAGGTCCCCACCACTCTGTTGGGAGCACTTGTCACGGTAGATGTGTTTTGTCAAATTAATTCAGGTTCTTTCCTAAGTGGGCTTCAGTCTCCACCTAAATATGTATTTATTTGATTCTTGTGTTACTTCTGAAGGCAGGAGAAAAAGGTCTTTAAGGAAAAAAAAAAAAAAAAAAGACTTCACGCTTAGTCTTTGAGACTCCAGAAAAGGGCTAGGGGTGTCCTGGCCAACTGTGTCCCATCTCTCAGCCCCTGTGGGGCGGGAGCCAACCCAACCCTGGGAAACAGTCACTTTAGAGAGGAGGCAGGTAAGGAGGCCAAGGCTCTGGGTCCAACCAGAAGGTAGAGCACAGGATAAAACAAAGACTCCAGAAAGGGTCCTAAGCAGGGAAGGCGCCAGGGTGCCGCAGAGCGCTGCCGTGCCGGTGGGCTGAGCCCCAGGCTCCCCGCACTCCGTGACAGAGCAGTCTTGCCCCTCCCCTGGAAGGGGTGGAGGGCTGGGCTGGGCTGGGCCCCATTCCCCTGGCCTGGGGTCCTCGTGACAGCAGGTGCTATGGAAACAAGACAGCCAGTAACACCAAACCCATGACACTTTCAATATATTTATTAAAAAGTTTCTTTGTATAAATTTCCTAACATTTTTAAAATTAAAATTAAACACCCTCCCCCACCCCGCACAAAAAAAAAAAAACCACACAACATTAGAGGAATGCCAAAAATATTCTCTATTATGACTTTCTTTTCATTCTTTGATAAAGGCATTGGTCCCACAACAGTGCACAAAGATTAAGGGATTTTGCTTCCTTCTAACTAGGTCATTTGTTAGAAGCTTTAGAAAAGGAAAATTAGCTTGAAATCTAATCTAGGAAATTGGGGGGAAGTTATTAAAAGTTGGACTCTTGTTTCTTCACCAGACAAGGCTTTCCATCTAAAGTCGTGCTTACTGAAGAGGGAAGAAACGAACAAGCAGAAGTATATGGATAGCGGTGAAATGTGGAGTTCTATCCTAGACCTTGCACTTGCCCGAAGCAGGCAGAGTGTGAGACCCCAGGGCGAGTCTGAGTTTATAGAAATGTTCACATAAACACCAGCAGTGGATAACTATGACACAACGTTCAAAGTATACAATATAACTGCCCGGAGACAGAGCGTTGGGTCCACAGACACGTTTAGCACCATATCGATAGGTCATGCGGCAGAACGGCTCCTCCCAAGTTCGAGTGCCGATCGAAGCAGGAAATGGAACAGTGCGAGGGTGTCTATACCCAGAGCTTCTACAGAGACGACTTGCAACGGCTGACTCCTTCTTCTTAAGAGGTATGTGCTGCTGGTCGGCCACGCTTAGGTCCCCATGGCCGCGATGACTCCGGGGTTGACGAGCGCTGAGCGTTGATGGAGGGGCGGGCGGGGGAGGGCGGGAAAGAAGCGCAGGGGAAAAGCCACGTTACTAACGAAAAAGGACACCGTGTTTCTCACGAAAAACGTCCCGTGGCCTCTGGTTTTCCTTCCTGATCTCTTTTCTGCTGAGTGCCTTTCACGGCTCTCCTGGAGCTCTCTGGCCCGGGTTTGGGGGTGTGTGTGCAATGGGAACCCGTTGGCCGCCTTGGCCGGCCCCAGGGCCTTTGTGCGCACTGCGCTCTCCCCGTTCTGCCTCTGGCCGGGCTCTCATATGGCAGTCGAGGTGGCCAACGTCATGGAGATGGTTTGTGGCCCCAGTGTCAACATTAGTATTTAGAGGAAGCGTAACTATTTAAAGATGAAGGACGAATAGTTGGGTGTGTGTTTCCTCGTCAGCAAGAATCCAAGTATACAAGTATGTTTTTAGGAAATAACAATAATTCAAAAAAGAAATCCCTTGTGTTTTATTTGAGTTATCTTCCTCATCCAAGGATGCCATCTACCTCCTTGGCCACAGCTCTCACAATCATTGTCATTCAAGTATCTCCACGGGGTCAATAACCGGCCTGGATCTCTTGTCTGATTTGCAAAAGCCACAACACAAAAGAATCACTTACCAGGAGCGCAAACCGTTTCACATTCTTTCTGTGAATTAAACCTGTTTTCGTTACCACTGCAGCCTCCGTACCAGAATCTCATGCAGCTTTTGGTCTCCACATCGTAGTACCATTTTAACATGAATTTCCTGCAAGTTCCTTCTTCTTTGGGCAACTTGCATATATCTTTAATAACAGGATGAGAAAAGAGCATTCATGAGGACACACAAGGCACTCTGCCCCCAGCGCGCGGGGCTGAACGTCTCAACACAAGGCTGTCAGAGCGAGCGAAGAGGTGAGTTTTGAGGAAGGAAACCCTCTTGGCCTCCCCAGGCCCCTCCCCGCCCCCGACTGTGGGATGCACGTGATTCTTACCCACAGCAATAATACAATCACCTCGTTGGAAGGACCTCGCCAACTTCCCTCGGATCCCAAATGCAAGCCATCGTTATTGGATAATTTCAGATGAAATGAACCGTGATTTCCCTTTCCAGTCATGGGGCCATTTGCCTTCCAGTTCCTTCGATATTAAAGCCCCATTGAAGAAACTACATCTTAATAAAACTATGGCGTTTTCTACTCTTTGGCAAAATAGCAAGTACGTTCTGTCAGAATATCGTTCAAAAATAAGGCCGTACATTTCGCAACAAGCCAAGCAGATGGGAATAAAAGTTAAAATGGAAAAGAAAAATCCTTTTAGAGTGTGTGCATCTGTGCTCATGCGTGCGTGTGTGTGCACGCGTGTGTGTGGCTGAGGGCCTTTGAGAGCAGCCAAATTAAACAAGTAAGGAAAAGAAGTGTGACAACTGATCTAAAACGCATGATGGCAAAAATGCCACGGAGCAAAGCTATTTTGAAGACACAGAAGCATTCTTTTTCCAGTTAAGGAAGTTTATGTTTTAAATGCATACTTCTGATGCAGCCCAGCTGCAAAGTAAAAGCTACACTCTCTCCATGATGCCTGGAAAGGAAAGTTTACAGCCCTTCCACAGTGAAACGTCTGTTTACAGCATTTTCTGGCCAACTCCAGGTCATGCTGGGAAAGACAGACATTAATGTCAACCGTTATCCGAAACTTTGAACCGTAAACCTTCCTTCGACAAAAGTCCCTGGAGTGGACGGTGCTACATGTTTGTGGGAGTAGCCCGTGTGTCCGAGTCACCGGGCCCTCCCCCTGCCGGGCTGACATCTCCACGCCTCCCCCCCCGCCCCGGGGTTGCTCACAGCTGCAGAGGATGTGAGCATCTGCAGATCTGACTGCACTGAGAAGTCAAAGGAAAGCCAAAGTCTTGGGCTGGAGAACCAGAGCTTGGGTCAACCGTCGTGGACCAGACTCAGAGTGACACGGGACTGAGGCTCAGAATCGGCCTAAAACACTCCCTGATCACCTGGGGAGGCCCTCACCCCGGCACAGAGACTGGGGGCGCCACGGCACCTCCTAACCACAGACCCTCTCAGAGGCCCAGGAAGCCCTTGGAGAACCATGAAGCAAATAAAATGATGACAATTTATAAAACGACCTTTTTTCCCCTCAAACGTGCCAACAGTTGAAGGAAAATGCCTGGCTTTCAAGAAATGTCGTGCAGGGGACAGAGCGAGGCAAAATTATTCAACCACCAAAACTCACCCCTCCTTGGCCGGTGGATTCCCGGTTTAGTGGGAAGCTCAGGCCACACGGTAGCCTCGTCCCCTCTTTTCCTCCCCCCCAGCATCCCCCACATGGCTCACGTCCGTTCCATTTTGTTCCAAAGGCTCGCAGTCCTGGCCACCTGTGGCTAGCCACGCCCACTGCCACTCTGTTCCCACTCCCCTGTGCTCTCCTCAGAGGGACACAGGAAACCTTCCCAGACCGGAGGACACACAGCCTGAGGCGGCCTGTGGAAGGACGCTCTGCTCCCTGGCTGGTTGGCTTTTCTGACTTCCCAGGATTGTCCAACCCCAAACTATTGCTCTTGGATCCCACATCCTTTATGACAGTGAGGGTCGCAGCTAAGACCCCACAGCGCTTCCCAGCGTGACACAGGGCGCTGGCACTGTGGACACAAAGGTGTTTGGTGGACCAAGAGAAACATACTCATGAGGCTCTTAAAGACCAAAATACGGGATTCTTCATTTTTAAGCATGAAAATGGGAGGTCTGGTCCTCAAGCAGCCTTGTGGTTTTAAATCCCCATCATCTTGGTTTCTGAGACACGCCATGCAGACTGGACTCTCCTATGTTGTGTCGGTGCTCAAACAACAGTTTAAAAGACACAGAAATAAAAATGTCTTGTGTCCAAAGAGGTGTGGTTGGAAGGACCGCATCGAGCTTCTACCCAGAACAAGCCTTCGGACACACAGTTGCTCGTGCGCTCACTCCGGAATGAGTTTGCCCCTTCGGGCACAGCCTGGAGGGAGCCTGAGGTCCTCTCCGACATGAGAGGAGGGTCTGGCTGCACGTGTACTAATTTCCTCCTCCTTCTATTGAGAACCCAAAAGGAGCTGAAAGGACAATAGGGAGTGACAATTATCAATAACCTTTCCTGATTCACTTTTGCCCAAAATAACAACTTAAATACATTTCATCTTAAAAGACAGACCTGAGGTGCTGCCTGATTCCAATCACCATCTGGTGAAACTTTCTGGTGAAATAGTGACTGGTCACTGGGCATCAGCGAGCATCCGAACACAAGAGGAAATGGAGACCAGTACAATGTCTAGAAAACCCTGCCAGGGAATCCCCGCTGTTTACGGAAGCCACAGAAGCAAACGTAGGAATCCTAGAACAGAACCATGGGGTGCAAGGCGCTCTAAGAAACACGGTCCATTTTTGTAATGACATGTGCGTGTGCACGTGTGTGCATGCATGCCCACGCATCACATCCTGGAAAAAATCAGGAGGGGTATTCATCGGGTCGTTAATGGCGGTCATCAGTGCTGCAACCACGGGAATCATGTTTTCTTATGTTTTCCCGTATGTTCCAGATTCTCCACAGGGAATACCTATGATATTACTCTTCAAAACAAAACACATTCCATGGGAAAATCTTGCCTTTTTTTTTTTTTAATAGCTTGAGATTTCTATAGTGTCTAAGAGCAGCATTTTAAAAGTAATCCACTTGGACATTTTCCAAACCAACAAGTGACCAGTATTCAAGTGCTTCTTCTTCTTCTTCTTTTTTTTTTTTTTTTTTGGTAAAATAAACTTTTAATTTTAGAACAGTTTTAGATTTACAGAAAAATTGCAAAGATACTGTAGGGTTGCCATATACCCAACACCCAGTTCCAACTATTAACATCTCACATTAGTCTGGTAAACTCGTACAATTAATGAGCCAACGTTGATACACTATTGTTAACCAAATTCCATAGTTTATTCAGATTTCCTTAGCTTTAATCTAGTGTCCTTTTCCTCTTCCAGGATCCCATCCAGGAAAACAGTGTGGAGGTCCCTTAAAAAGTTAAAAATTGAGCTACCCTAAGACCCAGCCATTGCACTACTGGATATTTACCCCAAAGATACAGACGTAGTGAAGAGAAGGGCCATATGCACCCCAATGTTCATAGCAGCATTGTCCACAATAGCCAAATTGTGGAAGGAGCCGAGATGCCCTTCAACAGATGACTGGATTAAGAAGATGTGGTCCATATATACAATGGAATATTACTCAGCTATCAGAAAGAACGATTACCCAACATTTGCAGCAACATGGATGGGACTGGAGGAGATTATGCTAAGTGAAATAAGTCAAGTGTTTCTTTGAGCAAATTGGTGTGTGTGGTGGAGGGGTGGGTGTTTAGGCTACAGTCGTAAAGATGTGCAAATACACTCCTCATCGAGTTAATGGTTTCAAACAAAGAAGAAGGTTTAACAGCCTTCAGAGCCGGCATGGCTGATATGCAGTCAGGCGCTTCCAGCAGCCGAAGCAGGTGCGATTTGCCCGAAGGAGCGCGTATGCCTGTGTCTACATTTTCAGTATCAATTGGCTCAAAAGATACCAAGGAAACGTTTTGTATTTTAACTTTATTTTGAATGTAGCTGTGGTTAAGGTTTGGATCCTTTGCTTTTTTACATCTCGACCGATAGATTTTTATTTTTTTGGACTTTTGATATTTCACAATAAAAACAAATGCCAAGTGCCCTGTGAGGCTCCTCATAAACCAAGCGTTGCCATTGATACAGACACATCCTCACGCAACAACAAACACACAGGCTTGAGAAGGGCTAGTTCTCTTCTACCAACCAGGGAAAATATTTGTAGCTATTTAATCGACCTCAATCTGTGGCGTTAAGTTAGTTCTATAAATGACCATCAGCATAAACTCATCTATTTTCCCATAATGCCTTTTTGTGCTAGCCAGTGTGATAGACCAGGACACAGCCAACCAAATACCGTATTTCATCAAATCTAAGATATCTTAATTTTATCGTGCAGTATTATTTTATATCCCTGTAAGTAGGGCAAAACACTGTCAAAAGCCATGACATGTCATCGATTGTGAGTCACACGTCAATTTCAGAAGTGTTACAAGGGGAAAATAGTGAATCTTAGAATCAATAAAATAAGCAAAACACTGAAGAACTTCTTTCAGAGCTATGTAACTGACTAACGCCTACGCAAAGTAGTTATTTCTATAGGTGGTTAATTTCTAGAATAGGTTAAAAAGAGTGTTATACACTTGGTGAGTTACTAGGCTCTCTTCTGCATTGAAACTTTTCTCCAACACACTGGGTAAGTCAATAACTTAGGATTCACTTTGTAATATTGGAAAAAGAAAATTTTCTGAGAAAGAAAAATTTTGTGCTGTTTAGAAACTTCGGAGTCTCGCCTTTAGCAGTACTATGCATAGAAAATATCTATCCAAGTCCTCTGTAGCCAAAAATGAGGACGAGAGATATGTGCCAAAAACCTAAAGCCAAAATTAGCAACTCTGTAGCAGTCCCAGAGCTAGCCACAACAAAGCCGGCTGCAAACATGCCCGGCCCAGTTTTAAAGGCTGTGAGAATTGCTGAAGGATTGGTTTAATTGTTGCTAACTGACTTTATAGGCAGCAAAAATGCATCACAGAAAAGTGGATGTGATTCTTCTAGATTCTGAGGAGAGCATAAAGTGGGATGGGATTTTTTAGAATGTGGGGATTTGTTTTGTTTTGCTGGAGAAAATACAAGTATTAACCATTTAAAATGGAATCATGTAATATTGCAAAGCCTGGAATCCTGAGTGGTGAGTAATGATGCCATCGGTCGGCCACTGTAATCAACCTTCCCCTCAAAGTCTAGGCCTTATTGCTACACCAAAACTCTATGGTAAACAGGACCAGACCTTATCTGGGGGACAAATAATCCCCTCTCTAGCCCCTCCCAGTATGTGCCTGTGTCAAACAAAGGTATGCCTGATAAAGAAATATCTATTAACCATAATTTCAAAATGGTCCAACATTAACCTACGCCAACAAAAAGTCAAGTTTTAAAACTGTATACTCTTCTTCTCCTCCCTCCCCCATCAGATGACGTGGATGGGGGACTTTTCATTTCGTAAGATTTTGCTCACAAATCCCTGCACAGATGCAAACACTGGTCACCATGTGCTCTAAGTCCAAAGTGCTAGGCTATAACAAACTACAGTTCCCTGAGGGAGAATCGAACGCCAGAGAATCCTTTATTCTTGGAGGTTAAAAAAAACAAAAGGCAAAGAAAAGGATCTAATGTTTAATCCTGGGAGAGGGACACTTCTCTGTAACTACAAACCCCGTTTCTAATTAGCTGGTACTGTAGAAAATAAGAGAAAATAAACAGCACTCATGTGTACAGATAAAAACTAACTTTTAAATTTAATTTGGCCTGCATCGTCTAGAAAATACATCTTTGGAGAACTACTATAGAGTATGGTAATTGATATTTGGATGCAAAACACACAAGCAACTACCGAACATGAATACTATTAGTATATTTTTTAAAGTTACTTAATAAAATGATTCATTGTCACTCTTTCTATCTGCAAAAATATGAATACCATAGAAATGCTTTTCTCCCGGGGGGAAAATTCCTAAGATGACTTAATTATAGCAGGGAGGTGGGGGAGGGGGAGGAGGTTGGGAGAGAGGGGAAGCTTTCAACTCCTGAGTCTGACTCCTGAGTCCATTGTGAGGTTTAAACATTTTAAGTAAATATCAAATTGATTTCCTTCAAAAAGAGCTCTCAAAAATGGCGTGCACGTGCGCACCGACCTACATTCATTGAGCGAATGTCTAGGAAGGCCTTCTCCAGCAAAGTGCTGTTTTGTTTCCATGGGAGGAGGGGTGGTGACCAATTATGTAGTCCCTGGCTCTTGAGCACTGGGTGTTACCTGCAACTGATGAATCACTGACCTCTACATCTGAAACTAACCATGTGCTTCCTATACATTGGCTAACTGAATTTAAATTTTAAAAAAGCAAGTCATATCTTCACACTGACTTGAATCGTTAGCTGGAAATACACAGCTGTGCACATGCACACACAGGGAAGGGTCAAAGAACCTCTGAGTTCTGGGCTTGAGCTTACGTAGGAACCACAGTGACAGAGAAAGCTTAGACTCATCTGTATCTAACTACCTGTAGCCATGAAAGACTCCCAAGCCCCGACAAAAACCCTTTTCTCTGCCGCATGGTGAGAGGAGACCTAAGCAGTAAAGGTCTGGATTAAAAGGGCTTTCCTAACTCTGAGCCTATGTCTCAGTCTTAAACAACAAACATAACAGCCCAGCCAGACTCTTGTTTAAAGATTCTGTTGTTTATATTAACTAAATACTGTTTATATATTTGTGTCCCTTCTGGACCACACATTAGAAAACCAGAAACATCCCCAAATCTCACCACGGAACTCACTCTTAGTCATTTTCTCTCAATGAAGCACTGGCTTTGCAGGAATTTTATATTTCCTACACTCTGTGAGGGGTAACATTCCCAGCGAGCGGGAAACCAAGAGACAGAGTTCAGTGACTTTGAAGTTAGAATTTCATCTGTCCTGACCACATCTTTGGGGAAATCCTAGTGAGTTCTCCGTGGCTACTGTCTGAGCTCAAGCACCATGTTGGGAACCCAGTTGCCATACAGGTGATTGAGGCAGGGAGTGGGAGCGGGTTAGGAGCTCCAGGTGCCCCAGTGCAGGGGACAAAGGTCCATCCGGTGTCTCCTGATGCAGGACTCAGAAGACTGCTTCTGTGCAGAAATCAAAGTGGCAGAGACTTGGGTATCTTCTCCATCCCAAACCCTACTTCCCATTGTGTTAGTTTGAGTTGAAAATTAGAACATTAAAAGTTTGTATAAAACCTTTTTATACAATCCCTAACAAATTCAAGTTTAATTACCCAGTCTACCTTGAATTCCTGAATCGTTCCCATAAATTTAGATCAAGAGAAGAGAATGCCTTGCTTTTCTGTCAATCTTTCCAATGGGGAGGTTGCAAGAGTTCGAAAAATACATGGCAGTCTCTACCACAGACCAATTCCTAAACTTGTTTCCAAAAGCGAATTATTTTAAACATTTTCCAGTTCTATAAGTAATTCATTCACTTAGGGTAATTACATCTATGTGTGTAACAGTTCCACGATTCCTGTACTGACTTAGTTTCTTTCCAGTAACTCCTGACACCCCATGTCAGTATGGTTGCGACTGAACTAAGGGATGATAGACAGACCGACGGACACAGACGCAGAGATATAGATACACATACAAATACAGATAATAAGTACAGACATACACACAGACATGGCTATAGGGGAAGTCCGTTGATGGAACAGAATATTCTAGCAACAGAGAAGATTCTCTTCAGAAACAGCTAAAAGAATCAAGAGGTCTCTCCCCACGAGTGGCCGCAAAGAGATGGGTCAGAAATCCTCCAGTTTTGTGTACCCATAAAACTGGGATAGGACGCAGTCTCTACAGAAAGGGTAACACATCATTTTCAAAACTTACAGAGAAAAGAGCAAAATGAGGAACCCTCGAGAAAGGCTCAGAAGGCAGTGTGTCGGGGTTTCTGACAACGAAGTGCGTGCTGAGAAAGCACAGGGCTTTTAAATCCAGCACCAAAGCAGCGAGCCTCAGCAAATGCCTTTTATCAGAGTCAATTACAGAAATAAACATTGTAAAGAGGAATGCCTTCCTCCTCGGGACAGTGGCCAATACATCGAAGAGTAAGGACTTGTCCCCAGCGAGCGGAAACCTTTTGCTTTGGGGTCCATAAAACAATACAATATGCAAATGCCCACAGAATTTTGCCATTGGATATTACTGCCAACATCCTCCGCTGAACACCCATAAGCAGAGCGTATCAGCTCCATCCATCATCAGTTTCTGGTGGGTGAGCGATCTAAGCTCACGGTCCACTGAATGAGGGCTGAGGTCACACAGAGTCGCGGGTCCCACTGGCCAGGAGCAAAAGTGTGTGACAGCTGTCAGTTCCAGAAATAGGTGTAGCTCGTCACCGATTGAAACGTGCACGCACTCGGGCTCAGGCACGCACACAGGGGGACCACAGACTAAGGCAGGAGTGTGCCTGGGGAACTGGGAGCAGAATGTCCATCCCAGGGGTCACTTCCAAGCCCACAGGTTCTAGGTGTTCTAATCTGTGATGCTTTCTGTTCTTTTAAGCAGTTGTTGTTAGATTACGTCACTGAGGGGACGAGGCCCTACACGCTTCCAGCATCACAAGCCACAAATGAACTCCAACCCCAAGAGGAAATACCGGAGAATCTGATCAACAGACACGTGAACTCCCGGCTCCAGCCCCGAAGCAGATCCCATCTGGTCTTCTGGAGTCTGGTGACGGGGAAGGAAAGTGGCCGTTTACAACATGCCTATGAAGAATAGGACCACATTGGGCCATGGAGAGCCCATTGGGAACTTTCCCATAGAAGTCAGGCTCGCCTGAGAATTAGAACCCCGGCGGATGACCCAGAATCCAGGCTTCAGAGGCTTTGGAATGTCTGGAAGGCTGCTCTCCTAGTGCTGTTAATGGACCTACTACCCTCACAACTCACCTGTCTCGCCACCAGCCACTGGTTCCGTGCTCACCATGAGATTGATGGTTGAACTAGAAGCCGACCTCACTTGTGGGGCTGCAGGCTGAGCTTTCTCTATAAAAGGAAAACACATGCAACTAGTGGGAAACACAGAAGCTAAAGGGCTTGCAAATTCTCAGGGACTGAGGCAAGCTGCCTGAGAACAGCTCACGTGAGGGCGACACCCGTGAGGTCTCTACAGACACGACTAACATCTGTCGTCTGCAAGTTGCGCTCATCTCAACAAGCAAATGGAGGAAATCTCTGAACTTGGAACGAATCCTCTCATTTCCCACATAACCACTTCTGCTTCCAGCCATGAAAATGGAGCCCTGGGTATGAAGGGTCTTTGCACTCATATCTTCATGGTTTACATGACAACTGCTGGGCATTCCCTTTCCTCAGGCAGAGTTCCTTGATCTGAATTACACTGGCTCACAGAGGAAAGGAATGTGGGCCCCCTCCGCATCCCAGGAGCAACACTGGTCAAGAAGAAGAAGGGGTGGGGGAACCTGGGAGAACCTTAAAAGGTCAAGGGTGTGAGTAATTAACAGAGACTGGAATGCATAGGAGAGTACGTCTCAGGCCTCAGTGCCATGGAGGAGCCAGGAGGACACCGGGCCACGGAAGGCAGAGCCATGGAGGGCAGAACCCCAGCATGGTGGACCAGGGAGGGGACCACTGAGGCCCTTCACGCCGTGGCTGCGGACATCCCCTGGCCTTGGGGTGGTAAGACCACATGGACTCGTTTACTCTCCGAGGAGCCAGTGAGTCTCAGTATTTTCTGCTCACTGAATGTGCAGACATACTTCAGAAACATGGTTGTGGTGGGCAGTCGAGCCCCCAGCCAGGTTCCACGGACCTATTTCTTTCTCTGTCCCTCGGGCCAGAGATCTGGTTTCCTCCATGAAGTATCCCAGGACCCCAAGGACAGGGCAACAGTTCCCACGGAATCCTGCCTTCCGTTGCGTTAATTTCTGAGACTGGCCGTCACCCAAACACACCCAGGATTTGTTCTAACGGTGTTATTTCAGATACAATGAATCAGAATCATTCCCTTTATGTCCCATTTGAGCTTGCACGTGGGAATCGGGGACCCGCTGTGCGGGGCTGACTGTGTACTCACTTGTGCTGAAACTTGCTTGATAGGCAGCTCTGACCTGGGACTTCAAGTAGCAGACCACGGCCACATGGTACGTGTGCCCGGCGAGCAGCCCCCCAACGGCGCGCTCTGTCACCGACAGGTTCTGCCGCAGCACCAGGGACTGGTCGTGGGCCAAGGTGACGGTGAGGTCATAAAAGTAAGGGCCAGGGGGTTCGGGCCTCTCCCAGTGGAGTTTGGCGCTGTTCTCGGTGACGTCGGACACCTGGACCTCTCGGGATGGCTTCGCTGGAAGACAGGTGAGGCAGAGTGCGGAGATAAAGCTTAAAGCCGTGCACGACAGTGACCCACCGGCGACGGACAGCAACGGGAAAAGACGAATCAGCAGGGAGCGGGGCAGAGATTTAGGCGAGCGGGGCTGGAATTTCTCGTTTGAGCTCCCGAGGAATATCAGCCTTGGAAGCTACCAACACCCATGAAACGTGGAATGCGCATCTCATTGTTTCTCAGCAAGGTACAATATTGAGAATCACCCCTGTTCGGGACAGGCTTTGAAAATACACGGGAAAGCATTCAAGACAGAATGAGCCCCCATCACTTAAAATGCATTAAATCACGAAACTTTAGGACATGACAGGAAATTCTTTTACAGGAATCCCTGCTTCCTCTCTGCTCATCAAAGGAAGACAATTTCCACCTTTTCGCAAACTTCTACAATCTGCCTTCACCTTTCCATATGGTTTGTGACTCTCTAGTATATTCCAGCATCCGGGGGAAAGAGCAGAAGAACCAACTCTGGGTCTCAGGAAGCCCACCTACCCTCATATCTAATTCCGTCTGGAAGGTGTTTTCCCCACGGACAGGATTAGTACATATTTAGTCTTGGGGGGAGAGGGGAGGCTGATTGTCCAAGCTCTGACCTGCCAGGGTGCTCAACAGAACACCCCACTATTGCCATAGCATACAGCGGTGGGGCCTCTTTCCTATGGGAATGTGCTTCTGCCCCCACCTCAGGGCGGGGCTCGGGGCTTGGTGTGGGCCGTGGGGGGAAGAGGCAACAGAGGGTGGGAGACTCACTCCATGCTCTTTCTGTGGAGCTCACGAGCCTCACAGAGCTAAGAAAAAAACTGCTTTCTAACAGGAAAAAAAAAGGCAATATTTTGATAATCTCATGCTCTGAGCAGCACCCTCTCAAATATATCCTCTAGACGTATGAATCCCAGATCAATGACTGCATTTCACCGGCTTTATACACAGGCTTTGGGGGGCACGCCCGGAGCCCAGGAAATGAGGATGCCCCGAGCTGGCAGCCCTGCACGTGCGTTCTTACCCGCGGGCTTAGCGACGGCCGGTTTGGCTGCCTGGAGCTTGGGAGCCTCGGGCTTGGCGGCCACTGGTCTGGCTGCAGTGGGGGGTCTCACAGCTGCTGGCTTCGGGGCCACCGGCTTTGCGGCCACCGGCTTCACGGCCACTGCTGGTCTGACCGTGGCCGTCTTGGTGGCCTCGGGCTTGGCGGCCACAGGCCTCACCGGGGCCACGGGTCTCGCAGCGGCCGGTTTGGGTGGGCCTGGCTTGGCTGCGGCTGGCTTTGAGGCCGGCAGATTTACCACAGTCACTGGTTTGGTCGTGGTGGCCACTGGTTTGGTCGTGGTGGCCACTGGTTTGGTCGTGGTGGTCACCGGTTCTGTGGTGGTCACGGGCTTTGCTGGGGTCACTAGTTTGGTTGTAGGACTTGAAGTAACATTATTCGGAATATTTCTGTTAAAACAAATTAAATATTATTTCAATCCATACATATTTTTGCCTGCCCTCTAAAATTTACAAAAACATAACCCCCATGAGCTACGTGAACTTTGCTGCTTTATCAAAAGGTATGCAATCGTTTTTATATATATATATTTTTAAAGATTTTATTTATTTATGTGACAGAGAGACAGCCAGCGAGAGAGGGAACACAAGCAGGGGGAGTGGGAGAGGAAGAAGCAGGCTCCCAGCGGAGGAGCCTGATGTGGGACTCGATCCCAGAGCACCGGGATCACGCCCTGAGCCGAAGGCAGATGCTTAACGACTGCGCCACCCAGGCGCCCCTCATTTTTATATTTTACATATAGCATTGCATAGATTACCTTCCTTCCTTTCAGAATCTGTGCCACAGAAAAGACATCGAAATGCATATAAAGTAAAAGAATCATTAGAAATTAAGCCTGTATTGTACTATAAATACATCTGATCTTATTTTTAATTGATAAAATATAATAAATAATTTGATTGTTATTATCATTAACAGTAATAAAATCATACTCAAACAATGTCCTATTTTAAAAATTGACCGACTGAAACATATACACCAAAAATTAAAGCCAGTTAACAGCTACTCTCATTCTAAGAAAGTATCCACTCAACGAAGTGCCATGTTGAGCAAACGATTAAGTTTTGTGTACTTTCCCTCCCAGAGCTTACTGTGTATATTTGTTTGCATTAATTTTGGGATGTGGGGTGGTTTTTTTCACAATTTCTTGATCTATTACGAATCCCTAAAAAGCACAGCCACATAACCAGACACAAGAGCCCAGACCCGGGCGTCCTTCGCTCGTTGCCCGGAGACGGACACTCCCTGATTCGTCGGTCTGCCACGGTTCTAAGTCACAGACAGCGTATGTTCACATCCGGGTCCAACTTTAAACACTAGGTTAGAGCATTCACTCTGTTTTCCTGAAGATAAGCTGGAGGACGGTGCAGGGAATGTTTGAGAGGCATCCCAAAGATAATTAAGGCCAGGAAAAAGAGAATGTGGACGGAGCAGGCCGCAGCTCATGGCACCCTCAGCGGCAATGGTCAGTCTGCTCGGCGGAGCGTGGAACCCGCCCTCCAAGGACAAGGGCAAGAGCTGAAGGACAAGGGCAGGAGAGGGAGGCGGGCTCTCTGTCCGCACCCTGGAGGTCAGCCAGGAGTAAGCCACGTACTCGTTTGTCAAGGATAATTCAAGTCCATGTCTCCTCTGGGTGCTACCGTCGGAACCCTCTCCTACCCGGAAAGCATGCCAGCCCAGGGCACTCCCTTAAGGAGCACAGATTGCTGGCACATCGCCTGGGCTCAGCTCCAGCCACCATGTCCCCATCACCTCGCCCTCTGTCGCACGGCCACACAGCCCTCCTCTCCGCGCCTGGAGCTGCCACCACAGAGGGAGCTGGGCCAGCATCCCTGTGGGTGCAAGTCCCCGGCCCCCACCCTCTCGTTACCCTTCCTAGGAGAACACGCACGGTGCCTCCCAGCGTCACCAGCATCATCTGTGCTACCGTAGCACTAATCATTTGAAGATCTGGAGCCCGTGTTCTGCTTAATGTAGTCAATGCTTCCGTAGGCGATCCCTTCACCCCAGGTGTCATGGGCTATTCGGACACATGGCGCCAGTTTCCCACCCTGTCCGTTCCCGGGCCCTTCACAACGTGACGTGACAGGGCCTCCTGTTGAGTCGAGCCCCCAACTCTTGACTCTAGCCTGGCTGGCCATTGAACATGAGTTGGCCCATGGAATACGGCAGAAGTACCAGTGTGCTGGCTCCCACCCAGGCCTCAAGAGGCCTCATGCCCTCCAACTTCTCTCATGGAACCCTGCCCTTCACCTGGGAGCAAACCCCCAGTCTGCCTCCTGGAGAATGAGAGGCCTCGTGGAGCAGAGCAGAGCCAAGCGGCTGAGACCATCCTGACCCCCATCCACAGCGGACGGGCAGCCGAGCACAGACACAGAA
Organism: Ursus americanus; assembly: GCF_024610735.1. Taxonomy (NCBI): domain Eukaryota; kingdom Metazoa; phylum Chordata; class Mammalia; order Carnivora; family Ursidae; genus Ursus; species Ursus americanus. Next base: position 104,133,368 of record NC_142127.1, read on the forward strand.
GTGAGCCCAGCCGAGGCCAGAGGCCTGCCCAGCTGAGCCCAAGCCAACACTGCTAACCCACAGAACGGCGGGTTAAATAAATAGCTGTTTTCGGCCACTAAGTTTCGGAGAGTTTGCTCTGCAACAAAAGCAAATGGATACAACAGGTTGAAAAGAATGGTCCAGGTGACTTTCTGGAAGTCACATTTTCTGGATTTCTATGTCTTTACCCAAAAAGTTAGGCATTGTCTGGAGGACCTCTGCATTCTCTCTACACTGTACTTTTTAAGACAATTATTACAATACTCACAATTGTTTGTGACCGAACTTCACAGGATTCTTAATTGACAGTTGGTCCCCTTGGAACCAATCACACTGTTTCCTGATATCTGGGGACAAGTAAAAAGCATTTTCACCTGGAGAAAAATAGAAAAAAAAATTTTTTTTTAAGATTTTGTTTATTTATCTGACAGAGAGAGAGAGAGCACGAGCAGGGTGAGGGGCAGAGGGAGAAGCAGGCCCCCCGCTGAGCAGGCAGCCCGATGCGGGACTTGATCCCAAGACCCTGGGATCGTGACCTGAGCCAAAGGCAGACACTTAACTCACTAAGCCACCCAGGTGCCCCAGAAAGAAAAAAGAAATATATATATATATATATACACACACATATATATACATTTATATACATATATCTCAAGTGCACGTGAATCTGATGCAAATTAAAATTCATATGCTAATGAGTTAAATGGATCACACAGGAGGTAGTCCATAAATATTTGTTAAATTCATTCATTCCTCCAAACAAGCTATGTCTAATAAATTTAAACATTAAGCACCATGATACTTGATCCATAAAACATCTCAAGCCAAAATCTCGTTTGGCAATGTTTGGGTGATTGGGTTGAAGAAAATATTTACTCAATGTAAGGGGGAGACAGGAATAGAAGACGAATCAAGCACAGAGTTGAACAAGTTCCAAAATTTAAACATCAAATTGTGACCAAATTACTTTTAATGTTTTCTCAGTGTTGTGCTTAACAAAACTTCTGTTTCTCGTCTTCGGAAGCTAGTGACAGCGGGCCTGGGGAAGCTAGTGACAGCGGGCCTGGGGTGACCTTGCTGGCTTACCTTTATTTCATGGTTTTCTCTAACACTTTGGAGGGACAGGCCTTCACAAGTGTGAGCACGGTTTTCGTGGAGCCCACCTTTGCCTTGAATACTAAGCTCTCTGTAACGGCACGTATACTCCTACTTTCCAGAGCTCCCTCAGTCGTATACTCCCCTGTAGTGACTTGGGGGTGGCTGTGTACTGGGCCAGGCCCTGGAGCACAGGGTGAACGATCCACAGACCATGCAGTGTGCCGGGACCACAGACCACAAAGGAATAACCAGCAGGCCACGGACCAGATACGGTAGGTAGTGTCCGGATTCAAGAGGACAAACCCTTGGGAGTGGGGAGCTTGCATGGTGAGTAAGGGCAGCTAGGGATATGCTTTGAAGATGAACTTGCATTTGCTGCTAATGCGGGGAGGAGATTCACATAAGCAAAGGCCCAGAAGTTTCCAAGTGTGGGGTGGGTGGCTAAGCCCAAAGCAAAACAACTCCTTCGAGGAGCTTCCCCACTTACTGTGTCATGCATCATAAGTGTGCACCTGACTCACTGCTCGTCTCAGGGACATGGGGTCTACGGCTGAGAGAGGTCAGGCAACTTTGGTTGAATAAGTGAGTGAACAAGGACAGGATTTCCTTCTGTGTGTTCACTGACCATCCTGGCCCCCAAAGTGTGTCTGGGACATGGCAGGTGTCAATATATATGTGTTGAATGAACGAACAAGTCAACGTCAGCACACTACATGTCTTTTCCGTGGCCCCATGGCCCGGAGAGCCCAAAGCTACGGACTGGCAGAAACCGCCGGCCCAGCCCACACCGTCTGATGTAGGACTTACTGCCGACGAAGGATGGTAACAGCCTCCCAAAGCGCATCAGAGGCTCTTCATTGAGCTCAGTTGACTTATCCAGTAGTTTGAAGAAGACATCATTCGGCTCGCTGGCGAAGCCGTACACCTCCTTGACATTCACCTTCCTGCCGATGCCCAGAATCACGAAGAAGTAACCCTTGCATTTGGCCTGCAAGATGACTCTCTGGGCCTCTTCCAGCTGCTCCTTCTCCACCTCACCCGTCAGCATCAGAACCATGATTTTCAAGTCCCGTGGGTTGGGGGCGCTTTCAAAGACGTTCTCTATGGTGTATTCAATGGCTCTGCCCAGGTCCCTGGTCCCCTGCAGCTGTGTCATTCTGCTGTGGAGAAAGTCCACCAGCTTCTCCTTGGAGCCGTAGTCAGTCAAGGAGAATTCCACCTTCACGGGTGACACGCTGACGTTCCCCATGGACTCGTAGGGCGCGTGTTGCACGACGGCCACCCTGGTCAAGTGCTGGGAGGCCTTGGGGTCTGGGCTCAGGTCCAGCTGTCTGACCAGGTACCCTATGTACTTCCTCATCTCGTTGAACTGGAACAGAGTGGTGGACTCAGAGCTATCTAAGACGAAAGCCATGTCGATGTCCGCATCACTGCCCGCCGCTCGCCTGTCCCTGAAGGAAGGCCTCCAGGTGCCGAATCCACAGGATGGGTCAATGTTGCAGATGTCTAGAAAGAAGCACGGGAGCCCATTTATTGTGTGATTCCCACAGCAAGGTATTGTACATCAGTGTGCTGGGAGTCAGGGGTAATTAAAATCGTCACTTAATATAGAAGCCTGTTTATAGCCTGCTACCATATGTGGCCAGATTTCAGTTCTCATCACCTAACACTAAATGAAACAAATCAGGAAGCTAAAGTACTTGTTAGTATACTATGGCATTGGTATTAGAACAAGGGGAAGAGGAAGAGGAAGAGGAAGAGGAGGAGGAGGAAGAGGAAGAAGGGGAGGAGTGGGAGGAGGATGGAAGGACATAAGAGAAGAAAGGAGAGGGGGAGGATGGAGAGGAAGAAGAAGGAAAAAATGAGAAGAGAAAAGAAGAGAAGAGAAGAGAAGAGAAGAGAAGAGAAGAGAAGAGAAGAGAAGAGAGAAAGAGAAGAAGGAAAGGAAAGGAAACTATTTCTTTGCCACTCTTTGAAAAAATGTGTTCCAGAAAGTCACAAAGACAGATAATTGAAATCTGGACTCCAAGGTCAAAATGGAAGCAGAGCCTACTTTCTCCTTTATTTCCTATGAAATGAATCTTTCGCTATCAAAGAGAAGCTCTGTTTGAGGGCTTCCACTTTAAATACGGAAGCCACTTATATAGGAATTACACTGTGAACGTGAAGCTTTGTGAATCTTCACTTAACCGAAGCCCTAAGGATGGCGATCATTCATTCAAATGTCACTCTATGGATAGTGTGTTCAGTAACAGATTTTCCTGTTAAAGAAGCACCTTACCCAGGCAAATGTGACACGTCAGGACGTTCTTCAGGAAGTCCGTGAGGTCTTTCCTAGCGGGGAGGACGAGCGCATGCCCCACCGCCGTGTTATTGATCTGGTCGAAACAAAAGGAAATGATCGGTAGGAATGTCTGTGGTAAGTACTTGAAAATGGAGCTGAGGAAGAGAGTCACAGCAGTCACGTCAAAAAATAAACACCCCAGCAGATCAAGAACGCCTCTCAGGGTTTTCTTGGTAGGGTGGGGGAGGGTGCGCTGAGCTTAATAGGACAACAGAAGTTTTCTTCCGTGGAGATAAGCTGCAGTTCACATCCCATTCCTGCACTTTCTGCCAGGCCTAGAGGAAATTTATTTAACCTGCCTGGGGTCCACTTTCCTCAGCTGCACAACGGGGACAACGGTAAACTCCCCATGTCCAAGTCGACAATGCGTGCGGAGTGCCTGGGCTAGCCTCGTGGGAACAGTGGGCACTTTGGTGCTGCGGTTATTGTCCGCACCCATTCCAGCCACTGACAAACGTTAGCAACACCCTCTCCTGCTCTCCCAGCTCCAGAGAGGGATTTAACAACAAAGCAAGTAATAAAATCACTTCTAGAAGATTCAAGAAGCCCTGCTCATCATCACGGCACCCAGCACACCATCATTAAGTAGTCATTTAATGAATAAGTTTAATTAATGAATGATTAATTGGCTTTTCAAACCTGCTGAAACAATGCTGTCAAGAGCCAGGTGGTTCCGGGTCCCTCGGCCCCCACGAGGGAAAATGTATATCAATGAACCCCTTAAAAGGGTGGACAGCTGGTAGCCACAGCTCAGTGCTCTGGGCTCAAACCAGCCGGTGGTTTGGCAGAAGAGGACCCGAGAGAGGGCACCAATGACCGGACTTTTTTCGCTGACATAGGCAGTGGTAGGACCATAGAATCCCCAGTCTGGAAGGGAAGATGCTAGAGACCATCCCGCCCCACCCTGCCTTCCACAGGCGAGAAACCTAAGACCCAGACAGGTTCAATGATGTAACCATATTACTCATGACGACTTGAAGCTAGAAAGGTGGGGGGTGGGGGGCGCTTGGACTAGGGCTCTTTCCCATCACGCCCACCACCCACTCGTCTTGAGCAATGCCGCCAGAATTGGCACTGAATAAATGTTAATTGATCAATTAGCCAATTATTACAGCAGTTATTATCTATATTATTATAACAGTTAAGCTATGGAAGCAAATGACAAGGGAGCACTTTGCAGTTTCACAGCGAAGGCTGAGCCTTGGCCGCCATCCTGACTGAGGAAAGGTTTGAAGAGGGGTGTTGCTAGGGGTGCTGGGGTCACTGACGTTGGGGGACCTCACTAGAAGACTGTAGGGCCTCAGGGTCAGCCCTGGGAGATCCTCCTCCAGCACGTGAGGAGGCACCCAGTGGGAAAAAATCCCAGGCATCTGGCTGTCACTAGATCCAGAGCCACCCGGCCGTCCTGGAAATCTCACTCGAGCGGTCTCCAATCACAACAGCCTCATCCGGGAGCTTTTGGAAACTCTGGCATGAACTCAGCAAGGAGGGACGATGGGCCTGAGACCCTTCTCAGAGCCCGAGAAGAACACGGGAGGCGCCAACGACGCCCGCAGGGCACGGACCTGCAACGCGCTGATGAGCTGCCCGTCCTCCTGGCTTGTGAGGAACAAGGGTGTGATGCCTGCGTCCGAGAGCTTCAGCACAGCCTCCCTGAGCTGCGGGGACGCCCTCGTGGGCTTATTGCTGAAGAAAACAGCCACTTTCCTCATCAGGAATCCGTTCCTCACGCGCTTGAACGTGTTTCTGGCCACGAAGGACATGGCCGTTTCCAGACTCTGTTGCTTGGACGTCAGAGCCACCTGAAGGTTCTTGATCTTGTCCAGGAGGACTGACTTCTTCTTGGAGTCAGCGAACCGGATCTCCGTGGTCACCTCGTTGTTGTAGGTGACCACGGCCACGCGCGCCCCCCGTGGGCAGTTGCTCTCCGCAATGGTCAGGTCGCCCACGACCTTCAGGAGCACATCCCTCATCCGGCTAAACGTGTCCTGGGTGACCCCCTCCGAGGTGTCTAAAGCAAAGGCCAGCTCCGTCGGGAAGACGGGGCATTCCAGGGGCCCTGCGGGAAGGGCGGGTTTTCAAAGACCAACATTACTTACAGGAAAAGGGGCTCTTCTTTTCGCAGGAGGAAGTCAAACGGCTGAAATCAACTTACCATAGCAGCACGCTACGAAGGAAACCAAGAGAGGCGTGAAATATGTTTCTACTGTGTGAGAATTTCAAATGTAAAAACAGAAGGTGTTATGGACAGCAGAGAATCGTGTACTTACGACATTTATCTTTGATGCTCTGGACAAGGGCACATTGCTTTAAAAGGAAAGGAGAGAATTGTGAGGGGGGCGGACAGAAGGCTTACGGCACAATGACTGGAGCGATACACATGCAACTTACATCCATGGAGTCCCCTCTGTTGCCTTTGGGACCCTGCGGAACAAGAAAGGAGAGGATGAGAAACCGGGCAGGTGGGCGGGACCGCCAACCGGAAGGAACCGCCCCTCCCCCCCTCCAGAAATATGACAGAGGAAGCAAAGGTGGACCTCGACTGACCTTGATCATTTTCAGGCTTTCCCTATAAATTTGACTTTACTGCTCAAGGAACAAAAGAGAGACCACTTTGAGGGAAAAAGTGTTTCCCTTGCAAGATAAAGAGCTCCCCACTTGGGAAACCTGGGAGCCCGTGAGAGATCAAAGAGATCACACATTTGGGCTTGGGTCTCAACACAGAAGGGACAGTGAAGAGTCGCTTAGCTAACTCTCGGTTCCAGGTGTGAAGCACGCCAGCAGGGTTCCACCGTCGGGGAGCTTCAAGGACAGACCCACGGCCACCCTCCGCCTCTCATCCCAATATGTGGCCGCCCTGATGGTCAAGCAGTCGTCTTGTGGGCCAGTCAGGTGTCTTCCCACAAGACTAATGACTGGCTTACTTTCTCCCATTAAATGCTTCCCTCTTTAAAGGCAGCAATCATGTGACTTGGCCTTCACCCAAGTTCAACGCGCCTAATCCCTCAGCCTTTCCTTGTAGGAGTGATCGTCCATCATTCTTTGAACCTCATCAAAGTTCATGCCGAGAGACAATATAGGGAGAGCTTCCAAGAAGGAAACAAAGACAGGAAAGGCTGCAGGAGGCCACCCTCCTGGCCCCAGGTGGCCGGGCACTTGCGGGTTTTAAACCACAAATCAGAAGCTCTCTCAGGGATTTTAAAGACCAAAGGAAGAAGTCCGCAAACCGACATCTGACATAAATTATACTAATTCTACAAGATGCAACCAAGAGGTATTAAAACTTGTACTTTCTTTTTGGTCCCTGTACACAAACCTCAAGCAAACCTACCCAGGAAATTATAAAGGCAAATTACAAGATACCCTAGACCACAAGGTTCCACAGGAAACTTCTTTTTAAAGTTTCTCGTTCCTCTAAAATTCAAAAGCTCTTTTCTCCGTTGTGGTACCAAAAGAAAAGTGGTTTATTTAAAAAAAAAAAAAAAAAAACAAGAAGAAGAAGAAGAAGGCGGCAGTAACAACAAGCACGCAGTAGCCCTCTCCGGGAGGAGAGGAGACAGCGGAACGTTCACGAAGAGGCGTGTGCAAAGCAGCCCACCCCAGTGGCTTGTTCGGAAGAGGGCGGGTACTCACAGATGGTCCTGGGTAGCCAGGGTCTCCCTTCTGCCCAACTGCCCCTGGAGGTCCTGAATTTCCCTAGAAAGGGCAGAACAAACACTGCTCAGCTGTGGCAGAAGATTCTCAACTCCTGCGGTCGGCAGGGGTGGCGAAGGCGATCTCCAGCGTTCCCCGTCAGTACGAGGAATCTCTCACTGTGAGATCCTTGCCCCAGAGCCATTCATGAGACTGTCCACGAATGTCATGAGACTGTCCACAGACGCACAAGAAACCGAGAAATGACAATTAATCAGATCACTGTTCAGTGGAGACAACCAATCCAACGTTTTAAACTTGAATAGTAAATGACAGAGTTTGACTGTCTTCACTGAGCAAATGAACAGGATAATATGGTGGTTTTAACTATACTTAAGCTAAAAATAATAGTTCCCCACATCTGGACCACAATTTGTTAAGTCAGGACTCAGTGCTGTCTTAAGAGGACGAGTAAACATCCACTGAAGAGAGTCATTCAGAGCTGAAAGCGGCTTAAGGAAGAGGACTCTTACGGGGGGGAGGAGGGGAGCATGCGGGTAGTGATCCTTGAGATGTGCTCGAGGAAGGGGTTCTCGGGGCCTCCCGTAAGGACAGCATGGCTGAAGGAGGACAGCGCAGACCACCACAGAGGGTCCTGAGGACACTGGTGGGGGGCTTAGGATTCCTTTTCTTCTGGGGTCTACTACCACTAGGCTGTAGTTGAAGAAGGATAATTTTCACCCCACGTGTTCTCACTCCCCACCTGCATCCAGGTGCAGACAGACTCACCCTTCGGCCTCTGATGCCTTTGGGTCCCAGTGCTCCGCCTGTGCCCGGCTCACCAGGGGCACCCTGGGAAGAGAGCCAAAAGGAGACACATTAAGCTCTGAAACAGAGGGGCTAGCTGAGGGTCCCTGGGGCATCCGGACCACACTTCCCCGGGCAGCCAAGTGGCTCACTCTGATTTACATTCCACTGGGTTCCTACTACGTTTGCGTCCTTTGCAGGGTCAGCCTTGGCTTATTGAACCCATAATGACAATAGCATACAGATCCCAGCATTTTTAGTTTGCAAAGTATGTTCCTGCCGTGTCATTTCATTTGACCCCCACAGGTTCCGAGGCAAGTGCACACTGTCACCTCCACATAACGGGTGAGGGAGCACATGAGAGAGGCGGGGCTTCCCCGGGGCACTGGTTAGCAAGCGGCTGACCCAGCACTGGCAGCACGATATTCTGATTTTTAACCCATGAACATACCAAACTCAGCCCCAAACAACAGTGACGTTTCACCACGAGGGGAATAGTTAGTTACCTTTGAGCCTGGGTATCCAGGGAATCCTCTTTCTCCCTATAAGAGATAAGGACATCACTCAATATTTGGTCCCACTTTAAAGGCATCTAAAATAAATTATTCTTGAGCAGAAAAACTCTATCCCTGGAGTCATCAAGCGAAAAAATTCACGATATGACAATAAAATTTGAGGAAATAATTCTTTAAAAATACAGCTGTCAGAAGTTCAAGAAATCTAGCAGATACGCACTTTTTTGCCTCTGCGTCCTTCACCGCCAACCCCGTCTCTGCCATCGTCGCCCTGGGGGTGGAAAGAGACGTCACCACGGGCCGCCATGCTGGGCAGGGCACAACACCTCTGTCTAGAGCCCTGGGCACAGGGTCCTTGGGTCCCTGAAGTGGTCCCAGATCAAGGAGGTGGTCCTGCTCCCATCCCATCCTCCAGGTGCAAACAAGCCCGAGTCTGTACGTGGCCTGAACGGACTCCTTTGGCAAAATGGTGCTGGTGTGGTGCCAATGTACAGAACAACGGACAGCCACTGGGAAAGACAGCGCTTGGGGGCGGAGTCAAAGACCCGCTGAGCCTGAGACTCTTGGAGCTGAGAAGACTCCCGAAGGCCATCCTGACTTTGTGTAGAGTCTTTGATTCTCGTTCAAAGCAAGAACGCAGGACTCAGTCTCTCAGGCCTTCCCGAATCTCCTTTGCTCAGACTTTGTCCCCTCCCCCATGGCCCTCCCCTCCTTCAGGTCGTGCCACTAGACTGCCTGCTTTCCAAACAGCCCCATCCTGTGCTCTCAGATCTGCCCCATCACACCCCCATGGGAGACTTTCAGGACTGGACTCCATCAACTCTTTCAAAAGAACTAGAAGAATGTGTGTAAACTATACATTAATATCCCTAAACTACACGTGGAGCATACTACATAGTTAGCTTACAGCTTTAAGCAAACATCAACAGCTGAAGAGTCATTGCCCAAAAATGTATGGACACAGAATCAAGAAGAGATTTCCTTCGATGGTCTGAATAGATTTTAAAGTCTAATTTTCCCCCTCTGCTCCTGAAACTAACAGTAACAGAAATGGATCTTCTAAACTTCAGTTTCCTGTAGAGAAGTTGCATACGTGCAAAAAATATTTTAAAGTTTGGGATTATAAGTCAGATGAATTTGGCCCATTTGCAGTGTTCAGGTATACTGCCTCATTTTAAAAAAATTCTTAATGTTCCGTAGACTTCTGTTCCCTGTACAGGAAATGTATATTACAAAATTATCATCAGTGAGCAGATAAACCATTATTATAGGTTATTTTTAAATAACATTTTTTAAATGAGTTATTGTGGTCATAACTTATGTTCCTAGGATGTCGCATTCAAAGGAAACAGTTTCAGTCTGGATCGAGACCTGATCAGATCCAATTCCTTTTGACCAAAGGACATTTATTTCTTTGCAGGAAAGCTCGACCCAGTCATGGTCACAAACCACTGCAGGACCGAAAATGAAGGTGGTTCAAGCTTCAGTGAGTCCCCACATTCCATCAGGAAAAAGGTGTCTTTGTCCACTATTCCTGATGAAATGAAACTTACTTTGAAATTGATTTGCTGTTTATAAGCAGAAGGTTTCACTGGGTTCAGTCGGATCCCCAAGGATACAAGAAGCAACTATCAAGTTTCCTCTATTCAGAACCAACCCAATCTGCAGGGACGAAGCCTAGTCCCGAGCAAGGCCCCCTCTCCCCGCCTCCCACCTTCCAGCGAAGGGTGAGTCACAGCACGTCGCGATCTTACCGTCTCCCCTCGGGGGCCCCGGCTCCCGATGCCTCCCTTCGGTCCTGGCTCTCCAGGTTCACCCTACACACAAGACACAAGGCTGAGACAGCTGTGGGTCCAAGTCCAACCTAAAATGTGATTCCAAGCTATTTGTGCCCTACACGATGCCAGTGGTAAGGCTGCTACAGACTGCTCACGTCACCTTTTAAGATTCTGATACAAATGATTTTTTTAATTGCAGTGTTCTTGTGTGGACGCCTGGAAAAGAATCCAGGAAGGTCTGTGTTTGTCCCTTGCATTAGCCCGGCATGGGGACATGCTGACGGGGAAAAGAGAAAGAGAAACGAGGGAAAAGAAGCCAGGAAAGTCAGTGGGTGTGAATTTAGCAGGGACACCCATCAACCCCAGCAAGAGACACAGAGACAACTGTGGATTCCCGTGAACACATTTTCTTGACTGAGAAAATGCTGCCCTTTCAGACTGGTTCTGATAAACTGTGGTTTCTCTTCAGGCTTATGGAAAGTCTGTTCTCAGACAGCCTTCACAGAACAAGCTGCCGTTATCCAAACAGTCGGGGATCTGGGGCTCTTGGATTAGCTAAATATGGCCAGGACAGCTCCGCGTGTGCACGGCCAGTGTTTAAAGAATGTGTGTTCAACGCGGCTCTGACGCTGTGCTAAGCGCCTCCGATCTGCTCGATGGCTCCGGGGAGCCACGTGCCACCACATGAAGGGATCAGGTAAATCCCCCAGCTGCTGGCAGGTTCTGGCCGCAAGACAGCCAGCCCACTGACGACAGCGGGGTGTCCCCTCAGTGGGGGACGGGACAGGGATCCCACTGGTCAAGCCGGTGGCGGCGACAAGGGAAGCTGGGTGTGCGCAAAGCAGGGGGGCACAGGGACAGATTCTGGCTGGGGCTCGACCTCAGGAAATGAGCTCTACGTTTGTCAAGACAAACCTTTCTTCCCAGGGGCCCGGTCCTGCCACGTTCTCCAGGAACGCCCGCGGTCCCTCCGCTTCCCTGGAGACAAGGAGAGGAGTGCGTCAATGAAATATTGACACCCCCCCCCAAGCCAAAGGGCCTGAGTCCTGCCCCCCACCCCATGGTGCTCAGTGCCACGCACGGTGCTGGAGACCCGAATGCAAGCCCGCATGGACAGGGCTTGGGCAAATCTGAAACATCAGGGCGACCGTGCAGCACCAGTGTCCGCAAATCACATACCCTGAGTCCCTGACTAGAGGACCAGCACCCAGATTTTATGTGGTTTCGTTTCCCTTTGCACACCTCCAGCTGACACCTGTGCATACAGGTGTGGAATCCGGTGTACGTGTATCCATTGAGGGAGCAAATCAATAATAAAGAAGCATAGCTCTTAAAACGGCGGGCAGCCCCCAGAGCCCAGAAATGACCGGAACTGATAAGCCAACGGCAGGGGCAGCAGCGACTTGTCACCGGTGACCATTTGAAGAGCTTCCCCTCGCCCCCACTCCACCGTAAACTCTTGACTAATCAGGGCTTAACTAATGTGACCAAAACCACAGAAGCTCGGAAAATAGGTATTTCTCAGATTGCAAACCAGGGAAGGGCCGTCTACGCGAACACAGGCTCGCACGAAGTTCCTGCTTCGCAGTCCAACCTTCTGTCCATTTATGTCACAACGGGTCCGGTCTTTGCCAGTTTTTGGTCACTATGACTTTCCATAACAAGTGATAGGGTAGCTCCCTCGATATCCTCTCAGGCGGGAGGGACACCGGAGCGCAGTGCTGGGCGCCCGGTCCCCCCTCGGCTCTGCCACGTTCCGCACATCGTCACCAGCGGCCCAGAGGGAGGCTCGCGCCTGTGGTCGTGCGAGTGTAAGGGCGGCTTCTGTGTTGAAGCTGAGGATGGGGGTGACTTACACAAAATACCGAACCACAAGGCCGTCTCTAGGGGCCACCCAGGAAACAACTGGCATTTGCCAAGAATTGGGGCAGATTTAGTTAGATCTTCTGCAGCTCAGACTGTGGAGAGGCGGAACGGCTTCCCTGTGCTTATCGCCCAGCTGGCCCGTGTTTGGAACGAGCAGCACTGGGATTTAGAAGCCCCTGGATCGCCAACAAAAAGGGTCTCTTACTTCCTCAGGGAAACTGGCCAGTCTCCGCGAGGGCTGAGCTTGGCCCGGGGTCTGTGGCCGGGGAGGAGGCGGAGGCAAGTCTGTCTACGGGAACACCATCCCCAGGCCCTCAGCCTGCACAGCCCTGTGCTCTCGCTTAGCCAAAGACGGGGGCGGGATGGAGACGACTTACCCGGGGCCCGGAAATGCCTTGTTCCCCGATCAGCCCTGGAGGACCCGTGGGACCAGGTGGACCCTGAAGAAGTAAAAGGCCAACGTCAGTGCTGTGTGGAGGTCATGCTCCATGAGGAACCTCAGGACACAGAGCCCGAAGCCTCGCTTCTGCCAGCCAAGACACCTGCTAGGGACCATGCTTCTGTCTCAGCTGTAACAGCAGCCCTAGCCCAGGACACAAATGGGGAAGTTAGTTTTACAAAATATAAGGAACAGGAGCGCCGGGGTGGCTCAGTCGGTTAAGCGTCTGACTCTTGATTTCCACTCAGGTCATGATCTCAGGGTCGTGAGATCGAGCCCCACGTCAGGCTCAGTGCTCAGTGGGGAGTCTGCTTGGGTTTCTCTCCTTCTCCCTCTTCCTCTGACCCTCCCCGCCCTCTCTCTCTTTAAAATAAATAAAAATTTTAAAAACAAATTACAAGGAACAGAAGTTCAAACAAAATCTTGTCCGCTGATGTCCATGGCAGCTCTATTCACAATTTCCAAAAGGTGGAAAGAGCCCAAGAGTCCACCAGCTGACGCCGGGGTAAACAAATTGTGGTCTGTCCCACCGTGGACTGTGATTCAGCACAGACACCTGGTACTACGTGGAGGAACCTCAGAAACACGGCGCCCAGGGCACGAAGCCAGACACAAAAGGCCGCATAGTGTATGATTCCATTTCCACGAAATTTCCGGAAGAGACAAACCCACAGAGACAGAAGGGAAAGGAGTAGTTTCCAGGAGCTGGGGGAGGGGAGTTGGGAGCAACTGCTTAACGGGGAAGGGGGTTTCTCTGGGGACGGTGAAAATGTTCCCAAACAACACTGTGAATGTATTATCTGCCACCGAATTGTTCACTTTACGACGCTGAGTTTAGTGTTCAGTTTTGTAAAACTGACTGTCACCACGTTTAAATTTAAAAACAAATACGAGAGCATCTGGGAAAGCGTCACAAGGCACGCAGCCTTGCCGGGGGTACTGACCTGTGCGCCTCGGGTCCCCTGCTCTCCCACGGAGCCCGGCTGGCCCGGGCCGCCCTTGTTGCCCTTGGAAACAAAAGAAGATGGAGGGGGAGGGTCAGGGTGGTTTATGCCAGTGTCAGCTGTGTGGTCCGCAGTCACATCTGGACAGGGGGACAGGGGAAGAGCCCTATGTGGGGGGGGGGGGGGCAGGGACCACTGACGCCGTGCCTCCAGCATGGGACATGACCCCGTGCAGCCGGTGTCGCTCTGCACTCTCGTGATGGTTTCTCACTCTTTTCCCCTTCTGCTCAGGACGGCTTTGTGAAACAAGGAGTTTTTAACGCAAAGCCGCCTTGCACAGGTGAGCAGACGGACGCAGTAAGAAGCTGAGACTGGCCAAGGCCCAGAGAATTGGGCACATCGGGGATGGGGGATCCCTGGATGCTGCCTCCTCCATCACCTGCCTTCGTTCCTGCCCCTTGTCCCCACGGCCACTGGGTTTCACAAGCCGTTTAGGAGAGGCTCAAGTCAACGAGCTGGTGGAGAAGGGGTGGCAGCTGTGTAAGCTCCATGCTGGCCAAGGGACAGTGTTTTTGGCTCCGGGCCGTCTGCACCGCTGCCCTTCGAGAGCACACAGTGAGTCCCGACGTGAGGGCAGAAAAGAGACGCCAAGCGAGAGACCTACCTTAGCTCCCGCAGGTCCCCTTCGGCCGAAGCCACCCTGTGGAGAAGTCACAGAAACTGAGAGGGAGCCCGGGGACGGAGCCCGGGGCTCTCGGGGACGGGAGCCGCCAAGCACCAGATGCCACGCCTAACCGGCCCCGAGCAGACGCGTGCGAGACGCCCTTCCTCCTGCCCTCATCTCCGCGGGCTCCTGCTTCCACGCTGCCCGGCTAACCACCCAAATGCAAACTTTCAGAGTCACTTCAGACCCGCCAAGCAAAACAATGACTCGTTCTGGCTGCACGATCCCAGCCAGTGTCAAACAAGGATGTGAAATGGTAACGTCGACCTGTCCATTTTACGACCATTTTCCTAACTGCGGGGAGAGGTAATGAAATATGTTCATTCTAATGGAAGCGAGTCCCAAACTCTCCAGATGCTCCTGGCCAAATATAACACATACTCCGCTAAGGAAAGCATCGGGAGTGCACGTATGTGAACCTAAAAGCCCAGCTGTACTTAGTCTGGGCTCATGACTTGGCAACATCTTCCTCGATGTTCCAGGACTGACCCTCAGTTCAAATACATGTGGGCTCGATGCGCTAAGTAATCCTTTAACTCTGATTTTGTGATGCTTCCTCTCCAACGTGAAGGTTTAGGATGGGAATGCATGAAGGTCCTGGGTGTATCTTTGTGAGGTTAAGGGTTGGAGACTGTAAAACACCAGCTCTTGGCACCTCGGCCTCATCAACCAAAGAAATGCATTCTCCGCTCCCAACAGACCAGCCCAGAGATTTTCTGGGATGATTGTTTTGCCATTATTCACTGCGGTGGCAGCTCCTTTAATGGAAGACCTTGGCCTCCTTCCACAGACGACACATGGACCAGTGGAGGAGCAGGAGACAGGCCAGGCCACTCCTTGCGAGGAACAATCTGGCCGGCCTCCCCGCAAAGGGGACATCCTCGAGCATGACCAGAGGCCAGGGCTTGATGACGTTTCACCCTGGCATGAGCCTGGTGCAGCAAGGTCGTAAGAGAAGGAGGAAGCCAGCAGCCAGGCCTCACCCACACACAAGGGACGAATGGAGGCTACAAGAGCCTTTGACCGTATCAGATTCAGACCCAAGTTTCTACCTTGCACTTAGAAATCAAATAAATTGCACCCATGGCTCTATTTTAAGTCCTTTCGTGAGAACATGCTCTGGCCCTGCTCGCCCACGGAGCCGACAGCACGTTAGGACCATCGAGCACTTCCTCAAAACCTGTGTCATTATCCAGCCCCTCAGCACGGCCCAGCCCTGATCCTCAGAACTTTTAAGGCAGCATTTTCAAAGTTTGTTTTCTTTTAAATTGTAAAAGCGTCATTTAAAAAATGATGCCCGAGACCTCTCATCTGATCAGGGGTGAGAGTCATTCCTTCCAGAAGCGCACAGCGCAAGGCACGTCTCTGACGGTCCAGACACCGATCGATCCCCCAGCGCGAGGCTGGGCGACGTTCTCCCGGGGCTGCTGCCCCTGGGCCGCGCCAGTTGGTGAGCAGAGCCATCGGTACGGCCCCTGACGATCTATCAGCTTCCAGACCACTCCTCCCCGTGCAGGGACTCTCTCCCGCTTCCAGAGCCCTGAGCTCTGGGTTCCCGGGAAACCTCCTAAAGATTGTATACCTAGCCTCGGCTTTTAGCTACTCTTCAACAAGACTCCGAGAGCCGGCACACAGCGAGCTATCTTGCAACAGGCATTTGCAAAATGTCTTGAAAAGGCAGCTGCAAGACAGCATTCACGAGGAAACAGAATCCGGTTCCACCGCTTGAATTACAGCGGCACGAACAAACAATTATTAGACTGACACGTATACAACCCCTCAGCCTTCCTGCCCCCCTCCCTCGCTCCCCCCGGATTCATGCTTCTGTTTGGATTTTAAAAATATTTAGCGGGATAAAACCTAGCCAAGTATTTGAAAGCAGCAAAGATACTACTTTTAAAAGCATCTGTGGGATGTGGTTTTTTTGAACGGAAAGGAGGCAGAACTGGGGGGTGGGGGGTGTCTCCACAGAGCAAATTGTAAGAATGAAAAATTTCTAACAGCAGCAAGGTTTGGGTGACGAGCATTTCAGAAATCCCCTTAAAGTCTCTAAATATAAAGTTGCTGAGTAGCTCTGTCCCAGGTCGTGTGGGCGACTCCCGCAGCACTTGCTAAATCTCCCCACGGAGTCCCCCAAGCCCCAAGAGGCACTCACGTCCTTCCCGGTTTCTCCAGGGCTTCCAGATACCCCGTCTCTCCCAGGGAGACCCTGAAGTGGGGAAAACACAGGCGTGAGATTCTCAGCCGCACAGAAGCCTGTCTAACTCTGGCATGTTGTGTCAGACGCCACAGGAAAAGGGGCACACACCCAAGGTGGTGGGCTGCTTGGTGGGACGCCCGAGACGTGGGTCAGGCCTGTTTCCACAAGCCTCTGGCCTGACAAGCACTTTCCACTAATATCTAAGGGGCACACAGTCTGCAGAAAAGAAGCCCGTCCTGGTGATAGTTGCTTCTGCTCCCTGTCGGGGGGCCTCCCTTCACCTGCACACACGGGCCGCTCCCTCCCTCGTGTGCCCCACAGCCCTGAAGACCATTTCCATGGCCTCTGTGGCTGGGGCAAGCCCTTGGCAAAGGGGGTCTGGGAATGCAGAGCGCCGTACCATGGGGCCAATGTCTCCAGTTTCTCCTTTGGGTCCTCTCTGCTGACTGTCCCGTCCTGAGTCACCCTGTGAACAACACGGGTCAGGGACATGAGCCGCATATGCAAGAAAAGGACACGTGAAATTCACTTTAGGAAAAGAGACTGGAAAAAAAGGGTTTGCAGCTTTTCTAGTTCTATGGCTCTATAAAACCCCTGCCAGGCCAGCCCCCTCTCCTCCGGGCCAGAACGAGGCAAGGGTGACCCTGGGTCACTGCCCTCCCCACTGAAGAAGGGCCACTGCCCGCCGTCCAGAGCCGAGGGTGGCTGGTGACCCCGCGGTCAGGCTGTCCGAGTGGGATGGGTGGGCTCTGTGGGATGTGGCTGAGGGGTGGCCGCTCAGGCTCTTACATTTTTGTCATTCCTAATACTTTTCTGACCACTCGATGCAGCCGGATTAAAGTGCCTGAGACCAGCTTTTAGGGAAACTTCTGAGGTCTCCATAGGCTAGGCCTTGCAAACACTAATCTTTGCAGGTAGAGAGCAAACCATCTCCAAAATTGTAGGAAAAGGACAGACCACATATGCTAATAACACATTTGAAGACAATTTCAAAATTCTGGTTTAAAATTCTTCCTTTCAACCCTCTTCCCCACGACCCTCTTCCCCAGACGTGGGTCTCAAACTGCGGATGAGGAGGTTCCCTTACCGGGTCACCTCGAATTCCAATGTCCCCTCTCTCTCCTTTGTCCCCTTTAGGTCCTTTGTCACCCTAAATAAAAAGCACAAGAAGAGACAAAAATTAGATACAAATTTGTATCCCACCCTTAAAATCGCATTCTTCAGTTCGTAAATCTGAAACAGCAGCATTTCCCATCTGCTCATTTACAGGAAGGTGAACGACTTGCAGATATTTCTGGTTTGTTCAGGTAATCCCAAATATTTACTGGGACCTATTCTGTACCAGCCACCAGGAGTTATTTAAACAGAGCACACTCAGTCCCTGCCCCATGAGACTCTTCAAACAAACAAACAAAATCTGATGTAATCACAGCTGACAGAGGACAGAAAAGATGACAAGGATGCACCCCCAGAGGACATCAGGGAAGGCTGCCTGGAGGAAGCAGTCTTCACATACATGAATAAAAAAAATATATTCCTTAAGTAAAATGTTTTTTTAGTTTTTCCATAATGGCAACACTATGGAAACATACTCACCCTTCTACCGGGATTCCCTTTCTCTCCAGAAGAACCAGGCAATCCTTTGTCTCCCTGTCAAAGACAATGAGAAAACGTCACTCCTGGCACAGTTTCCACTGTAGACTGAGGTATGAGAGGCCGGGATGTCCAGGACTGGACGTGGTGTGGACTCAGAGTGTGAAATTGCTTACGTCTTCACCGTCGAGACCATCTAGCCCGATTTCTCCTAATTCACCCTGCGAGGGAACAAGACACAGAGTGAGTATAGAAAGCCATCTGGCAGAGGAAAAACGACAAATACTGGGAAAGCTTTAAATTTACAAAATGAAAACAAGCATAGGTACCTTCTCTCCTGGGAATCCGCGAGAGCCCTGGAAGGTATGGAAAGGGGCAACATTAGCTCCTCTCTGGAGGCCAAAGAGAAGAGGCTAGAGCAGGCCAGGGGCCCCACCTGAACTCCCGGAATCTGACATTCAGTGCTGGGGATTCATCTGTCTTCCCTGCCTTCTCTCCATCACATGCAGGACCCTAAGGCTAATTTGCTGGGACCTTGGCTCCTTGGGCAGGAGGCGACCAGGCTCCAAGGCCCCTTTGGGACTTTGCGGCCCGGTGGCACCTTCCCTTTCAAACTTCAGCAAGTGCATCCAAATATTTCCCACAAGGAACCTTCCAGTGCGTGCCGTCCGCCCTGCCCCAACATTTCCCCGGCTTCTCTTAGGGTCTGGGGCTGGAGCCGCTGACCACCCGCCCTCCCTCTGCCCTGGCCCATGCGTTCTCTGTCCTTGCGACTGCCTCCTGACTTGCCCACAGGAAACGATTCCACCATTCTCAGGCTCCCTTCCCACAGCAGCCAGGGCTGCTGATCCCCCAGACTTTGGACCCGCTCTCCAATGAGAGGCCTCTGGCCGCTGAAGCCCCCAGGGGCCTTTCTCCCCAAGGAGGCATTTGGGGAAACTATCTCACGTGCCACTGACTGCCCTCCACCTGCCAGGGCCCTGGGGCTGTGGTCCCCCCCACACACACACACACTCGGGGGTCAGCACACTGTACCTTTATTCCTCTCTGCCCAGGGCAGCCCTGGAAACCTTGAGTGCCGTTCACGCCAGGAGGCCCACGCTCACCCTGCCGGGAGAGACAAATGCATTTACAGATTGGAGCTCCTTGTCACATGCTTCCATTGAGTTTGCTTTGCCGGGAAAGGCGTGTGCTAAAAAGTAGATTTTGCTGGCAGGGATGCTATTTGATCCCGGTGAAGCCTGCGGCACCCCTGCACCCCCATAGGCCGTTCCTGCCCCTGGAGGGAGTGGGGCCTGGAAGGGTCTGCAGCTCCAAGGGTACCTCCCTGGAGGATCAAGGGTGGGCAGGCCTCTGGGTACTGGGTGCTGGGAGAGTCCTCGGCCTGCCAGCTGCTCTGTACCGTCCCTAGTTCAGCTCTCCAAAGGGTCCTGGGGTCAGCCCTGGCCCCCAGCACTGCCAGCTGGGACCCCATGACTTCACCTCCTCCCCACCAGGCCCTTTATCCACATCCCAGAGCTGGGCTTCCTTCTAGTGTCTCAAAGCCTCTCAGACCTCATCTGTCCCAGGAACTGCTTCCCGAACCCCCAACTGGACCCGTTGGCTACTGACAACCCAAATCAGCAGACTTCCCTTAAAGGCCGTGACCCCGACGCCAGCCTGACTAGGTTCCCCTAGGCCCCTGCTCCAGCTCGCTCCCGTCTCTGCTTGGACGTCGGGATTTGCCAGACACTGGGCATGCCCTCTTCGGTGGCCCCCAGTCTCCAAGGCCATCAAGTGTCTCCCTCCGAAACAGGACCAGGAAAAACCCCGCACCTCACGCCCACATCGGTCATGTCCCCGTCACCGCACTGTGCTCCACAGTGCAGAGATCTGAGGGCAGGTGTTGAGGAAGTCAGAAACTGACGTTGTCCCAGTAGGAAAGTCACCGGAAATGGAACAGATTATGAACCCCCCAATTCAACCCAACGTGCGAGGAGCAAGGAAGGAATAAAAGCTTCAAGAACAAATTATCTTGTACTTACGGGTCCGCCCTCATCACCAGGATAGCCTCGATAGCCATCCTCCCCGGGAATGCCCTAGAACAGAGTGAATCGATTCCTCGGTTAAAGCCCGTGGTTTCCTTTGTCCCACACTCAAGTGTCTCGCTGACCCCTCCCTTTGATAGAGCAGTGCCACCGAGCAGCGCGGCTTTCACTGTCCCCTTGAACTTGGGCTTCTGCTCATTATTGATCCATCGGGATCTTTAAGGCTCTGATCTACCAAGAGATCCTGTCCATTTCCTGTAACTTAGACACATCTGCAAAGAATCCCTGCTGATCACCCACAGTGAGGTTGTCAGTGATGCCCGCCGATTTCAACAGTATCTCATAAAATGAAGAATCAATGTATGAGCGAACAGATGCCCTCACCCCAAGGAAAGAGAGAAGGCGGGGGGCATCCAGCGCCCCTCGGGCCTCCTGTTGCGCCCCTGGGACTCCGCTGAGACCTAGCCCCAGGTGTAAGGGAAGGCCAAAGCCGCCTTACCTTTGGCCCGATGCTGCCAATGGGCCCACGGTCTCCCCTTTGTCCGGAGCATTTGCAGGGAACGCCACAGCAAGCTTTCTCGGCAATGTTGTCCTACCAAAAGGAAAAGAAAGTTCAAGTCTCAACAATGCCTAGAAAAAAAAAAGCACAAATACACCAGGAAGTCGAAATCTGATGTGCGTGGATTTCACAGTGAGAGATGAAGTCCTGCCCACGTGGCATTCCCTCCGAGACGGGCTTAGCAGTCAGGACGGCGGTGGGAAGTCACGAATGGGAGAGTGAAGAGTGACCAAAGTCAAACAGATCTAAGGACCAAAGTCACCTCAGGATGGGCCTTCTTTCTAAAAGTTTCCAACATACATCTTCAAATTTCAAACGTTAAGCATAACTTACATACTCTTAGGCTCCAAAGAGCAAGACCTAAGAAACAAATTGCGTATGGCCGGGACAGAAGGCTCTCGAAAATGGAGATCATACACCTTCCTCATAACCACGGTCAGAGCAGACTCGGGCGCCACCTCCGAAGAAGCCTCAGGAAGAGCAGACACAGTAGTCCCTGCCTCTTAGCCACCAGCACCAGCACTTGGGGTCACCAGCGGGGCCACACTCAGCAGACACCCTCAACGTTCCCTTCCCATCCCAGCGCCTGACTTCCCAAGGAAAGCGCAAGCCCGAGAAACAGCTCCGACTGTAAACTCATGGTGCTCATGCACTTTCCTTGCACCGGGCTTCTTAGAATTTTCATTTTCTTCCATGTCCCAGGTGCGTCAACTCACACAACTCCTTCCACCCAATAACCAAATAAAATCCTAATTCCAGCCCTGGGAAGAAGGAACAGTCAGTTTGTCCCACGGGCCACTCTTGCCACCAGCAAACGCCCCCCAGATTGACCACTCAGTCCCACATCCCCCAAAGGCCCGCCCCACTCCCGACCCGGGGGCTCGCACCTGCAGCCGAGAGAGGCTGAACCCGAGCATCAGGAAGCCTCATGGGGGCACCTTTATCTGCTCCAAAGAAAACTAGAAGAAGGCAACGGAAATGCTCCTCTGCCCAGAAAGGGTCTTTCTTCTCCTGCATAGCTTTGTTTTTGTGCGCCAGCTTTCTGATGCCGACAACACTGTTTCCGGTTTGGGCACAATCACTCGGATGCTTTGCCTTCTGGCAATCTTACAATGGACAAGATATTCGTGAAAGGGAGCAGAGGAAACCACCAGGTGACACCACCAGCATGCCTAGAGACCCACCGTCCCGCCGGCTGTGTTCCCAGCTCTTGGATACCCCTGTATCCAGGGCTTGCGCAGGGGGAGGCATTAAGGCAGGTCCCTCCCAAGTCAATTAAATGAACTAAATTATTGAATTACCCACCCAAAGGGTCCCTCTGCCATTCATCGTGAAACAAGAAAAAAACGTCTTGGTTATCTTAAGATGACAAGGAATTTGGTATCTAGACCGGTTTGTGTGCAGAGACATGAAACTCACGAGCTGCTCCGCTAGCTCGTAGTCCAGGTCCAGCAAGTTTAGCCTCAGCGGCCTGTTGTACAGGAAGCCTCGCCCGAACTCCAGCTGCATCAGCTGCTCCAAGTTGGCTACCCGTTCAAGGCCCACCAGGATCAGAGCCTGGACCCCTGCAAGGAGAGACGTTCACTGTGGCTCGGCCCGCACTCCAAACCACAACCTCTTCACCCTCCCGACTTTCTATTTTAAAAGAAAACTCCGGTATAAAATGTGGCCTTCACCTGGAAGGTATGGACTCAAACTAGGTAGCGACTCTGGAGAGTGAACGTACTAGAACGTTGGACGCCTCTGGGCAACCTTCCAACTATAGAACTAAGCTGATCAGAAGAAATGCAGGAAGTGACGTCATGAAGCATATTCATACATAAATTCTTAAACTCTGGCCTTACAGAACACAGGGGTGCTGTGGGGAGAGCTGCAAGGCCCCTCCTTCAAAACCAGATTAACAACAGTCTCGTCTTCTTTGCTCGGGAAAAGCCAGCTAAGAAATAGAACGTGCTTAGGGTAAACAGTGCTTCTCTAGGCCTCTGGTGTCGCCGTTCACTTTCTGAAAGTCAGTGCTACAAATTCCAAAGCAGATAAGCAGTCAGATGTTATATCTGGAAATAGGCAGCCCTGTTTATCTAATCTCCTTAAATTTGGAAGATGCGTGTTCTTATTTGTCTTGCATTGGAAGGTCTTTTTGCTTAAAACGGTGGTATTTTTGAGCTGTGATCAAAATGTCATGTTCTTTTGCAAAAGCCTCATGCTTTCTAGATGTTCTACCCCCTGAACGAGTCTGAGCACCTGCGGGGCCTCTGTCAGGACTTGGTGATAAAGCCATCTGTGGTATGAGGGGCACCCTGGCAGCCCCAGGCAGGTGACAGAGGACCAGGCTGCGGGGAGGAGACCCCCGGGGTCCCCCAGAGTACTCCTGCCTCTCACCCAGGCCAATTTCTCCCGTTCAGAAAGCCCACAACCCACCTTCTTGTCGGAGAGCCTCAGACGCCTTTTGTAAATCAGCCAGACTTCCATCCACTCCATCCGTGAAATGAATGACCACCTGAAAATAAAGGATAGCTCAAACCCCAGCCACAATTAGAAAGAAACATTACAGACTCCCAGAGGGGAGATTGGACTGTTCAAACCCTCCACCTTACAGCTGAGGACACTGGGGCCAACACTGAGAAACCATCATGCCCCGTGCATAGCTTTTTGATACTGTGCCATAAATGAGGGATAAAATTAACGAGTCTATTGTGGTGCCTGATTTACTAAAAAGCATCACAATAAAAATAAAAACAGTTTATCTCATTTTCCTATTTATGTGATGAAGTTTCTAGAAATTGTGTGTGTGTCTATGTGTGTCTGTGTGTGTTATGGGCTGAACTAGGTCCCTCCAAATATCATGTGCGGAAGCCCTAACCTTCAGTACCTCGGAATATGCCTGTATTGGGTGATAGGGCTTTTAAAGGGTCATTAAATTCCGTGAGGTCATTGGGGTGGCTCTAATCCACTGTGACTCCTCTCCTTCTAAGAAGAGGAGAGTGGGACACACGGAGGGAAGACTGTACGGAGACGGAAGAAAGCGGCCTTCCGGAGGTCAAGGACAGAGGCCTCCGAAGAAGCCAACCCAGTGGACACGCTGATCTCAGACTTGCAGCGTCTCCAGGACGGTGAGGATAAATTTCTGTCGTTTCAGCCATCGGTCTGTGTAACCTGTTGCGGCATCTGAGCAGACTAGTAGAGTGTGTGTGTGTGTGTGTGTGTGTGTGTGTGTTCACACTGCAGCTGTTACGTATATGTGTATGTGTCTACATCACATGGAGAGAAAGAGAAACAGAGCTTGATGTCCTTAATGGGCAGGACTACAATGAACCATGAATTAATCTTAACTTCAACTCAGTCAAGCTTAATCCCGGATTTCCAGGAATCTTCCTGCAGAGCATTAGTAAAACCACTGCAATGAGGAAGACTTTACACTTCAGACCGTCAGGATCAGCGGGCGGTAAAGCACATTTAGGTTCGGGCGCTGCCACCCCATCAAACATGAAGAGTGTGTACAGACGAGGAACACCTCGGGGAAGGGGCACCTGGACACGGAGGTGGTTCTCCCGACCATCAGAAGCCAGAGAATGCAGGGGAAGCTGAAAGAAGGGGGAGCCCGCGCTCACCTTCACACTGTCCGGTGAGGACTGTCGGAACTTGTTCTGATAGACCTTCAGCGTGTCCGCAGTGAGGACATAGGGGTGCTGGCTACGCATGTTACGGAATTTCTCAAACAGCTCCGGCTGGTACTCGGCAAAGTCGAAGGCCTCCACGGGGCCTGTGGGCGTGTTGGCCACCACCGACACCCGCACGGTGGGCATCTGGCCGCCGCTGCAGCTGATTCTTTGCATCTGGCTGATTCTATTCAAGACAGCATCCACCTTGGACTCAAGGCCCTTCTGGGTCACAAATACATTCTGATCCCTCGATCCGTCAAACCCCAGAATCACATCCAGATTACAGGCTGCAAGAGGGAAAGTAGGCAATGAGCTTTAAGGCCGAGACGAGTACGGGCACCGGGCACCACACTCAAGGGCAAAACGAGATCCTCTGTGTATGAGCTCTGAGCAGCAATCTGGTCTGCCTCTCTCTCGGGGAGCACCGGTGCTGACTCTTAGGAACTGAGTATAGGCCATTTTAATGGGTTTGCTTTTCTGGGGTGTTAATCAATTTTGGCCTGCTATCCAGTCAGTGTTTACATGCATTCCCAGATTGTGCTTTAAATGAAATGAACTCAAATACTCTGATCTCAAATAGTTGATCTAATAAAACCTATACACAGAAACAGGGATCCCAAAGTCTGAATTATCTGGGGGATCCAGGAAGAGAGGGAAAAAGTAAATCTCAGAACAACAAAATACAGACTTCCACCCTTACCTTGAGAGGTAACATATCCTTGTCAACAACAGGGGCCAGGTGGTTGCCAGGACCCCACCCTCCCGCATATAAGGAAAATGCCCGAAGCAGCCAAAGGCACAAGGAAGCCGTGGGCCAGCACCGGGCACCTGAATAACTCAAGTCCTAAACATCGGCACGACACGATGAAAACGTACACATAAAGGGGACCGGTTACCTTTGGAAATATCAGTCACTCCCGGACATAAGGTTTCATGCATTGCATCATGCAGAGTTTCCAGAACTTGCTCGCTCAATTCAGACAGCTCCTGGACGTTCCCCACTCGGAACGCCGTGGCACTGTTGGACGCTATTTTCCCAACCTCCTCGGAGTCGATGTTCTTCACGCCCACGGCGAACACTTTGACCCCTTTCTGGGTGAGTGCCAGGCTGGCCTCCTGGGCGTCCTCCACCGACTTTCCACCCGTGATCACAAAGGCTATCTGCGGGACCCTCTGATCCAGGCGGCTGCCCGCCTCCGGCACGAAGTGATTCTGCCGCAGGTGCTCGATGCCCACCTTGGTGTTTGCGTGTCTCCCCCCTTTGTAGACCACTTTGTTGATGGCGTCAATAATCTGCTGCTTGGTGGAGAAGTCCTTCAGGAAGAACTCATCAGTGGGGTCAGAGTTGTACTGGACCAGCCCCACTTGGATGGAGTCACCCCCCTCGTACAGCGTGTCCACGATTTCAGACACGAAACGGAGCACTTCCTGGAAAGTGTCCCTCCTGAAATTGATGGAGCCATCCAACAGGAACACAACGTCTGCTTTCTTTTTCTCTAAAAATGATTAAAATGGAAATGAGGAGAAATTTGGTTGCCATATCCACACCAAACATAGAAAGTGTAAAGTAATTGGAAAAAGATATTCCCATAACTTATTCACAGAGAACGCCTTTGCTCTATTCCATGCCTCTAAAGTTCCCAAATTCACAGCCACCACTACGCTAAAAACAAGAAGATAAATGATAAATCATCTGAATCAAAAGACAGAAGACAGAAGGACTTGGGGAAACTGAGAACTGAGTCCGATTATCCAATGCAAAATGGTATCATATCGCAGATTCAACGGTCCATAAACTCAGATGTTTTAGGAAATGCCACTACCACTTTCCTTCTGGTCAAAAATAAACAATGATGTCTGACAGGAGTTGAGGGAGATGTGCTAGAGGCAGATCAAAAAAGGGCTGGGAGAAACAGATGGGAAAATGGGAAGCAGACCCCATACACCTTTGGAGGATTGCCTGCCAGCATGCCAAGAACTTCATGGAACCCTGCTAAAAAATCAATGGCATTTGGGGGTAATTTCCTAATTATAAGCAAGCCATCAAGACTGGAGGAAAATAGGGGCATGGACTAGCCAACCTCAAAGATTCTGTCCTATTCTGAGAGCCAGTGAATCAATGGCTAACGGTCAATGCACCTTCATAGGACCTTTCAATGGGGCTCTGACTAGCTTCCGAGAACCCTCATGAAAGAATCACTGATTCTGTTTGCTGGGATATGTTTCCTTCTACAGTTTCAACTGAATCATTTTTCCCGTATTTAGTTTCTAATTTTATGTTCAGCAACAACCCTAACAGATGAAAATTATTAAAATAAATGCTAATTCTATTTTCCGATTAAAAGATACTTGATGACACGCTCTGTAGTTACAGGTCGCACAGGTCGTACCTGGCCGTGAGGGAGAAGGTATGTCCACTCCTGGAGGTGCAGGTGTGACCCCAGAGGGTCCAAAGGCATGCATGACCCTGTCTTCTATGCTGGGGAGCTCTCTGAACTCTCGCACCGTGAAGACCAGTCTGGGGTCGTTGGTGATGGTCTGTAGCTCCGTTCTGTCGATATTTCGGTCTCCTACTCCTAAACTCACAATCCCTGAGGAGCTAATCACTTGTGAAAACCTGGAAATATCATCCTGAGATTTTCCACCCAGAAACAGAACCAGGTGTTGGGGCACCCCGTCTTCTATCCGGCTCCCAGCAGACTTGACAAACAGGTTTCTTGCCACAAATTCCAGAGCTCTGCCAGTGTTCAGTGGGGACCCCCCTCTGAACCTCAGGCGACGTAAGGCATCGAGCACAGCGGCCTGGGATTTATGGGTCTTCAGGTAGAATTCTGGGAAGACCTCATTGCTGAACTGTACAACCCCAATCCTCACTTTATTGGGGCCGATGTTGAGTCTCCGGACAATCTTGATCACGAAGTCCCTAATATGTGCAACGTCATCAGGCTTGATGCTGTCAGAGCTATCAATTAGGAAGACAATGTCTGCCGCATCGCTCTCAATAGCTGTGGACGGAAAGAAAAGAAGAGGAAAACTCAGCACACGACTGGTTTATCTGGTTTTGTTTCAGCTTCCGTTTCTGAACTCTGCCTTATATTGCACCACAATATTAATTAACAGTAAAATTATAAGCTGATGTACATGTGTGTATGTCTTGAGCTTTTTAAAATTAATCCCTAAAAATTGAGCCTTTTTCACCAAAACAATTTCTGCTTTTTGAATTATTCCAAGTTCTCCAAAACTTTCTCTTTCTAAGTTTACTCTATTTTAATTTTGGCTTTGCGGTCTGGGTTACAACTAGTTTTAAAAAAATGTAAACAGCATTTAGAAACCGGATTATCAGAATCTACAGAACCGTGAGCTGCTACTACCAGAAGGGATCAAGATAACCCGGAACGACATCTTTGGTATACAAGAAGAGAGAGACAACTGAGGTCAAAGGTCCTCTCTGTCCGAGGCCACTGCTTCGGTAGGGACGCCTGGAGAATGCCAACTCTGTCCCAGTGTGCCACGACAGCTCCCCAGGTGTTTGACTCATGGGATTTCCTCCTGCCCACATATCCTTAGCATTTATACAATTTTTTTTTGTTTCCACTGTTATTTTCCCTGTTTTCTTTACATGAGTCCATTTTTAACTACAAAATTAGCTACAAAGTCCCAGGAAAGATGAGCCATGTTTCCCTTTTAGTTAGAATTCTAGGTCCTTTTTGGATGCCATCTTACTGAGCTATTCATACATTGCCACTCAACAAACGCAGCTTCTTTTGCCTCATAAATCACTAGGCTACTTATAACGGAAACACAGCACAGCGAAAGCTGAGCAAGTCACAGAATTGAGCCATTAACATTGAGAAAGAGGAAAGCTGGCCCAGTACACACAGCCAGGCCTTGGGTTCTCCTATAGAACACAAAAGATTTCGCAGAACATCAACATCAGAATCATATGCACACGCTGACAAAAAGAAGACAAAAATAACCAAACACCTGCCATCTTGGCTAATAGGAATGACTGCTGCTTCTTTACCAACTACAGATTTAGCCATAAGATGTAGAAAGATATCTAATCACAGAATTACTTTCACTTCTTGACAATATCGGATCCAGGCCAAATTGCCATTTCCTTAAGTCTTCCACAAAATTGCCTGCCACAAGCTCAAATCCTATCCTAAGTCCTTTCTAACACCCTCGTACTGGAGGCTCCATCATTCCCCATCACTGAGCCTCCTCCCTCCTTGCAACACGCAGTAGATATAACTAGCTCAATATTAGGTGTCCCTTTATTTTAACTTATCATGAGTACTATGGATCTTTGAACTTATTTTTTTATATCCAAAAAAAGAGAGAGAGAGAGAGAGAGAACAGCTCAGAGAACAACAACAAACACCCCATCCTACCTGGAGAAGGATAGCGGGTGCTGGCCAGGATCTTCTGTATCTGCTCCGAAGTTAGGGTTGTGATGGGGGTCAGCAGTTTCTGCTCCAGGCTGGGCAGCTCCCGGAACGTGCTCACTGAGAACACATATTCAGGGCTCAGGGAGATCTTAACCAGTTCTTCCTGGTCTGCATTCCTCGCGACGGTAAACGGTGCCACACCAGACTGCTTGAGCTCGGCTGCAGAATCGTCTACCTCATCATCAGACTTCCCGGATGAAATGAGGACCAGGAACTGAGGGACACCCTCTTCAATCCGGCTTCCCAGGGGCCTCTTGAAGATATTCCTTGACACGTACTCCAGGGCACCCCCAATGTTGACCTGCCTTCCCCCTTTGGGCCTCAGCCGCCTCACGGCGTTCTGCACTTCATCCTTGCTGGAATGGGCATTCAGCAGGAATTCCACCCTGGGATCCTCGCTGAACTGGATGACTGCCACCCGAGTCGTGTCGAAGCCCACGTCCAGGTAGTCAACCAGCCTCTCAATGAGGGTGCGGATGTACTGAAATTCAGGACCAGCACTTTGGGACCCATCGATGAGAAAGACCACGTCCTTCTTGCTTCCAACACCTGCGGATCACATGTTATCATGGGTGTCAGCTTCGTTGGCACCAAATTCTTAGTGTTCATGACACCTTAGTGTCATGGAATCACTTCCTGACAGGCAAAGTACCCTCATTCTGACTGTTCTACCTAAAATGCCAGTCCCAGGAGCGAGTTCCAGCATTGCAGTGATTACAAGTCAGGGAGAAGAGAAGGAACCAGCAAAAGACAAAGAGGAGTAACTCTGAGGGAGGCCGAGAGTAGCCACACAAGAGCCATGTCTAGACCAGGACCTGCAGTCAAATAAATTTTGGAACTGTGGCATCCTCTTACCGTACTGGAGATATGCAAAACATCATGGGGGGGGGACCTCTTTTGCTTTGTTTATCCCACTGTTTCCCAGATTTTTTTTGATCACAAACCCTTTAGAACATTCCATAGAAGCCTGTGGGGCATGCTGTACTCTGTCCTGGACACCAGCAAGGGAACGCTGGCCCTTCTCAACTGTGCCGTGTCAGTCACCCTCACCTCCTTCATTCACTCAA
This sequence comes from Ursus americanus, assembly GCF_024610735.1. Lineage (NCBI taxonomy): Eukaryota > Metazoa > Chordata > Mammalia > Carnivora > Ursidae > Ursus > Ursus americanus. The sequence goes on from NC_142127.1 coordinate 104,163,093, forward strand.
AGGGCACCATATCCAGCATCTGACTTTTCTCTCACTTGCTTCTACTTTTCCCTTCCTTTTTTTCCCTTCTGCCTTTCATTTTTTTCCCTCTCCACACCATGAGGCTGCAGATGGCACTCTGTAGAAAGTAAGCCCCAAGGGAGCAAGGATGCTGCTGCCTCCTCACCACTGCGGCCCCCTCCACCCAAGTGCCTGGGGCGGGCAGGCCCTAGGTGGGCACTGTGAGGGGGATGGATAGATCTCAGTCCCCTTCATTCTCAGCAGCCAGGCTCCCACAGTTTTCTAGCTTATTGCAGTCAGGCCTACAAAAGGGGGACAGGAAAGATGAAATAGAACGAACTACAGTTAGAAGAGCAAGGTAGACGCCTGCCGATTAAGATATTTACTTCTCAGCACCAGCCACATTCAAAAGCAACCATCATACTTTGGCTCTGGAAATACCAATATTTCATAGACTATGCCCCAGCTTGGGGGACCCTGTGGCCGAGTTCCCTCCCTGATCACAGAAGGCTGGCAGCTGAACCTGCAGGGGCAGCTTAGAGCTGATATTGAGCTGGTGCCACCGATGAGATGGCCCCATCCCTTCTGATATTATGCAGAAGCCTCTACGCAGTCTTAGGGGTCGGCACAAAAGCCGAGCATATGCACCTCTTTGAAACTTTAATTTGGCCCAAAGCATGAATCGTAGCATGTCCCCAGACCCCCGCCACTTCTGGCCACTGAGACCAAAGGCACATGGCCACTTATTCTTCATGGAAGGCCAGTTTTCACCGCATATGGTAGAGAAAACCAACAGAGAACACTTCAGAGCCCACAGTCCAAACAAGTAGCTCCGGAGGTTTCTAGGAACAAGGACCCAAGGACTCCCCTCCTTACCCGGGCTCGTTGGGGGGAGCAAAACTGGCTGCAACCTGCTTAGCTCTTCCCGGTTGAGCTGGATGACTCTGTCAGAGATCACCTGCTGGACGGTCCCCAGCTGCCGGAAGGTAGGAATGGCCACGGCGAAGTCGGGGATGAAGGAGATGGTCTGCATCTCCGTGATGTCGGCATTCCCGATGCCGATGCCGATGGGCACTGCCCCTCCCCTCTTCACGACCACCGACGGGCCCCTCACGTCATCCCCAGACCTGTCCGCCGTGAGGACGATCAGGAGCTGGGGGACACCTTCTGCTATCCTGCTTCCGGCCGAGCTGATCAGGATATTCCTCAGGACGAAGTCCAGGGCAGCCCCCGTGTTGGGAGTCGGCCCTCCCAGTAGGGTCAGCCTGCGTACAGCGCTGACCACGCTCTGCTGGTCCATGTAGGAATTCAGGTAGAACTCGGGTCTGGTCCGGTCGCTGTACTGCACCACAGCCACGCGAACCCGGTCCGGGCCCACATCCAGGCTCTCCACGACTCTCTGGACAAATTCTTTCAACAGAGGGAAGCCGCTCCTGACGCCCTCAGAGCCATCAATCAGAAACACCACGTCCTTTTCACCTGAAACTGGGAGGGAGACAGCCTCAATGACACAAGGGACCCAAAGGGACCATCTGCCATGGGTTGTGGTTGGGCTGCATCATGGCCCCACACAGGTATCCAATTCAGACTCCTCAGACTTTGTTGGGTTGGGGGGCTCTGCAGGTACAATTACATGAGGTGTCTGGGGCATGAGCAAATTATCCTGGATTATCCGGGTAGACCCAGTGTAATCAATCGTGTGTCCTTCTAAGAGGAGAGAAGACAATGAGAGTTCGAGGAAGAGCTCGAAGGGAGGAAGCAGAGGCCAGAGAAGGGAGAAGATGTTCTGGTGCTGCAGGTGCAGGAAGGGGCCCAAGCCCAGGAGCACGGGCCGCGCGAGGCAAGGGAACGCATGAGCCTGGAGAGGCCTCAAGAGGAATGCAGTCTGCTTGACACCTTGCTTTCAGCCCAGGGTAACTGGTTTGGGACGGCTGACCTCTAAAACTGGAAGACAAGGAATCCATTTTCTTTTAAGCCACTAAACTTATGGTAATTTGTTAAGGCAGAAATTGAAAATGAATACAGCAATATAGATGGATAGATAGATAGATGATAGATAGGTAGATGGATAGATAGATGATAGATAGATAGATAGATAGATAGATAGATAGATAGATAGATAGATAGAAGATAGATGATAGATAGATAGATAGATGATAGATAGATGGTAGATAGATGATAGACGGATAGATAGATAGATAGATAGATAGATAGATAGATAGATGATAGCCCTCTGTTTTAGAACTTCTCGATGCTTGAGCAGCACTGTCAACTTTCAAAGGTGTACTCGGGAAACAGTTGGGTGGGGGAGAGCCAGGATGGCAGGACCCGGGTACCCATCAGCACGTGACATAGATGGGAGCTTTCGAATGATTTGCTGCAAGTCACAGTGGATCAACAGGGGGAAATGGAGACCATGTCAGGGTTACAACCCAAAAGCAACAGTGTATGGCCAAAGAGTCGATGCAGAAGTTCTAAATTCTCAGTGTTTAATCACGAGGGTTATATTTGAAATTAATTACTCTTTTCACTGCATTTTCACCAACACATGGAAAGTGGTTAAACACGAAGTCATGGTAGTAAAGATCAGCCATTGGACATTTAGGGCAGCATTTACGGTGGGAATGTACCCGCCTCTCGTCATGCTTTATCTTCTTGAGGAATGAACTGTGGATGAATTACAGCACAGTGAGACCCACCGAAAGTAAGACATCAGAGGACTATGAAGCTGAAGACTGTTTTAGCTATCACGTACCCATGGTACGTGGCTTTTAATAAGCATAGAGTAAAACTTTTTTAAAGGATTTTTAAAAGGATTTTTAACTATTGATGCGTCTAAATCTTTTTCATCTAATTACGAAATATTGAGTTATGAAGTATTCTAATGTCACCCTGCTTCTCCTGATTTGCCCTGAGAGCCGTTGGACAATTCAAGTGGGAAAGGAAAGAGCCAGCAGCCTACCGTACTCATGCATCACAGAACTGGGCTGCACAAGCAGCCAGCATTTCTATGTCATACCTGGTGTCGGTGCCCCGTTGTGCACTGATTTTAGGAGATTGACGATCTGTGGCTGAAGGTCTCCGATCTTGGGAAGCGACTCGGCGGCCAGGATAAAGACGGGGGAAGGCACCATCAGCCCCAGCTCAGCAGGGTCTGCGTTCTTGGCCTGCAGTATGAAAGTCACCACCCCGCTCTGTTTCAGGTTGAGTGCAGGTGTGTCCAGACGGTCCGACGACCTTCCCGCCACCAGCAGCACCAGGAACTGAAGCACTCCATCCTCGATGCGGCTCCCGGCGGACTTCACAAAAATGTACCTCTGCGCGTAGTCCAGCGCGTAGCCCAGATTGAGGGCTTTGCCGGTCTTGATCTTCATTCTCTTCACAAGGCTCAGGATCTCGGGCTTATTCTGGTGCTCATCAAAACGGGACTCCACCCTGACATCATCGCTGTACTGAGCCACCGCAATCCGGGTCCCATCCGGTTTCACGTCAAGCTCGTCAATAACCTTGTAGAGGAAGTCGCGGACCGCAGGGAACTGGCCCACGAGATTGGCTGAGCCGTCAAAGAGGAACAGAATGTCTCGCTTGCTTTCTACAACAAAAGTAGGTTAGGACACAGTGAGGGACGAGAACGTAACGGGCACCGATGTGCCTTCAGCCCAGCACCGCTAGCATTTGGTAATGGGAGGTCACACAATCGTCTGATGATCACTGTACCAGCAAGGAAGGAGAAAACCCACTGCCAGAGCCTGAAACACCAGCTGTTGTTAAAATGTCCCATTTCAAAGCAGTGCATATTTGCAAAGGACTAGAACTGGACGGTCTACCCAATCTAGCATCATGCTTCTTCCACAGAGCAAGACAATGGAAGCCCCGGAGGGTCCTATTCTTGCATCAGGAGGTAATCCCTCTAGGAGAACACTGTTTTTCAACTGTTATAAATTAAACTATTTAAAATGTGGTTCTTATTGTCCTTTTGCTTAAAAATTGACCCGTCTCTAGCAACAAAGGCTGACATGGGTTAATCACCTGAGAACGACTGAGTTGACACCTATCTGCTCTAACTGGATTATCTTTTCCTAACTTTGAGGTTATGGGCTTGGACCCCAAAGAGTGCCCATCATTACTCTGTGGGTCACAGTCAGTGCGTCCCAATCCGCTGTACTTAGCCAAGAGAAAACAGGGAGGGCAGCCCATAGGGGGCTACGTACGACATGTAACGTGATCGTTATTCTCAGCTCAGAGAGGTTTTAGATGTATTTTGATTAGGTTTCGGTTGTCTCAGTCTTGCTCCCCATCTGTGTGAGGTCAGCAAGCTGGTAGATCCCATGTGTCCGAATCTCACCACCGATTAATCTGCAGTAATAGCAGCAGTCCAGACTTCCTTCGGAAATCACTGTGTCATCACATAAAGAGGCAGCCTTTGTTGGGTTTATAAAAATAATCATTTTCTACCTTCAGCAGATTTTGAACATAAAAATAATCATATCAGTAAAATAATTTCCATTTTGAAATGACCCCGATGCGTTCTCCCGTATGAAAGGGACTCAACCCCTCTGGGATCGTGCTCCCGAAACTTCCCAGTCACTGGGCCAAAAAAGAGGGGGGATAAGATGGGAGGCACAGAAGCTGGGTTTTCCAGACTTTCTTTCATGACCGAACCCCCGTTAGTCCCAGACTCTAAACTTGCTGGTACAGTGTCTCAAGCCCCCATCCAAACTACTTCTACCACAAATGCCCAGTCTTCGTTCTCCAGCTCAGCAGGCTCTCGAGTTCAGACTGGGCCACCTGCCCCCCGGGAGGTGTTGGGGGAAGGGAGCCCCGCGCCGTCCGGGAGCTTTACCTGGCTGGGCGAGTGGCACTTCCTCCACACCTCCACTAACATAAGTGGTTAGGGGCTGGATGAGCTGCTGAGGCAAAGCTGGCAGGGAGCTGAAATCATCCATGAGATACACCAGGCTCGGGTTAAAAGCGATCTGCTCAAGCTCGGCCTTGTTCGCCCGGCTAGCCCCCACACACAGGGTCAGCACGCCGGCGCGCGCCAGGGCGTTGGCCGCCGGCAGGTAGGCGTCCTCGGCCGGCCCGGCCGTGAGCAGGAGCAAGAGCTGCGGCACGTGTTCTCGGCTCCTGCTGCCGCCAGCTTCGGTGAAGTGGTTGGCATGCACATAGCTCAGGGCCGAGCCCGTGTTCAGGCCCGACCCCCCCTGGGGCTGCAGCCGCCTCAGATGGGCAAGCAACTCTGCTTTGGTCTGGTATGTGTCTAGGGAGAACTCGGTCACCGGAGTGTCGCTAAACTGCACTAAACCAACACGAATATTGTCGCTTCCGACATCAAGGCTGTTAACTACGTTCGTGACAAAGTCCCGCACATAAGGGAAATTGGTCTTTCCAACGTTGGACGATCCATCCAAAAGAAAGATGATATCCCTTTTGTTTACGTGAACTGCAGTGGAGCACAGAAAACAAAGTGAGACACACACAACCACAAGGGGCACATCATGTGTGCCCACACCACGGGCACACATGCCAACATTTAGGACACACACACAGTCGGTGAGCAAAGCATGTCCGGCTCGTAAAATATGGCAGAAGGCTGCATATTTTCCTCTAGGGGTGGCGGGTGGGTGTGGGGCACATCGGTAGCCAAGTTGACGAAGCCAAGTTGGCTCGTGGAGGGAGAGCGTGCCAAAGTTAGAGTGTTTGCAACCAACAAAAATGGTCAGAATCCCTGAAGCAGAGCCTTCCTCCCCTGACGTGCTGGGCCTTTCCGCCTCGCTCAGGTGAGTGACCGCGGTCGCGGCCAGGCTTCCACGGGTGAGACAGGCTCCCCCGGCGTTCACCTCTACACGTTTGCAGAGAGATTTCCACTTACAGATAGACCAGAAGTGTTAGCCCAAGTCACCTGAGGACACGAGCTCCTGAAGGCTAGACGAAAATTACTACAAATGTGCTGTTCTCGTCCTGAATATTCCTAGGACGGCCCCTGGCCATTCTCTCTTGGCACCCTTCCGTTGGGAGTCACGGCATTGCCTGGCAATAATCCCATGGGGTGCCCGTGGGAATTCCTCCAGAGTGAGATAATAGGATCATGGAAACGTGTTAAAATGCAAAAAGACTATTGGCCATGCTCGACTGAGGAGAGGCACGTGAAGACTCAAAAGAACAGTTCTCAAATTAGGGAATTTGTAGCAGCACACTTAGTACTAAGGCCTTTAAAAAAATTATCTCCCATCTCTTCCCTGGGGTCTCACTAAAATTTCAACCTGACGACGAATTTTATCCTGTGTCCTATCAAATGCCTTTGGCTCTGGGAGCGTGGGCTGGATGTCTGAAGGAAGCAAGAAGTCTGAAGAGAGAGAGAGGCTTTCAGAAGAGCAGAGAGCCTGAGGAGAAAGCATGCATCATGCAGTACGGGTCATGCACCCAACAGTCGTCCCGTGGTGAGGCTGTGAGGCGGGAAAGCTTGTTCCGTGATAATCATCTTCGTTAAGGACGGCGAATTATACTCATCCGGTGTGTGAGCTCACAGGCTACCATTGTGTCTTTGAAAATAACTTTTCACTGATAATCATATTAAATGAAAGATTTTAGAAACCACTGGGTTTTTATCTCCACGCCCATTCATGGACTGAAGGAAAATCCCTCAGAGAAAGGAGAGAGGGTTAACCTTCTGCCCTGTTGGGGGCTGGGCCACTGAGTGGGGACTGTGAGCTCAGGAAAGCAAGAGCCAAGCCACATCTTGGTGGTGGCAGACGCAGGCTGGACGGGGGTCACCAGGAGAGACAGATCCTGGGTCTGACAAGAGGTAACAACCAGAAGTGACCCCCTGGGCCAGAAGCTAGAAGGACAGGTGGCCCCCGGCTCTACGGTTTCCGTCATATGATTTCTCCTTGATGACACGTGAAGTCATACAATTCTTATCATATGACATTTTAAGACATACAATTGTATCACGTGGCATTCAAGTCACACAATCCCCAACTCAGGGTGAAAAAGAAGCCTGGAATAAGTCATGTTTACGGCTCTCGTTTCCATCGTGTAAGACCTGTCTCTCAGCTGAGCACAGACAAAATTCGGTTTGGTTTGGTTTTTCTCAAAGGCTCTGCCTGCAGACCACCCTGCCGAGCGTCTGACTTCCTCCCCACCATACCTTCAGAGGTTCCGGAGAGGGTCCTGAGAGGCGCCAGCAAGCCGGGCAGCACGCCCTGCAGAGGGGCGGCTCGGAACTCGGCGGGGAGGAACACCAGGGAGGAATCAAAAGCAATCTCTTCCAGCTCAGCCTGGTCGGCAGCCTTGCTCCCAACGGCAAAGGACATGATGCTGCTTCTCTTCAGCTCCTGGGCAGGCTGGCTGATTTCATCTAGGGACTTACCGCCTGTAATCAGCACCAGGAGCTTAGGGACCCCCTCGGCGGCCCGGTGGCCAGCCGAACTAGTGAACAGGTTGTTCCGAACAAAGTCCAGAGCGGAGCCCGTGTACAGGACCGAGCCTTCCATGGGTTTCATTCTCCGCACGGCGGTAATGACTTCCCTTTTATTGGGGTAGCTATTGAAATAGAACTCTGGCCTCACAGTGTCTGCGTACTGAGCCACTGCCACTTGGATAAGATCCTGTCCGATTTCCAGCCTCTGGATGACTTTGGCAATGAAGTCGCGGATTGCATTGAAGTTGGCCAGTCCCAGTGAGGATGAGCCATCCACCAGGAAAACTATGTCTCTCTTGTTGACTTCAATGACTGTAGGTAGCAACATTACAAGGTGAGTAGAACGCCCTTACCTATCACATTCACCTCTATGATCTACACCACTAACTCGACTCCGGGGGTGCTCCCGTTCGCTCTGGCCGGTGTGAAGTCAGGGGGAGCCCCAGGAGAATCTGTCGGAGCACACACATTGCTGCTAGCTGCATCCTTCCTCTGGGGTGGCAGGGGGCCCCGGACCCCCCACCCCCACCCACTCCTGGTCCTTTTTACAAACTGAGCTTCAGTAACCATCTGTTCAGCACATTGTCAGTAAAAAAGCCAGGAAGCTCTTTCTGCCAGAAGTCTATGGGTTAGATTTGAGAGTCCAGAATGAAGCCACAGCTTAAATGAGTAAAGGAGCAGCAGTGTCTGCTCAGAGGGCCCTTCGTTTCGCAGCCGTGACGTCATGAGCATCCACCAAAAACCTGACAGAGCCTAGACTTCCCCATTCCCTTCCGTTCTACTCTCCATGCCTGGGTTCTTCAGGCAAAGAAGAAAACCAAGTACTTGACATCATAAAACTTACAAAGGAAATCGATGTCAAAGCCAGCAAGCGGCCCAGAAGGGTTGCATTGGGAAGGGGCTAAGTTTCGTGTTGGGACTGTGATAAACCACAGAGCAAAAGCATCTGGACGAGGTCACTGCCTCGTGACTATAAACTTGGGTCCACCCGCCGCATGGACACACGCAGCCTGAGCCCCGGGCACAAAGAATTGGGTCAGACATGACACCCAATCCAAACACCTGCTAGAGCTTCCAGGACTTCTAAGGCTATAAATGGTTAAAGCTGAGGCAGGAGTGCTTGCCATCCGTTAGATAATTATCCGGACGTGAGGGGGCTTCCATGACTCCACATGGTCAGGTGGGTTATATGTCTTGACCTCTGACTATATTATTACCGGTCCAAACTCTCCCCTTAAAGGGAAAACATGTAAATGCACACGTAGACACAAAGCTCCCAGGGACAGGCATGCGGGGACCATGGCTTCAGCAGCAGCTTGTGGTGTAGACGATGAGTTCCAAGTCCTTAAACGCTCCACAGAGATGTGCAGAGACGTGGAATTCTCGCTACATGTGTGTGTGAAAGACACTGATTCTGTAGGAGCCTGCCTTCCCCCCCCACCACACATACATAGAAGACATACGTACAGACATGTATACAGTTAACCATACATGTACATTTCATGCACACACGGATAGCGAGCCTGCCCAGACACACGCACCCACACACCCCTCCTCCACCACTGATGGAGAAGTGGATCGTGAGACCATAAACGCAGAGATTCCTGCATTCCGTGTCTGTACATGCATGTACATATGTGACGTGTACATATGTGACATGTACGTGTGTGACATGTACGTATGTGACAGGAACAGAAAGACAGGTCTGCTATCATCCCCGACCACCAGGCTGACTCCCTCAGCTAGCTGAGTGGCAGCCTCCCCCCGCCCCCAGTCAGTGACATCCTCCTTCCTGGCATGTGATGCCAACCCAAACAGAGCCGTCTTCTGCTGGGACTGGGTTGAACTACCCTCGTTGGGGGGTGAACCTAAGTCCTGCTGATCAGCGGGCTTCTGCGCTCACCTCCCGTGACCACCGCCAGCACACCCCCAGGACACCCCATCCCCCCAGACCTCACAAGCCCAGGACCGGGGTGATTGCCTTGGCTCTGCCACACTGCTATCTGCAAACCTCCAGACCCCTCCTGTCGCTTCTCAGTGCTGTCTTGTCTCCACCCTACTCCCCCGCATCCTCAGCAACTTGGGACCTCGGCCCCCAGTAAAGCCTGTCCTCCTGTGCCACCCAAGCCCCCACTCCCCACCTGCTTCTCAGGCCCCACCTGCCCTTACTGTCTCTGGAGATTGCCACCCCCCACCTCGGCCTGGGCTCCACCTGCCCCTCACTCACGCTCCCCCTGCCTCCGCCACGCCAGACTGCAGATCTGCTCACCCTGCTCCACAGCCCACCCGAGGGGTCACCTGCACCAGCCCACGACGGCCAGGGCTCTCCTGGAAACCTTCCTCTCCCAGCCTGCAGAACGACCGCTTCATCCTCTGCTCTCGGCTCAAACCTGGCCCACGCCTGATCTCACCACACAGGTCACTGAGAAAACAGAGCCACTGGAGGGCAGTTCCTCAGCTCCAGCCTTCTGTGCATCAAGTGAGCTCCAGCCCTGCTGCCTTCCGACAGTTCTGGAAAGAGGCCAGGCTCCTTTATGTTGCAGGGACACCGCACCTGGAGCGCTGTCCCTTTGCTGTCCCCTTTCTATCCTGCAGCTTCTCTAATGCGCCTTCCCTGGCCAGCCGTCCGAAGCTCTCACCCCCTGTTCTTCCCCTCACAGCCCCAGGCCGCCCTTATCTACCTTCTCACACTCGCCATACTGCGTCTGGCCATTGGCTTACATTTCCACCATCTCCCCATTATCCTGTAACGGGTCGGTGGCCGTGTGTCTCTTGTCCACCAGCTCTGTGTCTCCGGCATTTGGCAAGCTGTCCAGCTCACACCGGACAGCCAAGGATCTTTGCTGACTATCCCCAAGCAGTCGCAAAGATCAAAGGTGCTGTCTGTGAGTGAGGAGCGAACACTCTAGCTGGGGGGAACTGCAGAGAGCTGTGTGCGGCCGTGAAGCGTCTCCTGGAACAGAAACGTCTTCCTCCAGGGTAGCTCCTTGGCCATAAATTCAAGAAATCAGAGCCCAGGGAGGCTGTGCAGCCTGCCCAGGATTGCGCAGCTGGTGACCCTAAGACCCGGGAAAAAGGCCGGTCTCCCAGCTACGGCTGTGGTGTTTTCCTCAGTGTGGACGAAAGCTATGGAAACTACCTGTTTGCTTCCCGAGAAACCTTCGTAGGTTGTATTCCAATCAGAGGGATGTCTAGAAATATCAAGGGGATTTTCAGGATGGCATCGGGCATCAAGTCTGGTTTTCCCTGCCCAGCAATAATCCAGAATACCACGGGTAATCTCTGGCAGACAGAGGAGATCACCAGTTAAGGTAACTTGGTACCACTGGGTTGGCCTGGATCTTCACTGCCCCGCACAGCCTCACGCACAGCTGGACTCTTCTTTACATTTTGAAAACACATCCTCACCTCCCACATTTGTTACATGGATATTTGTTAGGTAATGGGATTTGTTTTATGTTTGTAAATGATTCCAGTTGGGCTTTTTTGCCAAAGGCCCTCCGTTTGGAGGTATGTCATGATTTCGCCCCTCAAAGAACTAGTCAGAAACTGGACAGGCACAGGCAAACAGCGTCTCCTCAACATCCCGCCAAGTCAGTGCTGTGTTGTTTCTTACCTTCAGAAGTGCGGCTCTCGATACCCACCACAGAGAGGACCCTGCGGGAGGGACAGCCCTCCCCTACCTACGAGCACACCTCTTACCATGCTGGCTTCGAGGCAGTGCCATTGTCCGGGACCAGTTTCCTTGGAATTGTCATGAGCCCCTGAGCTCCATTTTTCAGATGACTGGATCGTAAGTCAACAAAACAATGACACTCGATAGCCTCAGAGTAACGGCTCTCTTGAATTCACCTTCAGAGCACACTTCCCTGACAACGCATGCGTTAACACGAGCTCCCCACTCACTCACAGATCTTGTGTTTTTTTCCAACACCGCAACAAGCACAGACATCCCATCCATGAGCTAGCACGCGTCGGAAGGACTCCGCTGTGGGTACTTACAGGTTCTGCTCAGGCGAATCATTCCGTAGGAGCCTGCCTTACTTCTAACGAAAACCAACACACAACCCCCCCTCCCCCACGGAGGGCGAGAAGAGCATACGTACCTTCTGTGACAATGGTTGGCGGTTGTAAGACAATGTGCCTTTGGGCCACGCCAACAATGTACGGCAGTAATTGCTCCTGGAGGTCCCCAAAGCTACGGAATTCCGGGACAGTAAACACCAAGTTGTCATTGGTGGCTATATGCTGAAGCTCGGCCCTGGAGGCGGCCTGGGCTCCGAGGCCAAATGAGAACACGCTAGCCTGCTTCAGTGCTACCACCCCGTCGCGGATTTCGTCACTAGAAGGCCCAGCGCTTATGAGGACCAGCACCTGGGGAACCCCTTCCTCCACTCGGCTGCCCCCTGCCCGGGTGAAGTGGTTCTCCACCACGAAATCAAGGGCGAGGCCGACATTGGCCAGCTCCCCACCAGTGAACGCAAGGGCTTTCACTGCATCCAGAACCTGGGCCTTGGTGGAGTAGGTGTCCAAGGAGAACACGGTTCTGGGCTCATCGCTATACTGGACCACCCCCACTCGGATCTGCTGAGCTCCGACAGAGAGTCTCTCAAGGAGATTTACAAGGAAGTCGCGAATGACTGCAAAATGGACACTTCCGGTGTTGTTTGATCCGTCAATAAGGAAAATAATGTCAGCAGAGTCTTGTGCTTTAAAAGAAAGAAATGCAAAAAATGTGAAAGCGTTAGAACAAGTGACCACATGCATTGTTCAGTGTTCTGACATGTTTCTTGGGAAACCAATAAGAAACACGAAATATGGACACACAAAACACATGTTGATTAAGGAATGTGAAATTCTCTTTCAGTTCTGCATTCTGAATGGATAAGAGGCAACTTCTTAGGAACCATGGTGTAAAATGGGGCATTTATATCAAATTTTCATCTGCACCATCTCTGTAATTACACTTCAAAACATCGTATTCACTTGTCTGAGAAATCATGGGTACATATTCTAGAAACTTCTATGAAATTTGGAGGGAGATGTTGTTCCATGGAATTGTGTGCTACCATACCCACAGGAGAAGATAAGGGAGTACATACTATTAACAGAGGTCCAAACATGATTACTAGTTTTTGGACATTTCTCTTATAACCCTCAAGTTATTACAGGAATTTTCTTTGCCCAAATCCACAGCTAGGAAACAGAATCTCAGATTCAGGGTTTGGTGACTTATCATCCCAGCATGTTAGACACTTGATTCTTTGAGCAACAGTTTCTTCTCTTTTCTTTAAAAACCAAAATGGCGGCAGGCACGCAACTCTGTGAATTTGAAAGGAAGAACTCAAGCTACACTTAAAGTTCTCATCTTAAAAATACTTTTATAGATGTTTGGTTTGATCTTTTCTTTTTTAAAATAACCTATTTTATTTAAATGCAATTAGTTAACATATAGTGTATCACTAGTTTCAGATGTAGAGTTCAGTAAATCATCAGTTGCATGTAACACCCAGTGCTCATTACATCAAGGTCTTTTCCTTTTTCATATGACGTTTAGTTGCATGGAACTCACATGCGGGTCTGGGATTAGGCTAGATGTCTTGCTCCTGTGTTTTTGCTATTGCCTCTATATTCAATCACATAATGCAGAACAATGTTAAGCAGAGTGATATGAAACCAGTCATGACATAATTATCCAACCTTATTTTTATGACATCCTAAACCAACTGCCTAGTGAGACCATGAGCCTCTAATAAACCCTGAATCAGAATTAGCTCTGGGGTTATACAGATGGACATAAAAATGGAGAACTAGGCCTCTCTTCTCCCCACGATGGCAAGCTAGACACTCCCATCCCATTAGGGAAAACGGGCTTTCACAGAAGCACTGAGTAAGGAATAGCAATCAATAATTTAGAAACCTGAGTAGAATATTTCAAAGGCTCGGCTAGAACATTTATATCAGTCTGATTTAAAACTAGAGGAAAAGCCAAATTAGTCTGTGGAATGTTTTTTAATAACTTAAGTGCATGTCAGGAATGGGAAAAGATTCCATGGGAGCATATGTGATATTTATATTCTGAGATTTTAAGAAGCTGTATTTAGGATATAATCACAACACTACACATATATAAGACTATTCATTCTGACCTTTTAACAACAGTGGATATTTTATGTTTAAAATGAACTTTTCCTTGTGCCAGCAAAATTGCTTTCATTTTCACTATGGAAACTGGATACAAATCTGATCTGATAACATTAAAGAATTTTGCTATCGTGCAATTACGTTCTTCCCCAAGTTCCCTCACAGTGTAAGCCGAGCCAGGGGTTGCTAGCAGCAGACCAGCTCTTTCTTCCTTCCCTTCCACAAAATCCCTGACATTTTTGCAGATAAATTCCTTGCATAGGGAAAGATATTAACTTGGAAATACAAGATCTAATGAGAAGGATAATATGCTACAGTAATTAAGATCTCATATTTTTAATAAACGTCACACCCAAGTATTAAATAAGAGTGGGCCTTTGCTAAGAACGCCAAAGCGTTTGCTACTCTTTAGCCAAAACATAAGATTCCTGAGGGATCTTTGGGAGGATGCAGTGCCACAGAAATGGCCCACAGCATCCCTGGAGCCAGACGCTCTGTCAGTCACACCACCCTATTCCTCAACATTTCCCAGGCCCAAACCAATGCCCCAGAGAGACAATGGAAGATCTGCAACTGACTCGCATACCAGGTCATTTAAGAGAAGGATTAGCTATGAGCCTAGGGTCAAGTAGAGGAAAATGATACCTAGAACACAGGGTGACACATTCCTTATTCATTTATTACTTTTTAATTAATTTATCATCTTATTATTTTTTTGGTTGAAATTTACAGGAGTACATAAAGAAGAGAAGCCCTGTGCGAAGATCCTTGAACTTTTCTCTTCCTAAAGGCTGAACTGCAGCAGGTCATAGAAACATGTTGGATAATTTGTCATCACTGAAAACACAACATTGTCCTCTGATACACACAATGATGGGACGAACAAGGGCATGCTGTTATCCAGAACCGAAGCCTCAGACAGACACAAGAGCTATGAGTTCTTGTGTACAGCAAGCCGAACCAATGACCAATATCAAGTCTAAGGATAACCAAGTGTAACTAAAATCAGGAGGTTGTTTGGTTTTCTGCTTTAACGGCTCGTGTATCACACCCCCTGTAGCATTTTCTATAGAGAAGTTTCACAATGTCCATGGAAACATCAGGCTCCTTCAACGCTGTTGGAAACACTCTTTTCCAGAGCACATTTGTGTGGGCACAATGCCTTCCTGAGTTCGTGGGACGCTTCCTCTTTTTAAGAAAACTTAAAAAGATCACACACGTATTTCTTATGCAAATCTACAAAATTGTAGATGGATTTTGTGAGTGCTTTAAACCTACATTTTGCAAAGAAAAGAAGGCTGACACTGAAATTGTCACTGAATACAGACCACTTTTCACTTTTGCTTCAGGGCAAAGGTTTTGTATCTTAGTGATAAGCATTTATAAAAGAAGGACAAAGAGATTTTTAAAAATACAACCTTCGGAAACTGATGACTTGAGTAGAGTTCATTTAGAACAGTGGGGACAGTTAACATTTCATACACATACGGGTAATGGGAAGAAATGGCCCTAACTGACTAGCAATCTCTATACTGCCCTCTGACTACCTTTCCTAAAAACTGTAAGCAGAGAATGATTATTATTTCACTTTGGCTGTGGAACATGCAGGGGGCTGTGATACTGGAGGAATTGCAGAGTGAAGTTAATCAGAAAAGACAACATAAACAGATTAATATTCCACCATGGAGCTGCTAGTGGCTTGGACACTAGAAGACGGAGATGCTTTCTTGGCATAAAAACAAAGGTTTTATCATCTGTGTGGAAACAGACTATACAGACAGGCTCCTTGTTCATTGATAGAAGGGTTAAACGTAAAGAAAAACTCATCCCCTCTTTTTCCTGAGTCGGCCAAACCAGCACTCAGGAAAAGATGTCCCATTTCTCTACTGATCCCTTCACTGTTTGGACATGGATTAGTTCTTATCCCTCCGTTCAGAAATTGATCGTCGGTGAATTACTGACACTGAGAATATTGTAGAGACTGGGATAGGTCATCATAGATACCCTCGTGTCATTTCCTTGTGGCCCAGAGTGTTTGGTTTGGGATGCTCTGGGGGGGTCCCAGCTCCTTTTCCTATAATCTGGCAGGATCGACACGTCCATCATAAAACATAAGTGAGGCGTGTCACGCATAGCAGAGAACGCTTTCCAGGGTTAAACGTAAATGATTGAGGCCATCACTTGCTCCTCTCTCAGAGGTAGACCTGCTGTGATCATGGGTGTCACAGCTGAGATCATAGGCGACTACTGGGGAGACCACTCCCTGAAACAACTTGGAGTTGGTTAGTTCTGGAACCCTTCTTTCCTCTAAGCTCTGCCTGCCCAAGACGATGGTTCCTTCTGACATTTAGTCAACTTCTTCCCCTGCCCTTGCTTTCTAAATCTGTTACAGGAAACTGACACCCCTCCTGTGTCCCTACAATTCCTCTATTAACCTGACCACAATCCAAAAAGCTCTACCTTTCTCCCGACTCCTCATGCCCTTCCTGCCTTTCCACCAGCCCCTCCCACGTGCCCCTTTAGACTGGCTACTTTATGCCTCAAAATCGCAACTCTTTCTTCTCCCCGCTCCGCGCCACATGTGGAATTAACAAGAGAGGGGCTCTCTGCCAGTCACTGGCCTCCTGCCGCTTATCTCTGAGCTCCTGGGTGGCAAGCACTTTGGAAAGCTCAGGAGAAAAGCGCGCCACGGATCTTGCTCCTGTGGTCACTTCCTGGCTGCGGTGCAGACGCTGCCTGCCCAGGCCACTCCCCGCTCACTCCTCCTTCAAAGAATCATCCCCCTTCTCCGTGCAGCTGACGCCCAGAAGGGATCTCCGAACTTCCTAAGGGATTCCTTTCCATCACGCTCAGCCTGCGTCCACACCGCACACCCTGCGTTCATCTCCAGAGACTTTAACGTCTCTGTGGTTCACCCTCCCAAGCGCCAGCCCCCCGGGTCTCCAGCGGCCCCCTCCCCGGCGGCCCTCTGTCCACTGCACCCTACACACACGAGGGCCACCCCGTGAGCATCACTGGACACTACTGTACCCCCGCGATCTGACCTCCCTCCATACACGGAGGCAGCGTTCCCCAGGTCGCACACCCAGCTGCCTCTAGGGCTCCTCCCCATCCTGGTCCACACCCCTGTCCCCATCCTCCCCCCATCTTCCCCAAGGCAGGACCCCCGCATGGGCTACTGCAGGAACTGACTCTCTACCATTCTGGTTTTCCTTCCCAAGAAGATCCTCTCGCTTCTCTGTCCCTCTCTCTTCGCAAGCTCCGCCGTGCCCTTCCAGCACGGAGCCTTCTTTCCAGGAAACGGGCTCTCCGCCCAGTCACAGGTGGGGGGATCTTTGCCAGATGCCTGCCTCGCCACCCGGAGGCTTCCTGTGCTAGGAATCACAAGTACCTCCTCCGGGATCCTACCAGCAGACAGGGGCTGTTGCAGAGTTCAGATGTAACTGCTGGAGAAACGCCCTCCTGGAGGCAGGTGAGCGCTCGATCCAGGAGACTAGACAGCGGGGTCAAACCTTTGTTTTTAGGCCCGTGAACAGCCATCTCGTCCCGCTCCCACCCGCCCGCCGCTAGCCAGTGTCGCTCGAACGCCAGCGGTTGCCAAGCTTCTCTCCAAAGAACAGCGAGGCGGGCAGCAGCTTGGCCGTGTTGCCATTACCTGTGATGTCTTTAAGGGTCTCTGTGCCTCCAGCCCCTTCTGGAGCCACGGATGACTGCACACAGGACACTAAGTTTCCTACTATGTCATGAAGTGAGGTAAAATTCTCTAGGTTGAACACATGCATAGTGAGCGGTTCGCTTGCTATTTCTTTTAACGCTCCTTCATCTGCGTCCTCAACTCCAATTGCAAACACGTTAACATCAGCAGACTTAAGTCCCGCTGAGGGCAGAGCAAGGCCGTCGTCCGAGTGTCCATCGGTTAGCACTACGATAACCTGAGGGACTCCGTCACCGGCCCGGCTTCCGGCAGCCTCAGTCAGGTGGTTTTGCATTACGTATTCTAATCCTTTTCCAGTCTCATTGCTTCCCCCAATATAGGACATGTTGGAAATGTGGGAGAGGACTTCTTGCTTAGTACGGTACGTATTTAACAGGAACTCGGTATGTGGGTTGCCGTTGAACTGGACCAGAGCAAAACGGAAATCACTGTCTCCCACAGCTAAAGATTCTATAACATCATACAGAAACTCTCGAACAAGTTGGAAATGTTCCTTTCCAATGCTCCAAGAGGAATCCACTAGAAATATTATATCGGCAGCAGCACCATTTTTGACATCTTTAAAAAAAGACATTGGTTTAGATTTTTCTCCTGTTCAGGCAATGACTTCCTATCGGCGCAAAGCCTCCCTTCCTACGCTGTCTGGGCTCGCACTGCGCTGTCGCTGAGGGAGCGGCGCCTCGCTCGTGCTTCGGGCGGGGAGGCTGACTTACCTGAGCCACGGGGACCTGGGCGTGGGGACTCGACTGCTGCTGGTGCCCGCTCCCTGGCCCAAGTGCCATATGCAATGAGCCCCGTGTGTGAGCCAGTGGCAGGCTCCAGAATGGGGCCGTGGAGAGCATTCCCTGGAGTGTCTTTGAACTCAGCTGTGATTCTTTGTGACAGTTTGAGCCCCAAGACCCACCTGATGAGACCAGAAGGCTATCCCATCAGAGATCGCCAACCAGCATTTCATGAGTTCATCCTTCAGTCTGGGCTCTGAGACTGGGCCTCGAGAAGAAGGAACTGTGAAAACTTCCACTGCTTTCCATCAACTAGCCTCCAATTCTTTGGGTAATTTCGAGAAAAATAAATGTACTAAATAGATCTTCCTCAAGTGAAGACTTCTGTAACTTTACAGAAAGGCAGCCTCTCGTTTTTCTCAGACATTTTAGCATGAAGAAAGGTACTCTAACTGGTTACTATAGATTTTTCAGGGCCCGAAGGGCCTTTGCAGATGTGGGACATTATTTATCTTTTTCAAAGATGAATCCAGTCCTCTCTCGAAAATGGAAGCAGGAGGCTCAAGGTGCCAGGCTGTGGGGGGCCGAGAGGGCCCTTCTGCGCTGCGGGCCAGGCTGGCCGCGCACAGCCAGCTCCTGAGCTCTACTTACCTCAGGCTGCCCTGATGCCCCAAGTAATGCCCCCCTTTCCTTGAGGCGGCACTCAGCTCCCCGCCATCTAAGGACCGCGGAGCCCGGGGGGACGATCCCTGCCTGAGGCCCAAGTCTCCAGGCAAATGAGAGGAAGACCCAAGGGCATCCCTTCAAGCTCATAACGCATGAAGCATTTCTCTGTTTTCTAAAACTCTGCGAGCAAATTCCTGAGAGGGTTCATTCGCATCTATTTTTTTTAAACTGTTTTGAGAAACTGATTTTTTTTAAAGATGGGGTGATTCTAGGCGAAAAATGTCTTTTCGTGTCCAGAGTTAGAGAGACTGGGTGGTCTGTGTGTTCCGTTTTCAAGAAAAATGTTTATTCTCAATAATTGTCTTGTGCTGGTTTTATACGCAGTGAGACCAAACCAGTGCCAGCAATGGGCAAAAGCTCTTCATTTGGTAAAATATTTGTGACACAAACTTTCTCCTCATACCCAGTGTAAAAACAAAGCACCTGCTAACCAACTCCAAGATATCAAACCCAAGTTTTCGTAAAACTTAGCCATCTCTCCCTGGATACAGAGCATCTGGAAAGGTCTATACATTGAATGAACGTCCTGCAACAAAGGGCTTCACTGTCCCTTCAGAGCATGTCTAAGTTCTATCTCAAGCTCGTGAGGTCTATGATCTACAATCAGAGAAAATAGTCCTTTGAATAAAAGTAAGAAATGTTTCTGGATCTTACCTGCTTGCTGCTGTTGGGCACGGGTAAAAGAAAAGCCTGAGAGAAAGAGACAAAACATGGCCACCAAGGGCAAATGTCGATGTTTCCTCATTTTGAATGTGTCTAAGCACCAAGTGGGAACCTGAACGAGAAAACAGGGCAAAGCGAAATGATCAGCGTTGATGCTCAGATTACAAACTAATGCATCAAGGATTTGTCCCATTTATGAAATGTAGTTTTGACTAAACAATACACGAGAATCTTTGAATCTAGCGATTATATCCCTTTGGCCATAGCTTTAAAAATTGGGGAGAGGGGCAATTAAACCTCGCTTCTTCTCAGATTGAGGGAGACAGCAAGTCGCCAAACAAACAGCAGAAAGAGTCAAGAGTAAAGGTGCTTGTGGGCACAGCAAGTGGCAGGTCTGTGACACCCAGCTTAATTGTGTAGATCAGATTTGAGAATCCCCCAGGAAATCTTCAGTTTATGGAGAAAATGGGCTATGCAAACATAGCCATGGCTTCTGGGACCACTTCAAATCTTGCCCTTACTCTCTATTTAACCCTCTTTTCCCAGCAAAAACCTGCTGTGTGCCAAACACCAATCTCAGAATGGAACACATCCAGGGACATGGAATTGGCAAGCCTATGAAGCCAGGCCTGGGGGCTGACCACGTTGCTACATGGTCTCCCATACCACGCTGCACGCATGACTTCCAACCAGCCAAGCTCACGCTCAGACGGGCTCAATAGCCTGTGACACCAGATCTGTGCCCTCCAAACAACACCCTGTCCTCCTCCCAAGTCAGAAAGCTCCCCAGTATCACCTTTTATCAGTTAGAATGGCAAAAATGAACAAGGCAGGAAACAACAAATGTTGGAGAGGATGTGGAGAAAGGGGATCCCTCTTACACTGTTGGTGGGAATGCAAGTTGGTACAGTCACTTTGGAAAACAATATGAAGGTTCCTCAAAAAGTTAAAAATAGAGCTACCCTACGACCCAGCAACTGCACTACTGGACATTTACCCCAAAGATACAGATGTAGTGAAAAGAAGGGGCACATGCACCCCAATGCTCATAGCAGCATTGTCCACAATAGCCAAACTGTGGAAGGAACCGAGATGCCCTTCAACAGATGACTGGATAAAGAAGGTGTGGTCCATATAGACAATGGAATATTACTCAGCCATCAGAAAGATTACCCAACATTTGCAGCAACATGGACGGGACTGGAGGAGATTATGCTAAGTGAAATAAGTCAAGCAGAGAAAGACAATTATCATATGGTTTCACTCATCTATGGAACATAAGAAATAGCAGGAAGATCAGAGGAGAAGGAAGGGAAGAATGAAGGGGGGATAAACAGAAGGGGGAATGAACCACGAGAGACTATGGACTCTGGGAAGCAAACTGAGGGATTCAGGCGGGGGGGGGGGGGCACTGGGATAGGCCGATGATGGGTATTAAGGAGGGCATGTATTGCATGGTGCACTGGGTGTTATACGCAAATAATGAATCATGGAACATTACATCAAAAACTAAGGATATACTGTATGGTAACTAACATAACAATAAAAAATTTTTATTAAAAAAAAAGAATACTGGAAAAAAAAGATAAACTTCCAAAAAAAATCCAATATTTTTTCATAGAAATAGGGGGAAAAAATCCTAAAATCATATGGAAGTTCAAAAGACCAGAAGAGCCACAATGATCTTAAGAAAGAAAAATATAGCAGGAGGTATCACATTTCCTGATTTCAAAGCATATTACAAAGCTACAGTCATCAGAACAGGACAGTACTAGAATAAAGAAAGACATATGGACCAATGAAGGAGATAGGGACCCCAGAAATAGCCCTCACCTCATGTGTATGGTCAAATGATCTTTCATGAGAGTGCCAAGGCTGCCCAATAAGGGAAGGAGAGTCTCTTCAACAGATGGCGTGGGGAATACTGTATATCCACGTACAAAAGAACAAAATTAGATGCTCACCTTACAACCTTTACAAAAACTAACTCAAAATAGATTAAAGATCTAAACCTAAGACCTGAAAGTCTAAAATTCCTAGAGGAAAATATAGAAGTCTTCACAACATTGGATTTGGCAATGATTTCTTGGGTATGACACCAAAAGCATGGGCAACAAAAGTAAGAATAGACAAACGGGACTAGATCATCAAAAACTTCTGTGCAGTGAGGGAAGCCATCCACAGAGCAAAAGGCAACCTACAGAAAGGGAGAAAATATTCACAAACCATGTACCTAATGAAGGATTCAAATTCGGAATATATAAAGAATTCCCACAATTCAACCACAGCAACGAAAGTAAATAATCTGACTTAAAACTGGGAAAAGGGCTTGAAAAGACATTTCTCCAAAGAAGAGACAGCAATGGCCATTACGCACATGAAAAGATGCAGGACATCACTCATCAGCAGAGAAATGCAAATCAAAACCGCAATGAGCGATCACCTCACACCCCTTCGAATGACTACCATCAAAAAAATAGTAAACAACAATTATTGATGAGGATGCAGGAAAACTGGAACCTTGGTGCCTTGCTGGTGGGAGTATAAAATGGGGCAGCCACTATAGAAAACTATATGGAGGGTCCTCAAAAAATTAAATATAGAATTACCACATAACCCAGCAATGCCACTTCTGGGCATACATCCAAAATAACTGAAACAGGATTGCAAAGAAATAACGCACACCCAAATTTGTTGCAGCATTAGTCACAACAGCCAAGAGGCAGAAACAACATAAATGTCCATCAATGGATGAAAGGGGAGGACAAATGTGGGACTCGCATGCAGTGGAGTATTACTCAGCCTTAAAAAGGAAGGGAAGCCTATCACATGCAGCATCGTGGACGAACCTTGCGGACACCACGAGGAGTGTAATGGGCCAGTTACAGAAAGACACATACTGCAGGATTCCACTTAGAGGACGTATCTGAAGTAGTCCAACTATTAGAAAATAGGAGGGGGGTCGCCAAAGGGTGGGGAAGGGGATAGAGGCTCAATGAGTAAAGAGTTCCAGTTTCACAAGATGAAAAATTCTAGGGACTCATTGCACAACAAGGTGCATATAGTTAGCACTACTGTACTGTTGACTTAAAAATGGTTAAGATGGAGGGTGCCTGGGTGGCTCAGCTGGTTAAGCTTCCAACTCTTGATTTCAGCTCCAATCATGATCTCACGGTCATGAGACTGGGCCCCGAGTCGGGCTCCATGGGGGAGTCTGCTTGGGATTCTCTCGCCCTCTCCTCCCCCTGCAAAAATACATAAATAAATCTTTTAAAAATATGGCTAAGATGGTACATTTTATGTCATGTGTGTTTTACCACAATTTTTTTAAAAAGGACAGGAAAAATCATCCGTTTTCAAAAGTAAGGGCAACAATGTACCCCTTAACTGTAGCCATCAATTTAACAGGTATAATATAAACGTGGCATCTCTCTTTTTGAGGTGTGATCATGGCTAAGAGCTAAAATGGGAACAAATTACAATTAAACATTTTCTTAAAGCGTGCATCCATGCCCCTGGCATGAAACAGCACAATGTTTGTCCTTGCCTGTAAATAACACTCGGAAAGGAAGAAGAAAAGACGTATAGCGCTGCGAAATATTAAGGTTTGGGGAACAAGACTTGAGTCTCATGAAAGTAGAAAAGAATCTGATGTAACATGGAGACCTGGTGCAAAATTATTCCTGCCCTCAGTACCACCTGAGCTCTGAAATCGGCTCTACATCAGGCCTAAGCTTTTGTACCTGTCGACCTTTCCAGCTTGACCTTCCTCTTGCTCTGGCACTCCACGGGCCCAGTGATTCTGTTCACAGTCGTCTACCCTACAATGCAGGAACCCCATCTTCCCCACGTTGCTAATGAAGCCAGCGTCAAGAGTGGTCTGATCTTGTCAGTGTTGTCATACAGAGCAACGCAAGTCATGATAGCAGAGGAAAGTCTGTCTGTCTGTTTAGCGAGGTGGCCTTGGCAGGAGACCAGTGGCCGGCTGGGCTACTCAGCGAGACAGCATTGAGGGCCAAGTAAAACCGAGAGCAGCCCCTATGAGGCTGCCACCTAAGGACACGGGTGCAATGAGCGCAAAGAAAACCTAAGCTCAGGCCCACACTTTGCCCTCCGGGGGTCAGGCCCAGAGCGAGAAGCTGGAGTTCAAATCTCAGGGCCCAGCTCTGAGGAACAGCAAGACGCAGAGTGTGGGCCGTCGGCCAGCCAGCCAAAAGTTGGGAGACTAGATAAAGGTAAAACCATAAACAAGAGCGTGGTTTCCAAGATCCACTGAGCCTCTGGATTTCCAAGGAAAGTCAACAAAAAGTATCATCTGGGCGGAGACAGCCCTACCCCGTGATTCCAATGCTAAGAGCTTGGAAAGAGAACAACCTGTCAATACAACCTTCTCTTGGAAATGTATCAACACTGCAAAGAAAAGGTTGTTTTCATGATGGTCAGGAGGCCAGTCATTAAGAGGACATCCTTCTTTCTTACAGGAAGGCGACAGTGAGGGTCATAATGGCAGCATTTCAAAGGCACAGCCCAATCATCTTGGCTTGAAATGGTGAACAGGCATTAGACACGGATTGATACGATAGAGAAAGGCAGCCCCCAGTGCTCGGCGCGTTGGTCCATGGTGTCCCCAAGCCCTAGCTGGGTCCTGGCTGGTGCTCAGAGGCACTCCCCTCAGGCACCACTTGGCTGGCTGGTCTGCTTTCTCCACTGAGGATGACCTTCCAACTCAGCCCCACTATTGCCCCCTTCACTCCCTAGAAATCCCTCAAGCCAATGCTCCACCCTGGGAATCTTCCAGATCTTTCCATCCCGCCATACCTGTTCCCCCACACTCTGCTAAACCTATTCCAGAGTTTTTCTTCTGGGGAAAAAAAAAAGTAAATGCAAGGTCTATAATTTGTGTGTGTGCGTTCTCAGTTAATTGAGGATACACACTGTTTTTTAGAGGGGGAAAGGGGCAGCAGGAGAGGGAGAGAAAACCTCAAGCAGACTCCATGCCCAGCATGGAGCCCAACATGGGGCTCAATCTCATGACCCAGAGATCATGACCCCAGCCAATATCAAGAGTCACTTAACCGACCACGCCACCCAGGCTCCCTGAGCTTATACGATTTAGAAGGTAAAGTATAAAAGTACATTGTACGTGTGCTATTCTTGATTCTTTCTATTAAAATTAAACATTGGTGCAGCGCCTGGATGGCTCAGTCGTTAAGCGTCTGCCTTCAGCTCAGGGTGTGATCCCAGCGTTCTGGATCGAGCCCCACATCAGGCTCCTCTGCTGGGAGCCTGCTTCCTCCTCTCCCACTCTCCCTGCTTGTGTTCCCTCTCTCGCTGGCTGTCTCTCTGTCAAATAAACAAAATCTTTTTAAAAAAATAAACATTGGATTTTTTTCTATCATCAATAAGCATCCTACTAGAAAGCTGTTTTATGGAAAAATTGTCCACATTGTTTAAATTCTACTGGATTCTTTCCAAAACTATAGCCAGCCCTATCTAAAACAACCTGTAATATTGTAATTGGTCAAAACCTTTTTTTAAAATATGGGGTCCACAAATTTCAAAGGATCTCTCAACCTCCCACAAACGTGTTCACAACTGTATCCGTGTATACGGGGTTTTCTGGGGGTAGGATCCATGTTCACATGCGATTCTAGAAGCATCTATTCTCCCGCCCCACTAAAGTTCAAGCACCATAGCACCACCACTTCAATGAAAAATCTTAATGTGAATCTTTCAGGGAGTCCAGCTCAACCATTTTTAATATTTGATCCACACACAAGATACAAGATTCTAAGTGGTGCTTTTGTTTAAGAAGGAGAGCAAGAGACTATCATAGGGCCTCATCAGAAATCACTGGACCGTGTAAACCATGTGGAGAAAAGGACAGGAGATAAGATCTGCTCACCCACTGCTGGGTGTGGGACGGGGTGCACTGTGTTCAGCAGTTTGCTGATGGCTTTGTAAACGTCCCTGCATCTCACACAGCGTCACATCTGACTTCTTAGAAACCGCGAATCCTCTCATACATTAAACACTGAATGGGCTCTCTATTGAGAAATTCCAAAATAATTTTCTCATCTTTGATAAAGCTCAAAAAAATCTAAACTTAATGAGATGAAATCTCTAACTTCTTCCTGAGGTATTACTTACTTCAACTCTTCTCTAAGGAAAATGAATCTTACATCGGTTGAAAATGACATGTAAAAATTTTTATTTCCAAGATATTCATCTTTAGAAGAGTAACCCCATAAACGAAGTGCTACCCATTGAGACACAAAGTAATGAAAGGAGTGTACAGTGCCCAGGAATTATGTCTTCTAAAATCTACCCAGATATTAAGTTAAAAGGAAGGGAGGGGAGGAGAGCCCTGGAGGGGAGGGAAGGGGAGGGGAGGGGAAAGGAAGGGAGCGAGGACAGAGGGGGAAAGCTCTTCCCGTTCTGGAGACGTTGCTTGTGTTACCCAAGCCCCACTCATGACTGATGAGCTCACGTGGTTTGGCTGAGCTGAATTCCCAGGTGGGAAAACTGCCTTCGGTCCCACACACTTTTCTTGCCATCGCACTTGGGAGCTAGTCATGTGGCTCAAGTGTTCCTAGCCCAGCTGCTGGATATTTGTTAATGTTTCTGTTTGCAATTAAATCTATTCTATTTATCATGTCATGGAGTTCCAATTTTTAAAACTGAAGTTTTTAAAAGATGTCAAACATCTTTGCAAATGATCACCGTGCTTGCTCATTTTAACAAGAGAGAAGGACGCAGCCACTCTCTCACTACGCTCCCCCCAGCCCTCCCCACCCCCCAGGAAATAGAGACGAGAGAGCACAAGTAGAATTTACGGCCCTTCTATCTCGCCCGTGGGATTTCATGCCCTCCGCCCAACACCCCAATGGCTGCTCCCCCCCCTCATTATATAGTTGGGAAACTGAAGCCAGGGGAGGCAAGTCCACATGGATAAAACGAGATAAAACCAGAATCCTAAGCAAAGTCTGTGTTTGCAAAGCCCCAGAAAGCCCTGAAGGATGGTGCCAGGTCTGGCCCGGAACCCGAGGAAACTCCCCATCTCTTCTAGGGAAAACATAGACTTCTCTGGGGACAGATTCTGTGTCAATAGGATCCATTTGTCTGCTGCTCTTCCTTTAAATACGAAAGAAAAGTCAGAATTGGCTGCTTGAGACCCTTGGGTTGGGTGCAGTGAGGTGCTCTGTGTCATAGCTTCTGTGTCCAAAAGTCAACAGATTCGATCATAGAAGCTCACTAGATTTGCACTCTTATCTTTCTATCTGGCATTAGTCGTCCCTTTCTTCACTCTGCCTCGTTCTGAAAAGGCTTTGAGATGCCTTTTTCCTTGTTGCAGCTGTCCATTAGAGACCTACAAAGCCATCTCTCAAAGACTGCTTTCCACGGACCTCCGACTTGCCATCCCACTGGGTCGTATTCCAGAGACTTTCCCAAGCTATTTTGCAATTTCATGAAATTAGTTTTCGTAAAGTCTACTCAAAAGCTTTTTCATTTTCCATGCCTGGAAATCTTTTTTAAGAAAGAGACACACACAGGCACACAAGGAAATCATTTTGAAACAAAGGCTTAAATATATCCAGAGGCCCCATTTTGAGGGCATTTATTCGCTCTTCTGTGAGCACGGCTTTTTAAAATCAGGCTGGTCCTCCTATCAAGTTCTAGGACTTCTGTTAACTCCTGATGTCCCGTTTTAAGCGGGAGCTACAGAAATTATTGAAGACCAGGCCGGCGTGCGGCCTCTATCTGCCGGGAGAGTAGAAGTCACACCTCAGGAAACCCCAAGGGCCTCGAGTTGGCAGCCCGCCCTACTTCTCCCTCCTTCTGTCACCCCCCCTTCCCTTCTGGCTGGAATCCTGGGAAAGGAGTCCCCATTCTCGCCCCCAGGGGAGGAAGCAAAAAGAGGATTTATTAGGTCTTCGGTTAGGGAAGGAAGAGGGTGGCATTTAATATATTCCTGCCATTTGAAAGAGCTTTGGGGGAATCCTCAAAAGCAAATGCTTTGGAACACCCTGGAGAAAACCCCCTTAAATTGGAAGGTGGTCTGTTAACTGTTGATTTTACAACTTGAACCTCATCTTTCCATTCTACAAAAATGCCCGAGGGAAGAGAATTATCAGTCACATACATATCTCTAAAGCATCATCTGTGTGACCCAGGCTCTGAACGTGTTTCCTGTGATAGCGAAATTTTAACTCTTCTGATGATGTGTGTTGGCCTGGCCTCACCGCCACCCACAGTGTCCTTGTAGACACGCAGTAGCCAACTCTAGATCCTTCCTCTTTGGCTCTGCCTCGTCAAATCAAGTAAAATGATCCCCGTTCAGCAGCTCGTGTATTGAAACAGAGCAATACAGAAAGGCGGAGGTGGTTTGGCCGTCCCCTCTGCAAGCAGCCTCCCCGATGAACAAGGTCACGTGCAAGCGTGTGCTGAGCACTGTCAGGGTTCGCTTCCTTCCCCCCATAAAGGCAACTTGAAGGACCTCCAGACCAGCTGCCAGATACGTGGAAATTTATTTAAAACACATATTCCTAAGGTCCAAGATAATAACCACGAAGCAGAAAGTTCCACATCTGCGGTAGTGGGAAAAGCTAGACAGCACCACGCATGCGTAGAAAGCATTCCACGCTCCTAAAAGACAAGGCAGCCAGACAAGGCTCTTTCTCCATTTATCCTGCTAACGATAAACATTCAGCAGAGACTAGATGGGATTTAACAGTAAGGCAGAGAGCGCCTTCGAAAGCACTTCAAAAGAAATCGCACACAAGTCCGCCCCGTGCCAGCGCCGTGAGCTGGCCTCTGGCCGCCTCTCTGCCTTTCCTGGCCACAGACTTTGGGGGCTATGGCCTCCCCAAAACCATGCTGTTCCACTGTAGAAGTACCCAAAGTGGTTACAACGTGCTCACACTGTAAGGAAAAACTAAACATCTTTGTGTTCTGCTCTGATTCACAATCAAATCTGGAAGAGAAAATTATATAAAATCGACTTTTAAAAAAAATTAATTTGAAACATCTAATATAATATTATCAACACCGGATTTAGTGTAATAGCCTGGAAAAATTCTACTTCCTTACCTCTCTATCAGTAATGGTTAGTTAATCTCCCCAGGCTCACTTATTTTATGTATAAAATAAGGCTAATGGCTGATGCTTTCACTGGTAGGGTTCTGCTATGATTTCCTTCCATCTGTGTCTCCAGGCCCGAGCAGGGACGGGTCTCCTGCTGCCCCCACGAGAAACAGAGAGGCCCCCGGGGGCACATGGGGCAATGTGTGTGCCTCTGCTGGGCTGTCTCTAGCTCTGGGTGCTGGCCCGGGGCTGCTGAATCAACTGATGAAGATTCCAGAAGAGAAAAACCGGTTTCCTGGAATGGCTTCCCTTGAGACCTGAGTCATCACCAGCTGCTGTTCAATTATTAATTTTCAAATTAAACTGACCCATGAGCTCTTCCTTGCAGGGGCCAATGCTCGATGCTCTGGGTCCATGAAAACTAAATGTATAGCACACACCAGGGAAGTGTTACAGATCTAGTTCCCACCGCGCTTGCCCCAGGCCGGTCCCAGCTCAGAATGTTTCTCGGTGTTTCGTGAATCTTAGAATTCAGGAAGGACAACAGCAGGTTAAGGGTCTGCTAGATGCAGCCAGACCCCTACCGAGACTAACAATTTGCCTTTGGGGAAGGGTTTGGCAGAACGTTTCCTGTTTGTCTTATTTTTCTCCTCTTTCCAGATTTGTTTTTAAACAGTTACCTCTCTGCTAAGTAAACGTAACACACTACTCCACAGAACGCTGGTCAATGGGAAGAAGGGCCTTTCTTCACAGGATACCCTAAAATATTCCGTAAAGACTTTTACTCCCTCGCTATTCCTAGGCCCACGTTCTCTGCTTACGGGATCCTATTAATATGGGCAGCAGCGCCCAGAAATGCTGGCTTGGCTTTGCTGCTGACACTGTGACCTCAGACTCGTCAGTCATTCACCTCTCTCTGCTCCATTCCTTCCTCTGAAATGTCAAGGGTGTGGAGAAAGCATCCACCCAGGTAATAATTTTTTGATATTTAAGACAGCCAGATGGAAATCACATATTTGCCAAGCAGAGGGCGGGGTCTGTGTCTCAGGGATTCTCGTACCCTCCCTCGATCCCAGAGCTCCCGGCCCGCGGAGCAGAGCAGGGCTCACCGAGCTTGAACAAATACGAGAACACGTGGACCGAGTAGAGGGCTGGGTACCTTCTCCCTGAGCTGGGCTTCTGGCCTTCAGGACCCCGACAGCGGGTAGCTCGGGCCAACAGTCTAAGCTCACGGGAAGTCTGAACAAAGACTTAACATGGGACGTTCGTAATGCTAGTCTGTGAATTTTGTAAAACATGTTCAAGTAAGTTGTCTCTCAGGAGAAAGTGGCAAAGGGCTGGTAATGAAAAGTTTGGGGGTTACTGGCTCAGTTCACCTTCACATTATTCCTGCCAGTTTTAAAGTTCAAAACTCCTACGTGGAGACAGCATGGCCTCAAAATGCAAATTCACTTTGGTTCTGAAACAACTTACTGTTAATTTAAACTTTTCTTAAGGGATGTGGGCAAAATGTTTCTTTTCCAAGTTCTTATTTGGTTAGTGCCCTTGTAATGAAATTATTTGAGTTCAGAATGCCTCGTTTCAAGGCATAATTTGACCTCAACATCGGAGCACAGAAAAAAAAAATAAAATTCTAAATTTATATCTACTTCAGATATTACACTCACATTTAAAAATATGTGTTTAAAGAGTCTAAAGTTACCCATGAGCCCTGCTGAGATGTCTATCAAACTACTCCCTGCAAACCCAGAAACCACACCCTGGAGGACTCCCACCACTTGGAGATTTTTCCAGAGCTCCGAAGGATCACACACCGCCCTCTAGAGGACAGAGAGCCAGCCTGCGTTTTCTGGACAGGCTACACCGGGGTGAAGGTGCTAACTCAAAATTTCATCTCCCTCCCAGAATAGACCTATAGAAGGTGCTCAAATTATGCTTTCAAAAATCAACATAATGTGGAGAGCCCCCCTTTGTAAATCAGGACGCTGTGTGTTGAGCGGGGGGGCAGGCGTCACCCATGTTTTAAAGGGAGGAAGCAGCATCTTTTCCGTAAAGTGGAGGATAACCTTCGAGAATTTTTACAGTGGAAAGACAGACACCGTATCTGGAAATGCGGGGAGTGAAGAGAAGCATCCTTGTCTAGTTCTAAGCTGTCTGAATGAGCAGGGAATTTTTTAAATCTCCCCTGCTTTAAAATTTGAATTATGTCGGGCTTCCACTTTCTCGGTTAGAGCTACTAAGGATTTTTTAAAATGTCAGGTCCCTCCCGAAACCATCAGCTGTTGGTGTCATAGTGGAGGGGTTCTTACTGCCTGCTTTCCACGGCCAAGGCACCACGAGAGCCCGCGGGTCGCCGTGGAAAGCCTGCCTGGTACACAATGTCCCGTTGAGAGGGGGAAGCCGCCTGTGATTCCTCTCCAAGAGATAACAGATCCTCTCGGGTTCCTCCAAACAGAACAGTGACAAAAACGGATTGTCAAATAAAACTTCTGGCTGAGGTCATTAGCATGCCTGCAAGACAGTCTCATGGGACAGACTTTGTGGCTTGCTGGTGACTTCTAAACCCTCAATGTGGAATTTCACATAAAAGCGGGTGGCGAGGCGGGCTGCTGGTAAGGATCACACTTTATCCGTTGTCTAAACAGGCTGAGCGAACTCCCAGGGCCGGAAGCCCCCGAGGCAGGAACTCTCCCAAATCCCAAAAGGGGGGGGGGGGGACACGACACGGATGACTGATTTCTAGCTGGCTTACTGCAGGGGCCCCTGCAGCCCCCGACCCAAAACTACGGTCAGATGGGGAGTGCCCTTGTCATGAAATTATTTGAGCCACGAATCCATCATCACTGATTATCAGTTAGGGGGGTTTCTTCCTACTTTATCATCAGTGAGGTGTTAGGTTCTAAGCTACGAAAATGACAGAAGGCACTCATGTGGACAAAATAAAGGGAGGTGCGCACACAAAGACATTTCTATTCAGAAAGATCTTTTATCAAAAATGCCCTGAAGACCCCTCGTTTGGACATTGGCCTTATATCCCATCAGCTGAGAGCCACAAGCATGGTGGGGTGGGGCACACATCCTCCCAGGAGATGGAAGAGCTGGAGCCAATGGGGGTTAACCTTCCGGAGGCTTCCCCGGCCACCTCCCAGGAAGGTGGGATGGCCGCACCCTCCAATTCCCCCATAGGAAAAAGGCAGGGTGGCCCCACTTTTCCACCTTGCTGTGGTATTCTCTCCCAGGCCCTGTTCTCCACCCAGTGACTTCTTCGTGGTTTTCTCCTGCCGGACTGGGGAAAGAGAAAAATCAGCCTCATGGTAATGGCAATGCCTTGTCTCAACAAAGATGGCCAAGGCCACATGATCATTCCTATATGTTGAGCTCCCACAAAAGCCCCTCACCTCTCCATCCCTGTACCTTCACCCTCAGCAACCAGCCCACATTAAGAACAAAGTAAAGTACAGGTCCCACCCCTCCGGCCCCCGGGCCCAGAGGCGGCCTGGACGAGTAGAGAGGCCCACTCGAGGCAGGTACTCGGCTCCTACAGCTGGGATCCAACGTCCCTGCCTGCCCGCGAGCTCCTAGCCCCTTCTTCCTCCATCGCTTAGGGAACATAAAGCAAGTTTCCCCTTACTTAGAATAGAATAGAACAGGACAGAAGGACCCTATGTTCTGGGCGGGAACAAATTACATGGCCCGTTCCAATCTGAATGTCAGTTAGCTTGGGATCGTCCATGGCTTGGCCGTCTGCCTTCCTGAAAAGGTGAGATTTTACTACCACCTCAGCCACCCACGGTTGTGCCGCTTCTGCAAGTCATTTAGCGTCTCAGAGCCCCCGCCCCTGAGGCTGCACCCTGAAAACCAGGGCCACACCTCAGTGGCTTCCAGCCGAGAATCTCTGCCATTGTCTTAGCCCAGCAAAGAACTCAGAATCTCTGATGCTGTCCAACGGCCAGCTGCTTTTCAATACCATTTTGGTTAGGAACAAAGAATATTTGATTTTAAAGCCATTTCTGTTCAGTCTTTGGAGGTACTGAGAATGGGTGCCCTGGGAGGTTCGGGGATCCCAGGTCGAGGAGAAGACTCTGCCCACACGGGCTCTGAGCGCCTTTGCAGCTCTCAGATCCTACAGTTCTCCTGTGGAGATAGCTGTGCGCCGGGCAAGGAGCTGGCGGGCACGGGTCAGCACCCCTGCGCTCCGTATGGGTGCAGGACACACCCCTGCGCTCAGAGCAGTCTGTTCTTGGAGTCCAGACCAGCCTCTCAGCGTGCTCCTGGGTCAGGCTGTGAAATGCTGATTTGTGTTTCATACTCCCCACAGATTTCACTGGGTCCTCCCAGCGACCCCACCCCTGCTTCCACACTGGTCCACTTTCTAGCACTTGAAACAGGTCCCCATGGCAGGCTGGCAGCTGTCAGAGAACACTTTCCATCCTGGGCGTCCCAGCTCTGGAACAGGCCTTGGGCCTCCCAGCTTGGCACCCGCGCCACATCTGGGCAACCCGGGCAGCCCCCCGGCCCCAGGAGCCCTGCCTTACCCACTGGGCACGCGGCCGGAACGCCAAATGCCTTCTCCTCCTCTGACCTCGGCAGCTCCTTTATGCAACACCCACCCCCCGCCCAGGACAGAGACTCCAACAGTGACCTCAGGTTCCTGAAAAGAGGAAACCCTTGGTACTGGCCGAGCAACCCTTGACTTGGCCCTGAGCCGGGGCACCAGAGTCGCCCCCAGCCCCCCGGGGGCAACAGATGAGCTCCACCAGCCCCCCACGCGGGGAAGCCCGGGCGGGAGCCCCACCTGACGCGCCCACCTGGGAGAATTCAGACCGAATCTCCCCAAAGAGCTGCTCGCTCGACAGGTAGTTATGAATCCTGGCAAAGACACTTGTGCTAACAAAGCAGATGCCCCCCGAGCTCCAGAAGGAGGAGAGGATGTCAAACAGACCGCGAGCCCAGAAACGCTGCAGGACGGGCGGAGGAAGCCCACGGCGCCACGCGACTGCAGCCCACGGGCAAGCCGTGGCCTTAACCGAGCTGGAGAAGCCCAGGGGCAGCAAAGTGGGAAAGAAACCTCAGCTGAATCTTCCAGGGACCAGAACCGTGTCCAGAACAGACTCGAACACAGCGAACATGAGAGCCCCCTAGAAAGGCTCACCGGGGTCTGAAGCAGTTCCTTCGCACCCACAAACCCGGGAAAGCAGGGGGGACGTGCACTCACCCTGAGCAAATCTGAAGAAGTGTATGTCCCTGGGCTTCTATATTCACTTAGGTTCGCATGGTTTTCCCGCTGACGGCGTCGGCTTTCCTTTCTGCAGGAGCGGGGCTCCGGCCGGAGGAGGAAACCCCTGGCGGTCCTCGCAGGAGGCTGGAGCGCAGGAGAACTGAGCGGCCTTTGGTGGAAGACTGAGCTCCGAGCACTGGACCGGGTCCAAGGATACAGTCAGGGCTTCCTCCAGCTCCTCCTCCTCCTCCTCCCCTCCCCTCCCCTCCTCCCGACCCCTCCTCTCCCCCTCCCCACTGTGGGCCTGACCCAACTGTAAATGAAAACCAGACTCTGTGCGCTGTTGCTTCTGGCCCCGCTGCAGGCTGAGGTCACCCTCCGAAGCCTGTCTTCACCCTACAAGCCTTTAGCTGGAACTCCTGCAAACCCCAACTCTTGAAAAGAAATCCACCTCTTCCACTCGTCACCTTTTGGGCTGGGCCTCCGGTGGCAAAGAGAATGAATTTTGGAATTTTTTTCGCGGGTATCCATGGTTTTCCTGCCGTGTTTTCCAACACCATTTGCAGGGAAAACAGGAAATGCAGTCTCCCCCCTCCACCCTTACCACGCCCTCCCATTTCTCCTTGAAGTTTCTGAATCGAGACTTGGGCTATTAACCTCCCTTTCAAATATAAAAACCAGCAATTACCATCTCCTCGGCCTTGTGCTAAGCAGAGCTCTGTTCACCAGTGAAAGGACAAGAATATCAAGCTCCTTCTTTTTTAAAAGTTCTCTGCGTAATGATTCTGCCTGTGAGACCCATGGTCCCGTTCTAGGACATGGACGGGGGAACGGGGATGGTTTCCTTGTTCAAGTTTCAAGAAAATTCTTGAGAAACAAATTGCCAGGCTTCACACATTTCACAACACTTTGATACACAGTATCTCTTTTCTCCCAAACATCACGCTCCCAGCCCCCTTAAATAGATAGCTGTCTTTGTTGTTGTTGTTGTTGTTGTTGTTGTTGTTGATGTTGTTAGGTGAGATTATGGTCTCATTTTACAGGTGAGAAAAACCGGGGTTCATAGCAGGGCTCTGTCGAAAGCCTGGCCTTGGACACCCCCAAATCTCCCCTGCTCTCCATCCTGCGAATGTCGGTGAGATTCAGGGGAAATATCAAGAGATCTCTAACAGATACTTTTGACTTTGAGATCTTTCCACAGCCAAGTGTGGAGACTAAAGATATCATGAGCTCCTTTCCACAGATTATCCCCTTCGAGTTTAGGGAAGTTGGGGAGACAGCACGCGGGGACCATACCTGCTCCCGGACAGAGCGGGCAGCTGGTTAGACAGGAGCCACGGGCAAGGGCAGCGATAAATTGGTAACACGCAGAAGCCTGAGGGCCCGACATCAGGCTTTGTGGCTTCTAACACCCCGGGGGGCTGACGGGTGTGAATACAAGCTCTCCTCTTCACCTTCCGCCCAGGGTGACCCCTAGGTGAACTGTAAAGCATTTGCACGCCCCGTGGGGTGGGGCAAGGCTGCCAGCACCATCCGATACAAATCTTGTAGGGTCAAAAACTGCCCATCCCGACCAGTGGGAGGAGTCCACCTGAGGAGGGGCGGGAGCCCCCAGCAGAGATCACACTGCCCTGTCTCTGACCCAAGACCCCCACTTACATAAAAAGAAAAGACCCTTGTAACCTCAGGACAGTCGTCACCTCTGGGCCTGCCCTCCCTCCCACCTTGACAGCGTACGGTCCTTAGTAAACTGCTCTGTGCTTGACACTGTCCTTCTGGCTGCCTTTATTCCTGCGAAGATCCACGTGGGGAGTCGGAGAACCCACCCCCATTCACGCCACGCAGGCTCTCCCACAGCTAGTGCTCCCCTCCCGCAACGCTGGAGCCTCACCCCTTCTCTGCGCCCCAGGGTTCAGCTCCAAGAATGTCTGGTTGGTGGACAGGGAGGGAGGCCTGGATGCTGCCATTTCCCTGCCTGCTGCCTGTAGATCAAAGAAGCAATGAGCAGAGGCCCTGAGCGGGAAGCATTGTCCATGCGGCGTGTGGGAAGATGACATCTCACGCAGGGTCCCCACTGCAAGGCAGGTGTGCACTTGGGCCCCCTGCCGTCTGCAAGCTCAGCCCTGGGAAGAGCCATGTGTCCAGGGCAGGTCACCTGCTGCCAGTAAGGCAACTCTGATTACAACTTCCTGTTCCAGGCAGCCTAGCTCACAGAGGCTAAGTGGACAAGCGTGGCCTCGGTGTTCCCTTCCGGTGGGTCCAGCATGCTTTCGATCAAGCATGCAACTAGTTCCTTTCAAAATAGCTAAGAATACACATTCCTTGGTCTTAGGAAGAAGTGTTTGGTTTTTTTTTTTTTTTTAATTGAAGTATGGTTGACACACAATGTTTCACTGATTTCAGGTGTGCAACGTAGTGACCGGGCAAGTGCGTACATTATCTGTGCTCACCGCACGGTTAGCTACCGCTACTCAATG
Organism: Ursus americanus; assembly: GCF_024610735.1. Taxonomy (NCBI): domain Eukaryota; kingdom Metazoa; phylum Chordata; class Mammalia; order Carnivora; family Ursidae; genus Ursus; species Ursus americanus. The sequence continues at coordinate 104,199,265 of NC_142127.1, forward strand.
CAACCGGATTACAACACCGTTGACTATATTCCCGATGCTGTGCCTTTTATTTCCGTGGTTTACTCATCCCATAATTACTTAGAAGGCAAAGGCAATACGTCATTTAAAACAAGATTTAAAGAAGTAAAAAACCCCTATTCAATCAGGAACCATACTCTATAATATTTATTTATCCATACCTACCATTGTATCTAGACCCTCCCCAACACTGCTGGTGACTGAAGAAACTTCTAGAAACTGGTGGCAGAAACCTCCAGCATCCCTCCCCTGTACTCACCAGAGAGAGCATTTGGGCTCCTATGGTTTCTCACTCAATCACTGGGCTTTGAGATTCTCGCTGAAATGTCTAAGTCCCTCTCTGCCACCTGGTCGCGGGAGGAAACCACCTCAAATGTCAGCACCCACCTAAACACCCGAGGATCCCGAGTCCGGGCCACCTGAGGGACCTCTGAAGTCACCGGGTCTGTCACTTCAGCTTCCCCTTAAATGTTGCGTTGAGCTGGCCCTGGCACCTCGTCCCATATCTTCCGGCACAAGTTAGGGAGGCACAAAGCCCATGTCCCAGGCTGCCTAGTGCTCAGGGCTGTGGGCGGGAATTAGGTTTCCAGCTTCGATGTGATGCTGTGACACGGGAAAAGAGGCGGCAGGTGCTGGGGGTTTCTCTGCTGCCCTCTTCTCTGCTGGCCAGCCGAGTGTGCAGGCGCTAGGCACCCTCTGTGGGCTGGGGGCACCCGCCACGGCCAGTGTGGGTGTCGGCTGCTAATGGCTCACCCCTGCACCCGTGCTGGAGGCTTGTACTTGGCTGCTAGGAGCTGTCTCCTCTGGAGACGTTCCAGTGTGTGTGGCAGACAGAATTCTAAGGGAAACTCCAGCTTCTGGGGTGCCAAGGGGCCGTGGGGGCAGGGGTGGCCGGGCTGGGCATTGCAGCGCCCCATCGCAGGCCCGGGAGGGGAGGGGAAGTCGTGAAGGCCGTGGCAATGCCTGACTCCACGTCCCAGCATCCAAGCAGCAGCTAAGGAGTGTGCCCCTGTCCCTCCCCACCCCTTCTCCGTTCCCTACCCCGGGGGTGCCTGTGCAGGCTCTCCAGTAACCCCTGGCTCCCCACCTTCCAGAAGGGGCTAGAGGAGAGGCTAGGAAGTCCTGGGAGTGGTTCCCGGGGGCCCATCCCCAAGCCCATTCCACTGCCCCCATCTCATCGTTCCCCACCACGGATCCCTTTCTGCTCACAAGGGCTAGGGCTGTTTCTTTTTCCTGTACCGACCCCCGACCAGCACAGACCGATTACATCAGTTCTGAACTTTCTTTCAGCTCTAACAGCTGTGTTTGTATATATCATATGACAGACTAGAAAATCACGCTAGGCCCAAAGGGGATTGTAGATGCCACACTGCACTTCATTAGTCTCGATCACGCGAGGGCTTCTGTACCTGGTTGCCGCTCACGCCTCGAGCTCTTCTCAAAAGACCGTCTCTATTGTTGTTCCTTCCGTACCTCTCCCTTGGCATTTCTTCTGATAAATTCCGCCTGCCATTTGCAGTCTCCACCAAACCAGCAAACACATAAAACCAACCCACACAAATACAGACCATTATAACGAATTGCAACGTCTCATCTGCACTATAATATAATGTGGGAGAACACACCTGCATAGAACGCTTAATTCATTTTTTAAATGTGAAATGATTTCTCCTCAAATACCATTTTCATTCAACATGGAAAAGAGAATGTAAATAATATGACTGACATGACCTTGAAGTTGTAAATGGCATCTCAGTTGAGAGGGAGACCCATTGACTTTGTGAGAATCTTAAGGAAGGTTATGGGCAGACACCTTGGACATTGGATGATTCACAACCAGCTGGAGAAGTCCAGAGCTCACCTATTTCCATTTTACATAATCCTCCCAGATAGGTTCCCTACCACCACCCTGTCCCTGTCGCCATAATAACCACCAGAGAGCTGAAGGCACCCAGAAGCCCATCACTGTGACCTTTGTCCCCTGTTGAGAGATGAGCTCATGATCGCCTGGCAAGTCGAAAGGTGCCTCACTGCCTTCCACACTTGAAAAGGCCTTTTCTGGGTCACAGCCAACACTCCGCACTCTTCAGCCCCAAGGATATTGCTCAAGACCAAGAAAGGGTCTTCCCGACAGGCATCAACAGATTCGGCAAATAGCAGCAGACATGAAGACTACAGCATTACGGGAGAAGAAGAATCCCACTTCTGCAAAACTGGCCCTAATCTTAAGACCACGATATTCCCCGAATAAAAGGACAACACATGGTCATCAGTTGCACATTAATCTCCACAAAGGCATAAACTAGAGCGGCAAATAGTGGCCCCTTCCTTGGGTGAGGGTGGAGGGGGTGGGTTCTCAGGTCAGGGCACACTGTCCAAGGGCATTTCCCGGTCAGCGCAGTGAGCACTCCTGAGTTTGCACAGACGGTCCTGCAATCGAATTCTGCGCTTGCCAATGCTTGGAAGGCACGGAGAAGGGAAAGACAAGGCAAGTTAACGGGCATTCCTGCCTGTAAGATAAAAATCAAATTCCTAGAAGAGGCTGAACGTGGATGGAGGGGAGCGTCGCAAGGCTTTCTGCTTGTTCACAGAGTTTGCGACTTCAGGGCCCATCACCAGTGTCTACACCTGCAGTGACATGCACGGAGTTGCCCGAGAGGCTGGAGTGCACCTCCTCGGACCGGGGCCACGTGAGATTCCAGGGGCAGCCTGATGTAAAATCCTCCAAAGACACAACTCTACTATTTGAAGAGAAGAAGAATCGTAAGCCCGACCAAAGAGGAGGATTTGAGGTTTCCACTGACCCCACAGCCAGAGGGCAGCTGGCATTCCCCATTCCACCCCAGTGCCAGTTTCAAGCCTCCTCGAGCAGCAGCGTGGAAAGCAGGAATGAGGCCCCAGGGCCTTCTCTGCCATTAACGAACCTCAGGTCTCGGGCAAGTCAGCTCTGCCTTCTGTGGCTCAGTTTCCCCAGCTGTACAACGAGTGAGTGGCAGCTGTGTCTGGCAATGTTGGGACAGGTCTGGCACTGAGCCCCAGGGGGGCCAAGGCTGTATGAACCATATTTGCCTCTGCCTGGCTTCCAGCCTTGGCTTCTTTCCCTGCCCCAGGCTATAAACACCTGACTCTCCAGGTTCAGCTCCCCCAGACCTCAAGCTCAGGGGCAAGGTGGGCTGGCTACCCCCTCCCGAGCTCCCCAGCACCTGGCGCTCGCACACTGATGCAACCCTTCCACTGCTCCGGCCCACTGCTGCTATCAGGCCACCGTAGCAAGTTTGGAGAGTCTAAAGCTAGATGACATTTCTCCTCCAGTCACTCAAGCACACCAGGCTAGGAGGCTGTGAGGGAAAACACAGTGTTCGTCACCATGTGCTTGATGCCCTCTCACCATGTGCTTCAAGAGAGCTGTCCTGTTCCTGCACAACCTTCCAGCACCACCTCCACTGGTCGATCTGGGGAAGAGCATATGTCACAGGGGTCCACACCGAGCTCTTCTGCAGGGTTTCCAGCTGTGCCTAGAGCCCGCCAGTCTCAGGCCTTCTCTGATCCGACGCCAGGAGCCGCCATATTTGCAGCCCTTCGCAGGAAGCCAGCCCAAGAGAACAAAGCAGAGAGGAGAGACAGGGAGAGAGAGGGCCACAGCTCCCCGGCTCCAGATGTCTAAACCCATGTCTGCCCCAGACTTTGTCCCACCCTATCCATCTCAACTTTCCCTTTGATTATGTGAGCCAAAAAATTGTTCATTTTTTACACTAATTTGAGTCAGGTTTCCAACCCTTGTAACCAAAGGAGTCTTGCCTGATGCATGAATAAAGGCTGTTCACAGGGCAACTTTCTAATGTGAGTCCTGGGCTAACAGATCAGTCAGGCCACTGCATAATTACCGCAGGAATTCCATGATTTCTTCTGCTAGAGTCAAAATGGACCCCATCCTGACTTTCCATGATTTTTCTTAAAATCATTTTTCTAATCAGAGAGGAAGGGAAATCTTTGTCACTGAATGGCACATGGACCCAAGAGCCTAAAATAGAAATTAGATGTTCACGAAAGCATCTGCCCGGCGAGACATGAGGGAGGGCTTTGAGTCCTAAAGTAAGTCTTTGACCTTCAGTGCCCGGGAAATACCTTGTAACATATACATGCTTGCAAAGAAATGCCTTACAGGAGGAGTTTTCTATTTATGTTGAACAAGTAAGTTTGGGGTAACATGTCTGCCCTCTCCGTCTAGGGGAATGAGAAGATCGCACTGAGCAGAAGTAACCCGCCAGCGTGGAGCCAGCTCTAGGAAAATTTGTGTAAAATTGCCCAGTTAAAAATACAGCATTCTTCCCAGAATTCCGTGAGCTATAAACCAGGCTCAACCGATTAATTTTAAGGATGTCAAACCCAAATGTGAGACAAGCCAAGAAACTTTCGCAGTTGATTGGAATTCAAAAATCTCAGCAAGACGGTGTTTGGTTTTATAATTATCAGACTACACCAAAGTTCCAATTTTGACTCATTTTTTTAAACTTTGAAATATAAATTTCCATTTATAAAGGATGGGTGGAATGGTTTTGTTTTGTTTTGTGTTTTTTAGCGATCTTAACCTTAGGATTGATTTTCTCTTGGGCACAAAGCCAAATGTCTACTCATTTCAGCTTCAATGTCTTCTGAGTCCCTTCATTTATTCCACATATGTGTGCTGAAGGGCTCTTGTGTGAAAACGCTGTGCCAGGAAGTGGGGGTGATGCCCAGACACATCAGACATGGAGGCTTCCCTCCTGGGCCTTCTTCGACCCCAGGCGAGACCAAAGGAGGTGGTCTGGGGGAATGCACGGAGCGGATGCTTGGGGGCCACAAGAGGGCGCCCTCACTCCCTCGGGGAGAATGGAGGGATTGGATCACAGGACCTTTGATATGACAGCAGGTGGCTCAGGAACAGGAGGTTGCAATTGTTTCAGGAGTGAGCTGAGGCTGAAAACACAGGACTAATCGGGAGTCTGGGTCACCCCTTCCTCCCCCCAGAGGAACCAGGAGTCTCCTTTCAAGAGAAAGGAAACCAAAGATCCAGGCCCTGGGGACACGGGACACAGAGCAGGGCAAGGTGAGATGCTACGTTGACCATGGACGTGGTGAGGGCCATTGGGTACCGTCGCACAGTCCAGAGGAGGACATGTCCCTTCCCAGTCCCTTGCCCCTCTGCCTCCCTAGCAGGTAGCAGCCAGTCACCTGTACCACTGGAACTGTGTCCCGAAACTACTGTCACAAAGAGCCACACCAGAGGTTTAGTGTCTCTCAGCGTTAGAGGCTGGGAGTCCAAAACGGAGGTGTCAGCGTGGCCACACTCCATTTCCAGCCTCCAGGACAGGATCTTTCTTATCTTTTTCCACCTCCAGAGATAGCAGGTGCTCCTTGGTTTGTGACATCATGACCGCAGGCTCTATCTCTGTGGTCACATGGCCTCTCGCTGGACGTGTCTGTCTCCTAAGGACACCTGTCATATTGGATTGGGGGCCACCCCACCCCAGTGTGCCTTTCCCCCTAACCAATCACTTCTGCAACAACCTTACTCCAAAGATCACATTCTGAGGTTCTGGGGACTAGGACTTGAACATGTCCTTTTTTGGGAGATACAGTTCAACCCATAACACTGTCCTGGCAGAAACCAGAAAGTTCCTCCATAGAGAAACGCACTGAGCTTCAGAGGCTAATCAATGGAGTCCCACAGAAAAATAGGTGGTCCTCACGCCGCTGAGAAGTTCCTGTTCCCACAAGCTGCACCTGTGAACATTTTCATGGCCCATTCTTAAATACGGACCACCAGTCAAGCCCTCCAGGAAAACTCATCAATAAGAAATAGACAAACAACCAACAGAAATTATTTAATTAGTTAGTTCTTTGATTAAGGAACTTAGAGGCAATGGAGATAGTGCAGGAAGTAGAGAAAACTTTCCAGAGGTTAATAATGAACATTCATAGAAAGCAAAGAAGAAATATTGCATCTAGGAAACAAGAAAAGGACGCTGTTTTTTAAATGAGAATATTTACTGAATAAGAAATCTTTTAGAAGTTAAAAACACCACAAGAAATCTCACTTATGTGTGGATTCTAAAAAAAGCCAAACTCACAAAAGCAGAGAACGGTGCCAACTAGGGGCTGAGGGGGTGGGGGACCCGGGGAGAAGTTGGTTCAAGGGCACAAACGTAGTTTTAAGAAAAGTTCCAGGGGCGCCTGGGTGGCACAGTGGTTAAGCGTCTGCCTTCGGCTCAGGGCATGATCCCAGCGTTCTGGGTTCGAGCCCCACATCAGGCTCCTCTGCTATGAGCCTGCTTCTTCCTCTCCCACTCCCCCTGCTTGTGTTCCCTCTCTCGCTGGCTGTCTCTATCTCTGTTAAATAAATAAATAAAATCTTTAAAAAAAAAAAAAAAGAAAAGTTCCAGAATCTGGGGGTGTACCACATGGTGACGATAGTTAATAACACTGTATAGTATACTTGGAATTTGCTAGAGAGTTGGTCTTAAGTATTGTCCACATACACACACACACACACACACACACACACACTGGGAACTACGTATGGATATGTTAATTAGTCTGATTGTGGTCATCGTTTCAAATATATATGTATATCAAAACATGTTTTACACCATGAATATATACAATTTTTATTTGCAAAAAATCTGGAAAAAATCTGGGAAAAAGTGTCATAACAAAACTAAAAAAAAAATCAATATAAGATTTTGGTGGATTAAGTAGAAGAAATCCCTCAGAGAGTATAACCAAAAATCCAAGAGAGAGAAAATAAAACAGGAAAGACAAGGAAATTACAGGTCCACCCGGGAGGCCCAACATCTGAGAAACAGAATCACAGAATGAAAGAACAGAAAACCATAGGGAGGAAATTATCAGATAAATAATATTTTTAAAAATACCGGAATTGAAGGGTATAAGTTTCCAGCCCGAACATTGAAACAGTGAAAAAAGAAGGACATTTGTCAAGGCACATCACTGTGACATTTCACAAACACAGACAGTAGAGAAAAAGATCCTAAACCCTTACTGAGCTAGAATGCCAAATCAAAGGTGGGAGTTCTATACGAAGCATTAGGGATGGAAAGACCTGTCAGACATTCTCAGGAGCCACGCTGGAAACAAGGCAACGATGGGGCAATGCCTTCAAAAGTCTGCGAGAAGTAAATATCTCCACCCTCGAAGGCTACACCCAATCAACTATTAATCGAACACAGGGATAGAATAAAGACACCATTTGGCCAGATCTCAAATAATTATTTCCTGGCTCCTTTTCTCAGGAGTCCACTAAAGGATGTACTCCACCACGTGGAGACAGAAAACCAAAAAAAGAGGAAAACATGAGCTCTGGGAGGTGGGGCTCTAACAGAAGACGCAGGAAAAGGGCATTTCCAGGTAGATGCTAAAGGACAACAGCTTGTACGGCCAGCCTGGAAATCAGGGGGCCGAGATCAGAGCGATAGGGTGGGGGGTTCTAAAACGGAGGCGCCAAGAACGTAGAAAACACATAGATAAGTGTGGTATTTGTTGATGATTGAAAGAAGCTTGGGGAGGAAACATGGGTCAGCCCCTAGACAAGCAAACCAAAGAAGAGGCCGTTAGTAATTCTCATAATAATGTCAGAATTGTTGAGCCAAAACCTATCACATGATTATCGACAGGGAGAGGGGAACGGTGCAGGTAAGAGAGCTAAGCACTCGTGTCCACAGAAAGAGGTCAGATCTCTGTACTGAAAACGCTGAGAACAGAACAAACATTTCACATAGACACACGGACGAACAGAGAACAAGAAAGAACAAAAAGAGTGGAAATGGTTTCGGGAAGGGTGGGACAGAGGGTTGCTGAGCTTAGTTTATAAAAAAAACTTTTTTAAAAAAGAAAGAAAAACCGAATCAGAAAGAAAATCAAGTAACTTAGCTCTGAATTTAATACTTTGTTTCCAAATTTTCTGACCATATGAAAGGCTGGTAGAATGGGAGGGGGTCCCTAACAACATGTCCCAAAGCACAATTTTTCAATTTGGAGAAATTTGCCTTAAAAACTTCCAGGCATAAATTTATGTAAACATGGTTGTTCCATTTTCATCAATAAAAAGAGAAGAAAAAGAAGCATTAGCATTGACACCCTTTCTTGAAACCCACAATGCCCTGTAAAATGGCGGAAGCCCATAGTAGTGAGTGACAACCTGAACAGAACCGAGGTATGCTTTACTGTGTCCCCATGTCTCAGCTTCGAGGGCACCGTGGCGGAGCGCAGTGCGCACCAGACAAGGATGGAGTTTGCAAACCCTGCCCCACACCGGCGTGGATTGAGACGTCTCAGCTGTGCCGTGCCATTATGCCTTCCAGAACAAGTGTTTTAATCATTCTTCGAAGACAAAGGGCTTATTTAGAGAAGAGTTCCACTTCTAAACATTTCTAAAAATATCTGGTCTTCATTAATGCCAAATGAACTGCCATTTCTGTGTTCCAAGAAAGTTTTTCTGCTTGGAAAGAAGGTCAAAAGACCATTTTGAGAGCTGCACCTCAAATGTACCTTGTTTTTCAGTGAAATTTATGGCAGCTTCTGTGTTTCAAATTATTCGAGACAACACATGTAAAACAGCGACTACAGAACATGACACGTAATCATCTCAACTGCATCTATATTTGTCATTATTTAACTCTTTCAAAAAACTCTCAGTAAGCAGGACTCACTGCCTTTGATGTAGGGATCCCAGCTAATGACCTGTCCATTCCGCCATGCAAAGGCAATCTGAAATTTCCAGTATTCTTGGCTGTTGCCTTGCAAGAAAAAGAGGAAAACACGCTGGGTGTGGTAGAGTGTATTGTGTCCCCCCACCCCTCTCCCAGTATTCATTCTCTTCCCCAGAGAGTCTACATTCCCTCCAGTTGCCTTTGAATTATAGCACCTACTTCCATGGAGATTATAAGTCGCACTGAGCTGTCAAGGCATGACAAGCCAGGCGTGACTACTAGCTAAGGTAGACCAGAAGTGCATCACGGATTTCCACAACACCAACATCCTCTTCCACTGCAAAACCAGTGTGTCCAAAACAGGAGCTCTTAGCCAGGTTAGCCTTCTCCAGACTGCAGGATGGGTGGCATAGAGCCCCTGCGGCCCACCCATAGCCGCCTTTACGCAACATGACAAAGAAATAAGCATTCAGTGTTCGAAGCCGCTGAGTTTGGGGGATGGTTTGTTATCGTAGCACAGCTGACTCACAGACTAGATGAGCAGTGGTCGCACCTGCTACCTACTGCAAAGATGGTGGAAGAGCATTCCCTAAGATTAAAGTGTTTGACCTGCCCATGCCCTCTCTTCCCCTTAAACATGTCCAGCTTTGTGTTCCCCCAGATCGAAGGCTGCCCTTCACTTTTCATCCGCACCCCAGGTTCTGGATGAGCTCTTTAAAAACTCCCATTAAAAGAACTTATTTACTGAAAAATGATTCTCCTGGGTATCTCGGATGCTATTACAGCCACTCTATATCATAGTAACTTTCCACAAAATTCAAATAGCCCAGTACACCTCAACTCCTCTTGATTTAATTCGTCCTTAAAAAAAAATGGTGACCAAGAAAAGTTATAATGAACAAATTTTCTGTAGTTGCTAAGAAATTTAAACAAATTTAATGTAGAAATAGAATAAAGTAAATAAAAATCATCACCATCCTTGTGGAAAGGGAGGGGAACAGAGCCCCAGAACCTTCAGAGGCAAGAGGCCAGGGTTACATCTCACTAGCCCACACTCCCCCCAACACACCCCATGAACATGTGGGATGAGTTTTAAGAGCCTGAAGGGTAGACAGGTCAAGGGATCATTCTGGCACACCCTACCACTCCTCAGACATGGATAGTGCACATCTCCAAGGGAGTTAGGACATAGCGCTTGCAAACCAACTCATAGCTCATCAATTTTCAGTGCTAGTCCCCACACTTGAGCTTCCAGATGCTAGAGAGATGGTGCCAAACAGACCCTCCCACATGCCCTGCCACTTGATTCTAGTGACATCTGCACTTTGGCTATTAAAGCCTCTGCAACTCAAAAGCACCTCGGTCCTTCCTGGCCATTCTAGGGGGTTTGGTGCATCCCTTTGACTTGAGCCCCTTCCTTGCCTTCTTCCAAAGAAACTGTCCCTCCCAATGCCAGAAGCTTCTCCTGGGCCCTCAGCATGGCTGGAAGTCTCCTGTAAGGACACAGTCCTGCCTGTTCTGCTCTGCTCTGTTAATGGAGGAGATGAGGAAGGCTGAGTTTCAGGTCTTGGTCCTGGTTTGATGGTCGGCTTTGATTTTGGTGCTGTTCACCACCCAATGGTGCCAACTCCTCATCTGGCATCAGGGGCCTCCCTGAGCTTTCATCCTGTTCTCAGCTCCCTGAGTCTGTGTGGGGAGGCCTGGTCTCTGGAAGGTGGGGCCCAAGGTCAGGAGGCCTCATCTGCCATAAGTTCTGACACTCTGCAGGGACATCTGCCACCCCCATCAAGGGACAATGACCACCATCGAATGGAGGCCCAGTGCCAAGGGTGTCGCATGCTTGCCTCACTTAACCTCACAACAACTCCATGAGGTCCCCTGGCACCAATGGCATCTACAGATGAGGAAACCAAGGTTTGGAGCAGTTAAGACATTGGCCCAAGCTCCCACAGCCAATAAATGGCAGGGCGGAGATGGGACCCAGACAGCTGAGCCCTGGACATCCTCCCAAGGCAGAGAGGTGAAGAAAGATAGCTGGGTCCAGAGTTCAGCCCTACAGGTGCCTGGGACAGGGATGGGCAGACGGGGACCACAACCACAGCCCCTCGTTTTGCTTTCCTCCTCCATTCATAACTTTCTCAACATTCCTTACTTTTCCCTCCTCTTAAAATACCACGATGTCTGCCCAGATTGATTCTTTAAGAGACCTGGAAGAAAATCCAATTTCTCAACTCCCAGCACAAGAACAGACGCATTGCCAACCAAAACCACTTCTCCTCACAGTTTAATTGAATGTTGTCAGCTGGCAAAAGAGACAAATGTTAACCCTCAGCTCGCTCTTTAGTCCAATAAATGCCTCTCGTCCCCCACAAGTCTGTTCCGACTGCTGGTGCAATGGAAGAAGAGAAACTCACATCATGTCAGAATGTGTCAATCCGTAGAGTTAGAGAATTTGAGAATCAAAGGCCCCCTGAGAGAGCATCAAGTACAAACTCTTCAGAGCTACAGATGAGGAAACCAAGACAGGAAAAGATCATGACTCATCAGGCACGGGGAGAGCCAGCTCCAGAACTCAGTCTCCTGGTTCCCCAACCCTGCAACTCGCAGGGTCTGTCTTGATGACCTTCTCGTTTTTCTGTGGTTCTCCCTGGGGGCTGCTCCATTCTCTCACCCTTAACCACAATCTTCCTGAAAAGAACTTCAAGTTTTTCTCTACTCGGTCTATTTTCAGTCTCACAATGTAGGCAGCTTTTCACTATTTCGGTCTTTGTTGGAAGATACTCTGCAATGAGACTTTTCTTCCACATAACAAATCAACCTTGGTTTTTCCTTCATGTCACCCACATCTCCTAAGTGGCTCTGAGTCACATGTCTGCAAGCTGCATGCGGAAGGAAAGAAGTTTCCTTTGCCCTTCCTTGCTAACTTGCCAGCCCTGGGTTCATATCTAAGATTAGAACATTTGAAGCTTCAATACAGGTTTTAAGAACCTTGGTTCGTGTCACAAGACTCCAAGATAATGAACATGTATGTTACCCAAGTTCGATGTACAAAAATTAAAGGCAGAGTAAATGCAGGGTTAGGGGCAAAATTCTCTCTCCCATTAGCCCCAAAATAAGCATGAATTTGTCCCAAACTTGGTAAGAACTTTCAGGAAAGACTGCTGAACTGTTCCATTGGACTCGGGGGGTTATGTGTCCTTAATCCACACAAGGAAAGCAAGCTTGGCCCCATGGCCCCACTGGAGTCCATCACCACCTGCCCTTACTGCCCATTCCTCTGTCTCCATAGAGACATGGGTTTCTCAACACTTTCCCAGCACCAGCCTGAGCTTATCCCTTGGGCATAAGAAAGCCAGGATATCAGAAACCTGGATCTTCATAAAGAAAGGAAAAGCATCAGAGAGGGAATACATGAAGGGAAAACAAAATCTGCTATCGTTCTTACTCTTAATGGATATAATAGATAATTGCCCAAAATAATAATAACAACAATGTATCAGATGGTTATAGCATGTGGATATGAAATAAATGGCAGCAAAGTTGTAAGGAGCAGGAGGGAGGAATTGGGAATACTCTAAGATACCTGCGCTGCCTGTGAAACAGTATAGAGTTATTTGAAATTAGGCCCAGATTATTTGTAAATTTGTATGGCAAACTCTAGAACAACCACCAAGGGTTTTTTAGGATGTGTAATTGATATCTTGAGGAAAGAGAAAATTAAGTTATATAAAATACTCAGTTAAAACCAGAGAAGGCATAAAAGTGGGGGGAAGAGAACAAAGAACAAGTGCAATAAATAGAAAACAGTTCTAAACATGGTAGATATTAATCCATCTATATCAATCATTACTCAAAATAGGAGTGGTCTACATGTGCCACGTAAAGATAGCACTTGTCAGAGTGAATTAAAAAATAACCCAAATAGGGGCACCTGGGTGGCATAGTCAGTTAACCTTCAGACTCTTGGTTTTGGCTCAGGTCATATCTCAGGGTCATGGGATCCAGCCCCGCCTCGGGCTCAGTGCTCAGTGCAGAGTCTACTTATCCTTCTCCCCCCCCCCACTGCCCTTCCCCCCATTCACGTGCATGTGTGCCTCTCTCTCTCTCAAATAAATAAGATCTTTAAAAAAATTACCCAACTCTATGTTTTCTATAAGAACCCCAATTTAAATATAAAGATTCAGATAAATTGACAGTGAAAGAATAGAGAAAGATACACTATGCTAACATTTATCAAAAGAAAGTAGGAGTAACTATCTTAATTTCCGACAAAGCAGACTTTGGGACAAAGAAAATTATCAGAGATAAAGAGAAGCATTACATAAGAAAGGAGTCAGTTCTCCAAGCAGAGATAACAATCCTTAACATGTATGTACCTGACGACAGTGCATCAAAACACATTAGGCAAAAACTGATAGAAATGCAAGTAGAAAAACAAAATCCCCTATTATAATTAAAGATTAAAGCTCCTCTCTCAGTAAATGATAAATCAATTAAACAAATGATAAAGATGTAGGTAACAGATAATCAGTAAAGATACAGATGAACATCACTATCAATTACCTTGATCTAATTGATATTTTTAAAATACTCCAGCAAACAGAATAAACATTTTTCTCAAACTCATATGGAAAATTCACAAAGATAGGCCACAGTTTGGGCCATAAACATACTTCAGCAAATTTAAAAGAATAGAAATTATACCACATAGAGAATTAAACTGCAAATCAACAACAGAAAAATATCTAGAAAACCTCCAAATACTTAGAGATTAAACACACTTCTAAATAACACAAGAGTCAAAGAAGCATCAAGAGGAATTAAGATATTTTGAACTAAATGAAAGCAAAAATGTAATTTATAAAAATTTGTGCAGTGTAGTAAAATACAGTGGTTAGAAGGAAATTAGTTCTAGTAAATGCGTATATTAGAAAAGAAGACCAAAGTTCAACAAACTAAGTTTCCACCACAGAAAACCACAGAAATTGTTTTTTTTAAGTACAAAAGAAAATAAATAATAGAAACTAGAGCAGAAATTGTTGAGATTTGAAAACAAAAAAATTGAGAAAAATCAAAACAAAGGCTGGTTCTTTGAAAAGATCAACAGAATTTATAAACTTCTGGTTAAGCTAATCAGGAAAAAAGAGAGAATACACAAATTACCAATATCAGAAATTAAAGACGTATCATCAGGACTGATCCCATGGTTGTTAAAAGAATAATGAAGGAATACTTTAAACAACTCCATGCCCACAGATTTGATAACGTAGATAAAAGGGACCAATATCTTGGTCCAACACAAACTACCAAAATGTACACAGGAAGAAATAGGTCATCTGATTAGGCCCATATCTATTAAGGAAATGAGCTCATTAGCTAACATCGTTCCAGTAAAGAAGGCACTAGACCCAGATGGTTTTACTGGTGAATTCTACCAAACAGTTAAGGAAGAAATGATACCAATTCCCTATAATTCTTTCCACAAAATAGAAGCAGAAAGAATACTTTGGAACTCATTTTATTAATCCAGCTTTACCCTAATATCAAAACTAGATAAAGTCATTACAAGAAAGGAAAACTAGAGACCAGCATCTTTCATGAACATAGATGCAAAAATCCCTAACAAAATATTAGTAAAATGAATCCAATATATAAAAAGAATTACACACTATGATGAAATGGGATTTATTTAGGAAATGCAAGCTTGTTCACCATTTGAAAATCCATGGGCTAAAGAAGAAAATCATGTAATCATACCAATTGAGTCAGAGAAAATATTCAACAAAATCCAACACCCTTTCATGATAAAAACTCTCAACAAGCTACAAATAAAGGGAAACTACAGAAAATCTACTGCTAACATCATAATTAATAATGGGAAACTGGATGCTTTGCCGCTAACATCATGAACAAGACAAGGAAGTCCTCTCTCACCATTCCTATTCAATATCACACTGAAGTCATAGCTAGTGTAATAAGATAAGAAAAATAAATAAAAGATATACAGACTGATACGGAAGAAATAAAACTGTCTTTGTTCACAAAAGACATGATTATCAAAGTAGAAAATCCCAAACAATCAAAGATAGCATCAAAAATAATAACATGAAGGGAATGCAAAAGTTATACTCTGAAAACAACAAAACATTATTGAAATAAATCAAAGAAGAATTAAATAAATGGAAAGACATCTCATGTTTGTGGATTGGAAAACTTAACATAGTTAAGCTGGCACTGCTCCCCAAACTAATTTACAGATTCAGTGCAATCCCCATCAGAATCCTGGCTGAATTCTTTGTAGAAATTGACAAGCTGATTCTAAAATTCATAGAGATTTGCAAGGGATGCAGAACAGCCAGAGCAATCTGGAAAAAGTAGTACAAACCTGGAGGACTCACTCTTCCCAATTTTAAAACTAACTACAAAGCAACAGTAATCAAACGGTATGAGTCTCGCATAAGGAAAGATCTATAGATTAATAGGATAGAATCGGGTACAGAAATAAACCCATACATTTACATTCAATTGATTTTTAACAAAGGTACCAAAACAATTCCAAGGGAAAGGAGTGATCTTTTCAATCACTGGTGTTAGGAAACTGGATATCCATATCCAAAGGAATTAAATTTGACCCCTACTGCACATTGTAACACATCGCATACAAAAATTAACTCAAAATGAATCAAAAACCTAAATATAAGAGTTAAAACTATAAAACTCTTAGAAAAAAAACCCAGGGTAAACCTTCACAACCTGGATTAGGCAATGATTTTTTAGATATGACTCTAAAAGAACAACAATGACAACAACAACAATAAATTGAATTTCATCAAATTTAAAAGTTATTGTGCTTTGAGAGGCACCTGACTGGCTCAGTCAGTGGAGCACATGACTTTATCTTGGGGTCACGATTTCCAGCCCCATGCTGGGCATAGTGATTACTTAAAAATAAAGCCTTAAAAAAAAGTTATTGTGCTTTAAAGACACCTTCAAGTGGAAAAACATCCCACAGAATGGGAGAAAACATTTACAAATCATATATCTGATTAGGGATTTGCATCTAGAACATATAAAGACCCCCTATGATTCAATCATAACAAGAAAACCCAATTTTTAAGAAATGGGCAAAGCATCTGAATAGGCATTTTTCCAAAGACCATACACAGATGGTTAGTAAACGCATGAAAAGAACCAGCATCACCGGCCATCAGGGAAATGCAAATTAAAGCCACAGCAAGATGCTGCTTCATCACTGTCAGGATGGTTAGACATTCCCCAGTGAGAACATGGAGAAGGTGAAATGCTCATACGCTCACTACTGGCGGGAATGTGAAAACACTGCTTTGCTGAGTGCTCGCAAGACAGTCTGGCAGCTCCTCCATGGGCTAAACATAGAGTTCCCCTATGAGCCAGCAATTCCACTCCTAGTTTTATATCCAAGAGAAACGAAAACACACATCCACGCAAAAACCTGCACAAAATGTTCATAGTAACATCATTCGTAATATCCCCAAAGTAAAAACAGTCCAACTTATGAGTAGATGCTGAAATGCCGTCTAGCCCTATAATGGAGTAGTATTCAACACTGAAAAGGAACGAGGGATGGATACACACTACCACACAGATGGAGCTGGAAAACACAGTGCTGAGAGAAAGAAGCCAGTCACAAAAGACCAGGTATTGTACGATTCCATCTATACATATAGTCTGAAGAGGCGAATCTGTAGAAACAAAAAGATTAGTGGTTGCTTAGAGCAGGGGTGGGGAGGCAGGAGCTGGGGAGGAGGAGGAGAACGGGGTAGAGTGGGGTGGGACGGAATAATAGAGAACCCCTATCGACCCAGCAGACAAGAAGTGTGGGGCACAGCAAGAACAAGAGGATGGAACAGAAGTTGGATCCTAGACACAGCTCTCCACTCACTGACCATGGGGCTCTGAACCAGTTACTCCACCTGAGTTCCATTCTCTGGGGTAAAATGAGAATAATTTGCCCATCTTTCTGGTCTCACAAGGTTGTTGCGGAGGCTGGTTGAGAGGAGGAAGTGAAAGAGCTCTGAAGGCTACAGGATGGTCTAGCGGGGTGACAGGTGAAGAGCCTTGGCGTCTCATAGCCCCTCTTCCTGTTCTCTCTGCCTAGAAGTGTTCTCTTCACCTTTCCCTTCTTCTCTGCCAGATCACCTTTAACTATCCTCCTCCTACCGCCATCCTGGCACGGGACAGAGCGACCCCTCCTGCCACAGCGCCCCCTGGTGGGCTTGTGCTCAGCGTTCTGTGCTGTCGCTTCTATGCCCTGCACGTGGGACCCAGAACGCTGCAGACAGACATGACTGAGAGGAGGGGAGGACAAGCACCTGGAGAAGGCAGCGCCAGGCACCCTTTGCAGGGGGCACGGATGGAGGTGGGAGAGAGCAGGGAGGAAGGTGGGCAGCCCCAGGTCTCGGAGACATTGGCAGGTGGGTGGGGACGCTCCCGGAAGATGACATGGCGGTGAGTAAGGGTGGAAGCAAGCAAGGAGAGCCAGCTCACCTCCCACCCGCCCACCGCAGCCACAGCCCTGGAGGGGCTAAGCCCTGAGCTGGGGCTGATGAGGCATCCTGGGAGGAGCAGACAGACTGCCAGGCAGCCATTCATAGCAACTGGCACAGGCACGCCCGCTGCACTGCCACCTCAGCCCTCCCTCCTCCCTCCTCCCTCCAGGGGCTCGGTAACGGGATACTCACCGAGGAAGCTGTTAGCAAGGGTGGCCACTGATTCATGGTTTACAAGCAACGGTGAAGTTCTTTTTCCACTGGTTGCAACAGCCTAGGTGCTGTAAACAGTAACTGTGACCATGCCAGTGGGTCCCCACCGCACCCTCCCCTCGTCTGACCTCTCCAGCCCTGAGCAGCCTCCTCACCACCCTGCAGCGGCTGTGTGCTGGAGAGGCACGTGGGGACGCTCGAAGAGACACCGAAGACACAGCGAGGCAGCAGGTGGTTTTTTTAAAGATTTTATTTATTTATTTGACAGAGAGAGAGAGCACAAGCAGGGGAAGGGGCAGAGGGAGAAGCAGGCTCCCCTCTGAGCAGGGAGCCCAATGTGGGACTCGATCCCAGGACCCCAAGATCATGACCTGAGCTGAAGGCAGACGCTTAACCTCCTGAGCCATCCAGGCACCTTGACATGCATGGGTTTTTAAAAATCACTTGCACTATCCCAAACTGATCAAAGGAGTTTACAATGCTGTGATAAGCTATCCCCTCTCCTGGTCCTTCAGGCCTCAAGAGCACAGGACGGCAGAGGCTCCCTGGGGCTGATGCAGCCTGTGGCCGTGTCTGTCATTACCGGTCGGCAGAGAGCGCCTCCGGGGACCCCAGCCGCCCAGCCCATGAAGTGCCTTCTTCACCCTGCATCCAGCGTCTCGGGCACAGCTACAAAAAGCCATCTCGAAGACCATGTTCTATGGATCAACACGACAGAAGCCACGTGATCAGTTCTTCACATAATTAATTTTCAAAGAAATTTTACTTCTCTTGATCTCGATCTTGCAGCCCATTCTCCCAGCTGATCTCTCCTTTTCTCTTATTCCGATTACCTTTTATAAAGTGTTATGTGGGGGCGCCTGGGTGGGTCAGTCGGTTTCAGCTCAGGTCATGATCTCGGGTTCGTGGGATGGATCCCTGCATTGGGCTCCAGGCGCAGCAGGGAGTGGGCTTGAGATTCTCTCTCCCTCTGCCCCTCCCCCTGCTCATCCTCTCCTGCTCTAGCTCCCTCTCTCAAAAAAATAAAATAAGATAAGATAAGATAAAATAAAATAAAAAAACAAATAAAGGTTTATGTGTATGTGTGGTAAAGAATCTCAATGCCTTTAGGAAATCTCAATATATAAATTCTAAAAGATTATATATATCATATATAATAACATATAAGTAATATTATATATTTTAAATATAATATGTATAAATGTACAAATAGAGAATATATGTTTATTATATTTAATATACAAATTAAAATGTTAAATAAATATATATAAATTTATTATATTATGTTATATTATATATTTTTTAAAGATTTTGTTTATTTACTTGAGAGAGCGAGAGAGAGCTCAAGCAGGAGGAGCAGCAAAGGAAGAGGCAGAAGCAGAGGGAGCGGGAGAAGCAGGCTCCCCGCTGAGCAGGGAGCCCGATGCGGGGCTCGACCCCAGGCCCCTGGGATCATGAATCAAGCTGAGGGCAGATGTTCAACCAACTGAGCCACCCAGGCATCCCTACATTATATTATATTAACCAGTGTATCGTTTAATTAAATAGAGTATGTAGGTTCTCAAAACCAGTTACATACAATCTTCCCTGGGATATTTCCTGCCCAGAAGTGCTGATCGAGGTACCCGTAGCGTTCTGGAACCCTGAAGGATTTCAGGCCGAGGCCCAGGTGCTCGGGGCTGGCCATGTCCTTCCTTCCCCATGGGCTCCATCTGGCATGCCACAAGGGTTCAGGAGGTCACCTTCTACTCTTCTCACCTCTAAGGGGGTCCATACATCTGAGCCCAGGCTCCCAGACTGGACCATACCAATTACACCTGTCAGACAGACAGACAGACAGACAGGTGTGTGTGTGTGTCTGTGTGTGTGTGTGTGTGTGTGTGTGTGTGTGTGTGTGTAGGGATGCATGGATATACCTCCCAGAGACAAGTTTGGGTCTCCTAGATGCTGGCTTCCCTCTCTTGGACTCCACCCCTCTTGGGAGCCCTCCCCCACCCCCAGTTTCTCCAGCTCCCTGTAATTAATTCATGGTGGGAACCACTAAAGAGAACCCCCACTGTCCCGCAGAGATGTCAGCCCACAGTGGCCAGAACGTCCAGCATTTCAAGAGAAGCTGCAACCCTCACTTTTTGTGGGACATCGCATTTTCAAATGTGGGAGCAAATATTCCTTGGAACAAAACACGTCCTGCGGGCGTCCGGCCTTCGCCTGCTCTGCAGATGGTCCAGCCCCCACAATACAGCACAGCAGGACCTGGCTCCTCACCAGGGGGGAGGGGCGGCCCCCAGCGTTCAGCTCCCTCCCCGCTGCGCTCCTCCCACCCCCCAAAAGCCTGACTTAAATGTTCTAACTGCCTCGTGGTGTAATGTATTAGAGCATTAACTGAATTATAAATGTGTCTATTCAAACAGGGGTCTGGCCAGTGAAATTTTAACCAACTACCAGATTTCCAACTGTTTTCCATTGACCCACATATTAAAATAGTAGAAGCTGTTGGTCTCCTGAGGTTTCTGGACAACCCTGGATCCAGCGGGAATGACGCCCCAGTTGTGGAATTTCGCTAGGCAACAGGCTCCAAACAGAAAATGTCAGCACTTCTGAGGAATAGAGCAGTGTTTCTGGTACACTCTCTCCCACTCCTTTTCTTTATCCAGTTTCTGCTCTTTTATTTTTACCACTCCTTTTAAGGGTCCATGTGTGCTTTTATTACTATAAGGAGTACTTACCTCCCCAAAATGACCCTTTCTGACTCACCATACATTGCCTAAAATTATCATGCTGGCCCCTTCTCTGGAATAAGGCTCTACTCTGTTGAAAGGCCCGCCTTGGAAGGGCAATGAACTTGCGCTTCATCGGGGGGTCTGGGTGTTAAGGAGTACTGCAAGAGAGTATCAAGGCAGCGTTCGATGGCCAGACAACTAGTCAACCCAGAGGAAGGCCAGCGCAGGGGGGAAGCAAGGCCAATGTCAAGGTCCAGCCAAGGGTATGCAAGCCTGGAGAAGGACTCAGGCACCAGCATCACCCAAAGGGGCCCTCCTCCACCCAGGAGAAGCCAGTCTGCCACTGGACTCCTTCTGTGCCACGCAGAATATAAGCATCTGCTAAGTGAATAAAAATTCACTTCATCTAGTTTATTATCCTTCCGTTGAATGTCAGAGCAGAATGGCTCCCTGGAGACCCAAGAGGTGGCTGCATCCCCTTGTCTTCTCCTACAAGTCTCCGCAGAGAACTCACTCTACAGGGATTGACGTTGGAAAAGGAGCGTGTGGGGAGTTTAGGGAGCGTTGTGGGCTGAATGGTGGTCCCCCAAATGATATGTCCATATCCTAAACCCCAGAAACTCAGAACATGACTTTATTTGGGAAAAGGTCTTTGCAGATATAATTAAGGATTTTGAGATGAGTACACTTTGGATTACCTGGTGGGCCCTATGCAATGAACAAGAGAGAAGCCACGGAGAGGAGAAGAACATGGACACAGAGAAGGGCCTGATGCGGCCACAAACCAAGGGCCACCCAAGACTGGAGCCCCAGGAGCCGCAAGGGGCAAAGGAGAACCCTCCCCGAGAGCCTCTGGAAGGAGCACAGCCCGGCTGACACTTTCATTTCAGACTTCCAGCCTCCGGAACTGTGAGAAAATAAATTTCTGTTGTTTTAGGCCCCCAACTTTGTGGCGATTTGTTATAGAAGCCCCAGGAAAGTGCCCGAGGGAGCTGCCCTTAGGAGGGGTCTCACAGGCCCCTTCCCAGCGAGGATGCGAGGTCACTTGGGTGTAGACGGTCAGCTGTGGAGACTGACAGCAGGGGTCCCTAACGAACAAACGGCTGGCCTCCAGGTCACCCTACACGGGACCTTCCGTCAGCATCCGGAGTCTATACTATCTATCCAGATATATACAAGTCTATACACGTGCCTGACACAGAGGTCAAAGACCACAGAGAATCAACACGAGTAGGGAAAAAGGGAAACAAGAAAGCGACAGAACAAACCTTCAGAGAATCTACATAAACTCTCAGAGAACAAGGTAAAATAATGGGTTCTTAAAACAAGCATACTACTCAAAAACGTGTTTTTTTTTTTTATCAGAGTAATATTGATCCCTCGATAGTTAAAAATAGGATGAGAACCAAACCACGAGAGTGATAGAAACAAAGTTGAGGGCGGTCTGGGTGGCTCAGTTGGTTAAGGGTCTGCCTTCGGCTCAGGTCATGATGTCAGGGTCCCCGGATCGAGCCCCACCTGGGGCTCTCTGCTCAGCAGGGAGTCCACTTCTCCCTCTGTTGCTGCCCCTCCCCCCACTCATGCTCACCCTCTCTCTCTCTCTGTCTCTCAAATAAATAAATAAAATCTTAAAAAAAAGAAAAGAAAAGAAACAAAATTGAGGAAACTGCCAAGAAGGCAGAACAAAAATACAAGGAATTTGCAGCAAAGGCACAAAGATGAGCCCACAAAAGGGCCAGTCAGCCCCGAAGTCCTGAAGGGGGACGGAAATGAAGAAAGAAGCAGCAGAGGGAGACATCAGAATTGAGGGACTCGAGTGAACAGACTGAGGGGCCTGACTGCAGCCACCGACCCTTGGGGTGACTCCCAGACCCCATTTTGTGAGTGGGTACTGCCTGCCCGTCTTTGCTCTGCCCCTCCCTGCACCGCACCCCTGCCCTGCGTGAGGCATCAGCCCACGTATTTTATGATTACACTAAATGATAACATTGACATGCTTTCCCGTTGAGCTAATTGCCCCGAAATCGAATCCGAACGTTAAACGTGCGTGCCTGCCCCACGTAAATAGCTTCCCTCCGCGCTTCTCCCCCCAGAAGGCCCGCAGTCCCAGTGAAAGGACACTCACTCTCTGCACGCGGGTCCTTTCCACACCCCACATGTTGCTCCCCCACGTCTCTGAGACACCCCACATCCCGCCCGTCCCTCCTCCGCCCTGGCCTCCCTCCCCGAGGCCTCCTGGGGGGCCTGGCCGCCGCCTGAGGACAGCTGGCCGCCACCATCCTGGGCTGGTGGGGTGCCCGGCTCTCCCCAAGAAGGCAGGCCAGCCTCCTTCCCCAGCCTCTCCTTCTTCAGGGGTCTGTCCTTCAGGGGATTCCCTGGGGAAAGGCGTGCAGGTGAACTCCCTGAGGCCTGAGCGGGACGGAAGGGCCCCTGTCACTGCCTGGTCCCAGAGCAGCATCTGAGCTGGGTGTGGACACTGGCTCGAAAACCACTTTCCCTCGGATCCTGGAAGCGCTGCCCCCGGGCTGCCAGCCACCCCCCGGATTGCTGCTGCGGAGCCCGTGGCCAGCCTGGTACTCGAGTTCTTGCTGGGGCTTCTTCCCGCTCTTTTTCTGCTTGGCGATGCCTTCCTTCCCTTTGTCCTGTTCTCCCTTGCTGGCCTCTTGGGGCAGGGAAGACAAACAGAACCAACAAGGAGGAGATGAGGCCAGGGCACGTGGGCTGGGGGGTCCACCACGTGACCTGTGCTGTGGTGCAGGCCCAGCTTGGAGTCCTGCCTCAAGGGGGACATTATAAAGGAGCAGCTCTGGACTGTGGCCCCCTGGCCCCCCAGTCCTGATGACGCGGAGCCATGCAGCCTGCTGACCCCAGGACCAGGCAGGACCTGTGCGCCCTGCAGGCAGCCCCCCACCCTCCCAGCAGGAACCTTCTCAAGGCACCTGCCAGGAAACCCTGTCAGCGAGGCCTCAGGGAGAGGGGGGCTGTCCCCAGCAGCAGTTTCCGAAGCCGTGGCTACTCTCACAGGGGAGCTCCGACGTGGATCCTGGGGCCCTTCTCTTCACTGCCTCTGCTTGTCTTCTGGACTATTTTCCAGAAGATTCCCTCTACTTCTAGGCCTTGTACTGAGGTTCCTCCTCTACTTTTGACCCACAGCACGCTCTCGCTGTGACTGTTCTGTTCTCATAGCCCTGCGTTCATGTTTCATGGGTGCGTATGTCATCTTTAACTCACCGAAGACACTAAAGAAGCTGGGTTTGGGTTTGCGGTTTTATATCTGTTTTCTTTTTCTTTTCATCTTGCTGGGTTGGTCTTTTTCTTTCACTGTGTCAGTTGGATCATCTGCAAAGCAGACATGAAGAGCCGAGTTAGGAGTGAATGACAGGGGTTGGCAGCAAAGCCGTGACGGTTAAAATCCAAGCGGGCGAGCGTTCCCAGCTGGCCTCCAGATTCCAAGCTGGGCCTGTAAAGCTCGGGCTTCTTCCTCCTCCTTGAGCAGGTCCTATCACAGCCCCCACAGGGCCGAAGAGGCCAGCTGTGGCAGGTAACGGGGGGGGGGGGTCTGGGCCACCTGCTCGAAGCTCACTCCCGCCCCTGGTCCTGCCCTGGCTCCGTCCCAGGAGTACCATTTCCGTAGAGGAATGGACCGCCCCCAGGCACACCCAGCTTCATGACTTGGTGGGTGATAAACAGTGATGGGAGATGGACCACCAACTCTCTTCGAGGTCACATTCTTACAATCTTCAAAGGCAGTGCGGATCATGCCAACCCACCCAGCGTCCAGAAAGTGACATTGTTTTCAATTCACTACCTTTTTTTATTTTAAAGATTTTATTTATTTATTTGACAGAGAGAGACAGCCAGCGAGAGAGGGAACACAAGCAGGGGGAGTGGGAGAGGGAGAAGCAGGCTCCCAGCGGAGGAGCCTGATGTGGGGCTCGATCCCAGAACGCTGGGATCACGCCCTGAGCCGAAGGCAGACGCTTAACGACTGCGCCACCCAGGCGCCCCTCGATTCACTACCTTGGCCGAAGGGGGGTGAGGGGACTTCCCAGGCTTTCCACTCGGTCTTCCCATTATGATCATAATCCTCATTGCAGGAGTCCAGCTCAGGACTCGCCCCACTGCCACACATATCACCCCCAAGGCAGTACCAAGTGCAAGGCGGCAACAAGCAGCCATCTCTGCCGTCCTCGTGCACACCGCTGCCTCCCTGCTTTCAGGGGACTGGACACGCTTGTCAGGGCGTCCCTTTCACTGCGACACTCTCCCAAGTCACCCACCATTAAAATTGTTGGCATCTGGGCCGGCGTCTTGTGCGAGGCACTGTCCTCAGCCCACATACCATGTGGGATGAGACCCCCCTCGGCAACCAGGTTGCGAGTCATCTGGCCCCTACACCTAATTCTCCAAGCTCCACAAGCAGAGGCAAAGAGACGGGCAAGAGATTTATGGGGCATCAAAGCCGTGAAAAACACAAGGGGGAGGGGACGGGAAGGGAGAAGAGCCTTCAGACGGTGTTGCACGACGCACATCTGGCTCCTGTGGAAGGAGAGGGAAAGAGGGACCCGGGAGCGGAAGCCCAAGTGGGCCATGTGGCCCTGAGCACAGCTCGGCCGGGCCATCAGAGTGCTGGTGCGGAGGCCATCCTGAGCGGAGTCCCACATGGGCACCGAAAGGGTGAGCCTCGTGCCCCCGCTGTTGCCCATCACTGGCCTCTGCCCGCAGGCTGGGCAGAGCTGACTTCAGCGGGGGAGTTTCTGGAGGGAGAGCAGAGGGCCACCTCCCTCCCCCGCTGCCGAGTCCCTCTCTGAATGCTCTTTTCTTCTGCATGTTTTGTGTCCCGAGTGTTCCGCCTTGCTCTTGTCTCTCAGGTTGCCCCCTCGCCTTCCAGGTCTGGCAGTTCCCGGCTGTGTGTTCGTTCACGGGAGCAGGGCCACGACAGGGCCACGACGCGGCTTGGGGAAGAGGCTGGCGGCTGCTGGGCCTCTCTCTGGGTGATGCCAGGGCTCACCGTAACTCGGGACCTCAGGAACAGGGTCCAGGGGTGAGGGCAGGGGAGGGGGCAGTGAAAGTCAAACTGCAAGGGCTTGGCCCTGAGATACCCAGCAGAGGCCATGCCAACGCCAGGCCTCCCAAAATAACTCATTACATTCTTGAGCAATAGAATCCTTGGTCCGTCGGTGGGAGGGCGGTGGGTGCGTCGGGTGGTTGGGTTTGTAGGGGAGGTGGAGGGGTGCGGAAGGGGAGCGATGCTTAAATGGCAGATGCTCTGGGGATGAGGGGGTGAGGTGGTGCATCCTCACTTACCCCCTGTTTCAGGTCCACAGCCACCCCACGTGGGGCACCCTGAGTCCTGGGCGTCTCCAGGCTCCGCGGGGCTAGCACGCCCTCCTCGGTGCGCCCCTCTGCGAGGGTCCCCACGAGGACCCCCCCATCCGTCCGAAGGTGTCGAAATCGCTCATCTTGTGAAGGATCCCCTCCCGTTCTCTTTCTTTCTGTGAGTTTGTAAGATCATCTCAAATCCTGTTTTGGAAATAAACAAGCCGTAAGATCTGTGTTTCTCAAACTGCAACGGTGAAACTTAAGAGCTTTCTCTTTGGCCGCTTCCCCCACCCCCCACGGCCCTGACCCTGCTCTTGGCTTCACCCTGAGCACTGCCCCGCAGCTGGCCATCCTCCTTCTGACTCAGAAGTGGGATCGGGGGCCTGGTGTACCCTGTCCCACATGCAGTCCTATCCAAAGACATGCTCCACCAGCCAAGATGTTAGCAGAAGCAGCAGAGACGTCCACTGCTGTGCGTCTCAGGATGTCTCGGGAGAGAGCACAACTCCTGAAAATGCCCCTAACATACACTTCAGCCTGGTTCCCCCTGCCGATCCATGCGGGGGGGCTCCTGCCCCACATCCTCTCCGTGCACCCCTTCCTCTGCGCAGCCCCCCACCTTGGGGCTTGCCTCCGCCCGGCCACCACACCCCACGCTCACCAGATCATTCACTCACAAAGCGTCGACTAAAGCCAGCATTGTCCCAGTTGTCCCAGAGACGCGGCTTGGCCAGGGCGCCTCGGGGATGCCGGAGCTCGTACCACTTTGATTCCTGCAGGCCTCCGGCCAGAGACGGCCAGTGAGGCCAGAAATGGCCAGTGTCCACAGGGGAGGGCTGTCCCAGCGGCAGAGGGGGAAGTGCCCAGTGAAGGCCTCAATACCCACCCAGAGGCAGGGCCTGGGAAAGCACACCAAAGGGCTGGGGACACTTGCTGTCGTATCCGTCCCACGCCTCCCTCCCACCGTGGGCCCCAGGGTCCCGGCAGAGATAGGAGTCCCGCATGTACAGTTTACTTCATTAGACCAGCAGTGGAAGAGGCTGCATCCTGCCACTCGTCTAAATCCCCGGTTTGCATATAATTCTATGCACGATTATACAGCATACAATTCTTTCCATCACACGGAATGTGGCTTAAGTGAACATTTGAATGGCGCCACCCGTTCCATAATGAACATATTCAAGATGAAAGGAATTCACAGAACCCTTCTGGCTTGTGTCGGGACCAGCAATTTCTGGAGCCCCAGCGAGACAAGGATTTCTCAGCCCCAGGAGACCCAGACCCCTGCACGCGGCGGCTGGGCCTCCCCTGGGATGACATGCGTCTATGGAGGGGCCTCCAGGGAGGGGCGTCAGTAGCATGAACAGCTGAAGCTGGACCCACAGGCACTCAGCGGAAACGAGAGCTATGGGCGCCCCATCGGGGGCCTCTCCCAGGACTTGCAGCACAGGAATGAAGGAGAAATCTAGTGAGCAGCAGACGGGTCTATGAGAGCCCCATGAACTTGCTGGGCCAGGGGGACCCCAGGTGCGGCACGGTGGGCACCAGGCAGGGTTGTGCCCTGGTCCCCCTGGCGGCTGCAGGTCCTGCTGGCCCCCTGCCTGCCCGGCAGCTCCCTGCACCCCAGGCCTCTGGCTGATTCTGACCCTGCCTCGCACCTGGACCGTCGCCACCCCTACCCTGGGGTTGCAAAATGGGGGAGCCTCACACAGCCAAGGGCTTGGAAGCAGGCGGGGCCTAATGTCTCTGTGGGGTGACCAACAGCTGGGAAGGGCTTGGGGTCAGGATGGGCGGATCCTAAGTGGAGCTCCCCAGCACCTGCCCTTGCCGGGGCCTCAGCGATGCTGATGGACTGACCACCGTGTGGATTATGTTTCTTTGGAAAAAATGCATTTTTTCCACATATTGAGCAACACCCAGTCCTGATTCTCCAATTAAGATTTCCACAGATGTTCCTTCGGGCTTGGTTGTTACAGTGTTCAAAGCCCAAGTGGGGCAAAGGTATTCAGGGGCACGGGTGGGGGCCTGATGACCCCACAGAGGAGACACCTGGTGGAAGCAAAATACGGGTCACAGTGAGATGAGCTCTGCGGGCATAGCGTTCTCCGTTGACGAGGGAGGATGGGGCGAGGAAGAAAGAACAAGAGGGAAGGAAGAAGAGACAGAGGGAGGGAGGAAAGGAAGGAGGGAGGGAAGGAAGGAAGGAGGGAGGGAGGGAAGGAGGGAAGGAGGGAGGAGGAACTCACTTCTGCCAAGGTGTCAGTTCGACAGTCGTATGAGACCATAAGCAGCACCGAGCAACCTCTGTTAGTGAGCTTTGGAAATGGACAGGAGTCAGATGTCCTCCAGTCAAGGGTCATTTTTATGCCCCTGCCACAAGACCGTTTTTCAATATTCAAACTTAATTCTAACAGGCTCTGTTGGCTCATAACAGTCCTGTCATGAAGCTGAGGCCAAGAAGAGATTAAATGATGTGCAGGAGTGTCCTTGGGGGACACCGGAGCAGGACACAGAGAGAGGGGCAGGAAGACGTGGGGTGAGCCTGCAGACAGGGAGGCTGGCCTGACCCGATGAGAGGAGAAGGGAAGGAAGAGCTTTAGACCCCAGCGCAGCACCAAGAGTTTCAGCCAGGTTGGCAGGAAGTCCTTGTGCCCAAGTGGAGGAGGGGGTCCCACAGCTCTCGGAATCCGGCCTGCGTCAGAGCCCCACGCGCTCAGTCAGTGCCGGGCAGCAGCCATGGGAAGTGTGAGCTTACTGAGCGAGAACCCCCCGAAGGGGGAGCCTGTCCCAGCTGTGCACACACCGCCCGAGAGCATCACCATCCGAAAGTATCCTTTTGATGCAATTGGCTTCCTTGTTCGTCTGTGCTCGCCTCCACGGGAACCTCAGCTCCCCGAGGCCGGGGACTTCGCCTGCTGCAGCAACCCCTGGCCCTTGACAACGGCCAGACACCTGGTAGGTACTTGAATATTTGTGGAAGGGAAGACTGCGTGGAGGAAGGTCTTGGCTTGACAAATAATCATATTGCAAGAGATTTTTGAAACCATGGAACTTTAACTCCCCAAATTAGAATAATAAAGATTCAGATTTTTTTTCTTGATTGCTATCACAAAATATCACTTCTTTGTATTAAAAGGCAAAATTGCCTTATTCTCACGAGGAGTGTAGCCATCATAACCCATGGTGCTGGGGACGCTCTCCGCATAATTCTTTTCAGCAGAGGGTTTGGGAGACACAAGCTGTGTGTGGTATTATTTTCAAACGTCTGTCAGGCTTCCCAAAGGAAAACATTCCTTAATCGGGGAGGGGGAGAAAGAGACTTGATATCAAGCCACGCAGCCTGATTTTTGGCTAACAATACAGAAGTCCGGTATCAAGCAGCCCCAGGACCTCTGCATACAGCTGTCCTACCTTAGAATGTTAGGTAAACAGAGCCCTCTGCACACTAGGGCAACAGATAAACATTTGGAACAGAATAATTAGAAAAACCTGAAACCACCATAATCAGAAACAGCCTCTAAAAGCGCTGAATTTTAAGACAGGCTTAGATGATGGGTTTTGCGAAGAGGCTTTATTCCTTAACGAGGGGGGAACAACCCAACTGCACGTGCTAGTAACTCTAGCAAAGTTCAAAGGCTTTTTCATGAGACTTCAGTGTCTTCATTACTCCAGAAGGGACACAGAGTCCTTGACATGCAAAGGACATGGGGGGACGTCCAGATCGCTCCGCAAGGAGAACAAGGTTATGCTTGGAAATGAATGACTTTGATTACTTGTGTGGCGCCTTTTTTTTTTTTTTTTTTTTTTAGGATTTTAGGTAATCTTTGTACTCACCATGGGCTCGAACTCACAACCCCGAGATCGAGAGTCACAGGGTCTACTGACTAGGCCAGCCAGGCACCCCTTCTTGTGTGGCTTTTGATTTTGAAGTGGGAGGCAGAGCAGACGGGGCCTGACCCACCTGCCTGAGTGGCCCCCGACAGGCGTCTCTGTCCCTCTGTCCTTTTCCCTCCTGCTTCAGATGCTTCCTAGGCGTTCCGAGGACACTGTTCTAGGTCCCTCGGCAGCGGCCCTGGGCGATGGACAGTGATGCGTGACAAAGGGGCACCTGCTAACACGCCTGAGCGTCTTCCCTGCTGAGCAACACCCACATCTGCCCAGGCCGGTCGGGCTGTGCTCCCATTCATTCGTCCGCCCTGCTGACCACCTCCAACAACGTTTTAGCCATCACGGCCTGTACCCCATGGTTTCCCAATGGAAATGGGAGCCAGGAAGGTCAAGAGAGAGGCCTGGAATCACCAGCTGCTAGGCATTGCTGAATTCGAGCCCACGCCTGGAGGTTCCACAGGACTTGACTTGAAGCCACACATCTTGCTTTAGTCTAGACTCGCTTCGGAACTGGAGGTGCTGGGACATTCATTGTTTACGCGTCTGACGATGACTCTTGAGCTGTTCTTGGCCGGAAGGATGCAGAGGTGAACGAACCAGGGATGATCCCGGCCCTCCCAGCATCCCAGTGGGAAGAAGGACAGCAAGCCGACACAAAGCCCCCAGCCCCGTGGAGCTCTGGCTGGCACAGCACCAGGAGGGTGTCCCGTGCCCTCCTACACCCCAGCTTCTCAAGGGGCAACTCTCTCCTCCCCCAGAGGTCGCCAGCTGTCTAGCTTTCCCTGTGTGTCTGAGCCTCACTGTCCCCTGGCCACCTGTCCAGGCAGGTGATACAGCTGACAGGGAGGGACAGCGACAGGGAGACCAGCGCAGGCCCAGCCCCAGATGGAGCGAGGAGGAGGAAGAGGCCGCCCGGCCCTACCCCTGCCTCTGGAAGTTGCGGCACTCATGTGATCCTTCTGTCCCTGATCTGAGCAGACTTTCACCAGCTAGAAGAGAACACCCAGAAGACAAGGAAAATAAAACTCCCCTTCAGAATGCCAAGATGGGGAAATTTGTCTTAGTGCTCAAAAAAAAAATGCTTTTTGGAATAACATGATATGTCTGAGGCCCGTCTTTGAGTGGGAAGTTGTATTTACCCAACTGTTCCTTGTTATCTCCCTTCCCACCATGACAGGGTGAGGGCAAGTCTGATCTGTTGGACTCTCAGAGTTCTGGGTGGGAGGACAGGGCGGGGTCAAGGCCTTGACCTTCCTGGCAGCCCTCCCACACCCAAGCCTGTCTCTCTCTCCCCCTCCCCCCTCTTCCTCCCTCCTCCAGGAGAGCCTGTGTTTGGTCCCATCCTCCTGTTTCGACCTCGGCCAAGCGACGCGTCCTGCCCTGACATACAGAATTCTGGACAAAGACCCCGAGCGGGGGTCTCCGGGGAATCTCGATGTCTCCCTCCAGTTTCCCAACATCCACATCCAGCTCCTGGAGGTTAGCGCTTCTGTCAAAGATTGTAAAAACCATTTTCAGGAAACCCGAGTGTTTCCTGTTTGGCCCGGGCCTTGCTAACGCATCCCGCTGGGAGCAGGGAGTCAGGCTCGCCTGCTCGTGTTCATAGAAGTCAGGCCGGAAGGAGGGGCGTCCCGGGCTCCCAGCGTCTCAACGGGGCCGAGCCCAACGTTTCCGTCAGTTGCTCTGCCGCTGCCCCTTCTTCCATAAATGACCCCGGGTGCCACGGGCCCAGAATAGTCCTCCTCATAGCCCTCCAGCCAGGGTCACCACCCTGCCACATTCTGATGCCACAAGGGGCCGTGCCGTGTCCCACGCAAGGCCCGGTTTGATCGCTCGTTCCTCGCGTGTGTGGAGAACCTCGTCCATGTCGGATCCTGCTCTGCAGTGCCCCGGAGACAGGGCAGGACAGGCCAAGACCCCAGGCCTCGGGCAGCCTCTGCTCCAGAGGAGGAGCCAGACCAATGTCTGGAACCACAGGTGAACCCCTGTGACATTAGCCGGAGCAAAGGGAAGCTGGCTCCTGTGGGGACTGAGGGGAGTCAGGGACCTGACTGGAGTCATGATGTGGAAAATTCCAGAAGCTGGGGTTGAGAAGGGGAGCTGGATGTCGGGGGCCCTTGAAGGCCTGGCCGTTACTCCGAGTGAGAGGAGAAGACTTGAGGCCCGAGGGCAGAAGGAGCGCAGAGTCTGGCTCCGTTCCGGGGAGGGGGGGGGGGCTGCTGTGTCTGTGGGGGAGGGGAACAGAAACAAGCCAGGGCGTGGACACAGTCAGGGAGGCGAGACAGGCCCAGAGCAGGCCCACGAGGGGTCACGCTATGCCCTGTTCTAATGCTATGAAGGGACAGTGACCATCTGAGTCCTGGTCTCCAGTGGATAAAGTCTATCTTTTCAAATCCCAGAATGAACACACTCAGGCCACTTTCAAACCACGTAGAGTCAACACATTTCTGCTAACAACATTTCTTCAAGCAGGTGTCATGGTGTTGGGGAAAAGCATGTCCCCGGCCACCGAGTGGGCCCAAGGAGGTTTCGGGTTCTGTGTCATCATGGGTGAGGACCTGACCGGCCAGCAGCAAGCCCTGGTTCCTCCCCTCTGCCCACGGCTGCAGCCAGGATCCCCCAGGGTCCGGCTCACTGTCCTGGGGTCCCTGAGAAGTCCCTGGGCACGTGGGGTGAGCCATGGTAGGGGAGCTCGGCAATCAGGCCAAGACCCCGGGCCAGGTGTGCACCCCTGGTGGCTGGGGTGGGGAGGATGTGGCCGTGGCCACCATACCAGACAGCGCCAACCCATGTTTCCGTGGCTGCAGAAAGTTCTACTGGGCAGGCCAGTGCCCCACTCGTGGGTCTTGGGCCGCCGCTCTGCTGACACTCTCCACGACAGCATCTGCTGTGTTCTAAGACCAGTCCTCCCACCAGCCTGTCTTCGCGGACATTCTCTCCCTCTCTGCAGCCTGTCTTTTCATCTTCTTATGGGGTCTCTCACAGAGCATTCGTTTTCATTCTGATGAGGTCCAATTCATCAATGTTTTCCTTTTATGGGATATGCTGCCTGATGCCAAACCTCAGAGCACTTCACCTAGTCGTAGGTCCCAAAGACCGTTTCCTGTTCTTCCTAAAGTCTCGTGGTTTCATATTTCACATTTCAGGGTGGGATCCACTTTGAGTTAAATTCTGTATCAGGTACGAGGATGGGTCAAGGTTCACTTTCTGTCCACAGACAACCAATTGCTTGAGGGCCGGTCGTTGGAAAGACAGCCTTCCTCCGTCGGCTTGGTTTTGCACCGTCATCAGATACCAGTTGGGCGTTTGTGTTCATACCCGCACTCAGCTCGAGAGCTGTTCAGGTTTCCGCGTGGAGCGTGTGGCGCGCGCGGCTCAGTGCCGCCGATCCGACGGACGCACCTTAGTTCTCATGATTGCGGAGCAAAGACCATGTCCCTCCTAGGCCTCGTCTTAGCCCTTAGCAGCCTGAGAGCTATTGCTTCTCCCAGCCCCACCACCACGGGACACATGCGCCCCCGTAATGCCACAGGGGCTCAGCAAGCGTGCCCAACAGCCTCACCCCTTCGCCACGCGGGACCCACTGCTAGTCTGATGACGAAGACACGTGGGGAGAGATGGAGGGGCTGTCCCTGACTTCCTTGTACTGGGGGACCAGGCTCAGGTACCCCACTCTGATGTCAAGTTCTAGGGATCCTGACCCTTCTCTTCAAAGCCCACATCACTGGGTCCGCAAAGAGTCCCTCCCAGCATCTGTCCCTGGAGCAGCCGCATCTCCCTCGCTTTTAACTCAGGACCCCTCCCACCACAGCTGAGACCCATTTCCTGTTGGGTCCCCCACGCAAATGAACAACAGCTGGGAAACATGTCCGCTGAGGCTGACTGAGCAGCGCAGGGAGCCACCCCCCACCCCTTCCTGGCTCATTAACCGCTGGATGGGGGCAGGTTCCATCTCCCCCTGAGCAGCCCTGGCCCCCTTGCTGCTCTGCTGAGCCTTTTCAAACTGCCTCGTCTTATGGCCACAAAGGAAAACCAGCCTTGCACAGAGAGAGGGAGGTGGCCCTGCAGGGGGTCAGCTCAGTCCCTACCTAGTGAGCGCCCACTACCCACCACGTGCCCGGCGGGTTCTCTGTGCCCTGCAACAGAGATGTCTACAGCCTCATGCATCCTTCCTCTGGCAAAGAAATCCAGCCCCAAAGGCAGCCAGGCCACGGAGCAAAGTTCTGACAGCAGCTCAGGGGAGTTAGGCAAGGGCTTGGAGAGGTCAGAACCTACATGCTATGGGGACAGGGGGAGAGGAGGGACAGTCATGTTGGCTGGAGGACCAGGGACGTCCTGGAGAGGGGCTGGAGCCTGAGACTGCCAGGGGAGTATGTTCTCTGATAGGAGGAAGGAGGCATGCAGACTACAGACTATGAGAAAGGGGGGGGGGGGGCACTGGGGAGCAGTGGAGGCGGGGCACATCGTCCAGGGACAGGTTCATCTGTGGGGTTTGAGGAGCCAGACCCCACCCCAACTTTTCAACCTTCTGATGGGGACCATGCTTGTGGCACTAGGGTCCTCGTGCCAACAGGACAGGCGCGGTGAGACATCCCAGGCTAAATCTGTCCCAGTCTGCCACCCTCAAAGACACGGCCCGGTGGACTAAGGTCGCCGAGCACATCTTGAGATAAACGAAAAGGCAACAGGTTACGTGACAGACAGCAGGTGTTACCTGCGCTCTCAGGCTGAATGACCAGGCATCAGAGGGCTTTCACCCAGCCCCCCAAGCCCAGACCTCTGACGTCTGGACTGCTCATTCTCTGTCCTCCCCAACCCAGGTATTTGGGGGAATGGATGAGAATTCCAGATTTTGCTAAGGAGCTACAGAAGCGCCTCTCAGAGAAGCCACCTATGAAGTCACCAGAAGGAGCTCCTCGAGGGCTGAGAATGAACGACAGAGACTGGGAAGCCTGAGCACTCTCTGGCGCTGTGCGGCAAGGAGCCACAGGGGGCTCCTGGGGGGAGGGGGGGTCCAGGGTAAGGAGGGGCTGGAGGATACTGGCCACTAGGGGGCTAGGGTAGGAGAGAGGATCCCAGCAGACACCTTGCAAAGTTTCCCCCACTGTACCCAGGGTGAAGCCAACTGACAGGAGACCCTTCCCCATCCTTTTTTTTTTTTTTTTTTAAGATTTTTATTTATTTGACACACAGAGAGAGTACAAGCAGGAGGATCAGCAGGCAGAGGGAGAAGCAGGCTCCCTGGGGCTCGATCCCAGGACCCAGGGTTCATGATCTGAGCCGAAGGCAGACGCTTCACCTGCTGAGCCACCCAGGCGCCCCAGACCCTTTCCCATCCTGACACCTGATGCTGGTCCGGCCGTGCTGCTCTGAGAAAATACACCCCAGCCAGGTCAACATCGCTTCCCAGTCACAGAAACCCCAGTTGCAATGGACTCAAGCAGAAACAACCCCCCACCCACCTAAGCGGAGAAGTTCAAGAATAGAACTGGTCTTGGTGACAACCGGATCCAGGACTCAAGAAAGGTCATCAGGGCCCTTCCCCACCCCTCCCAGCCACATGCCACCTGGGGACAGTGACCACCTGCACTGGGAGCAGAGGTCCTCTGTCTCCCAGCACCACAAATCAAGCCCAGGGAAGACTCAGGCGGGCCCTGCTCGGGTCACACCCCAGCTGGGTGGGAAGTGGGGGATCAGAAAGGGCAGTCCCCAGAGTTCCACGGAAGATAGGACCCCACAGAAGGAAAGCAGCCGTCAAGAGCCATCTCCACACAGAGGGTCACGGAGATCTCGGACATGGACAAGCGTTCCCACAGACATTATCTCGTCGGGTTCACTGCTCCCCTCGGGTACAGGCAGGCCTGACAGCTGCCGGAGAAGCTGGCGGCCGCACCTGCTGCTCTCTTCCACGACACCATCAGACTTCTCCCCAGCAGACCCCGTGCCCACCCACAGCCCTGACTTCACAGCAGGGCCCCACTCCCGGCCTCGGGGCTCTCTCTGGACACAAGAGCGTGCACAGCCCCCAGCCGGTGCCAGGGGTCCACGAGCAGCCCTCCATGAAGTGCCGAAGCACCAGAAGGAAGTCCTCGCCTCCTTGCCTCTGGAGAGGGCAATTCCGCGAACGTCCTGCATGGTCCCTAGGAGGCCTGGGGCCTCCGTGGATAACCAGAGCGGTCACACACCCTGTCTCCCCACCCCACTGCCCTGCCTGCCGGACCACCCCCAGATAAACGACTTGCAGCCAAATTCTCAACTCGAGGTCCACCTGCTGGAACCTCCAATAAGATGCTCTGTACATACTGATAAGCTGTTGTCGATAAAGCAGATACAAGAAAGTTCTATAAAATAACTGGAGGGCACGTATTGCATGGTGCACTGGGTGTTATGCGCAACTAATGAATCACCGAACTTTACATCAAAAACCAGGGATGTACTGTATGGTGACTAACATAATATTAAAAAAGATATTATTAAAAAATAAATAAAATAAAGAGAAAAGGAATTTTAAAAAAATAAAAATTAAATTAAAAAAATAAAATAACTAAATTATATACCAATACCCTCCAACCCAGGAGGTAAATAGCAGGGCACCGCTTCCCGGCCCCGCCCCCAGAGACAGACATTGCTAATCGATGGAGGCCCCTTTTGGAGGCTGGCCAAACCCAGCAAGAGAGAGCATCACGATCACTTAGTCATGTCTGCCACTGGTAGAATAAATGGAGACGCAGCAAGGGCCTTGCTTTTTGCCATCCCTGCTCCAGCCAATTGGCTTGCAGAGCCCATAAAGCCACTCAACAAATGTCACTGTCGTCATGTCACCAGTTCCCAAAATGGCCAATTTCCTCCCCCCTCCCCCTGCCAGCCTTGCTAGGAGTCCTATGTGCCTGAGTACCTGCTGGGAAATGCCCAGTGCTCAGCTTGTCTCGCCGTTGGACAAAGGAAACAGAGCAGTTAGCACCCACCTGGGTGCGTGATGCGGCTGAAAATAGGCATGACTCATACTCGGCGGGGCGGGGCAAGCCGCAGTTCCAGCAAGCCCTGTCCCGCCCTAAACGCCACCAAAGGTGTCCAGGGCGCGGAACCGTGCGTCCTGTAGGTACGGCTCTATGCGCGCAGTCACGCAGCCGCACAGCCGCCCAGACACCCCGCCCCCAGCAGTCACGCGGCTCGAGGAGGGCCTAGGGCTGTGCGGCTCATGTTACACAGAGCACAGCCAGAACCATCTGGCCAGGCCCGGAGCCCACTCGGAGTCCCTGCATAAACACATCCCGTCACTTAGGAAAACAGAACTACATTTTCCATAGTGAAGAAATAAATCCCTAGGGGGTATTTACGAAAATGTATACTCTGCTTAGGGACAGCGTGGCTTTTGCCAATTCGCTAGAACAGGGTCTTTGCACAGCATAAAAACAAAAGAGAATGAGGAAAGGAAAGTCCAGTTAGGTCCACGTTCAAAATAAACAATCTTTACTGTTACAGACAGTCCCTGGTTTACGCACAGGCCGAGTTCCAGGACTGTGTTCCCAAGTCAGTCATTTGGAGCTTGACATGCACTTTCCCGTAGAAACTACGTCCGTTGGTCATAAAGCTAACCCATGGCCATCCCTTCCTCTGATAGTGATGGACGCCCATTACCGCCCTCACATCTCCACTTCCCAGCATCACCTCTGCGTTGCCTACGTGAGAAGGTAAATTCCGATGTCCAGAGTGTGTCAGGCAGGGCCAGAACTGGGGAAGGCCCAGGGGAGTGTGGGCGGGGGTAGTGAGATTTGGTGGCCATTGGCCTCTGGTGTGAATGCCAGCCCCCCTCGGAGCCCCGGTCCCCTCACCTCTGAACGGTTCCCACCTCACATTATTGCTGCTGGGTCATGAAGAGCAGCGTGGATACAGAGCACAAGTTACAGGGCTTGGCCCCGAACAAGAGCTTGGGGAGAAGCTGCACTGTTACCTTCATGTGTAGAAGAGAACTTGATTATGAGATCTGAGCATTTCGGGACTTGAGGAAATTCACTAAGTGTTTGCAACAAAGGGCAGGACCATATCTGTTTTACCCTAAAATGATCCCCAGGCCTGGCCCATGGCAAGCTCTAACAAAGATTGGATGGATGGATGGGTGGATGGATGGATGGATGGATGGATAGATGGATGGATGGATAGGTGGAAAGGTGGGTGGATGGATGGATGGATGGATGGATGGATGGATGGATGGATGGATGGATAGGTGGGTAAGTGGATGGGTGGGTGGATAGATGAGTAGCTGGGTAGATGGGTGGATGGATGACAGAGGGATGGACTGATGAATGAATGTACGAAGATCAAAACCATTCTTTCTTTTCCTCACCATTGCCTCTGGCTTGAGTCCAGGGCCCTTCTCTCAGAGACCCAGAGAGCTTCCTCACCCGTTCTACCATGGGGGGAGGGGGGAGGACACATGCATACAAGATCGTTGTCTACGAAGCAGGAAGCTCTCATCAAACACCGAATCTGTCAGCACCTTGATATTGGACTTTCCAGGCTCCAGAACTGTGAGAAATAAATGTCTGTCATTTATAAGCCACCCAGACTGGGGTATTTTGTTACAACAGCTCAAACAGACAAAAACAGGTGTGGACACGAGGCAGTGTGGCTCACCGGGGCCATCTTCAAAGATTAGCAACCACATTCACCCAGGCCACAGTCCTCAGCAGGTCTAGCTACCATCATTTGCAATTTGTGGTCTCCAAAGTCAGCCGGGCAGAAGAAAAGAGAGAAAGCGAGAGAGCTTGAGAAAGTACAGTGACTTCTGAATACGTCTGCTCATCGGCCAGAACTAGTCCTATGACCCCAACATGATTGCAAGAAAAGCTCAGGAATGGAGAGGAGTGGGTGACTATTTCATCAGCCCCAGTGGCCTCTGCCCCATCATCTACTTCCTCTAAGGATGGTCCCTGTGGTGGTGAGCACGAGCAGACTCCCATTCACCGCGGGTGGGTATGTAAACCAGGACAGCCTCTGCTGGAGGGCAGTGCGACCTGCCCAGCTTCCTGCTTGCTCCTGGCTGGGTGTGGAGACCACAGCGTGCATGGGCCCTCTGGGCTCTAGGACTCAGTGGGCATGACTAAGCCACAGAAGACGAGGGCTGAGGAACATCAGGCCACCAGCCTCCTGTCCTCTTTCCAGAGTATTCTGTGGTGTTGGCCAGAATAAAGAGGAACTCATTCCTCTAGAGGGTGGAGGCCGCTGGTGTGACCCTTCTGGTTCCCACCTAGTTAAGGAGAACACACAGTATCATTGTGGGAGGCAGAATTGGCCACACTGGGCAAGTTGATCTGTATAGCCTTTTCACACACTGTGCCCAATTCAGGGTGCCATATTAGCACAAAGGTGGAGAAACCAGATAGAAATCCAAGAACAACAAGACCGCTTGACCTATAAGTGAAGGTGGAAGGGACGGGGATTAACTCACCAAATGAACAGGAAATGACTCAGCATCAAATGCCTGTGAGCAGCAAGTCAAGAGTGTGGACATGGGTGTCGAATGGACCTGGCTCGGATCACTGGCTCCATCGTTTACCAGCTGTGGGGCATTAGTCATGTTACTTA
This sequence comes from Ursus americanus, assembly GCF_024610735.1. Classification (NCBI taxonomy): domain Eukaryota; kingdom Metazoa; phylum Chordata; class Mammalia; order Carnivora; family Ursidae; genus Ursus; species Ursus americanus. The sequence continues at coordinate 104,238,247 of NC_142127.1, forward strand.
ACCTCTCTGAAGGTCACGTTCCTCATCTGTAAAGTAGCCAAAGTCGTAGTAGCTCCCTCACAGTGTTCTTGTGACCGTTAAATTAAATCATGTGTGCGCTGGGCTCATGGTGAGCGCTCAGTAAATGTGGGTGGTGCTCTTGCTGTCGATGTTATTATCCCTATTTCCAGCTATGTTGGAATAACATGACAATTTCTACAAGTTATTAGGCTGAGAGAGAAATCATTAACAGTCCATCAACGACCTTGACAGATCCTTAGTGTGGCATAGCCAACCCTCCTAGCCCTAGCCCCTGACTACCTCTCAGCCTGACCCTACCTCACACCACACACCCCATCCCCGATGAGGGACTTACAGTTTGAACTGATTGGGGTTCTTCTGGATGAACCTGGATGAACTTCAGCAAACCGAAGACGTACTGAAATCCAAACACTCACGAAGCAGGACTTGGGGAGGGTAAGAACCAGACAGTTCTTGGAGAAGGAAGGACTTCAGAGGCCATGCCATGTACTCTGGGTTTCAGATTCACATGGAAGACAACCGAGGCCCACGGGAAAACAAATGGCCAGGGATGGCTAAAGTGTAATTCAGGGAAGCCCTGCTGGGGAGCGACTGATGTAGGGTCAGTCTTTCTGGCAACCTGCCTTCACATAATCCGATCAGCATTGCCGGGAACGAAGCCCTTGTGCCACCGAGTGCAAGAGAGGATCCATGTTTCATTTTGTGTTAGGAAAAAACCCTGCTGAGTACAGCAAACTCTCGGTTTTACGGGGATTACTGCTTAAGAAACATACAAAATAGGCCTTTACTTTAAAAGAAATCATTTGAAAGTTTTAAGCAAATAGAGGTGGCACCTGGGTATATAGCAAGTCACAAAGGGGCTTCATGGATTAATGGGGCCTAAGGAATGTGGCCTGAAGGGGGGGGAGGTTATAGAGAGCTCATTATAAATAGAAGCACTCTAATGAGTCCACTGTCCTAAACGCAAATTTCAGGAAGGAGACAGGAAATCCAAGTAAGGTTGGCCAGGTGTGACACAGTAGGGAGCAGGGAAAGCTGTGGCAGCCTGGAGGGGACATGATCCAGCTGTGTTCCACTCCATTCACCTGCCCCCCCCCCCACAGTGGGGAAAAGCAGGCCCAGAGCTGTCAGATCTCCACTTTCAAAGAGAAGTTGGACATTTGGGATTTTGATGAGAATTTTTCAGATTTTTAAATGAAAGTAACTAACTCAGAAGTTGTAAAGCAATGGGCAAGCCACACACAGCCCATCATGGACTGAGGCCCAGCCCTGGGCGTGCAGCCTCTGACCCCACTGAAATCCAGGAGAGAGACTCGAACATGCAAGCATGGGGGTCACACGGCTCCTCGCTCTTCTCTCACACAGATAAAGGAAGGGCTGTGTAACGATGTTCAGGGAGAAATGGCAAACCCAGAAAGCTACCTGCCTCTTCCCCCTAAAAGATGAAAATGTTGCTTAAGAGGGTACTTTTTTTCAACAATACATCGTTATGAAAATGTTCAGACACAGAGCAAAGGTGAAAGAATCTTACAGGGACTGTCCTTGTCTTGCACCCACATTCTGCCATTAATCGTTCACGGCATTTGCTTCGTCACCTGCCGATCCGTCTATCCACCCCCAGGCACCCACTGCATAGCCTCATAATGAGGTTCCCGGCAAATTAGCAGGGATGAGGTTTTGGAAGCTGTCCTGGTTCCCTTCAGATTCATATCCCCACTTTTCCTTCCTCTGCTCTCCCCTGAAGGGAGGTAGAATTCCCAGGCCCCGACGTCTTCCAGCGGGTGGGTGCGGGCCGACGCTGCTGGGGGCGCACAGGCAGGAGAGAAAGTCTGGGGTTTCTGCTTCTCTGTGTGTGTGTGTTTGAGGCGGCCCCCAACTTGACTACAAAGAATGTGCTAGTCATCCTTCTGGGGTCTCAGCTCCTACCTGACATGCCCGAAATGACTCCAGCATCTGCCAGGTAGCCCGGGATCCTGGGCTCCAGCAACACCTCCTCCTTCTCCATGTGCCCCTGGAGCCTAGAGTGGAGAGTGACTTTCTGCTCTTGCTCATGTCTTGTCTGCCTTGTCATTCGGTATTCCACTTCTTCCCTCTTTCCACCACCGTGGAAACACTTCCCTGTATTGTGTCCTCTATCTGAAATAACAGGCATGGATTCTGTTGTCTTGATTAGATCCCTGCTGAAACAAGAGGCCAGCAAATCATGAGCTCCAGTCTTCTGGAGGGCACAGGCCATGATGCAAGATGCTTACTGTGGACAACACCTGTAAAAGAAGAAGGGGAGGGAGCTATAGAGGAGGAGACAAACTCAGACCCACCATGACGGAGGCCACCAGCATGGGGAAAGATGGCAGCCATACTGGGAGCACACGAACCAGCCCCCAGAGGGTCCTGCATGGGGTAGAAAGGGTGAGGCTCTAATCCCCCACTTTGCCCAGAACCAGCCAGGAGCTACTGACGGGAGCAGCCTCAGCCCACACGCCAGAATGGGTCTTCATGATGCTGAAGCCAGAGGCTTACCCACGAACTCACTCCTACTTTCCAGCAAGTTCTTCCTTGAAGGGAGAGCCAAGTGTCACACGTCCATATCCACAACAGCAAGCTACTGCTTTGGAAAAACTGTCTAAATTATACCTTAATGTCATCTTGAGGGAGCCCCGCTAGAACTGAGAGATGAAGAATGGGTCCTGACCTCGAGAAACCCACTTCCAGAGTCTCTCCTCCATGGACACTTGTATTTTTTTTTTTAAGATTTTATTTTTAAGTAATCTCGACACTCAACGTGGAGTTCGAACTCATGACCCTGAGATCAAGAGTTGCATGACTCAACGTGGAGTTCAAACTCATGACCCTGAGAGCAAGAGTTGCACGCTCTACTGATGGAGCCAGCAAGGCATCTCCTCCATGGACACTTTTAAACAGGTGATTAATCACATGGGTCACAGTGGACGGGATGGTCGGGCCCAGCTGGAATGAGTTAAATGCAGAGCAATGTTTTTAAGAGATAAATCTCATCCAGTTGTCGACGGGAACATGGGAAACTATGCTCTAAAACTGATATCTAGGGGCGCCTGGGTGGCTCAGTTGGTTAAGGGTCTGACTCCTGGTTTCAGCTCAGGTCATGGTCTCAGGGTTGTGAGATCAAGCCCCATGTTGGGCTCTGTGCTGGGTGTGGAGACTGCTTAAGATTCTTTTTCTCTCTCTCCCTCTCTCTCTGCCCCTCCAGCCCTCTAAGAAATAAAATAAAATAAGATAAAATAAAATAAAATTGATGTCTGTAACCAGCTCTAGCCACTGGGCCAAAAACCTCCTGCTCACATTTAGGAAAATCTTTTAAATCAGATGTTACTTACATCTAATAAAATGCACTCATTTAAATGTACGTTTCCCCGATTTTTGATAAATGTGTACGTCTATGTCTATGAAGTCTACATCTTCATGAATTACAACAAACGCCTACAACAATGTAGCCACCACCTCAGTGAAGATATAAAACATTTCCATTGCCTCCAGAAGGGCCCCTTGTGCCTCTTCTTAGGCAACCCCTACCCTTGGCACCAAACAGCTACTTACCTAAACTAAAACTTTTCAAATTTCTGGAAGAAATGCCCACGGTACAATTGCGGGCCATATGGTAAGGGCAGGCTGAGTCTTCTAGGAAACTGCCATGCTCTTTTCCGGAGGGGCTGTACCATAGTACACTTCTTCCAGCAAGTTTAAGTGACCTGGTTTGCCAGCATTTGATGTTCTCTCAATTTTTTGTTCTAGCCGTTCTCACAGACAATGGTATCTCATTGGGTTTTCTTTTGCATTTGCCTCAGGACCAAGATGCTAAGCACCTTTTCGTGTGCTCATTTTCTATCTGGGTGTTCTTGTGAAAGGTCCATTCATGCCTTTAGCCCATTTTCTAATTGGATGGTTTGGGTTTTGTTTTGTTTTATTTTATTTCACTGTTGAGTGTTACGAGTTCTTTATATACTCTAGATACTAATCCTTTGTTGCAAATACCTTCCCCCAGTGGGTTGCTTTTCTTTTCCTCCTCTTAATAGAATGTTTCACAGGGCAAGAGTTTTTAGTTTTGATACAGTCCCATTTATCCCACTTATCCATTTTTTCTGTTTTCTTTTGGTGTCAAGTCAAACAACTCGCTCTTAGCTCTGGTTTAAAATATTTTTTTTTCTTAAAAAGGTAGTGGTTTTATATTTTACATTTAAGTCTATGGTCCATTTTCAGTTTATTTTCTTGGAACATATGAGATGTAGGTTGTGGTTCATCTCCTTGCCCACGAATGTTCACTTGTTTTCACACCGTTTGTTGAGAAGGTTCTCCTTCCTTCATTGGGCTGCTCTCACGTCTTCAGCAAATACCAGTTGGGCATATTTGTGTGATCTATTTCTGGGTTCCCCATTTTGTTGTATTGATCTGTGTGTCTATCCTTCTGCCAGTTCCATATAGTCTCAATTACAGCAGCTATATAATGACCCTAACGTCATAATCCAGTCTGTAAAAAAATGATCATTTGAACTAAATTTCTGTTTAACTTCTCTCAGCTGCTTTGAAGATCCTGCCAGAGATGGGACACAAGTGAGAGTCAAGACAGTAGCACAGACGGTCCTGAGCCCAGCCACTGCTGGGAGCCCAATTCTTGAGCAGACAGGAGGATGAGAAAGGCTCAGCAGGCCTCCCACTTCCCACAGGGTGACGGTGGGGTAGGGCTTTAGTCACAGGGCAAGAAGTTTTGATAGAGGCCCGGCCAGTGGGCTAGGTCAACCGCAGGACACGGGGTACATGAAGGAATTACAGCAGGGGGATATTTGGTGCCACATTTATGCATACATGGAGCTGTTATGGGAGGCTACTTACTGGTAACCCCAAGACTCTGTGTCTGAGGCATCTTTCCTGAAAAGAGGAGCTTCAGTCAACAACGGACAGGGAGTTGTTGGATAAAATCTTGGCTTCCTCAGCCCAGGCTGGAATAACTCCGAGGCCTGTTCTCCCTTACCTCCCCAGCCCCCAGCAGTAACAGGCCACAGTTGTCCGTGGTGGCAACCATCTTGATCATACACACTTTCACCCCAATCCTTGTCTCATGTCTCCCACCCCCCTGCAGATGCTTCCTTGGGGTGGCCTCCAAAAATAAATTGTTTGCATCGAACGTGCTCAGGGTCTGCTTCTAGGGGACACAAACCAAGACAGGGGCCCAGAGTTGACTTTGGCCTCCAGTCTGCGTTGGTGCCATACTGCTTTCACTGCGTTCCTGGATTCTTATAAACCAGCTGCTCCCTAAACGTTCTGATTCTTGTGTGAGGAAACCACCTGTGTCAGTGACAGCAGCCGTGGCTTAGGCATTTTAACCTGGAGAGTTGGGGGATTCTGGGTTTTGTTCTTATCTCATAAAAATGAGTAGTGTTGTGGCCTGAATATGTCTCCCCAAAATGCATATGCTGAGCCCTCACCCCCCCAGCGTGACTGTAGTTGATACTGGACTTGTAGGATGGTCTATAAATTTTAATGAGGTCATGAGGGTGGGGCTCTGATCTAATAGGATTGGTGTCCCCTATAAGAAGGAAAAGAGACCACAGAGCTCTAACACACACACACACACACACACACACACACACACACACACACAGAGGGAGGTAAGGCCACGTGAGGACGCAGCAAGAAGACAAACATTTGCAAGCCAGGAAGGAAGTGCTCTCCAGGAACCAAACTGGTGGAGACCTAGACTTCTGACCTCCAAAACTATGAGAAAATACATTTCTGTTATTTGAGCCACCCAGCCTAGGGTGTTTTGTTATAGCAGCCTAAGTAGGCTGACACAGGTGGTAAATAGACAGGGAAGGGAAAGAGGGGAGGGAGGGGGGACTCACAGAGGAGGGAGGAAGAGAGGGAGTTGGTGGGGAGGGAGGGGGGAGTTGGGAGGGGAAAGGAGGGAGGGAGGAGAGGAAGCTAGCTCATACTGGTGAAGAATCTGCGTAACTCAAAATAACTGAGACAGCGATGGAACTCTCTAGAAAGGCCAAAGCAGGGAGTCAGCTTTGATCAACACTCATAGGACCAAAGGAAAAGAACCAAATTAAACAACACATTAGAATACTAGAAATGCTTCCCTTAAGATCTAAAAGGAGAGACATGACTATGGAATTCTGCCATCTTTTCTAGGTCTTGCGGAATAAACTCCTCTCCACAAGTAAGCTTCCGCTCAGCTTCCAGTCACCCTAGTGGGACAGAGGGAGAGGGCAGGTGTGGCCAAACCTGAGCAGGAGCGGGCACGGGGCTGGCTCGGCTGCCCGCTCCGCGCTCTGCGCTCAGTGCGCGCAGGGACACACGGGTGCACCTGACGGGCTATCGCCAACTGGCTTGGGAAGCTCTCCCAGGAGGAGTGCTTCCCAGGTTGGCAAACATCATTCCAGATTTTACACAGGGGACGTTTTGGCAGAACCATTGCTGACTCTAGCATCCAGATGTCTGAAATCATTCTGCCTGGAAATCAAGCATAGACATTATGAAGACTCCAAAGACCATCAAGTTGAAACCAGATACCTAAAGACGTGGCAAGCCATTTAGCAAAAGAATATAAACATGAAAGTACTAAAGCATGCCACTTAGGCCTGCTCAGGAGAAATCTGTGCTTATAGGTGTCTCAGACACTAATGGAGACCAGATGGGCAGCCTACAGCCTTCCGAGCTCTCACAGTGGGTTGGGAGGGTGGCATAGACTCGCGGTGCGTGCCAGGTCATTGAGCAGATCGGGGGATGCTGTGGGGCTGGTATTAAGGCCTGGGTTGTGTGGCCGCTCTTCTGGAGTGTGCAAGATCCTGAGTACCCCCCCTTCCGTCCCCTGGGGCCTCCAGGCCTGCAGTCAGCCTCAGTAACTGGCTCCGGCCAGTGGAGGGCATCAGAGGACAGCAGGAACCAGTGGGCTGGGCTCAGGCGCCAGCTGGCCTGGGAGCCGGCCTTTGAAGGACTGCGAGTGCCCTGGCTCAGAAGGAAGCTGTCCCAGGAGCCCAGGGAAGCTGTTGGACGGAGGCGGGCAGTCATCGGGCTCCCACAGCATGTGCCTTTTGGAACACATGGTTCTTTCTCCCATTCCAGGATGAGCCACCAGCTGGCACAGACCTCAGGGTCAGACCTATGTGCTGCTCTCCCGAGAGAACTCCTGAAGGGCTGGGGGCGGGGTGGGGGGGGATCTGCTACCTGCGGAGGCCAAAGGAGCCTCCAGCCTGATAGGAGGGGGAGGCCTGCACTGAAGGCTCAGTATTGTGGGGCCGGAGTCTGAGCGCGTGGCAAGGATGGGGTGCAAAGCCGGGTTCAGATGGAGCCAGGCCATGGAGCTGGGGGACACGGGGCCCCAAGGAACAGGGAAGAGCTAATGGGGGTACATGTCAGAAGCTTGCTAGCAGACAGGTGAGGTATTTGGCTGCAGGGATGAGAAAGGCAACCCTGGGAATCTCTAGGGTGTCCATTCTGGGCCGGGGAGCTGAGGCCTGGGTCAGTCTGTGCTGGGAGGTTGGAAGGAGGGTCTCCAAGGGCAAAGTATTAGAGAGGCAGACATGGAGTCCTGGTGCCTGACAGAGCCCAGGGTGACTCCCACCCGAGGGCCTGGTCCAATCATCACCAAACTGGGGCTCCGGGGAGTTGGCCCTCAGCCACAGACTTCCCAAGGACCACAGCAGGGGTGCCAGTGCCTCGGTGGCCTTTCAGGAGAAGCCTCACAGCAGGGTGACAGGGAGGCCACGCTCAGCTCTGAGACAGACCTGAGTGGGAGCCCCAGGTCCACCTGCACTGTCCAGTGGCCTTTGGAAAGTCATTACCTGACACTCACCCGCTCTGAGCCTGTTTCATGATCCATGAAATGGGGGTGTTTATAGCGTGCCCGCTCCACAGGAGTTCTGTGGGGACCAAATGAGATCGTATTAGTGACACTAAGCACAGGGCGGAGCACGGTTTAAAGGCTCGGTAGCTGGGAGCCTCTGAGCATCACGTGGCTATCACTTGATGGGCAGCAGGAGCGAGTGACTGTCAGCTGGGCCCTGGACACAGAGCCTGGGCCCCACCCAAGGGCCAGGGCAGCCCCCCACTCCCAGGACCCTGGGGACAACTCTTGGGTGACACCTTGCCCCCCTCCCAGCCTGAGGTCATATTCCCCCACTCCTGAAGACATGGCCTTTCTCTTAGGCTAGGCAGTGAGGCCCAGAACACTACTTACCTACTCACCCCACAAACCTGGGCTGAGCGCCAACTATCTACAAACACCATTCTAGACACCTGGCACCCCGCTGGGCTGTGAGACACACAGCGATGGGAAGCCTTTGTCTCCCTGGAGGCTACTCATGTGACCAGGGTGGTCAGGTGGCTGGGATTCGGGCAGCGGCCTCTCACACCACCAGCTGCTGCTTCTGAGGGACCCCCAAGATCTGGGGGCAGAAAGTGTTGCCAGGAACTCAGAAGCCCAGGGAGAGGTGGGGCAATCCTGTGCAGGACCTCCGTTTGCCCCTCCGGAGGCCCTCCCACCCCCTTTCCATCCTGCTTTGTGGCCCAGACTCTGACCTCTACGGCCCACCTCTACTGAGGCCCTACCTTCTGGCTTCTCCGTGGGCTCAGCCAATGAGGGGCCCCGGCCAGGACCTGGAGAGCAGGGAGAGAGGCTGTGGTCTTTATGCCCCTCCCCCTCCGCCTTGTGGCCCTCGCTGTGCATACCCCGCTGGGCTGGTGGTACAGTCTCTCTTCCAGCCACATTCTGGAAACCACTCCCTCCTCTGCCCCTTAAGGCCTAAGGGCGCAACAGCTTCCCCTGGGACCAGCTCCAGGAGCAGGTCAGCCTTCCTTGCTGGCTCCCTTAACTCTGCCCACACCACTGCCAGGGGTGCCTGGGCAACAAATCCTCTGACTGTTTCCTGCCCAGACCCAGACCCTGGCTGGCAGGGAGAAGGCACTCAGGGAGGCCCACGGGGGGCACGGCCTGGACCACCCTTGGGGCCAGGATGAGAGAGTGTGGGCTCTGTTCTTGGGCAGGGAGCCCTGAGGTTACCAAGTCCTGCTGGGGGAGAGCAGACGGAACAAAACCCAGGGTGTGGGAGCGGGGGGCGAAGAGCTGCCCCGGCCCAGACTAACCGTGGAGAGTTAGGGTGAGTGACAGCTACGAGGGGACACCCACCCACCTGGGAAGCCCCCTCGGGGGTAGGTGCTGGGTGTGAACGCCCAGCGGGAAGGAGCCCTCCCCAGCTTCTCTACAGATCCCTCACTCAAGTGCCTGGAGCCCAGGGCACACATTCCCACAGCCACAGCGGCCCGGCCCCACGCCAGAAACCACACAGCCCATGACATGACTCAGCGGCCCACAGAGACAGCCATTGTTCCCTGGGAAATGGCGGGCCCAGGTCCCACCCCTTCACGTCCTGAGAACTAGAAGTCACGTCTGGCCCCTTCTCCCCCCCAGGCCCCCCGGGCCACCCACCTGCGGTCTCTGCCCTTCAGCTGTGGCCCCTCCAGGAGGCTGGGACGGGGCTCTGCGGGTGGTTCGGGCCAGAAAGGGAGGCTGGGTGTTCCTAGCAGTAGCTGCTAATCGGGGTTGGGAGAGAGGGGGAGCCCTGAACAGGCAGCCCCAGGCAGCTGGGGGCGGGCCCCTGGAGGCCTCTGCAGGCCTTGAGGTCCTGGGGCTGTGAAGGCGCTGGGCCAGGGATCTTGACCCTGTATGTGGGGATGGAGGGAAATCCCAGAACTCCCATCCCCCGCCCCGCCCCCACCCTCTGAGGATTCCCTATGCTGCGCTCCCGGATCAGAAAGCCCAGTGATGCAATAGGGCCTTGCAGCTCCCCGCAGGTCCCATGACAGCCCACTGGGGGTGGATCCCCAAGGGGCCCAGCACAGGGGGCTTGGACCACCAGCAGACCAGACAGGGGCACCAGGAGAGGAGATTTCCTTTTAATCTGACATTAGAAACAAAGCACAACAAAAAAGCATTCAAATAATGACTATGGATAAAAACACTGGGCTGCAGGGCCCTGTGCTAAATTTCCATAACTTAGGGGCGCCTGAGTGGCTCAGCCGGTTAAGCTGCCCACTCAGTTAAGCTTCAGACTCCGTTTCGGTTCAGGTCATGATCTCAGGGTCCTGGGATCCAGCCCCACATCGGGCGCCCTGCTCAGCGGGGAGTCTGTTTGTCCCTCATTCTCTGCCCATCACCCCCGCTTATGTGCTCTCACTCTCTCTGCCAAATAAATAAATAAGATCTTTTTTAAAAAAAGTAAAATAAAATAAAAGTCCATAACTTATCTACACCTTGGTCTGGTTTTGTGTTGACTCACAGGGTTGGGAGGGAGTAAGACCTAATATATCCACTGCTCTGGGCTTACAGGTCCCCGATGCCACTGACCCACCATAAAGCATGGTTTGCGATGAGGGCTCCTAGTAAAAGGGCATGAGGATGGGGGCTCTGCCCTTCCAAGTTGTCAGAAGCCCCTGGGGTCCGCGGGGAAGGACTGGAGAGCAGAGGGGCGGGCGAGCATTTCCAGGTTTCTCTGCTGCTGCCGGACTCCTCCAGGAGCGGGGGCCACCGGGCCAAGACCAGCCCCACCCAAAGGGCAAATGTGGGAGGGTGGGGCGCCTGCATGCTTGTGAGGGGCTCACCCTCCAGCAGAAACCACATCTCTGCCTTTAATTATGCATTTGAGTTAAACTTGCTGGAAGCTTGTTGGATGCAAATGGAAAGCCTTTGAGGCCCCAGCCAGGCCCAGATTGGGGGAGGGGAGGCTTAGGGGCAGGTGGGTGTGGGGAGGAAGTCCCGCTAGTGAGAGGATGAGATGCCCCCTCTTCCACACAGCACTGAAATCTCATTTGCTCAGCACCAGGACCTCATCCGAGCTGCACGAGGCCCTCATCCACACTCCACAGCGCTTTGCTGAAGGCTAACCCTGCCCCCTGAGCTCAGACACCAGAGCGTGGGAATGTGTCCCGGTGTTAAATGGGGGGAAGCTGAGGCTGCAAGGGGCAGGAGGTCGGCCACTAAGTGCCCTGGGGTCTACTGGCTGTAGGCCTCTGTCACTCCCTCTCAGTGCAGAGGAGTCACAGCGGGAAAGGGCCCAGTGGCAGGCTTGGGACTGCGCCCCTGCTGTCCCTAAGGCTTTGCCTCGCAGGGCTCCCTGTGTCCCTTCCCACGCTGCCATCCAGGGCAGGCCAGCTGGAGGGCGCAGCCATGAGTCCTGGCGCTGTCGGGGATCGGCCCTGGAGGACGCCTCCAAGCTTCATCCGCTGCTGCGTCTCCAGCCCCCACAAAGGCAGACACAGGTCAGAATGCAGGAAGGAGGGCAGAAAGGAGAGGAAGGGAGGGAGGACATCTGGATGCGATGAGCACTGTCCTGAGGGTTTCCACACAAACCCTTAAAATCCTAGGAAATAACCATAATAAAGACAAAGAACATATTGGCCACTAATGTTTATTGAGCCAGATGCCAGGAAGGTAGGGTGTGTGCGTCCCTGGTCCACCTCGTCTCATTGTGCATCTCGGACAAGCGCCCTCCCCACCATCCAGTCCTATCAGAAACAGGGACAGCTCTGGCACCCTGCTCGTGGGTGGCTTCGAGGAGGGCCTGTGACAGCGTGTACCCCTCCTGTAGGACAGCACCTGGCACTGAGGGAACGGTCACCAGTGTCCTAGTATAATAGTTGACAATCTGCTACTGGAAAACCTTCCAAGATCACACAGCGGTGACATCCTGGCCTCCTGCTTCGGACTCCCCGTGTTTTATAGCCGATGATTTGTAAGTGACTGTTGAAGTGCTTTTATGACACTGATGGCTGAAGCCTATTTATGACCGCTGCTCTCGCTGGTCCAGTAATTCCACCAGGTTCATCTAAGCACGGGCATCTGCGCCCTGTCTCTGCCCCGTGCCAGTGGTTTTCCTGGATCGTGGTACGATAGGGATTTTGTGCTGGATCCTGGACATTTGGGTTATTATGCGAGGAGACCTGGTTCCAACGAAATCTATTTCAGCAGATAATCACCTGCTTTGGCGGAGGCAAGGACAGCCTAGTTCTCTGAGCCCATGCCATGTCATCGAGGTGTTCATTCTCCCAGGGTTGCTGGGGCTGCCACTCTGTCCTTGCTGGTGTCGTCTGTGGGGGCAGAAGGCCCTGCCCTGAGCCACCCATGTCACTGGGTGAACTTCTGCGGGAAGGGGCAGAAGCCGCTGGGCCCAGGTCTCCTTATGGTGGAGGGCGGGGAGACGCACAGCTTCGCAGCCCCCGCTGCTGTGGGCAGCATCTGTGGACAGCATCTGTGGACGGCATCTGTGGGCAGGTGGGCCCACCAGGGGCCCGGTTGTGGAAGACCTGGGACAGTCGCTGCTCACAGATCGGACTGCCTGCTGGGGCCGGGTCGTTGAGCGAGGCTGGGGCTGTTCACTGGTGTCCGCTGGGCTCCCATTTCCCGGTGTCTTGGCCAGAGAAACTGGCTTTTGAGGTTTTCTTTTAAGCTCTGCCTGTGGGAGGTTCTGACTGTGGGTCTTTCTGGGACCCAGATAAAAAGAAAACCCAGGGAGCATCATTCCTCTGGCCCTGAGATCTCCAGCCCTTCCACCTTCTTCCACCCAATGCTCAGAGTCCTTTGATCATTGTCGGTTGAATAATTTCCAAGGTATTAGGTTATTTCTAGAATAGAGGCGGAGGGGAAAGAGAGTCCAGCATCTTTTTCTGGAATCAAAATCCTAAGTCCTTTATAATCATTCATTCCAACCCATCTCTCACCAACTCCCACTAAGTGCCCCAAAATACACAGTAGTTCCACGGGACTGGTTTGTCTCCTCAGCGGTTGGTTCCATATAAAGGGCTCATCATCACTCAGACAGGCAGCAAAAGATAAAGTTAGACCGGCCTTGGTGAGAGGAAGCCCGTGCCACTGGACCACGGCGCAGACACGCAGGTGACCCAGGAGAGAGGCTGACCGCCACGGGACAAGTCCCCAGTGCACATACTGGCTCGGCGTCTCTTCTGCAGTGGACGGCCTCTGGTGGGCACTGACCTGAGATACAAATTCACACATGGCATCTGCTCCCATCTTGGATCTCAGGAGAGAGACGCATGCCTCCTTGTCCCCGGTCTTCCCATCTTATGTCCTCTGGTTCCCTCTGGTTCCTGACCAACCAGAGAGGCTTGCATCGTTGCCTGGACCTGCTGCAGAAGGGCATTCCACGCTGTGAGCCCGACTCAAGCCTGCCAGCCCTCCACATCGCTTGCTACCGGGATTGGAGCCCTATTCCCGAGGGAGGCACATGCTGCCTTCAAAACCCAGACTTCCATCAAGTGCTGGTGGCTCCGCGTCTGTCGTAGGGGCTGCGAAGTAAGTAACTTGCCTTTACCTTAGAAGGCAGACCCCAGCCTATTCTAGATCATTGGACCCCTAAACAGTTCCCCGAAGTTGCGTAATTTCCCGAGTCTATAGGATCTGCTTCCAGCTTCTGATCCTCGTGTCTTGCCAGCATCTTGCCACTTCCAACGTGCCAGGTCTTATTAGAAAAATATCAGTATGTTGGACAGGCACGCTCAAGGTTCCTGAGGATTCTATTAAGACACAGATCAAAGAGTTAGGATAGCCCTGAGACAGCAGAGTGGGGTGTGCTGCTTCCTTCCCACGTGAAAGCTAACTGCTCTGGACCTCTTTCCTGACGCACGTCAGCTCGGGGTCTGTATCCCAGCACCCTCCGACGGTCGAGCATTTGCGTTCGCCGGGTGCACGGTTACTCCGGTAAGCAGACGTAGGCCCCTTGGGGAGAGGGAGTGTGGAATATTTAAGGAATTAGAGACGCTGTAAGGTCTGTCCTCCAGGGGCCTGGCTTCTCCTGTAGCCTGTGGGCTCTGGGTCTGCACACTAGGTTCGATCTGGACACTGGGGGAGGGATGGTGACTTTTCACTGCAGCTTCTGATATCAGCCTTCTGTGCGTCAGCTCCTGAATTCTTCTGCACGTGCCAATCAAGCAACGTCCTGGTTGGATGCTCGTCTTTTGAGTCCCACGGAATACCATGGTCTGTTAGCCAGCCCCATTGATACCAATGGGTCAATGGGCCATGGTCACCTTTCCGGATTTTCTGCCATTATGGCAACTTTGTCCACCTTGCCTCCGATGGCTGAGCACCTCCGCCTATACTCTATTTGCCGATCCCGGCCTCCCCTTTGACACTAGGGGGTGAAGTTCCATAGCACAAGGTATTGTGGACATGGACAGCTTTGAGGTGCAGAGGCACCCCGCAGGTGCGTTCCCTGCTGCCTGGCTGCAGGAAGTGTCCTCTGGGCCCTCCCAGGGAACAGGGTCAAGTGGTAGAGCCTTCAGCCTCCCATGAGAAATCCATTCGCACATCCCTACTTCCCCAAACCGTCTCCGCTCTTTCTCAAACTAGCGAGGCAACCACAGTACCCTCACCTCGCTCACACATGCCCAGGCTTCGCAGAGCCACTTCGGGGGTATTTGGGTAACACCCACATATCCTCGCCAAGAGGTCAGATCCTAGGACATGGCCAAGCTCTCCCAAATCAGTAAACTCAATTCATCATCTTCAAGGTCCGCGCTCACACATTTCCCCTGTTGCTTGGCCACACCTACAAGCCAGGTCCCGCGCTCACGTCCGTGAAGGCGCCATTTATGCCCAGAGCGGGAATGTAATTTTCCTACTTGGGCTTTGCTGAGACCCGGCTCTAGTCACTGGTCTAGAGGAAAGAAAGAAGGTGGGGACAGGTCTTGAGAACAAGCATCCTATTGTCAGACAGCTAGCTCAGGGGACGTGTCCACACGGTGTCCAGGCACCAGCACTGCCAGGAAACGGGGAGAGCCTGCTTCTCTACGCCCAGAGTGTTCTGGGGAACCTGGGTGTTCACGCTCAGACTCATCTGCCCAAATGTCCCCACCCCAGGTCACAGGAAGCCACCACTGCCCTATCAAGGCCCTGGCTACAGCACAGAAAACCTCTCCAGGGTGCTCCCTTTGTAGTTCTGACGCACGTTTGCCAGATGGCACTATGAGATGACCAGTTACACTGGAATTTCAGAAAAACAATGAATATTTTAATAAAAAATAAGTATGCCTCATGAAATACTTAGAACACACTTATACTTGAAGAAAAAACCTGTTCACAGTTTATCTAAAATTAAACTAGGCATTAAACTAACTAAAACGTAACGAGGCAGCCCATGTTTTATCCAGAAACCTTACACAGGCATCCTCAGGATTAAACGCTGGGTCTGGTGACCAGCACAGTCTGCCCAAAGGTGTCAAGAGCCAGGGTCTCTTTCAACCCCGCCGGGAGGACGTCTGCCCCCCCCCCCCCAGCACGTCCTGGGAGACACGTGCACCTGCCGTTCTAGCCCCCAAGTATGCCTTAGGTTTTTATTTATTTATTTATTTATTTATTTATTTATTTATTTATTTATTTTAATGATTTTTTATTGTATTATGTTAGTCACCATACAGTATATCCCCGGTTTCCGATGTAAGGCTCGATGATTCATTAGCTGTGTATAACACCCAGTGCACCATGCAATATGTGCCCTCCTTACTACCCATCACCGGCCTATCCCATTCCCCCACCCCCTCCCCTCTGAGGCCCTCAGTTTGTTTCTCATAGTCCATAGTCTCTCATGTTTCATTCCCCCTTCTGCTTACCCCCCCTTTCTTTATCCCTTTCTTCCCCTACTGATCATCCTAGTTCTTATGTTCCATAGATGAGAGAAATCATATGATAGTTGTCTTTCTCTGCTTGACTTATTTCACTTAGCATTATCTCCTCCAGTGCCGTCCATGTTGTAGCAAATGTTGAGAACTCGTTCTTTCTGATAGCTGAGTAATATTCCATTGTATATATGGACCACAACTTCTTAATCCAGTCATCTGTAGAAGGGCATCTCGGCTACTTCCACGATTTAGCTATTATGGACAATGCTGCTATGAACATTGGGGTGCATATGGCCCTTCTCTTCACTACGTCTGTATCTTTGGGGTAAATACCCAGTAGTGCAATGGCTGGATCATAGGGTAGCTCAATTTTTAACTTTTTAAGGGACCTCCACACTGTTTTCCAGAGTGGCTGTACCAACTTGCATTCCCACCAACAATGTAGGAGGGATACCCTTTCTCCACATTGCCTTAGGTTTTTATGACAGCTTTTAAATGACTTTAAGTACCTGAAAATTCTAAGCAAGTGTCTCCAGAACCCTGAAATACATTTACGAAACTAATTTCAAAACAGGTGACGTAGCCCAGGTCCTGGGCAGTGGGACCTGGGCCAGTTTGGGTGGTTAACTTGGGAGGGGCGGAGGACAGGAGGGAAGGCACAGAAGCAGGTGGACTTCAAGTTTCCACCCTGGACCGAAGGCCTATCTGT
Organism: Ursus americanus; assembly: GCF_024610735.1. NCBI lineage: Eukaryota > Metazoa > Chordata > Mammalia > Carnivora > Ursidae > Ursus > Ursus americanus. The sequence goes on from NC_142127.1 coordinate 104,254,640, forward strand.
GCTCCTGCAAACAAGCGGTCCCATCCAGGCTTGGGGGGCAGGAGCTGCGGGAGAGGGGGCTGGGTGTTTGAACTGGGTGTGGGGAGCAGGTGGTTACTTAATGTGAAGACTGGGGTGAGTATGCAGATAGGGGAAGGGTAAGGTGAGGGTCAGTGGGCACAGACAGGAAGGAGGACAGGGTGAGGCATGGCTGGAATCTTACTCCTGGTCTGGGTGGGTTTCCAGTGGGCACTGACCTCCGAGCCCTTGCCGGCCTCGGGATGTCCTAAGAGGGTCTGGGTGGCAGCAGCCCAAGTGAGCGAGTGTGTGACAGGTTTCCTTAGCAACACTGCGAACATTCCGGAACATTCGGACAGGGGTGTAATGTGAAATACGAAGTGTGGCTCATGCTGCCAAAACTGAAACGAGGTGACTCTGTGAAGCGTGGATGTGAAGGAGGGGTGGGGAGGGTCATTACCCTGGTGCCTGATGTAACCGTAGTGATGGGAGCAGGGGTGACGACCACCGCACGCAGCACCGTCCCTGCTCCTGGGCCAGCCGCTCCCGAGCTCTCCGCTGGCTGGTAACGAACAGAGGGCCCCTGGCTTGGAGCTTCTGGGTCTGCCCCTCGCAGGCTCCTGCCTCTGGCTGTGCCGCCTGATGGAGGGGGCCCCTCCTGCGGCGCTGGGCGCTGGGGGCGCTGGGCTCAGAGACTCCCACGCCTGGGCCGAAACCTGCTCTCACCGCTCTAACCCGTGGCCCCGGGCAGGGGTCTCACTTCCTCACCGGCACAGGCCAGGTGACGCCGTGCGGGTCAGGCGCCCAACACAAGAGCCGCTGACTTGTCAGGCACCCACACTGCCCGCTCGGCACACAGTAGGTCTTCAGTGAGGACCAGCTCTCCTCCCTTCAGAAGGAGGCCTTCTGGGAGTAGAGCATAAAACCTACGGCCTGCGTTCTTTCCCTTCAGCTCACACCGTTTCTGCTCAATTCCTGGATCCTCGGGGGAGAAAGCCCCTAATCAAGCTAACGGAGGGAGAGGCAAGCGCTCACTGGCCCGTGCCTCGCATGAGCTGAAGCTTCCAGAACCCGGAGAGCCCGAGTGTTCTGGTGATTTTAGAGTCACAGGCTTCACTCCTCAGGAGATTTTGCTGTCTTCTGGCTTGCCTTCTCTGACTAATTAGAGCATCTTCTAAGCGATACCAAAACCTAATTCCTTATGTGTTCAGATGAGGAAAAGCACGTTGCCAAAATGAATTAGCAGATCCTGCGTTTCTGAGCGTTTGAACCCGGGCTAGGAAGAGGCAAATGAAATTCTGTCAGGCTTTGAGTAGAAGGAAACCATCTCTTGCCCTCGAACACGTTCTTCCTGGGGAGGGAAAGCCAAGATGACCTCAGACCAACTCAAGAGAGAGGAGGAGTCTGAGCTGAGTTAGGGCCAGGGTCTCACCACCCAGGAAGGGCCGGTGAGCAGCAGGAGCAAGAGGAAAAGGATGGTGGAAGCTTCGGGCTTCGGTGAGGGCGAGGAGCCCCGTGTCGGCCTCTTCCCAGCAGACCCCTTTCCCCAGGAGGGTGCCAAGAGCCCTGGGCGCTGGGGGCAGAGCTCTGTCTGGAAAATGCCCATCAGTCAAAGTTAAAATCAAGGGCATCAACATTTGACCACATGGACGGAGCTAAAGGGTATTATGCTAAGTAACATAAGCCAGTCAGAGAAAATCAAATACCGTATGATCTCACTCATATGGGGAATTTAAGAACAAAACAAATGAGCAAAGGGGAAAATAAAGGAGAGAGAGAGAGACAAACCAAGAAACAGACTCTTAACTAGAGAGCATAAACTGATGGTCACCAGAGGTAGGTGGGGGGGGACACAGGAGATGCGGAGGAGGGAGGGCACCTGTCGTGAGCAGCCAGTGTTGTACGGAGTGCTGAGTCGCTATATTGTACACCCAAAACTAATATTACACTGCAGGTTAACTAACTGGAATGTAAATTAAACCTTTTTTAAAAAATCAAGGGCAGGGGCACCTGGGTGGCTCAAGCAGTGAAGCGTCTGCCTTCGGCTCAGGTCGTGATCTCAGGGTCCTGGGATCGAGCCCCACGTCAGGCTCCCTGTTCAGCAGGGAGCCTGCTTCTCCCTCTCTCCTTCTGCTGCTCCCCACCCCCACCCGCTCATGCGCTCGCTCTCTCTCACAATAAATAAATAAGCAAGGGCATCATCAAAACACATAATTACGATTACCAAACAATGTTTATTCAACGAATAGTTATCGAAGGCCTACTGTGTACCAAGCACCATGTAAGGCAGCAGGCACATCAGAGTTCATGAACATCACGGTCCTAATGCTCCCAGAGCTTAGAGCAGGGGAGCAAAGACGTGAACCAGGTCACCACATACATGGCAGGTAAATTATGGGAGTGGTTCTGCAGGACCGGGCAGGGAATAACAGAGTCCGATGGTGAGGAGGGCTGGATGCTCAGAAAATGCTTTTCTAAGGGAGGACTGTTGAACTGAGAACCAGAAAGGCAGGAGGCCCAGAGCAGGGGAGGGGAGGGGGTACCATCGAAGCTGGAGCTCAGTGAGCAAGGGGGTGGTGGCGGGGTGGGGGATGGCTGGGAGATAGCAGACAGGTATCTTCCAGGTGGTCCTGACCCCACGAGAAACACAGAGGAGGGTGTGTGTCCCCTGACGTGTGGGGACAGTCACAGGGCCCCATGCACTGAAGAGCTGGACGAAGCAGGGTCAGATGACACCCCTTCAAAGGCCCTGTGATTCCCTGCCCAGCCCCACAACCACAGAGCCAGAAGAATGCTTCCAAATACGGGATATTTCTCAGTTTTCCAGATTCAAAAAAGAAGAAAAAGTCATTCAATATCTGATGAAAACATATTTTCTTGTAACGTACAGATAGTTTGCTGGATGGACATGGCTGGGGTTTGGGGCCGTGTTTTGCATGTATTCAATTTCCTGTATGTTCACCTCAAAAAATCCAGATGCGCCTGTTAACCCAATGCCAAACCGGCCCAGAGGAATCAGAACAGGGGAGAATGAGGGATGGGTTTTAACAGCGGCCTGCAGTGAGCTGAGGACCCAGGAGGGGTCCGTGGGTCAGGGACAGCAGGCCTTTCAGCACAAATCCTGGATTCAACCAACTCGTAGATACCGTAGGACACTCCCTGGTGGGCCAGGGGCCTCCCTTCCCCTGGGGTCCCTGTCCATGAGCAGACATCAGGCTAAGTCCAAGCCCAGCCCTCCGTGAAACTTGCCTGCACAGGAGCCCTAGAAATGGGGGGCTCCCAAAGGGTGAAATGCAAGGATCCTCTCTGAAGGCCATCTTCCACACTGAGCTTCCTGCTGGCGTGGCTGAGACAATGATCCTTCCCTCCTTGTCCTCTCTGCCCCTAAATTCCAGCAAAGGCAGGGTCTCGGACAGCCACCATGAAGACAAGGACGCGGGGAGGAGCTCTCTACTGCCCTCTGGTGTCCACCCAGAAACTAGATTTCCTGAGAGTGTTCGGTCTCCGCCGCCCGCCCCCCCCCTTCCCCCCCGCCAGCTTAGTGAGAGGCTCACTGCTAGAGAGGTAAGCCGACCCTGGGTGTGCACTGCCTCTTCTCTGGGCATCGGTTTCCTCGTCAGTAAGAGACAGAAAACACTAATTCAAAAAGATACATGGACCCCCATATTTACTGTTGCATTGTTAACAATAGCCAAGACACAGAAAAACAGTGTCCATCAATAGATGAGTGAATAAAAAAGATGTGGTGTATCCACAACGGACTATTACTCAGCCATAAAAAAGAATGAGATCTTGCCATTTGTGACAACCTGGGTGGACCTAGAGGGCATTAGGCTAAGTGAATTAAGTCAGAGAGAGAAAGACAAACACCCTACGATCTCACCTATATGTGGACTCTAAAAAACAAACAAAACAGAAAGAGACGAGGAGACAAACTGGTTGATGCCAGAGGGGAGGGGACAGGGAGCAGGGCAACCAGGCGAAGGGGATGAAGAGGTCCGAACTTCCAGTTATAAAATAAGTAAGTCATGGGGATGACGAGTACGGCATAGGGAATCTAACAGTATTGTACCAATGCATATGGGGACGGAAGGTGACTATACTTATCCTGGTGAGTGCAGCATAATGCACAGAACTGTCGAATCACTGCGTTGGACACCTGGAACTGATAGAACGTTGTATGTTTCCTGCTCTTCAATCACTCAATCGATCAAGAGACAGGATTGAGCCACATAGTGTTGAGAAAGAGAACGCCAGCCCCTAAGCTAGTGAACAAGGAAGGTTAGTCACCGAGCGGAGGCAAACTGTCAGGGAGCCAGAGGGGGCCACCAGGGGGACACTGGGAGCCCCGAGAAGCTGGGGAGAGGATGCAGGTGGGCAGAATCCCAAAGGTGAGGTCCGGGCAAGGCAGGAATGTTGGGAGGAGGAGAAACAACCGCACCCCAAGATCTGGCCAGGAGCCACCAAGTGCCACTGCTAACCTCTCCCTCCTCTCTTCCCTGTCCCCTCCCAGTTTCCCCTAAATGGCTAATGTAGAAAATCAAGATATTCTAACCTGGATCCTTTGCAATAAAGGAAATTATTGAGACGACTGGCAAAACCTGAAAGGGTTCTCATGATTAGAGACGGCACCAGATCATGATCTCAGAAGACCATAGTTTTGTAGAAAATTGCCCTTGTTTGTGTAAAATACACACTAAAGAAAAATCATGTCAGCAACTTACAAATGGAGGGGAGGAGATCTTTGTGTAATACTTGCAAATTTCTGTAATTCTGAGATTGTTTCAACAGTTAAAAATGTTTTAATTCTAGAATTTCTTTGTAAAAATTGCATACATTCTTTGACTCAGCAATTCAATTTTAGGATTTTATTCCATAAATATATTGGTGTAAGTATATATGTACAAGGATAGGTATGTATGTACAATAATATTTTGTATCATATATATGTCAACAGTATGAAGTATTATCTATAATACCTATGACAGAAATTTTTAAAATAGCAAAAAATCAACAGTTAACTGTCCATCAGTGGAAGACTGTAAAATAATTATGATAAACTCATGCAATGGCTACTCTACAGCCCTTAAGGAGAATGAGCTGGGTCTATAATAGCAGGTAACACTTACCGGATACTCACCACATGGCAGGTCGTACCCAAGAGCTTTATGTGTATGGATTCAGAACAACCCAGGAGTAGACGCTATTGCTATCCCCACCATGTAGAGGGAGAAGTGGGGGGGGGGGATGTTAAGTAACATGCCTGGGGTAACACAGCTAGACAGTAATACACCCAGCTGGGGGTCCAGCTTTTGCAGATCCAGTACCTGGATCCATGCACTTAACCACAACCAAGGTAATTCCAGAACAATGCACAAGACGCCATTAGCAAAGATTGCCTTAGGGGAGTGGGGTGGGAGCCTGGAACAAGAGCGAATTTGACTTTCCATTTTATACTGTTTATATTCTTTACCAAATATCTTTATTACGTATTATCATGCATTACTTTTGTACATTTTTTTAAAACCCACTCATTTAAGTAAATAAACACTAAAGTATAAAAAAAAATTAAAAAAAAACCACTTCTGCCCTTAACTTACAGTCCTGATGCCAGCTTTTAAGAGATTCATTCATTTTACAAGCAATGGTAAAATATATGGTAAGGAAATGAAAAACATAGGAACCGACTCACATGGGCTGTGGAAACTCGGCTTTAAAGTTGCGGCTATTTCCAGGGTTTGCAGGCACAAACACACACACACACACACTCACCAGTCGAAGACGTTCGGTGAGAGTCCTATCCTAACGCAGCCCACGGGCCTGAGACACCCAGACTCGCTTGCCAGGCAAACACCAACTGCAGTAGCATTTTTGTGGCTTCTGAAAACTCCCTACAAATGACCTAATGCGACATCGCAGTGATCCCAGTACGGTTTAGTTTCCTCCTCTGCAAAACGGCGATGGTAGTATGTGTTCACCTAACAGCATAGACTATGTATTTATTAATCACCCTGTCCCCATCTTGTAGCTATGGAAACTGAGTTTCAAAGGTAGTTCCTGGGGCGGGGGCGGGAGTGGAGAGCGCCCTGACGCGCCCAACTCCAGACGAGAGAGGGGAGATGGTGGTCCCCTAACTTCCTGGGAATTCCAAAGCACAGGTGGCTGGGGCTGGTGGCGGCGCTTGGGACCCGCTGGGTTTGAAGGGGCCCTGAGTGCCGAGTCCGGGCGGGGAGGGTGCGGGGAGCTGGGAGGCGGTTCGCCCGGACCGTGTCCTCCGACGGCACCCCGTCTGGTCTGTGCGCCCCGTCTGCGGACTCCGCCGAGAGCCGCAGCAGTGCGACCTGCAGGACGGTCCAAGGTAGGCAAGGCCTCGGTGTCCTGCCCGCGCGGGGTTCCTGGCGCTGTAGGCTTCCCGGCCCAGCCGCGACCCGACGCCGGGCAGGATGGAGGGCGGCCAGAGGCATGGGACCTGCGCGACGGAGCCCCGGGACCCCAAGTCCCACTTACCAGTTGGGTGGTAAGTCGGTGGCTTTGGGTAAAGCTCTTTCCCGAGCCTTGGTTTTCCCATTGGCAGAGTCGGAGTAAACTGCGTTCCCCTGTAGAATTGGGTAGGAATGAAAAGAAGTCCCGCGCGCTCCGAGGGCGCGTTTAGGTCAAAGGGTCCCGTGGCGCTGAGGGCGGGGCCGCGGCAGCCCGCACGCAGCACCCCTGCGAAGTCGCCGCAACTGCCCGCTGTGGGCTCAACCCTCCCCTCCCCGCCGCCACCTTTCTCCCGGAGGTTGGCTTGGTGCGCAGAGTCTGGCGCGCTCGCCGGCACCCGCGCCAGGCGCGCGGGCGCCCTTCGCGTGGCACCCGGAGGCGCTCCCGGAGCTGGGCGGGGACCGGGAGGGGCGGGGTTCGGCCCATGTGACCCCGCCGGCTGCACCCGGACCTAGCCCGAGCCCCGCGGCCCCGCGGCCCCGCGCAGGTCAGGTGCCCAGCGCCCCTCGCTCGGCGCCCTGCCTGGCCCCCTGCGCCCTACCTGGCCCGGACCATCCTGTTTTGCCCCAGTGCGCCCGGACCCGACGCCCTGCCTCGTGGCCTTCCTTTCCCTCGCAGGACCAGAGAACGCAGCTCCGGGGTCAGGGCCAGGGCCTGCCCGCCCCTAGAAAGGAGCCGGTGAGTGCAGTCAGCAGGGGGAATGGCGAGGCCAGCATGGCGCCCAGGACTGGGGACCCAGGCTCAGGGAGGGCCCATGGTGATGCGTGCAGCTCCACCCCATGTGAAAATGCCCCCAGCGGCGCCCAGGCCCAGGTCCAAGATGTGGAGGAGGGCGCTCCCTTTCCACCAAACCCAGGCCTCACGGATACCCTGATCAGACTGGCCTGAGTTCTCAGGGAGCCCATTTTGAGCAAAACAGGCTTTTACTCAGAGCCTACTGCGGTCCGAGTGCAGACAGGGCTGAGACTTTGGTCAACCGGGGAGACTCAAGGCTGGACTCCCGGGGCCCAAGGCCTTCTGGTGAAAGTCTTCCATCTCTGCTGCGGTGCCGATTTGGGGGGACAGAGCCCCAAGGATGTTTAGCCAGGGGAGGAGGGCCCCGACGTTCCTCTGGGCTTCCAGAGCCCCGGCTTTATTAGAATCATCTTTTCTTTACATACAGCCGCCCTTCTCTCCCCCTCCACAACCTAGTTCTAAAGATGTGGGACCTGTCGGTGGGTGATGGACATCGCATAGTGGGCACTGGTCCCAGGGCCTGGCCTGAGCTAAACCTCCCTTATAAATCCCCTGAAGTTTCTGAGGCTTAGACACCTGTTCCCTACTAACCTTAACCCCAATATTGAAAACTCCATTTTCAGTGGGGTTGGGGCTTTTACATTTTCTTTTTTTATGTGGTGTGGTTTTTAAAAATCTTATTTACCAATTTCTTTCTGAGAGGTTGGAATGGTAATGGGGGAGGTGAGGCTCCCACTAGCCCATTATGTGCCAAGGCAGGCCCTGGCCGTGGCTGTGGAGCCCACAGAAGGGGCGAGAGCTTGCAGGCCGCAGGTAGGTGAACGGTGACGCTGGCATTCGGATCCAGCTCATTCACCCCTTTCCTGGACGTCCCTGCCTCCGCCTCATTGTTGGGCCACTCATCGGACCCTAGCAAGGCCACAGCTTTCGTGGGCAAGAGCCCCATCCCCTCCCAAATCTCCAGGACCTCATGCCTTAGACTACAAGCACCAATTGTAGGTTCCTGGGCTCCCCCACCTCCAAAAATGGGCACGGTAGTAGGTGCTCTGGAGGACTGACTGAGGTCAGTTCTAGGAACAACGAAGAGAAGTCACTGGGTCTTATTGGTTAAGGCATTAGAGACTGAAACGTGAAAATCAGCTGAGTGGGTCTGGTGAGGGGCTTGGGTGGTAACGAGGTTTCAGAGCCCTGAAGTCTCATGGGAAAGGTGAGTCCAGTGCCCTGGGGTGACAACGTGGTGCCTGCTCGTGTGTGTGCCAGTTCACGTGATGGGGTCAGCCTTCTGGGCTGACTGTCTTGTTTGTTTAAGAAGCAACCGCTGGAGGAAGAGCTCTGCCCCTCCACCCCCTCCTCTAGCCTCCCCTTTCATTCTCAAGTCCGGGCATCATGCAGGGCTGGAGAGGGCTGGAGAGCTCATGGAGCCCAACCCTGTCCGTGACACGGATGGGAAAGCTGAGACCCAGAGAGGCGGGGAGGCTGGTGCCTGAACCCGGATGGGAAGCCAGCTCCTGACTCTTGGCCCCGTCCTCGTCCGGCGGCTTCACCCCGGGACCCGTTCTTGCTGGGGGCAGTGGAGCTGAGGCTTCGGCTGCACCTGCGGAAACTGTGTCCGTGAATAGATGAGCATCCCCAGAAACCGCCTGGAGAGCAGAGGGAGCAGAGAGGATGGGCGGTGCGGGGTGGGGGTGGGGGGTGGTGGCAAGCTACAGATGCCCACCCAGTGCGGGTGCTGCTGGAACGACAAGGGTGCCTGGGCTCCTGGAGCAGGGGTTGAGGGAAGCTCCTGGGTAGATATGTGCTCCTTTTGCAGCTGACCGGGGCTGGGGCCTAAGCAGCAAGCCTCTGGCCACGGAAATAACCACACCGGCCAGCGCGGAGGGCGGCGTTTGAGAACCAGCCACCAGGGAGCCCAGCGCGCCCCACGGCTGGCACGTCCGCCTCCCTCTGGAATGTGGCTGCAGCTTTATCAGCAAGAGCCCCAGCGTGGCCTCGCTCCTGAGTGAGAGGGCACGCCCGCCCCCTCTGTGAGCTGGGCTTTCCAGTTTTATTTGCTCGGGCGGGTGACCACTCGTAAGCACCATTGTTCCAAGGCTCAGAGGGCAGCTGACCCAAGAGGTTGGTCAAGCCAAGTGTCATGCAGGAGGAGCCCACGCCCACGCTTGCCTTGAACTTGGCCAGACTATGAACTCGATTCTTTAACAGATAAGCACGACGCACCGTCGAAATTCAGGTCTGCATCTGGGATATCCATTTTATAAAACCCGTTCCACTGTCCTTGCAACTTGTTAATCCCCACGTCACCCTTGCTTTCCTCCATTACAACTATGAAACAATTAGGGCGGGCTGACTGTCTCAGAGATTAAAATTGTGATTAAATCTGAGCACTGGAACGGGCGAAATTGAAAGTGTTTCACGCAGGAACCTCATGACTAGGAGCCTGCCAGAGTTGCCCCCCCCCCTCAGGCCCTGGGAGGTTCCCCCTGGCGGGGGCAGGGACAGAGGCAGCCCTGCTCCTGGGTGGGTCCGCAGGCCCTCTGGCCTCACGCTCCCCTGTGACTGTCGTGGGTGGAGGGGTTCCAGGGGCGGATCGGGGTCTCTGGGAACAAGCACAGTGTGTAGTAATGGGAGACGGATAATTGGCTGAAGGGCTGTCCCCTCCGTGAGCCCACATGGGTCGCACAGTGTGGCCGTGCCTGGCGGAGGGACGGCCCACATCAGGGTACCAGCCCGAGGCAAGCCAGAGGGGGTGCCAGCAATGTCTCCCCAAGATGTCGGTGACTTTTGGTCTGCACATTGTAATGCCCAGGTCAAGAGTACTCTCCACTCAGTTTAAGGTTACAAAGCTCTGCGTGCCCTTCATTCACTAAGATTCAGTCACAGTAGATAAAGGCCTGGGGTGCGGGCCATGGGCCTTCAACCCCTGGCTGTGCTGGGAGCCTCGCCACCGCCCGCCACCCCACAGCATGGCACAGCCTCCTATGGGCGAATCTGAACTTTGGAATCCTTCTTCCTTCCCTCCTCTCCCTGCGCCCCCGGCTCCCCTGCAAGTTGGGTCACAGAACCAAACGTAAGCGCGAGAGTGAATTTTTTCAGACGACGTTGAGCTGCGTGTGGCATATGCAGCTCTTGGTTCTTGGTTGGCTGTGTCGGATGCATGTTCGTCATAATCCAGATCATGTCAGTTCTGGCTTTATTAAACACAGCATAGCGAACATAGGTCACTTTCCATGGTAACGCAGGGTCATGATCAGAACTTCCAAGAGGGAGCTAAGCCCCGGGGCCTCGGTTTCTGTAGAAGCAGGTGGGGCTGCCTGCCGCCCTTGGCCTGCTGGTCTGCCCTGCTCACATCTCAGCCTATTTCTGAGGGGCTCACCCCCTCCTGGCAGGCACCCCCTCGCCAGAGGTGCCCAGACCCTCCAGGTCCGGCATGTATCTGGTCCCCGGGGCCTTGGTGGTCTTTGCTGTCCGACTTGGGAAACCAAAAAGCCACCCTTATGAGCAAGAAACTTCCAAGGGAAACAGCAGTCTGGGAAGGCGGCCCCGGGGGCGGGGGGCGGGGCATGTCCTCAGCCTCAAGGGGTGGTTCTGTCTGGCTCAGACTTCCCATCCACCTGCTTACCGGCCACAGAGCATGCTCTAAGACACTTGGGCTCGCTGGTAAGAAGATATACTAGTGTCCTTTGTTGTACTTCTCTCCCCCACCCCTCACCATCTAAGTTTCTTCAAGGAAGCCTGGAACTGTGTCCCTTTGGAGAAGAAACATTGGTAACTAGGCAGCTGATGTTCACGGCCCTCTCATCTGCTCTGGAAATAGAACCTCAATGAATGTGCTCCTTAGGATACAATTTTTTTTTCAAAAATGGTTTAAGAAAAATGAATAAACCCCAGTCATCCATCAAAAAAGAACTTTTTCTTCCAATTTTTTTAAAAACCGGAAATTGCCTATTCTAAGAGAACGGTTATGGTGAATTTTGTTTTAACACTTTCTTGTCCAAAATCTAAATTCAGCTGTCAGTGAAAATAGTTTGAATGACGCTGGCACACTGAGGCGACTTCGGAATGCATCGTTCACGGCCAGCATCGTGCTCGAAGGGGGAGATACTGAGGGTTCGGTGCAAAAAATTAAGAAGTTATTTTTCACCAATTTAAGGCACAAGTCGGAATATTTTAGTTTGAGGGCCACGGGAACTCTGAGGAAATTTTCATTTTAGATGGTATCTGGATGCCACCCTGAAAAGGTCACTTGTCGTAATCGACCCCTTGTGAAACACCGCTGGCACAGAGCAAGTTTCGTTGACATCTCTATGATGAATGTTCGAGTGCTCGGTCAGCAGCGCTGGAAGAGAGATGCCCCCCAGAATTCAGAAGCAAAACCAAGTCTTTCAGTCGGCTTGAAGAGTTCCTGGGGAGAGCAGACAACGGCTCCGACGTTGCTGAGAAACGGATTTCAGTCCTCCGTGAAGACTTGTCGAAGTCATGCAGCGGTTCTCAAACTCTGTTGCCCACGGCACAACTGTCACCCAAACCGCATCTTCCTCTGAGCCTTGGTGCCCAGAGAAGAGCTAATGTCAGTGTGGCAGCCTTGTCCTCAGGCCGAGGGGCTCCCGTGTGCAGCTTGCAAGGGATCAGAGCCCTGGGAGCATGGAACAGTGCCTGCAAAGTCTCTGTCCCTCCTGGAGCTTGACAGGGACGGATGTGACAGCCTCAGTCACACCAGAAGGTGCAAAGAAGTGTTCAAAGGATGGGCTTGATGGGGTGGAGGGGTGAGCAGGGTGGTCCCCTCTGGCAGCACCCTGGACCCCGTGTGCTCAAATCCACGGGTGAAGTCCTCCCTGGTGCGGTGCCTCAGTGTTGTACCCGGTGTAACAGCAGCATCGGCTCTGCAAGGCCCGTGTGATTTCTCTGCGGGAAAAGCCAGCAGGAATGCCCGTCCATTCTTATTCCCTGCTCAGCCAACCCCTTCTCTGTCCCTGTCCTGCCTCACTAGAGCTTTGCTGCTCGGAGGGGTCCCAGGACCAGTGACATCGGCCAGCTCCAGTGTGAACGTGACCCCCAGGGAATCTCGTTAAAATATGAATTCTGAATCCGGAGGTCTGGGGCAGGGCCTGAGAATCTGCATTTCTAGCAAACGCTCAGGAAACGCTGCTGGTCCACGAGGCACACTGGTTTGGGGTTTGTTTTTTTGTTTTGTTTTGTTTTGTTTTTAAGATTTTATTTATCTGAGAGAGAGTGAGAGAGCACAAGCAGGGGGAGAGGCAGAGGGAGAGGGAGAAGCAGACTGCCCGCGGAGCAGGGAGCCCGACCCAGTGAGGCTCAATCCTAGGACCCTGAGATCATGACCTGAACCGAAGGCAGACGCTTAACTGGCTGAGCCCCCCAGGCGCCCCATACGAGGCAAACTTTGAATAACAGGCAAGGTTCTAAGGTTCTGCTTATCTTGGCTTTTGACACTTGGATTTTCCTTCCTCTGTCCTTTTAACATTGACCGGGATCCGGTTTAATGTCTACAAATAGGGCATAAAATCACCTGCACTTTGCCTTCCTGGCCAGCAGGTTACCTAGAAACAGGGCGTCACATGAGGCTACTCTGTCAGGCAGCTGAATGAAGTCAGGCTCTGGGAGGGTGAGGCCCGGCCGTGGGGAGGCCAGAGCTGCCGGGGGAGCTAACGTGCACCCAGGCTCCAGGGCTCCCGCAGCCAGCCTCCCTCAGGTGAACTAAGCCCCGCTGACCGTGCTGCCCACGGCCGGTACCCTCACCTGCCAGCACTTCGGCCCCACCGTGGGAAGCATGTGCATGCCCTTCCCCCCCAGCCCCCGTAGACACGGTGACCTCACAGGCGTCACGCTGGGGCCACCTGTCAGCGGGCCGGGGTGTGCACCCTCGACGACTCAGCTTGGCCAGGAATCTGGGGGGAAGTTGCCTCTTTGCCGTGGTGTTGCCTCCACCGGGAGCTCTGGGGCAGAAGCCCCACACAGGGAGCATGTCTCCAGCGTTTCCCCAGCATTTCTGGGGTCCCCACTGCAGAGCACCACCCTGGGACGGGGGAAGGCGGTGTGCCCTTAGACACGACATCACCGACGTCATCTCACAGTGGAAGGACAGAGGGCCCCGTGGCCAAGTGTGTGAGTCCCAAGGGAGCAGGAATTTCACACATAAACCGACACATTTAAACTACCCAAATTTGCCTATTTGAGAAAACCCTTCCGCCCGAGTCCAGACAAACTGCCTGGGAACTCAGTGCGCTCTGTTTTGCCTCTTACTTGGTGGCTTAGCCGCTGTCCACAGGCTTACGGGGTGACCACCTGTGATCCTGTCTTTTCCAGGTGTGGTCCTGACAAGCAGACATGGGGAGAAAACTGGACCTTTCCAAGCTCACGGATGAAGAGGCCAAGCACGTCTGGGAAGTGGTTCAGCGGGACTTTGATCTGAGAAGGAAGGAAGAGGAGAGACTGGAGTAAGTGTGTGCAGCCGAGCCCGTCCCTCTGGCGTCCTCTGCAGGGGCCTCTCGGGGCGGCCGGGCGGGCAGACCGCGGGAAGCGCGGGTGCAGGACACCGGGCGGGAAACCGGCTGCCAGGAAACGCCCCGCTTTCTGGGCTCGGCTTCCTCCCCTTCCTGAAAACAAGGGGATCTGACTTTCCAGCCTGCATTCAGGTGTCCCCTGAACAGTTTTACTTCCTCTTGGCCCAGCTTCAAGGTCACCTTGTCTCCTGAGACTGGTGATGCTTCGGCCACGACACGGTGAGCCAAAGGTGACAAAACAGGGAAACGCCCAGAATGTCGGGATGCAGGGGTTTTAGGATCAAGGCTGGCTTTGTCTGTGTCTCCGGCATGTTGGGTGGCCCCCATCCTCAATGGGCAGCCATGGGGGGAGCCAACACCCTCCACCATTGTTTACCCCTCCCCCACCCGTAACGCTTAGCCGGGCACCGTGCTCCTTTCATATCCTTTCTTGGTGTCTGTATGGGCTGGGAGGCCTGTCAAGGAGACACTGGAGCAAAGATTCATGGCGGGGGGGGGGGGCAGCCAAGCGACTGTCTGAAAGAGCACTCCAGGCAGAGGCGGAGAGGAGGTAGGACAGGAGTGGGCGTCCGCCGTGTGGGGCCGGACGGGCCTCTACAGGACTCGGGCCTTCGGAGTCCCAGCCCGTCAAGCAGGGGATCGAGACCTGGCTTGTGCTCTACGAGAAATGGTCAGGTGTACTTTGAGGGCGGAACCAGCAGGTCTGCCCAGGACCGGACGTGCAGGTGCCAAGGGCGACTCCAGGGTCGCTGCCTGAGTAGCTGGGAGGATGGGTTGTCCCCGCCTCCCCAGGGAAGGCGAGGTGGAGCAGGTTTGGGGGAAATCAGGGAAGGGTTCAGACACGTTGCGGTTAAGCTGCCTGTTGGACGTCAGGTGGACGAGTGGATGCCATGTGTGCTGGCCAGGAGCCCAGAAGGGCTTGTGGAGTTTCCACCAATAGATGGTATTTGTATCAGGTTCCTGGGGCTGCCATCATCACTGTAAATTTAGTGGCTTACCATGCATACATTTCTCATAGTTCTGGAGGTCAGAAGTCTTAAGGTCAAGGTGTCAGCAGGCCTGCATTCCTTCTAGAACTTCCAGGGAGGAATCTCTGTCCGTGCCTTTCCCAGCTTCCAGAGGCACCTGCCCTCCTTGGTGCCTGGCCCTGCCTCTGTCCTCAGGGCCGTCAGCATGGCATCCAGCCCCCACTCCGCTTTCATCCTCTTTCTCCCTCTGCCCCTCGTAAGGACCTGTGATGACACTAGGCCCACCCAGATGACCCAGAGTCACCTCCCCGCCTCAGGATCCTTCACTTAATCATGTCTGCAGAGTTCCTTTTGTCGGGTGAGGTGACGTATTTACAGGTCCCAGGAACTAGGAACACTGGACAGTTTTCACGTGGGAGGAGTGTTATTCGACTGACCCCAGTGTGTCGTCACCAGGCAGGAGGAGACCCCCGCAGGAGGGAGTACAGAGAGAGGAAGACAGGGCCCCCAAGGAGGCAGCGAAGGACCAGCGGTGAGGGGAGCTCTGAGTCTCAACACAGAACAAAGTCCCTAACAATGGACAAGCCACTTAAGAAAGAAGCATGGTTCCGCCTGGCGACCCCAGTGTCAGCAGGGAGCAGCCCGGGTCAGTGCGGCCGAGGCCTCCCGCTGCCTCTCTGTGCACCCTCCCCCACCCCCTGTTCTGCTCTGGGCTCCCAAGTCACCCCCTGGGTTTTGGTCATGAGGCTCCTTCCACCCTGCTGGCCTCTGGGGACTGCCAGCCCCTAACGCACCCTCACGAGACCTCACCCTGGAGCGCACGGCAGGCCTTGACCTGACCTGACTTCCAAGTCCCAAGCAGGGGCCTGTGTTCCAGCCTTCTCTCTCTGCCTCTGGTGACCACACTTCTCCACATGCCGAAGCCCCTCCCTTTCTTCCCCTTCTTCCTGTGAACACTCTAGTGTCCTCTCACTCTTACCCAGAGCCGCTCCCCTGCCCTGGCTGTGTCCAACTGGCTCTGCCCAGGGCCACGACACTCGTGCCAGCAAAGCCAGCCTAGCCTTCCCTCTTGACAGCACCCCCTTCCCCAGGGATGGACCAAACCCTGCCTCCAGGCAGCCCAGCGGTTGTCGACTTTTATTTTAAATGTATGTAGAAACACAGATAAATGGAAAGGTTGGGAACCCAGCTGTCAGGGAGCAGAGGGAGGACCACCTGGGCCAGGTCCCAAGCAGCAGCCTCTTTCCCAGAGACCCTTGAGCTGGGCTGCTTCTCCTTGGTGTGGACAGCTGAAGTGGGTTTTGCCAAAATCCCTGTGTTTCTTGCATGAAGGGGAGTCCCTTCTGTCATCCATCATTCTTTACTGTCACATTTCTTGCGTCATTTCACGTTGCCAAGAGGAGACAGGCCCAGGTGAACTCTCAACGCTGTTGGAAACAGAAGGCTCCTACAAGGATATGACCCTGACTCCCGCTGTGCGCCAGGCCAGGCCCCCGGGCCAGTTATGGTCAGGGTGACCCCCTCATTCAGAAGTGTCTGACGCTGTGTGCTCGGAAAGGGCCAGCTCTGGAAGCGGAAGGCGGGGGCGTGGCGGGATTGGCCTACTCTGCTGTGTCTGCTGGGCCTGCCATGTGCTCGGGGGTGGGCTTGTTAAGTCCCCGCTGCCAGACAGGAGGAGGCTGTCTGGAGCATGTTAATGCAGTGTTGTCCTGCCCCTGGCAGTGCCAGCGTGCAGAGAGGCTGTGGCCGGGAAAGTCTGTGTCGCGGTGACATTGAGCTGAGAGCAGTGAAGCCCAGTGGCATTACCGTGACTGGTTCTCGCTGTGCAAACAGGGATCTAGCCGGTGATACGTTTGGGAAGTAAAGAGTCAATCTGGGAGGGAGGAGGAGGGGAAGGGTTTTTATAGTTCTTATCATTTTTGAAGGTTTCGTGTCTTGTTCACTGTGCTGTTCGTTAAATACGCAACAAAAAGTAAAGCTGCCTCCCACTGCGAGGAACCTTTTCTGCAGTGTCCCCCGACCCCGGGCCGCCGCAGGGCCCAGGCATGTGGTCCCGAGGCACGAGGGTGGGCGTGATGAGTGCCATGAGGTCAGAACACATGGGTTCAAGTTCGGCCCAGACAGACAGTTCTGCTGAGAAAGGGCACGGCTCAGACCAGCTGAAAATAAAGACTCTGGGTTCTTGACACCGGAACTGGTTCTGCAGAGCTGTTGGCTAACGTGCCAGCGCTCCGGGTCTCTGATCCGTGAACCGGCCAGGGGCCGAGCGCAGAAATTGGTCCTCCGGTGACCACGAGGTGGGTGGCTGTGACAAACCGAGCAGCCCGGGAATCGCTCACATGGGTTTCTGATGTCTTTGCCATCGTCCAAAAGGAATGCGCAGTAAGTGGCTCGGCTCGAGGAACCTACCACAGTCCCTGATAGAGCTGAGCACGTGGGGAAGCTCGCGAAACCGAGGACATGTTCAGTAAATGGAAAGAACTTTCCTTTCCTGAAACTGCTTCAGGTGGACACTGTGTAGGGGCCTGATTGGCTGGGAGCAAATTTGCCAAACAACCAGACCACCGAATATCCCAGTTGGAAAACAGACAACAACCATATTTCTTTTACTATTTACAAGTTAACAGAAATGGGTATTAGGTGGAGTTGTCGCCAGACGTGAAAGTGCCAGTCTGCTGCGAAGGATGTGGGGACGGGACCCGGTAAAGACCCAGCACCGGCTCCCACGCTGTAGGCACAACGCGCCTTAGGGTGTCCTCCAGCAAAGCACGTGACCAGTGAGCTGGCCCGATCCCCCATATCTGGGAGGAGAGACAACACGGATGCCTTTCCTCCAAATCGCCTGGAAGGAGTTTCTGAGGGTCTAGCTCCTGGGTGGCGGGAACCTCGTAGGGAGCACCCCAAATGGGTGGCTTTCCTTGCAGGCTGTTTCGGGAGGTGGACAAGAGGGGGGGGCATGCCGTCTTTGATGCTGCCCCAGGCACAGAGAAATCTCTCCCCGAAGTTGGCGTGTGGGACCAGGAACTTGGGAGTGGGGTGTTTACTGTACAGGGTGTCCTGTGATTCCTGGCGTCCCATCAGGACGTGATGCCGGACTCCAAAGAACCCAAAATGCAAAGATAGACAAAATTAGGATGTTAACAACATTGGTATCAGTTGGGTGGTTTAGGATAGATTTAACTTACTCCCTGTTTCCTACCATCGAGTCCTGAGCGGTGGGCTGTATAACGAGGACGTGTGTCTTGCTGTGGATGAACTTGGAGCCTTAAAGTGGGGCAGACCCTCGTGTGAGAGAATGGCCCTCTTCATGCCGAGTCGGCTCCCTGGTGCGGGGCCTGGGCTGGGAGCTGTCCCAGGGGCAAGGGACATGAAACGTAGGATTGTCTCAGTTCCACGAAGACTGTTCGGTTGCATGCTATTGCTGATAATATTGTTAAATGGATAAAATAGAAATAAAAATACTTTCTCAACATGACGAAAGTATCCCTCAAGCAGTACTCATCAGGGTACATTAACGTTAGAAACAAGAAAAGGATTTCTGTCATCAGCACTCTACACTGCTAATTTAGCAGTGTTCTCGAGGGGCTGGCCGATGTGAAATAAATCCTAGGGACGAAGAGAGCCAAAGCTCTTATCTGCAGATGTAAAAACCCAAGGTAGTTCTCTGTAAAACCAAGAAAAAAGAGAATTTAGTAGTCTGGCTAATTACAAAAGAATATAAAAGAAAAATCGGGGTCCCCTTCTTAGACATCAAAAATAATCCGTTAGAAAATATATAGAAAAAAATTCTACTTATAATAAAAAATATGAGATACCCAAAAATATACATATCAGCAATGTGCAAAAGCAGTATGAAGAATAGCACAAAACCTTATGGAGCAACATCCGAAAACGTTAAGTAAACAGCAAGTGACACCACGTGCTCTAGGTACAGCACAAGCATCTTACTGCAGGGGGATTAATGAGCCACAATCCCAGTCGAATTCCCAAGACACTTTGGGGGACTAGAGAAAATGGTATGGAAAAATAAAGATGTAAGCTAGGACGGTTTGAATGAAAGTAGTAAGAAGGGCTTTGTTCCGGGAGATCATTTGTTTCAGGGCTACGTTAATTAAAATAAAGTGGTCCTTCACAGATGTCACCAATGAAACAACAAGGACAGGTCCAAAATACAACAAAGTACGTGTATCAATTTCTACGACAACAAAGGTAACACTTCATACCTGTCGGAAAGGCTAGTTTGGGGACAGTTGACCACCAGCAGGGGTGAGGGTTTATCTCAGATTTTTCACTGAAATGTTAAAAATGTAAAACCTGTAACTAGGAATATTCCTGAGAGAGAATATAGATAAGTACGTGTAGAATCTTGAAGTAGAAGAACCTAGGCATGACCACACAGGCGGAAATCACAACAGGAACTGATCAATACGTATCGACGAAATCAATATGGACGTACGAAATTTAAAAGAAAATTTAGGGGCGCCTGGGTGGCACAGCGGTTAAGTGTCTGCCTTCGGCTCAGGGCGTGATCCCGGCGTTCTGGGATCGAGCCCCACATAAGGCTCCTCCGCTGGGAGCCTGCTTCTTCCTCTCCCACTCCTCCTGCTTGTGTTCCCTCTCTCGCTGGCTGCCTCTATCTCTGTTGAATAAATAAATAAAATCTTAAAAAAAAAAGAAAATTTAAACTTTTAAGAAGAAGAAACAATCTAATAGAAATGGCAAGGATTCCTATCCTTGCTATGTAAGGAGCTTCTTAAAATCAAAAAGATAAGTCAGTCTTCCAAATTAGAAAAACACACATACAAAAAAACCCCCAAAACAATGAAATAGGAAAAGGATATGAACAGGAAATTCATCAAATAAGAAATGCACTTGGCCAATAAACATGAAGAAATAACTAAAAGAATAACAGGAGAAACACAAACTAATCAAAATATACCGTTTTCACGTATTTCCAAAGATGAATGAGAATCCCAGTGGTCAGCCTGGCTGATGGGTGCAGGCAAATGCAGGGCTCAAGAGAGGGACAAATGAGACCTTTGCAGAGGCCAGTCTGGCATAACGCAGCGAAAGCCCGAAACAGGTGCTCATCCCTTGAGCCAGCGAGTTCTTTGCTAAAAGTCATGCTAAGAGAGAAGCAGGAGAGGATAGTCCAAGGATCATAAGAGTGAAGAACTTCATGTCCAAAATTACAAATTTTCACCAAATAACCAACTTTAACCATGAATTCAACAATGGATTACTTAGCCCCCATTAAAAATAAAGCTGTAGCAATGAATCTTCATGACCAGTTCACGAGCTATTAAGTGGAAAAAGCAGATTGTGAAAATTATGGGTTTATGTCATTTCACTTTTTAAAAATGCATAGAAAAGTCTAATAATAACGGAGGCTCTGCGCTCGTGGAGTTTTTTCTCACTGTGCTCCCCCGCACTCACGTCTGGGGGTCTAGCCCCTACTGTTTCTTTTGCTGATCCTCCTGGACCCCGAGTATTCACGTTCGGAGGGTCCAGGGCCCCCACCTCAGCTCTGCTCTGTGCACACTCCCTCCCTGAGGGATGGTCACCGTGCCCTGTTGCTAATGCCCCCTAGACCCACGCTGCCCCGGGGGAAAGAGGAACTGAGCTCCGTCCGCTCTCCGGGGCGGCGGCCAGTGGCCACCTGCACCTGTTAAGCTCTTGAAGTGTGACGGACGCAGCTGGAGAACCAACTTTGTCCTTTTTTTCTCATTGTAACTGACCGAAATAGCTCCATGTGCCTCGTGGCTGCCATATTGGATGGTGCAAGTCCCAGATGACGCCCTCAGCCGAGAACTTTCCTCTGAACCTGTGAGGCATGTAGACAAATGGATGCTGAGCGCCTCGGCCAGGGGTCTAACCAGCATCGCTAACACAACGTGTCTAAGACAGGTCTTCATTCCTCCAAGGCCCCCACTTCCCCATCTTGGAATCAGCCTCGTTGCTGAGGTCAAGTGCCCAGGAAGCATGGTCGCTTCCACTCCTTCCCTCTCACCCACATTTCATGCCTCGAAGAGCCCCGTTGGCTCAGCCTTCAAAATAAATCCCAGCTGTGGCTCGCCGGCCACACAGAGCGGCCCCGGTTCATCCCAGCCCATCTCTCTTCTGGACATCTCCCCTCCACCCTCCCTGCCCCGCTGTCTTTCTCCCCATGGCCCTCAGGAGTCACCTTTCCTCCAGTCTCCCTATTGCACTCTCCTTCACCTCACTGGCATCCCTTCTCAGACACCACCTCCCCAGAGAAACCTCCCTGGATTGCCCCTTCTAAAATAGCCACCTCCAGACACCACTTCTTTCTGCTTCGCCTGCTGGATCTCCCTCTGCAGCACTTAGGGCTCTTCTAATATATGAGTCATGTGCTTGTTGAGTAGAATCTGTCTTCCCAGCCATGTCTAAGCCCAGTGAGGGCTCCACTTCGTCACTAAGCCCGGCACAGTGCCTGACCATGGAAAGACTCACGGCTGTCTTTGAATGTGCACAGACCCATGTGCACTGGGTCTTTGTGTTACCTCATTTCCTCCCTAGACAGGCTTGCCACGCAGCTGCTCTTACTATGCACATT
This sequence comes from Ursus americanus, assembly GCF_024610735.1. Taxonomy (NCBI): domain Eukaryota; kingdom Metazoa; phylum Chordata; class Mammalia; order Carnivora; family Ursidae; genus Ursus; species Ursus americanus. Next base: position 104,275,918 of record NC_142127.1, read on the forward strand.
TCTAGGAGGACGCTGAGGAAGGGCCAGGCTCCCTGGCTGTGACGAATGTCGGGAAATGGTTAATTGTGGGACTGTGTGGGGGAGGGGGGTCCCCTCTAAGTGTTCAACATTCATCCTCGTTATTCGTTATTCGGGTATTAAGGAGTCTTAGCTACCTAAGGAAACCCCCTTGAAGGGACCATGCAGGGAATAGCCCAGCTGTTTAACTCGCTCCATCTGGGGAAGAGCAGGTGCTGGGGACGCCTGCATCCTCCACCCGACGGACGTGCGCCACAGGGAGAGAGGCGAGCCTTCACCTGGCGTTGTGCAGCCTGTACTCACTGCCGGTTTGTGAGCTGCCTCCCGGGCTCTGGGGAGTTGGCGGGCTGCAGAGCTGCGCCCCCGTCTACGGGGGTGGCCTCTCAGCTGCATCCTGCTGGAAAGGATCGGGTCATCCCAAAGCACAGGGGGAGCGAGAGTGCTCAGCGCCCATGGTGACTCACACCCTGGGCGAGGAGGGAGCTTACCTAAATAGCACACCCTGTTTTCAAGGGCACAGCCCGAAAATCAAATATTAGGCCTGCAAACCTTCTCCCGAAAGGCAAACAGGTGGAACTGTGGATTCGCAATCTCTGCAAACAGATCGGGGTTCCTGAGACGCTCTCTGAAAGCTCTCCTGGCCTGAGATGTGAACAAACGAGGCTGGTGCTAGCAGTAGTGCCACCAAGGGGTGTGAGGTCCCCCTCGCTGGGCGGCGTGGCACCACAACAGACGCTCCGAGGGCCGCACTGCCCCTGGAGGGTGGGCTCAGCCTGAGAGCGCTGCCCGGACTGGCTGTCGCAGCAGCGAACTGGTCAGCCCTGTCCTGTTTGTCGCCCTGTGATCAGGCTCTCAACTATCCTCACGCTTTGCTGTCCTTCAGCTGTGACTGACTGTCCTGCTTTGTTCGGCCGCCGTGCAACAATCTAGCATCTCGATTCTGTGACTCATTGGTGCCTTCGGGCCCCAACACCCTGTTCTTAGGGTCACACCTGGGATTCGTCTCTCCATCTGGTGCACATCTGCAGGTTATTTTCTCAGGAAGGGCACGGGCTATGGAGTTGACATTCGGGAATCTCTTGGCTGGGAGTAAGATCTCGGCTCGCCCACTTTCCTTCAGAATTCTGGCAGAATAACACGCCCCCAAAGACACTCATGTCCTGACCCCCCGAATCTGTGGTTGGGTCAGATTACGTGCCAAAGGAGAATGCACTTGCAGATGCAACGAAGGCTGCTGATCAGCGGGCCTGGACTTGGGGAGACAGTCCTGGGCTACCCGGCTGGGCCCACGGTGACTACAAGGGGCCCTGTGGGAGGAAGGAAGCGGGGAGGCAGGACAGCGCGGTGAGGGGCACCCCACCTGCTGTGCTGGCTCTGAAGGTTAGAGAAGGGGCCTCGGGCCAGTGGTACGCCCTCGGGACACTGCAAAGAGCCAGAGAACAGATTCTCCCCTAGAGCCTTCTGGAAGGATTACCATCCTGCCAACACTTTGATGGTGGCCCCGTGACACCCACGTTAGGCTTCGGACCTCCAGAGCTGTCAGATAAAAAGTCGGAGTTATTTTAAGCCGTGGAGGGTGTGGGCCTGTGCTAGAGCAGCCACAGGAAACGGCCCTGTGGCTTCCAGCTTCCTCCCACCACCTGCCCGCCACTCGTGCTCCCCCAGCGCGAGCCCGCAGTGTCCTGACCGAGCAATGTGGGCCGTCTGCGTGTGTGCAGCCTGCAGTCCAGCAGCTCCTGATCTGAAGACCCAGCTCCTTTTCTTCTCCTGCTTGGGAGGGTGTTCGTGTATTTTTCCAGTGATCACTGCTTCCGTGGCCTGGTCAAAACTCACAGCCAACCAAGCTGTGCAGAGAAGAGCGGTTCGTTTATGCCCTGAGATTGCTCGTGGGCCCCACCGCCCGGGCGGAAGACGGCTGCAGCTTCCTTTCTGGTATCAACCCTCTGCTCGCTTACACTGACTCTTCACGGCCTAGTCTTGTGTTTCAGAGTCCCCCATCCCCACACCCCCTGCTTTTGGCCCTCGGGGTGATAGAGTTGCTGGGGTCTTGGTTCTGCACACTGCCCACTGGCTCCTTGCTGGTCCCTGAGGCAGCGTGGAGGGTCAGGTCTGCTTCCAGAATGAGGACCATCGCTCATGAATCGTCCCAGTCAGGCGTTGGGAGCAGCTGGCAGCCGCCACTGAGATCCCTGATCCTAGCCATCAGCCTCACGTGCTGTGGCCTCTTCACGCCAGCCCAAGACCGCCAGTCCCCGGGCCTCTCAGCACCTCATGCTTTCCTGCAGGGACAGGGTCTAAGGATCGCCTAACCCAAGACGCAGTGGGCAGAAGGCCTGGTCGAGCTCATCCCTCTTTCAATGGCTGCTGGGGAACGTGGCCCCCGTGTCCTCCTCCCAAGCTGACCCTGGAGAGCACACCACTCACCCCTGGGTCCTGGGCTTTCCCCAGTACTCACACCGTGCTCCCCTCCGGATTTTCCCTGAAGAGGGGGAGAGCAGGGACGCGTGGGTCTGCCCTCTTCACATCATCCCTAGCCTTTCTCCCTTCCACACCCAGTCATGGCCAAGAGGAGACTTGCCTTCCCCTTCCTGTCTTGAAAGGGCATTCCTTGCACCAGACCCGCCTTGTCCTGCGAAGTCACTAAGCCCCTCTTGAGAACAGCAGGCATCTCCCCTCCACTCTCGGTTCTGGATGTTGGCGCCCCAGGGCGGGCTGGAAGTCGGAGGGCAGGGCACAGTGCTGTGGATTTCTGATCCCAGGGTCTCCCCTCTGCCGAGCTTCTCCTCCATCCGTCCCTGATTCCACTGCCAACTCCGTCTCTCCTCGTGCCCGTCCCTTCATCCTTTCCTCTGCATCTGGGGAAGCAAACTTGCTTCAGAATCAGCCTTTCTCGAGCATTTCGGCCTCAGACTCCCTTTACAGAGAGCCCCAAAGAGCATACGTTCATATGGATTACATATGTCAATATTGACCCTATCGGAAATTAAAACCAGGCATTTAAAAAATATTCATTCATTCATTTAAAAATAACAATAGTAAAACTTACACATTAACATAAATAACATTTTTCTAAAAAATAACTTTTCCCAAAACCAATGAGAAGACCGACGTGTTCTGGTATTTTTGGAGATCCCTTCCATGTCCGGTGTAATAGGAGGTGACTGAATTCTCGTTTCGGCTTCTGTTTTGAATGTATTGGAATATGTTGTTTTGGCTGAAGAATTTTTTAAAAAATCTAGCCTCCTACCGACATGTAGTTGGAAAAAAGGGGTGTGTTTCAGAGTCTTCCCAGATGATTATGGACATTGTGCTTCGATATTACAAAGGAACCCAGCAACTGGTGATTTCTTAAAGGTAGTTGCACGGTGGGATCTGAACGTGTATCAGTGAACTAAAACCCATTGATCTGTCCTGCACTCAAAGTGCATCTTGCACCCCTGTGTGGTTTTGTCACACCAAATACAGTTTCCAGATGGTGACACATTTCATTATACACCGAAAAAATCCCATGGGTTACCATCACCACTGATGTCATCAGCAACCTCCAAGTGCTGGACACTGTCAGGCTCACGGTGGCAGACATAAACTTCCCAAGGTTCTTCTTCGTGCTCAAAGAAGAGTTTTGTCATTGGCCACAAATATTGTCACTTGTTTTCCTCGAGGTGACGGGCTCACTGTGTTCATTTCTAAGAGAAAGTCTGACAAACACCCACGTTTATCTTCCAGTTGTTCTTTTAAGTAAAAATGATGCTTCGTGAAAAAAAATTCTAGTTCATGTTGGAACTCCAGCCATTGGCTGCTTCCTTACATCAAGACCCCGGTGGTGCTTCAGGATGTAGCAGAAATGCCTTCCGTGCATGCTTCTCATTTCTTCACACGGGATATTAAAAAGACACATGCTCAAAGGTCAAGGTTTAATCAGATGAGTAACTGTTATTGTAGCATCGAGGACCTACCTTTAGTCGGAACACACTTCATCAAAGACATGCTCTTCTTTACCTTTGTGACAAATCCCGCAAGGACTGCTGGTACGGTTTGTGCCTCTGCCTTGACCCATGCTACGGTCCTAGCTGTTTGGCTGTCATTGCTTCTCCGCCACTGGTGCCGGTGTCAAAGACCAAACAAGAGAAACAACATCTCAACATTGTTACTAAAATAGTTTTGACTTTGTGGAACCTCTTAAAGGGTCTTGAGAACCTCCAGGGGTCCCTGGATTACACCTTGAGAACCACTCTTCTCAATCATGGGATGTAGTATGTACAGTGGTAATTCCGCCCATCTTCCACCCCATTGTCAGTTTCCATCCCTTCTTGTCTTTGTTGGGGCCGTCTCTCCTCCACCTCGGTGAGCATAGCCTGTGGTCTTTCCATCTCATCCTGGTTCCTTCTTTATCTCCTCCTCTCTCTCAGTCCCAGTTAGCACACCAAGCAGCTTCTTTCAAGTCTTCTGGTTTTGACCGTCGATCACATTCAGGGTGCCTTTCCTTCCTGGGGCTGACTTGAACTGATAGCTGCTGATGCAGCCGTGGTGGAGGGACATCTGGTCGACCCAGTGTTTGCAATAAGCAGGGTGTGTGGATTGCTCTGCCCGCCCCCCCACTTCCTCCCCGTGCGGCTCCAGGTCGGGGTGATTGCCCCTGAAATATGTCAGTGTCCAGCCACCACAAGAGTGGCTCTTATCTCAGAGGACTTCCGGTCCCGGGATGTGGTTGTCCTGCAGGTCCTCATCCTTCTTCCCACTGGGCTGAGGGTGTGGTTCTGCCTGGATACAGAATGAAGGGCACTTGCTGGGAGAGAGGCAAAGGGGTGGCCTCTAGCTTTTCTGGCTGATGCAGGTACAGTCCGAGGGGAAATGGAGGAGGTTAGGCCCTGCCCACCTGGCTCCAGGTGCCTGTGCTCGCGGGCTTGCGGCAAAGATGTCAGTGCAGCTCTATCTGTGGATGGCAGCTCTCCCCGTGCACGGCTGCCATATGAGGCCGTGTTTTCTTGGTTTTCAAAGCCGAGAGTTTCATTTGTGGGCCAGCCTTCCAGAGTGTTCGAACAACGAGCAGGGAGCAGGAAATCAGTAAAGGGCAGTCAATGCCACTTAAACTGGGAGTAGTGTCCTGAAGCTTCCTAGAGGCACTGCCTCGTCTCCCGCCTCCACCGTGCTCTGGGATGTCCCCGTCGGAAACCACAGGCGCCGAGTTCCCACAAGACAGTGGCACCCAAGGGTCTGTCTGATTTTTGTCACTAAGAATGGATTAAGTGGATCTCATTGAAAACTAAAAATATTGCATTTGCCAAACATGCTTTAAAATCCAGAACAAAGGGAATGTGCCCATGATGCAGAGGGGACACTTCCCAGTCGGCTTACTCAGGCGAGCCCACCAGGAAAGTCTGAGGGGACTGTGGTTTTCCCGGGACGTCCACCCTCCAAGCCAAGCCATTGCAGCCTTGCTCTGTGGAAGCAAACCTGGGCTGGGGGTGGGGGGACAGCTCAGCCTGCTCCCCGGCTGGAAGGGACCCAAAACCGTGTGCGAGGAGATGCCTCCTCTCTGTGTCCCCAGGACCCTTGTGACCTTCTAGGAAGAGTGCAGTGACCTGTCACTTTCTCAGTAGGGTGCCAGCCCCCCTTGCCTGGTGCCATCCTCCTTGAAGGGCCGTTCACGCAGGCCAGCGTGCAGAGCGGTGTGACCGGCCAGGGCCTCACAGAGAGGAGCACAGCCCTGCCCTTGTAACGAGCTTTACCTCTGCCTTCTCTGTGGCTTCTGTGGCAGTTCCGACCAGCCCGTGGACCACCTGGATTTTTTTCTCTTCTCCAACCTCCCCTTCAACAATTAGACTGGGTGACAGATTGGGGTTCGAAATAACCATGTGTCGTGACCAGGTGCACCCCCAGGACCCCACCCGGCTCTGGCCCTGCTGGGCTCCCCAGAGCCACCAACCTCACCCCCTCCAAGGAAGGTTGGACACCCGGTGCGAGGGACCGTAGGCCCACCCTCATCCGGTGAAGCCCGGTGCCGGAGCACAGTCTCTGAGCTTGGGGCTGTGCAGCAGGAAAGCTCCGGGCTCCATCTCAAAGCTGGAGTTCAGGCCCTCTGTCCCTCCTCTCTCCGTTACAAGTTATGTGAGATGGTGCGGGGAGTGGTGGCAACCGTCCCAGCCTGGGATTCGGAGCCTTGGTGGGTCGCGGCCTTTCGGCATTGGATGAAAGTCACGGGCACGCAGCCTGGAAAAATGTACGATTGTAAGGAGTCACGGAAATGTTTAAAAGCAACTTTCCTTCTGTAAAAATAAGGTGTTTCAATTCCAACCTAGCCTAACTGCACATGTTTGACCCCAACTTTCTGGGCTTCCCCCTTGCCCCTCCCTGGGAGAGAGTGGGAGCCTGGAGCTGGGACAGCAGACAGGGAGCGCTGCCTGGGGTGCCTTTACTCAACTTAGGATTACTGTTTTCTCTGTACGAGAAAGCTCCTCTGTGTGTGTGTGTGTGTGTGTGTGTGTGTGTGTGTGTGTGTGTTTGCACACACATATGTGCAAGCATTTAAAACCTGTTGCAAAAACAAGGTGGGTGTCTCATAGATTCCTTGTTTCCAACATTTTCCTAAGGGGATTGAAGGGCCGGATCAAGAAGGAGAGCTCCCAGAGGGAGCTGCTTGCGGACTCGGCGCACCTGAACGAGACCCACTGTGCCCGCTGCCTGCAGCCCTACCGGCTCCTGGTGACCCCCAAAAGGCAATGCCTGGACTGCCGCCTCTTCACCTGCCAAGACTGCAGCCACGCCCACCCAGAGGAGCAGGGCTGGCTCTGCGACCCCTGCCACCTGGCCAGGTGAGCCACGGCCTGGAGTCCAAGGGACGCTGTGGGTGTTAGGGCCCGACATGTCCCCCCGGGGGGCTGGCTGAAGAAGGGTGGGCACGGACGTGGGCCGCCCAGGGCAGTGCCGCGGGCCTGAGCTCCGTCTCTCTGCAGGGTGGTGAAGATCGGCTCCGTGGAGTGGTACCACCAGCACCTGCGAGCCCGCTTCAAGCGCTTTGGGAGTGCGAAAGTGATCCGCTCCCTGTGCGGACGGCTGCAGGGGGGAGGTGAGGAGTGCAGCTCTCCGGGGGTCACTTTTTGTTCCCACATGTGTTTTATGTTTCAGGACCAAGCAGATCCTTTGGAATGGGTGTGCGCCCTGTCAGTCCCTTCCAGGGGTTTTATACGAGGTTGACTGCTTTCTGTGCGGTGCAAATTTCTGCACCCACCCTGGCCTGGCCCCCTGGGAAGTCCTGCATGCTGCTGACAACCCCCACTATTTGAAATCCTACTTTTCAAGGCTTCCTAGCAGGTGGAGACCTCATAGCCAAGGTCTCAAACTCAGTGGCTAGTTGAATAACCAGGCGCTGGTTAATACATGTTCTCCGGGCCCTTCCTCCCTGGGGGCCTAGATTTTCTCTTTTCAACAAACATCCCCTGTGCATCTGATGGGCCGAGGGGTCTTCGTGCAGCTGGAGAGGCTTAGTCTGGCCTCACCACAGGGCTCAAGGGTGAGAACCACAGGGAGCAGGGTGGAAAGCCATACTGCAAAGCGTTTGAGAATCTCTACCCCAAAGGCATCCCTGTTCACAGAGGCCACGTTAGGACCCCTGAGGACCTGGTCTCGCTCTGGGAGGTGCCGATTCCAGTTACTGGGTGGGCTCGGGTATCTGTCTTGTGTGAACGGCTGTGGGGATTGTGATGTCCAGCCAGGGTGCAGAGTTGCTGGACCCACCAGCCGGCACCTGCCAATTTCAAAGTTGTCATCACTGATGGCCACGAGGTGGCGCTGTGGGGCAACAGGAACCCCGACTCCCTGCGCGCTCTGCCTGGCCCCCGTGTCCCATGTTCTGGGGTGATGCCCAGGCTGAATTCTCTCTACGGGAACCTGGGAGTACAGCTCACTGAGTCACAGAGGGTGCAGGGAAGGAAAGTTGCATGTTTGTTTTCAAGTAGTCAAACTGAAAAAAAAAGATTGAAGTTACTAGTTTGAAACCTGGGCAGCCAGGGCTGAATGCAGACTGGCCACCTGAGGGGGTGGCGGGCCGCTGGGGGTCTTCTCCAGGTGAACCTGCAGAGCGATGGGGGTGCTTTCCCGAGGCCCCCGTACCAGGACAGGCAGACGCTGCGGGAGTCGGTCGTCACAGTGCCGAGAAGGAATGAGAGGAAACCCGTCCTCAAGCACGCGGTCTCGGGAGGATGTCTTTCTTCCCAGCACCTTTCCTTTTGGTTCTAGGTTTGCCTGACAGAGCGCGAAGCTCGCCTGACATCCACAGTAAGTGCTTGGTGCTCCCCGGTTTCGTGTTTGTTTCCACCTCCGTGCCAAGAGCGGCTGAGAGCTCTCCTCCGTGTCGGGAGCAGGGGAATCCCGCGGGCTTGCTCTCGAGAGATGGGTTACTATCGCTCAAACCGGGCCGCCTGGGTGGCTCGGCCGTTAAGCGTCTGCCTTGGCTCAGGGCGTGAACTCAGGGTCCTGGGATCGAGCCCCACATCGGGCTCCCTGCCCTGCTGGGAGCCTGCTTCTTCCTCTCCCACTCCCCCTGCTTGTGTTCTCTCTCTCACTGTCTCTCTCTGTCAAATAAGTAAATAAAATCTTTTAAAAAAAAAAAATCTCTCTCAAACCCTCGTCCCAAGTGGAGAGAGAGATGTAAGGAGTCCATAACCAAAAGGGGCACAGAGCTCCTGTTCCTGTACAGTCTTGGGGGCAGCTCCACGCTGACAGGCCACGCGCATGCACACACCCACACACGCATGCACACACAGACATGCGCGTGTGCCCGGGCCTCCAGGAGCCATGCCCACATTCCCTCGGTGCAGGTGGAGTTCAGCTCAGTATCTTCTGTCGGGTGCTTTGGGGTGAGTTTCCTCCAGACTCACGATCCAGAGAATGAAAATAATCACCCGATCCATCCGCTGCATGGGTCCGAGTTTGCGGGGCACTGAAGGGCTTCAGGGGCATTCTGACGTAGAGTAAATGCCCTGCTTAGTCACGCTTGAGACCTCCCCGCACCCAAGGCACAGGGAGTGAGGGCCTGGGCGCGGGCTGGGGGGTGTGCAGGGGCAGCACGTGTGGGCCCGGCCCCACAGCCCATGCTCCCCCAGTGCAGGGGTGCCCTCGTGACCCCTGAGGGAAGGCCGATGATCCATGCTCTAAAACCCCAGAGCTCATTTCCTGAACCCCTCTGGTGACGTAAAGGAGAACAGGGGCCAGGCCAGTGTGAGTGGGAGAACAGGGGGAAGAGGCCGTGATGGGGCCACCTGGGTGCTCAGGTGAGGCAGGGGGCCTGGGGGCAGAGAAAGGAGAGTAGGGGGCCCTGGGGCTGAGGCTCACCTCCTTCCCAGCTGTGTCTGCGGCCTGCAGATAACCATACAAAATGACTGTAGGTAAAGCAGTTTGTTTGAGAAAACATGACTTAGCTCTCGGCCTTCTTCACCCACCACAAGGCCGGGGATGCAGATTACCCAAGAAACAGTCTGTGAACGGAGGGCAAATGCCTGAGGGCTTGACCTTAGACAAAATTGATGCAGAGTAATAGTTTTCTGCTGGGATTCAGACTGGGTCCAACTGATGCTTGGGTAGGTCTTTGTAAGGCCAGCTGATGGCCTTGCCTGGATGTGTCACAGTGGGTGGATGGATGGATGGACATGTGCATGCAGAATGGATGAATGGGTGTGTGGATGGATGGATGGATGGATGGATGGATGGATGGATGGGTGTATGGATGGATGGATGGGTGGAGAATGGATGAATGGGTGTGTGGGTGGATGGATGGATGGAGAATGGATGAATGGGTGTGTGGATGGATGGATGGGTGGAGAATGGATGAATGGGTGTGTGGATGGATGGATGGATGGATGGAGAATGGATGAATGGGTGTGTGGATGGATGGATGGGTGGAGAATGGATGAATGGGTGTGTGGATGGATGGATGGATGGGTGGAGAATGGATGAATGGGTGTGTGGATGGATGGATGGGTGGAGAATGGATGAATGGGTGTGTGGGTGGATGGATGGATGGAGAATGGATGAATGGGTGTGTGGATGGATGGATGGATGGAGAATGGATGAATGGGTGTGTGGATGGATGGATGGAGAATGGATAAGTGGGTGGGTAGGTGGATGGATGAGTGATATGGGTGGGGGAGTAGATGGGTGAGTGGATAGGTTGGTTGGATGGACTGGTAGGTGGATGGGTGGTTGAGTGGTAGATGGATGGATGGATGAATGGGTAGGTGGGTGGATGGTTTGCCCCCAGTCTTCTTCACCCTGGGTTCAATCATGCACGTGTCCATTGCAGGTGGGCCTGAGCCAAGCCCTGGCGAGGGAAGTGGAGACAGTGAGCAGACAGAGGAGGATGGAGAACTGGACACAGTGGCCCAGCCCCAACCCATTGGCAGCAAAGTGAGTCTTCCCCAATCAGCCCCCACCCCCAGCTGGAGCCTGGGGTTCTGATGTCCAAAAAATCTCAGTGCTCCCCTTCACTACTGGTTACTACAGCATGAGCACGAAGACCCTGCCTCCCTCCATGTGCCCTGTCAGTCTCTGAGACACTGAGCAACAGATAGGATAGTGCTTTCAGCATATGGTGTCACCATAAGAAACCCCAAAGCAAACCATGGGGAGCACAGAGCCCACAGGGAAGCCTGCCTGACCCGTCTGGTCAGGGCCCCGGGGGGCCGGCTCGTGAGGTTGTGAGGGCAGGTAGGGGTCCCAGAGGGCACCTGCTGTCTTCCAAGGTGGCCCTTGCATCTTTTAGGGAAGTGAACCCCGTTAGACTCTCTTCTGTGAACATTTTGCTTTTCTTTGTAGCCAGCCACGAGCCTTGCTTTTGTTAGCGTTTGTTTCTGTCTTCACTTATTTTGTAACGTATTTTTGGTGATAAACAAGCAAAGTACCCCCCAGGGTTTCTGGGGGGGATGACGAAGGGGAGCAGGTTGGGGCCAGGGGGACAAGGAGTTTAGTTAGAGGCACTGGGAGGAGACTGGCGTCCGTGAGATTCAGCACCAGGTCTGGCCAGTCTACAGTGAGAAAGTTGTATTCCTGTCACTCGGTGAGCTTAAAGAATATTAGCCAGTATCTGGAATATTCCCTATACGATACTTTGAAAGGATCCAAATTATCGTGAGGGGGATTTCAGTAGATGGGTGCTCTTCATGTGAACAACGTGGAGTGCTCCCCCACCTCTGTGGCCTCACCTAGTGGGTGCCCCTCATTTGCTGGACCCCCCACCCCCCGACACCTGTCAAGGGAAAGAAGCACCTGCCAGCCCTAGAGAAGACGGCCCGTCCTCCCGACCCCGCGCCCCGACGCTGCAGCGCCTCTGAGCAGCCGAACGTCCTCGGGCCGAGCAGGGGTTTCCTTCTGCTCTTCTAAGAGAGCTAAGGATGCAGATCCTGCAGGGCTTTCGGAGGGGCAGCCCTCTGGGCCCCTTGGTGCTGCCTTGGGGTCCTTCTGGAGGTGGATGTGCCCCTGGAGGCGCCCACCCTGCTGCCCAGGGCTGAGGGGTCCCTGGCCCTCTCTGTCAAGCTGACCCCGGCTCTCCTCCTCTTGCCCACGTCTGCACCTGCTAAGAAAAAGCGCCTCTCCATTCACGACTTGGACTTAGAGGCAGATTCTGACGACTCCACTTGGTTTGGCGGTCACACCCCATATTCGTCCCCAGTCCCAGCGGCCACAGACAGCGGGCAGGTCAGTAGGCTCTCGTTTCTGCCCCCGCCCTTCCTCGGATAACCTGAGCGACAGGCACTCAGGCCCCAGGTGGGAGACGGCGCTCTGGGAAGGGGTCCGATGGCCATAGCAGGCACCAGGGCACGACAGGCCAGGAGAGAGTTGGGGTGGGGGTCACAGGACCCAGAAGCTTCATACTCCCCATCTCTGCAGAGACAGAGCTGGCAGCTTGGAGAAATGGAGTGCGGGCTGGGAACCAAGGCTGGACAAATGAGGGGCCCAGGGCATTCGGGCGGGCTGCTTACCCCGGAAGTAAGGCTTCTACCCTGTGATTCAGAAGGGCAGGCCAGAGAACGGGCGTCTGCCCTGGACGCAGGGCCTGACACGTGCCTGGGCGTCCATCTGGAGGTTCCAGGCCAGAGCTGAGGTGGGTGCGTCTGCCCAGGCTGATCTGCAGACTGCTTTGGGGGAGAGGACAGCAGGGTAGTGGGCTCCACCCCAGAGGCCTTTGGGCCACAGGTCCTACTCCAGCTGTAAGACCAGTTCCTGCGGTCTCCACTTCCTGTGGCCTCCAGGGCCTGAGGACTGCTTCCTTTCTGCCCCCCTCAAGCTGGAAAGGAGCTGAGGCATGTGGCTTCCAGAAGCCCCTAGCACCTTGTTTCCTTGGGGACGAGGGCACAACAGAGAGAACCCTCTGCCAGCCCGAGGAAGGGTAGAGGCGGAGGTGCTGGGGTTGCAGCCGAGGGGCCCCCCAGGAGCACTGCCCACACTCCCTCTTGCCTTTCTGGGACTATTAAGGTATACGAAGTTAGAGCAATGCATCCCCCCAGAATAACTTCCCCATCCACCTCCCCAGGGCTTCGGTGTCTAGGTGGGTCGGAGCCCCTGAAGCTGTCACATGTGTTCCCTTGTACGACGAATGGCCCAGGGTCTCGGGAGCCCCAGCCTTCCACAGACGCATGACACAGAGTAGGCAGTAAAAGCTTCTCCGCAGGACTTCTGAAAGTAAAGGGAACTGAGTTGCAAGGGGCCAGAGCTGAGGGGTGTCAGCGTGTGCTCTGATGATGTCTGGAAACCCTCCAGACTGGGATGGGAAGACCCACATGCCGGAGCTGCCCCTCCTGGTAAAACCTCACGCGCCCAGCAGGTCCCGTGTGCTGAGGCCCTCGTGGGTGAGCCCCATGCCAAGGACACCTCCCAGGAGGCCACGGTCCTGGAGCAGGCCGATGTCAGCGCCCCCGGGTGCCACCCCCATCCAGAAGAGCAGACAGACAGCCTCTCACCTGCCAGACGGGACACCCTCACCGAGCTCGGCCTCCCTGGAGAGTCGTGCACGACAGCCCCAGGGACCACCGCCACAGCTGGTAGGTCACTTGATGGGCTCTGCATGGAGGAGGGGGTCAGCGGAAAACCCGCCCGCTGCCCTGATTTGTGCAGACACACTGGCCGAGTGATAGCAGCCTCTTTCTTCACTGCATCGTCCGGCCTGTGAGGTCCTAGTAGACGCCATCCACACCTGCTCCCACCCCCAGGCTGGGCGCTGCTCTTGTAACACTCAGAAGTTCCAGTATTAACGTCTCGACTGGCCACACGGCTTATTGCCACCTTGAGGGAGGATATGAGCTGGTTTGGAGTAGGGACATGCAGGTGTCCCTGAAATGATTAGGGTCACTGGTCCCCTGGACCAACCCTGACCAAAGGACAGGGCAGGTCCAAGCCTGGGGACTGACTGTGCACATGGGGACCCATAGTACACTTGGGGACGGATGGTGCATTTGGGGATGGATGGTGGACCTGGGAACGGACGGTGCACCTGGGGATGGACGATACACTTGGGGATGGAAGGTACACTTGGGGACCCATAGTACACTTGGGGACAGATGGTGCATTTGGGGATGGATGGTGCACCTGGGGACGGACGGTGCACCTGGGGACGGACGGTGCAGGTTCCGTTTGGGCACTGCTTCCCCTGGTCCACCATCAGCTCCCATCTGTGAATCGCGGGGTCTGTAAGTGCTGAGAACCTAGACTTGCTCAGTTTAATTTTGTTGTCAGACAGTGTGCTTCATAATGAAATCCTGAATTGCTGTCTTTTCCTGTGCCCTGTGGGAGTGTGGGTTCAGGAGTTCAGACACCCTACTGATGCAGGAGCAGATGAGACCACAGAGGCAGCCCGGCCCTCCTGCTAATGAGCCCCCACGTGACCGCCGCGTGGGGCCAGCTGCCGGGAAATATGGTTAAGTCACTGTCTGCCAGGAAATCAGTCCCCTTTCTGTTTTCCTTTTCATTATATTATAGGGACCATAATCTCATGGTCCACAGGCCAATTAGGATGCTGGGGGCATTTGGGGAGGAACATGGGGCTTTACTTCCTCCTGAACAGTGAATAAACGAATCTATATTGAATAAGTCATAGGATAGGGACAGACAGGGACGTGCACAGACTCCGTGCCCCCGCGCCGTAATCCCACACCACCGTGAGGATGCGGGCAGGGCGGCAGGTGGGGAGGGAGCTGAGGGAGACAGAGTTGCTGACCAACCAGCGCAGTTTTCAGCTCATCCCTTAAACTGGGAGCGTCTCACGGAGACATGTAGGAGCCTGACGGCCAGTGCTAGCCCGAGATGCATCAGACAGCCCACAGGTGCACCATCTGAGGGTTGGTGGCACGTGGCATGCCACCCCGCTTAGCCGCTGTGACTCGGTTTCTCCTCACTGCGAAGAGGGCTTCATGCCTAACGTGCGGCATGGTTGTAGGCACTAAATGAGATCGTAGTTTCACAAACATATCGGCTTAGAACAGCGCACCTGCCTCCTATCCCCGTGGCCGGAAGTCGGGCACGGCCTCACGGCGTCCTCAGTGCACAGCCTCCCTGGCTGACACCAGCAGGGCACAGGGCTGGGGTCTCACTGGAGCTCGGGGCCTCTCGCAGGCTCGTGCAGGTGCTTGGCAGGACTCACTGAGCCAGTGGGGGCTGGTGCTGTGGACAACAGACGCGGCTGTGCACGGGGACTCGCCGGGGCGGGAGCTCCTGTGCGGTCAGCCCCGGCCGCAGCCCTCTCCCCCTCCGCCTCCCCGGGCAGTGTGTGCGGTGCCATCCAGGCTGCCTGGAGCCCCAGGGAGAGGGACCATATGGTGAGTCCGTGGGAATAGTCAGCTTCCCCCCGACTGGAGCCCAGGATGAGCGTTTCCGGGCACGCTGTAGGTGACCCGTGCCCACGTAAAGGCATGAGAAAGAGCCCGGAGTGACCAGTGTGGAAAGACTTCCCGAAGTCCCCTCCACTCGTGGACGCTCCCTGGGCCCCACATCGGCCACCCTCTGGGCACACGGATTCGGGTGGTGGAATTCTGTGTGCTGTGATCATCCGGCCGATGTGGCTCTCTGCTCCTCTGGCCCCCCAAGAGTGCTGGGCAGGGACCTGTTCCCTGAAGCTCCGTGTGAGGGCTTGTGGCCCGTCCGTTCTGACTTTGAGCTAAGGTTCTCCGCTCCCTCACCTCAGGGGCTGTAATCACATCTTTGGTTTATGTCATCTCTTGTTTTTCTTTATTGGGAAAAACGTGTCCACTGGCTCCCAGCTTTTCGCTCTGAATAATTCGAACCCTCTCTCACTCCAAAGGGACGAGCGTCGTGGGGAGTGAGCAGCTCCCCTCCCAGTATCTGGCCGACGTGGACACCTCCGATGACGAGAGCACCCGGGCTCCCAGCGCCACCTCCCAGCATCCCAGATGGAGAGGCCGCGCTCCGTCCCAGAGCCAGGTAAGGCGGCGGCGAACAGTTCCTTCCACGCCAAGTCAAATCAGTGAAATCAAAGCTGTCGGTACTTTAAAACTGCAAGTGTGCACAGGCCTGCGTAGCCCACATGCGTGCGATCTCGTCAGAATATCCGCTGTTTTATTGACATGAAGTTCACATGACATAAAGCTCGCCATCCTGCAGCGGACATTCACTGCGCGTAGTGCTTTGACATCGTGCAGCCGCCACCTCTATCCGTCCCAAAGCTCATCGCCCCAAAGGGAACCTGATCCGTGAGCAGTCTCTCCCGTCCCCTCCCTCCGGCCGCAGGCGACCACCAGCCTGCTTCCTGTGTCCTGGCTTCGCCTATTCTGGGCATTCAGTGTAGATAGAAGCACTGACTGTGTGGCTTTCGTGCCTAGCTTCCTGCACACAGCGTCCCATCTTCGAGGTCCGTCCACGTTGTAGCTTGTGCCCGTGCTTGATTCCTTTGGACGCAAATACTCACTTCGTACTCGATCGAGTATTCTGTCATTTACAAGAGGAGGAAATACTCCATTATTTTATGCCTTTAGCAGACGTTATGCAGATTTTAAGAAAATTGAACTTAGAATACATAACACCTGTAAAGTGGTGAGACTCGCTCACGTTGTAGACCCCGACTGACGACATAAGTCACAAGATTCCTCTGAGTGCCCCACGTTCCCTCCGCTGAATTTAAACCGTGGTCCCGCTAACTGATGTAGGTCTGAGCAAATACACTTCACTGGGGCAAAGGCAACAATGCTTTATACGAGGCTGATACAGACTCACCAAAGACCCGGGAAGGCCTGACTCCTACGGAGGAGATAGTGGGATTGGGGCCGTTTGTAAGTGAGCCACCCAGAGGCAGGAAACCGGGAGGAGAGCCCTACTCTGGACGGAGAATCCGGGATGTAGCTCAGCCATGGCTGGTCTCAGGCACATTTTCAGGAGCCAGAACTGATGCGTGGCTCAGAGCTCCTCCCGGGACCCTCCCTGCAGGACGTTTGAGGGGTGGGGGATGCCCCTGTGGAGCTTCCCTTCCAGGGACCCAGGGACTGACTGAGCTCTGGGCTGTCAGGTAGAAGGACTCACCGATGCTGAGCGTGCTCAGAAATGGCGGAAAGCAGCTGGGCGCGTGCAGCCGTGCTTGACGCAGTTCTAGACGCAGGGGGAGGGGCAGGGGACCCGAGAGGCTGGAGAGGAGCCAGAGCTGGGAGGGGCTGTTCTGCAGGGAGCTAGGGCCTTCCCCAGCCCCTTACCCCTCTGTGCACTCAGACAACCCAGGGGGAGCGTCGTCTAACACAGCCGCAGCCCACACCTGCAGCTAAAACTCCTGGCTGTCACTCCACCAGCACCATGCACGGCCATCCGTGGCCAGTGGCGCTGCCCAGCAGGGCCCGGGCTTTGCTGAACCCTCTATCCCAGCAGCAGATGTGCCCACAGGGGGCAGGACCTGCACGAGGCAGGTGGGATGCCAGCCACTCCTCAGTCTCCACTAATGTAGGAAAGGTTAGAGGCTCTTCCAACTTCCGTCCTCTCACCGAGCCCCTAGGAAACGATCTGCCAAAAACCAGCAGCAGACTTGTGGGAGGAGCCTTTCTTCGCATGGCTTTTGAGAAATCGGTGTGTGTTTTTTGTTTTAAAAATTGATTGGGCTCAGTGATGTCTGCAGAACAGAAATGTGGAGTCTCTCCCTCTCCAGAGTCCGTGCCCTCAGGCACAGCTGACTCTCTCTCCTGAAATGTCACCCAGAAGCTTCCTACAGCCAGTGGGCTAGAAGTTCCCTGTGCCCACCCTCCATCTCCGGAAGAAGTGTGCTCTCCCTCTGCCCTGAGCACAACAGGGTGTGAAAGGCCCTGAGAAGGTCTGCAGTGAAAGCCATCTATCATTCTCTACCCAGGGTGGCTCACACTTCTTGGGGCCTGAACCCCCTTTTATGGAATAACGAGGAAAACACTACATAGGGAAGTGACCTTTGATCAGACCAGGGCTCAGCCCCCGGGAGGACTGGAGATGGTGGTGGAGGGGCAGTGAGGCCAGGGCAGGGACCTCCCTGTGTGGCAGAGCCACAGTGGGCAGAGGAGCCCCCAGTCAGAAGACAGGACAATAAAGACTAGAATTGTCTATTTTCAGTACGTTTTTAACAACTTCAGTAACTTCCAGTAAAATTCATGCCCCGGCATCCAGCCCCACTGGCACCCGCCCTGCTTCCCGCCTCCTTGAGCAATTCCCTGTCTCGTGCTGAGAGCTCGTCTCCGACTCCACTTCCACCAGCAGCTCACCCCGCATGCGTCCCACGCATCTTTGTGTAAAGGCAAGTGGGCAGCAGGCCCGGTGCGCCGGGGAAAACCCAGGGCAGACTCTGACGGGGTCTCTGCGAGGGGCCGTGGCTCCGTGCTGCCCCTCAGCTCCTGCCGCTCCACCAGCCCCAGATGAGAACTTTCAGTTCCTTGTCTTGGGGTGCTTTTCTTTCTCACTCTGGGGGTGACGCTGGACAGTGACCGTGTCGGGCACTGGTGGGGTCATGCTCTTCTTCTCGGGGGTCTGCCGTGGCGGCCAGTGTCCTACGCACACCATACTCTCCGGGAGACAGAAGCAGTCCGTGCACACTCCCCCGGCCCGGCGTCGATCCCCGCCTCTCCGCCCAGTGCAGCCAGAGGGGGCCTCAGTTACCAGCAGCCACTCCGCGTCCTCACTGAGACCCTTGTGCTGACGTTGCTCCGCGTTCCGTTCTGCGGGCAAATGTGCCCCCGCGAAACCCTCGGTGCTGTGAAGATCAAACTAATTACCCGCCGAACAAAGCGGAAGCATCCTCCCGCTCCTCAAGTGCCGTTTCCCTTTGAAAACAAGGTGAGCCACGGAGAGATAATGGCAGGAAAGACGCACCTGCTGGGCTTGGAAGAAAACGGAAGAATTGATTTTCTCAGGTCCCAGCCTGGGCGCTAACAGACTCTGGTGACTCAGGGAAGAGGAAGTTGTACTTTAGTCACTTGACGTTGTTACCTGGAGCCTCTTGGCCCACAAGACCCAAGGCTCTTGCCAGCTAACGATTTTTGGTTCCAGCAGCCTGGCTTAATGAATTGGCGCCTTCCTGTGCTGATCAGGAGTGGTGGTGACAGCAGCCACCCCACGGTCATGACGCGTCATACCTTTCAGATTTAGCTTCCTTGTCTTGCTGAAGTTGTCACCTCTTCTTCTGTGCTCACCCCTTACCGCTCTTCTGCAACTACTGCCAGCTTTTGCTTGGTGTTCTGGAACTCTCGGTGTCAAAATGAGCTTCACACTCCCCTTCCTGGGTCACATTGCACATGGCGGCCTTAGCGTTCCTTCCAGTGCTTGGGAATTTGGTGCTTCTGAGGTGATGGGCCCCACATTCCTGCTGGTGGCAGTGGGATCTGTCCTCCAGCTACTCCCTCGGCTTGGGGACCCCATTTAGGGTCGGAGGGAAAAACTGTCCTCCCGTGGTAGAAGTGTCCACGAAGCAAAGTTCAGTGTCTTGCTCACAAACGGTGGGCCTTTGGCCTGGGTGGCAACAGGATCACCTGAGAGCCCCACCCTGCAGAGCCTGGTTCCCGAGGGCCAGGACTGGCCCTAGCATGGGCACCGCGGGCAAGCTCTTCCGGAGAAGGGATGGAGACTTCTCCCAGAGCCCTGCCTCTGAGCCCAGTGCACACAGATGATCAGCTGAACGCAGATCTGTTTGTTTGTTTCAGCGTCTCACTGGCTGCGAGCCCACAGATGCCGACAGAGAAGAAGAGACCCTCAGGAGGAAGCTGGAGGAGCTGACCAGCCACATCAGTGACCAGGGGGCCTCATCCGAGGAGGAGGGGAGCAAGGAGAAAGAGGCAGAACTGGACAGGAGCTCCTCCATCAAGGACCTCCCCGGGGCAGCTCCAGAGGTCAGTCCGGCCAAGTAGGCTCGGCAGGACCTGGGCAGAGGTAGGGCCAGGAGTCAAGAGTTTGTGACTAAGCCACTGGCCCACCCCAGGCAGCCAGCCAATGCCAGGTGGGCACCAGGCCCCAACAAGAGCTGCATGGGATGCTTAGCCCCCGGCTGGCCAGCTGGTCAACCAGCCCCAAGTTCGGAGGAAAGAGTGTCATAGGATGGGTCCGTCTTGGGGAAGGGCCTGCTGGCGTCATGTTCCATGCTTCCCTCTCCTAGGTGAGCGTGGCTGCAGGCCAGACATACAGACAGGAAACCACCCCCCAGGACCCTCAGGACCTTGTGCAGCCCGGCAGGACCGCAGACAAGAA
Source organism: Ursus americanus (assembly GCF_024610735.1). Taxonomy (NCBI): domain Eukaryota; kingdom Metazoa; phylum Chordata; class Mammalia; order Carnivora; family Ursidae; genus Ursus; species Ursus americanus. The sequence continues at coordinate 104,295,613 of NC_142127.1, forward strand.
GCTGCTGGAGCTGGAGGACGGAGTGGCCCTCACAGCCTCCGAGGTTCAGCAGGTGGAGAATGAGGTAACACCAGCCCCAGGGGCGGGGACTCCCCAAGTGGAATCGTGGTGGGCCCAAAGTTCTGGCAGCTGTGGACAGTGCCTCTGAAGCTCCGAAACAGGAGCTTGGGGGTTTCCATGGGAATTGCCCACCCCACCATCCTGCCTTCGTCCCATTTGCCTTGGTGAGAGGCAGGCAGGGTTTTCAGCCCTACAGGAATGATGCTGCCGCTTACCCCGCCCTGTCCCAGGAGGAAGGGGCTTCTCCAGAAGCAGGCTCACGTTCTAGGCAGCCCTGGGGCTCTGGACCCTCGGACGCTAGGGGCATCCTCTGAGGCCGAGTGTTGGGCCAGGACTTGAGTTCGGGTGAGGGTTGTGTCGGTAGTGTACAAAGGACAGAGCCGGGGCCTCTCAGGGACAGCCGAGGGGACTGGGCTCGGCTTTGCCCTCCCCCCAGGGGCCCCCAGAAAAAAGAGGGTCTTCCCCTCAGGCTGCAAGGGGAGCCTGCACCGACGGCCCCTTCTCGCGTCTGCTCATCAGCAGGTGCCCCCGAGGAGTAAGGAGCACGTCTCCAGAGCTGTGCTCATGAAGGGGCCAAGCCAGCCCGAGGCCCTGCATTCCTTTATTCCTTCTTGCTTGGCAGACAATTTTCAAACTCCTGAAAATGGCAGGACACAAAAGACACGGCTGCTGCATTCTTAGATGGGGCTCCTGCCTTCGTGGGGCTTCTGCTTTCCTGGGAGGGGACAGAGGATAAGCCAACGATCAAGGAGCTCAGTTCTTGAAGCCAGCTGTGTTGACAGGAAGTGAGGGTGGCTCGGGGGAGCCCCCAGGTGGGCTGCTCAGGAAGGGATATTACAAGAAGAAGGCAGCGTACATGTTCAAGGGTCCTGGGGTGGTCTTGAACTTGGCATGTTCAGGAATGAGCAGTGAAACCCTGAGCCTGGGGCAGAGGGAGTGAGGGGGAGAGGGTGGGAGGCAGGCCCAAGAGGAGGGCAGAGTCCAGAGAGCCTTTGGAGGCATCAGAACAGGGGTGATGGGGCCTTGTTTGTATTTCCAAAAGTTTCCTCTGGCTGCTATGGGGGCCAGGGGTGGGGACTGATTTACAATGATGTCAGGAAGGCAGGCTCTGCCAGACACCAGGCAAGACTTTGCGCATGGTATAACCCTGTCCCTTAGAGCTTTGGTGACACTGTCCCATCACTGCCCCTCCTTCCATCCCTGGGGGGAACCAGATTTCCTGATATACCAGAAAATGTGCGGAGCCCCCCTCCTCCTGCCTGGGGGTGACCCACAAGGAACAGCAGCCCCCTCCCCAACAACTGTGAAAGATGCATAAAAACGGGCCCCCAGGAAGCATGTCTTTTGGGACCCCCATCTTAAGGGAACCGTAACAAAATTGGTGAACGGGCAGCTGCTCTTCCTGGACTGTGACGTCGAGTTGGCGCATCAGAGTGACGTCCGTGTGTCCGTCCTTTTTCCTGCCAGGTTTCCAACATCAAGTCCAAGATTGCCGCCTTGCAGGCTGCAGGACTCACGGTGAAGCCGTCGGGAAAGCCCCGGGGGAAATCCAACCTCCCGGTGAGTGCGGGGGCCCCAGCACCGGGCTTTGTGCCCGGAGCCCCAGCCACCCCAGCCTCCCAGCGGGGGCCGCCCTGGGGGCCTGAAGCCAGGAGACCGCCAGCCTGGCTGGGTGCGACTGGAACAGATTCCCCAGGGACGGCAGGGAGGGGGCTGGCCCCCAACCCCCGCAGCAGGTCTAGGACCAACATCCTTCTCCCCAGAGTCCAGCCGGGGCCCCCAGGCCAGTCACACTGCTGGGATAACCTGGCAGGTGAACGCCGGGTGGTCCCGGGACAGCCCCATGTCCAGGTGCAGGTGATAACAGGACGCCCAGTATGTTTGAACTTCAGATGAATGACATGTCATTTTTGAGTGTAAGTATATCCCGGGCGATACTTGGAACATACTTATGAACAGAGCATATCTGTTGTTTATGTGAACGTCAAAGCTAACCGGCTGTTCTGGGTGTTACTTTGCTGAACCTGGCAGCCCAGGCCGCAGAGGGCTGTCCCTGAGTTCCTGGCCCCGTGTTCAAGGAGAAAGGCCATCCCTCTGTCCTGCTGGCCCCCTGTGACGGGGGTCAAACAAACAGTCCTCAGGTACAGGCTTCTTCCTTGTCCTCCAGATATTTCTCCCCCGACTCGCTGGGAGATTGGACGAGAGTCCTAAGGATCCGAACGCAGACCCTTCGGAGGAGGTACGTGTCCCTCTGAGAGTAAGAGATTCTGCAGCTCTTCTAGAAGCATGACAAGCCCGGGGAGCGGCGGGGCTGGCGCGTAGAGACGGTGCAAGCCCGGCCAGCCCCGCAGGGCCGCTTCCTCAGAGGCGCGCACTGGGACAGGGTTGGTGTCAGGGTGTTTGGTGGGGAAATCCGGGAAAACCCCGCTGGGGAGCGGGAAGGTGGGACAGAGAGGGAAGGAGGCAAGCAAGCCTCCCACCTCGGCAAACCCCACGCAAGGTACCTTTGGCTCAGAGTGACGCATCGGGAGTTGTCCCGTGTGGAGGCGAGGAGGCTGCGTGGACCCCTCCACGCCCATCAGTCATGGATGACGTCCGTTCTGGGCTCTTCTCCCTGGCCCTGCGCAGGCGGGCGGGCTCCCAGCCTGGGGACAGGCCCCATCTGGGAGATGCAGGTGCCGGCTGTAGCAGTGGACATACCAGGGTTGGTGTGCGTGCGGCGTCACGGGGACCAGGGCTGTGGGAGACCGTGGCCGCATTCACAGCGTGCAGGGAAGGTGCCGGACGGGAGGGAGCCCGATCTCCAAGGTGCAGGTGGTGTGGTTAGGGGTGCGGTGGGAGGCACTATCCCCAGGGCCCCCAAAAGAGTGGCGTCTTCCCAGTCCTGCTTGCTGCCTGATGCCCCCTAGGTGCCATAGCGAACACGCGGTCACTTCTGTGTATCGTGACAATGACGCTGGGTAGCTCTCTATGGTTAAAAACTGTGTTTTCCCCCTCCTTACATTTGAGGTTTACAAACCTAGTGAGGAAGCATTGGGATTAACACTGTCGTCCAGATGAGCAAACCCAAGCACAGGGACGTTGACATCCTTGATTGAAATCGCGCAGAGCATAAATGACAGAGGGGTCTCAGCATGGACCCCCTGGCCCTGACTTCGCACCCTCTTCTGGTGGCCATGGTGCTTCCTGACTGGCTCAGGGAAGCCCAGCCACAGGTGCAGCCCACAAAGCCAACCGGGCAGAATCCCAGGGCACCTGACGGTGGGAAGATTTCCAGGGGAGTGAGGCCACCTGCTCATGCCCAGAGAGGCAAAACAGGGAGGGACAACCCCATCACGGAGAGGCAGTCAACAGCAGAGTGAGAGTGAGGGAGAGGCGTGGGGACCAACAGCCATGGGAGCTGGGGACACGGGAGGAGTAGGTCATCTCCCAATAACCCCGAGAAGGGGCTGCTGGCCCATTTTACAGGTGAGTTCAGAGAGGACACCCAGTCGTCCGCATCACGGGGGTGGGGGAGTGGTACCTGCATTTGAACCTAGGTCTGCGGGGCTGAGATGCGTGCTCTCCCTGCCCTCCCACCCACCGTTGACAAACGTAAGCATCTTTTATGCTCTGACATTTGGGGCCTCAGTTACCGATACCGTGTATTTTAATATTGACAAGTTTCCAATATTGCCAAGGCACAGAAGACAGCCGACCGGGTTCACTAGAATCTGGAAGAACGGTGAGAAGTCCCCATTTAACTCTCAGGGCTTCCAAAAGTTACAGCAATTTAGTGAAGCCCAGAGATGTCTTCTTTCTTCTAGGCGATGACGGAGCCCTATCTTCTCAGAAGGAAGTTCAGTCATTCCCTGAAAAGTCAAGGTAAGAGTTCGCAGCGGCTTCCCTCATCCCCGAGGGCCTGGGAGATGAGCTCGAGGGTGTGAAAGGGGCCAGTGGGGATTCTGCGTTTCTGTGTAATTCCTGGGGCGCTGCATCTCACGCCCCGCAGCCTGAAGGACGCTCCCGAACCTCTGTCAGCAAGCATCCTGGTGGGTTGGTGTTCCGGAATCCGGTGTGTTGAGCGTGCAGGGGGCTGGCGCCGGTGTTTTCCCCGGTTTGCATTGTAAATCACTCTCAGGGTTAGGTAAGCAGCTCCCCACCTTCTCGTGCAAGCACGGAACTTAGCTTCCCTTCATGTCTCAGTGGTGACAAGGACACGAACTTTGTTCCGGGGGAACAGGAAGGAAGGCCTGGCTGCCTCTGCACAGCCGGGCTCTGAGGGAATCGTGTGCTTCTGCATTGCTTCCCTTACAGCCCGACCTCGGGTCACCAGAGGGAGGCAGCCCCGTTCCCGGGTCAGGGTCCAGTCCCTCCGCTGCTCTGTCAGGCCTCTGAGCCGCTGTGGTGTCTCCTCTTGTCCCCGTATCTGATTTCTGTCCTCACCACCCCATCGTTACAGCTCTCCCCACAGCCACAGTCGCAGTGAGAAGCTCTCTTTGTGTTCCTCTTCTGCTCCCGAACAATCGTTGGCTCCCACCTGCCTGCAGAATGAGTGGGATTTCTTAGCGCAGCCTTCCAGAGCCTCACTTTCTGCCCCACACGGGATCCCTGGATGGACAGCTGTCACAGGCACATGGGGGTCTCTGAGCGCTCTGTGCAAACACACCTCTGTACCTTTGCCTGGGCCGGGCCTTCTGCCCAGAGCACTCCTCGCTCCCTTTCCTACCCACATCTGCCTTCTGAAGGCCAAGTGCAGTGTCCCCTCCCAGGAGGTTCTCCACCACCTCCAGAACATTCTTGTCACCACCTCCTCGGGGCACGTTTTGTACAACCCTGTTTGCACCCAGCTCCCCTCCGTGCAGCCCCTTCTTTGCACCCCAGAGCTCCCCGTACCCAGGCAGGTCAGGCCAGAAACAGAGCTGGCCCCGAGGCCCTTTGAGGCAAATCCCTGACTCAGGGCCACAAGCCGGGTGACGAACCTTGTCAGCGGGGCCGGGAGGAGACTCTCGGAGTGCATGCACCACGAGCTTCCAGCAGGCCTCGTGGCTACCACCCAAGGGAGGGATCACAGTCACAGTGGGAGGACACGGGGCAAGCGCCTGTGTCAGTCCGCGGCCTCTCACCTGGTCCCAGTCCCGCTGGAGCTGGCGGGCTTTCCAGGGGCTAACAGGCCTGGCTGCGGCTGCGGGTCCCCACACGCGTCTCCGGCCACCATGGCCAGCCTCAGTGGAGCGGCTTCTCACCCGTGTGCCAGACGTCCGTCCCCACACGGGAAGGATTCCCTGCCCCGTAGCTGGGATCGCTGGGCTAGCAGTTCCCTCCGTAGAGTTTGGTCCAAGAGCAGGAAGGTGTGGCAAATTCCAACACCACGTTCTCTGCCCAAAAATGGAACCCTGAGCTCGTTCGCCAGCCCCCCTGTGAAAACGCGACACACAGCCCTATTGCGTGGCCTCTGCCAACTTCCATGGTGGAAACATTTCCACCGTGGCTGATGTCAAGCTGCCGTGTCACAGGACATGGGGCTGGGCAGAGGAGACGTGGCCCGGCATCCCCCCCCAAGGAGCAGGTGCATGTCAGGGAGGGCCCCCACGACACCTGCCAGAGGAGGAAGGCCACTGGCTGCCCAGCCCCAGGATTTGCTCACTTGTGCTCGTGAACACAAACGGTTGATTAGGATGTGAGACCAAATGCCCCAACGACATGACTGAAGCCCTGGGTGGGGGGAGACCCTCCGTTCCAAGGGGCAGAGTCCCCACCCCCCCAGGCCCATGGCACATCACAGAATCAAAGAAAAGGTAATGGCATTTTGTGTTTCACTCGAGGGAGCGTTTCTGGACCCACCGTGAGATAGGATTGTAATGCTTGCTCCGAGGCAGGGGAGAAAGAATTGGACTGAACTGTGCGTTTGCACAACTGCTGACACACTTCTGTGCCCCTGAAGGTAAAGACGGAGCCTCCTTTCCTCGGCAGTCAGTGTACCGTGGATCCCTGACCCAGAGAAACCCCAACAGCAGGAAGGGGGTGGCCAACCACAGCTTTGCGGTAAGCTTGACTCTCCCCTCCTGAAGTGGCTTGAAAATGCCTAGACCTGTCAGATTTACGTGTTGGTGCTAAGACGCCAGAGCAGAGAAAACGGGGATGAACTCACCAGTAGAGTGAAATCAGCAAAAGATTTAAAGAAAAATTGAAAACATTTCTTAAAGATGCCAGAATATACCAGTGATAGGGGTCTCTGCTTACCTTGGGGTGGGTCTTGGCTTGGGGAAGGGGACCATCCGTGACAGAGAGGACACTCGGGGGAGGGACCGCCCGCACGCAAGAGAGGACACTCTCCTCACAGCCCCAGCAGCTCAGCAGTGCTGTGAAGGTCGTTCAGCAAACCACACGTGCGGATGCCGGGGTCAGGGCTGTCCCCCAGGTCCCGTGGGAGAGGACACTCTGCAGAACGAGCTTCCCGGGTTCCTCCAGACCCCAGGAAGTGTCAGGCTGCACCAAGAGGGTGGTGGTCCCGGTTCCCGCAGAAGTGCATTCTGAGGCCCGTCCTGGCAGCACCTCACGGGACCCCGGGGGAGGCCCCAGCTCCCCCCGCGTGGGCGCCGCCTGCCCAAGGCCGCCCCAGCAGCGCCTTGCAAACGTGGCTGCGTGACAGCTCAGAAGAGCTCATCTCTTGGGAGCTCAGGGTCACACCCACGTCCTGGGGCCAGGCATGCTGACTCAGTGCAGTGGCCGCCGTCAAAGCCCGAACCCCCGCAACCCCGCTGGCTCTCCCCTCCCACCCCCACCAGTGCTTGATTCTCCCCGTGAACTCCAGTTTTAAAAAGGGTTTCCAAGCATCTCATGCTGGGGACACGTGAGTACAGGGAACAGGCTGTTCCTGACCGTGTGGGCTGTGCTGGCCAACAGGGACGTGGGTGACACCGCCATCGTTAGGTTGCCTGATGAGGGGACGAGGGGACGTGAGTAGGGGGAGATGGCAAAGGGTAGAGGTGCCGCAGGCCCCACCTTAACCAGAAGGAGGTGTCGGGACTGTGGTCAGAGCGTGGCCATCCCCGACGGAGGGCCGATGACCATTAATAAGAAACTGGCCAACAGGGACTTGAAAATCTTCATGCTTTCAAGTTGGAATACAGCTCGCTGTGTTTCAGAGCCTTAAATTCTCGGGTACTTTCCGTCTGTCCGCACGCCCCTCAGGAGGGACCGGTGCCGCTGACCCAGCGTCAGAGCTGCGGGAGCAGGGGCAGAGACGCTGTGCGGAAGCCCCACGGGCCTGACCCGCACCTTCTGACCAACGCGTTCCTGTGTCTGCGTGTTGCTGTGTGCACTCCTGTGTGTGTGTGCACGCGCGTATGTCTGTGTGCCCACGCGTGTCTGTGTGTGTCTGTGTGCCCACACTCGTGTGTCCGTGTGTGTGCCCACGCGTGTCTGTGCGTGTGTGTGTCCGTGTGCACACCCATCTGTGCACAACTATGTGTGTGTATATTTGTGCTCCACAGAAACCTGTGATGACCCACCGGCCCTGAAGGAGGAGGTTTGCCGGAACAGGACGGAGCGACCAGCGGCCCCAGCCTTCGCTTTCCCGCACCGCAGCGTCCCGCCCCTGCAGCCGCCCCGCACTCCGGCCGCACGCCGTCCGGGGAGAGACAGCACGCGGCGCCGTCCATAAGGGAGCCCCGCCTGCGAGGGCACAGCGTTCTCAGACCCTCCGCTCCTCATCGTGTTCGCGGACGACCTCCACCACCACCCCTGCCGGCCTGCTCTGATCCGTGAGAAACATCTAAGCGGACACGTCTTTCCTGTAAGACGGTGTTAAACTTTTTGAAGGACACAAAGAAAAACGTTCTCAGTGTGATCTTTTAGCCCTTTCCCTGCTGACTCCACGCAGCGGCTGTGCTGTGTGCATGCTACACGGTGTCGGAGCCGCGGGCGTGCACGTATCTGTGTGTGTGTGCATGTGTGTGCACATTTCTGTGTGCGCGTGTGTGCATGTGTGTATGTGTGCGTGTGCATGTGTGCACGCACGTTTCTGTGTGTATGTGTGCATGTCTGCACGTGTGTGCGTGCCGGTATGTGTGTGCGTGTGTAAACGTGTGCGTGTGCATTTCTGTGTGTGCGTGTGCGTGCGCACGTTTCTGTGTGTATGTGTGCATGTCTGCATGTGCGTGCGTGTATGCATGTAAGTGTGTGCGTGTGTGCGTGTGCATGTCTGCATGCACGTTTCTGTGTGTATGTGTGCATGTCTGCGCATGCATGTGTGCGTGTATGCATGTATGTGTGTGCGTGTGTGCATGCGTGGATGTGCGCGTGTGCATGTGTGCATGCACGTTTCTGTGTGTATGTGTGCATGTCTGCGCATGCATGCGTCCATGTATGCATGTAAGTGTGTGGGTGTGTGCATGCATGTGCTGTCGGACAAGGAAATCGGGCATTAAGACGAGTGACTGAACTCATGGCCAGCTGACCTCCCCGACCCCCTCGCACCTATTCTGCGGGTTCACCTGTGGTTCGCAGACCAGGAGAAATTCCACTATGGTCAAGGGCAGAGCGAGCGCATGGTGGCGGGTGAGCCTCTGACCGATGTCCAGGGGCAGGCGCGGAGGACCTGCGGGAGAGGCGGGTGCTGGAGCCCTGGACATGCAGGCAGGAGGGTGGGGTCCAGCCTGGCACTGCCGCTGCTGCAGTGACGTCCAGGGGGACAGAGGGCCAGGACCAACTAGTCATGCCTGCTGGCCACCTGCTGTCCGTGCTGTAGGTGAGCTCCAAGGGACAGTCTGGGACTCGCGGTTTCTTCGGGTGTCTCTGGCTCAGCCAGTGTTCAGGGGAGCCCGCTGGGACCCTCGGGGCTGCCTTGGAACAAGTAACCGTAATTGCCCCCCCCAACTGAGCATTGTTACGTGCCTCACAGGAACTCGTGTGTTTAATCCTTGGATTCAATTTAAGCCCACTTTGTAGAGGAGGACACTGAGCCCTGAGTGTGAGGCAGCCCCCCACAGTGAGAAGCTACCATGGGATCCTCTGATACTTTCTAAAGTGACCTTGGGCCAGCTTTAACTTTTTCTCTTAAACTCTCTTAAATGAAATGGGAACCAGAGGCAGATGGAGAAGTGGCACGCGGGAGCCTTAGCTAGTGAGCCCGTCTTCTGCCCTGACGGTGGACAGAGCCCCACCCCACCGCCACGCAGACCCTGGACCGCGAGCTTCACGTGTCCACTGAGCCCAGAACGCAGCCGCCGCAGATATGACGCCGTCCCTGGGCTGGCCCACAGGTTTCAGGAAGCCGCTTTTGGGTCGGTCCGGATGACTGGGCTGCAGCTTATGCTGGGACCTGCAGAAAAGCCAGATCCGATACCCCTTCTCAGGATGGAAGCTGGCTGAGATGCGTGCTCCTGATTCAGTGCCAAACGACAGAAAGCTTCCTACAAATGAAAGGGGATCAGTTTCTTTCTTGGTGCACCTCTCCTTATTCCCAAAGTAAACTGAAGTCTCTGTGAGTTCACAGGAATCAGAGAGACAGTCGCTGGCCCTGGTGTGTCCCCAGGTGTTAATGGAATAGGGACAGTGGGTCCCCCATACTACTCGCTCCTACCCCAGAACCTTATTAGCCATGTTCCTCCACTGCTGATTTGAGGACAGAGAACTTCAGACTCAAACACAGCAGTCTCCTCTGTCAGAGTGGCCTTCTCGGGTCTGTGAAGTGTCGGTGAGCCCGTCAGAGGCACAGCAGGGGCGTTGACCTGCTCTGCGGCACCGCGGGCGCCCTGACAGCATGGGAGGCCCAGTGGTCAGTGCTGACCCGGAACGTCCTCAGCCGGGATGCCCAGGATCGAGTCTCCTTCCCCACCCCCTGCACTGGTCCCTCCGCCCCTCCAGCGCCCTGGGTGTCGAAGCTCGTCTCCGTCCCCATCGAGCCCCCTGGCTTGGGGCAACCGGGGGCTGGAAATGTGGCCAATTCCACCACGTCCTGCAGCAACTCCACGTTACCCATCCAGCCGAACTGGGTCTCACCCCCCCAGCCGTTCATAGTGCCCACTCGTGTCCACTCCAGCCTTCCAGGGGCTCACGCTGTTTTCCTCTCCTTCACCCCCACACTCTGTCAGAGAACCTGGCTGTTTGGAATATTCCACTTGGCTCTTCTCCGTGACGTCTGGAACTTGCTGCTCCCTCGACACACCGGCCCCTCCCTTGATAAACCCAGGCACTTAGTTTCCGACTGTCACATCACTTCGGTGCTGTCTGCGCTCTCGCGTTGGTGGCCCATGGGTTGTTGCTCTGCTGAGACGCTCACTGTGACTTATGAACTCACGTCCCCAGGGAGCATCGGCCGCTCTGGCTGCCATCGTGTGGGGGCAGCCCGAGGAGTCAGGAGGGTCACCACGAGCCCCACTGCTCAGATCCCCCGGCCTTCCAAACAAGCCCCTGGGAACCTTGAGAGGCCTGTCGGTTTGGGGGACCCCATCCAAGGCAGTCCAACCCCGCCTCATTTCTCCAAAGCCCCCGTGCTCCTGCTTCCGCCCCCGGGGACACCTGCCCCGTGTCTAGGCCGAGTCCGCGAGCCTGGCTGCATCTATGAGCTCCCTTGTTGTCTGTGCTACAACAACAGACGTGGGCATTTACCCTCCGACCCCTTACGAGAGGAGCTGGCCGACTCCTGGCCTCTGCCCCTCACTCCTGCAGCAGGGCTGGCCAGGGCTGAACCCAGGCAGCGGCTGGCCAGGGCGAGGGGAGCACACAAGCCTCTCTCGAGTCGGCCCCCACCCCCCCCACCACGCAGCCGCCCTGCCCTCTCCGCAGCCCTCCGCCCCTGCACTACCCGCCCCCACGTGTTCAGAGAGAGGCGTGCCACCCCACACTAGCGCGGTCTTAGCAAACACTGAAGACGTTTCAGGTTGGGGTAGGGGTGGCAGCCCACCCGGATCTCCATGGGTCCCGGGGCTGCTCTCACCAACCATCACAATCCAGGCTGCTTCAAACCAGAAACTGACTCTCCCGCTGTGCCGCAGGCCGGAAGTCCAGAATCGACGTGTCGGCAGCACCCTGCTCCCTCCAGAAGCTCCAGGACACATTCCCTTCTCTGCCTCTTCCAGCCTCGGGGGTCCCCCCATCCTGAGCCTGCGGCTGCATCATTCCGAGCAGCAGCTCCGTCCTCAGAGGCCCTCTGTGTCCATCTCAAGTCTCCCTCTGACCTTCTCTCACGAGGATGCTTATCATAGGATTTAGGACCCATCTCGATTATCCAGGCTGATCTTCGTGTTTGGAGAGTCTCACCCTAATACACGTGCAAGGTTCCAGGAGCCAGGATGAGAGTCTGGGGAGCCACCATCCAACCCGCTCTAGCTAAGCCAGGAAACCTATAATCTGCTGACAGAGTGGAACCCCCCATCCAGACCCTAAAAGAGAGCCCGGAGCTGGCAGACGGGACACTGCACACCCGCGGGGGAGCGGCCTCCTCCCCAGCCTCCCAGGGAGCCCGGGCTCAGGCACGCACTTTGCTTCCGAGCACAGCCGTGAGCACGGGCAACCGGCCTCCCTCTCTGCTCCATCCCGTGGCACAGCCATACCGGTCCCTGTCCTCCTGGCCCGTCTTCATGGACACTCCCCGGTGCCTGTCCTTACTTCACCAATGGCAGACTTAGCGCTCCCTGCCCCACTCAAGGCCGGAGACCCCGTTTCACACAAGTAAACCTCCAGCTCTGCCAGTTCAGGGAAGGGAGACAGGGAAGGGAGACCAGACATGGGCGCCCGGGCACAGAGTGGCCATGGCCAGACGCCCCAGGGCCCAGCCTGCGCCAACACAGCGTAAGAGATTCGGGAACAACAGCTGTGTGCGTGTGACCTCGCCAAGCAGTAACATGGAGGTCAGAGCACAAGACAACCCCATACCTGTGGGGTCCACGGCAGCCAGGGTCCCACCCAGAGAGGGACACGGAGCCACCGGCCTGCCAGTGTTCAGGGGGTCGTCGGGCATGAGTGCCCATCTGCCCCGAGGCAGTGGCCTGTGGACAGCCTAAGGCGCGCACGGCACCAGCGCTCCCCAGGCAGAGAGCGGAGGCTGCCCATGGCTGTAACGCTTAAGCCCCCAAACCACCCACTCCGTGCCAGCCTTTCCAGGGCCAACGCTACTACTCGCGCTCCAGACAGAGCCCTGAGGCTGCGTCCCTGGCTCGGGGGAGGGCTTCCTTGGCAGTCGAACAGGCAGCAGAGACGAGAGTCGGCCTGTGTCCCCAAGGGCTGACCAGGGGAAGCGTTTCCTGCCCCCTGCGAGTGGGACTCTCCCCGGGCTGCTCTCCATTCACTCTCTCACGCAGAGCGAAGGTTCGAGTCCACAGCGCTTTGCTGGGGCGCGGTACCCTGCATCTTCAGGAGATATGGGAGCCCACGCCAACATCTGTCTTCTGGCTCCCCGTAGCCTCAGATAAAATGTGATTTTACATATTCAGGTCCCCGTGCTATCTATAAATTCCACTATTTGGAAGAATTCTCCTGCCCCTTTTGCTGGCAGATGGTCATTTCTGAGACATCCTTCCTGGAAGCTGGATACGGACAGGTCAGGGACCCGCAACGCTGGTGCTCACCCACTTCTAACCAAGACCAAGAGAAGTCGGTGCTTTCATTATGACGACGGATGGATCTTAGAGTCAGCATTGAAAATGTCTCCAGAGGTGGGACACCCGGGTGGCTCTGGATTTCAGCTTAGGTCATGATCTTAGGGTTGTGAGATTGAGCCCTGCATTGGGCTCCATGCAGAGCCTGCTTAGGATTCTCGCTCCCTCTCCCTCTGTGCCTCCCACCCACCCCCGCTCGCTCGCTCTCTTAAAAAAACAAAACAAAAAAACTTAAAACTTCTCCAGAGTTTCATCCTCCGACAGTCTTCTTCCTCAGGGAGAAGAGGAAAAGCTTCACGAGGAGCTGAGTGCATGGCTCTCGGAAGATCCCTCAGAGTTTCCAGTGAGCCCGGAGTGGGCAGCGGGGGCCAGTCTGCTCAGATCAGCTCGTGTGTGACACGTTGCGGTCCAGGCCCCGACACCCACGGCACGCCCGGCTCCCGGCAGATGGCTGGGGAAATACGCAGCCTCCAGGCTGTCCCTGGCGCATCAGGCCTCACGCCAACCCCAGGTCAGAGCTCCTCCACCAGGGTGACACAGCAAGCCGTGATTTCTGTAGGTCTCCGAAGCACGCTGTGGAAGAGCCCGCTTCACAGGGCCCACATTACCCACCACAGAGACACGATAGGATTCTCGTGTGCTGGCTTTCTGATCCCCCGGCGCTTGGCATCCGGCACGCGGCTGGGCAGAGTGACCTGTACGCATGCCCGCAAGGTCCACGGCACCAAAGCTGTTTTTTGCACAGAATTATTATGACCTATGAGCTCTCTTGGCGTTTTGTGGGGAAGGAAACAGAAAATGTGGACAAGCTAAAGCAACAAGAACAGTCAGCATCATCTCTCAACCAGCAGCCTGTCCATCCCTCCAGGCATCTGTCCGTATATCCTCTTTCAACTCGAAACTCCTGCAGGTGAACGCACAGGCGAGGAGGTGAAGCCCCCACCCCGGTTGTAACCTGCACAGCTGGGGCTTCTCAGGAAAAAGCCGGCTCCGGAAAGAAGGGTTTTACCCGCTCCTGCTGTCCGATTCCCCTGCAGACACCTCCCGCGAAGTCTGCCCACAGACAGCCTCGCGGGTAGCTGAGGAAGCCAGGTGCCCTCAGACCACCCCAGGACTTCCACACCTGCAGCTCCGCCGCACCCGGGCTCAGAATCCCAAGGCAAGGGTCATGCTGGAGAAAGTAGCATTTGACTACATCCCTGCAAACACATAACAGTCTGTGATGGTCAACTATGTGCCACCTTGGCTGGGTCATGGTGCTCTGATGCTTGGCCAAACACCAGTCTAGATGTTGCTGTGACAATATTTTTTAGATGTGATTAACATCTACAATTAGCAGCCTTTGAGTAAAGCAGATTCTCCTCCCTAATGTGGGTGGGCCTCGTCCAATCAGGCAAAGGTCTTAAGCAAGAAAGGTCTTCCAAGAGGGAATCCTACTCCAGGACGGCCTTCCAACTCCAGCTGCAACATCATCTCTTCCCAGGGTCCTCAGCCCGTGATCTTGCCCTGTAGATTTCAGACTTGCCAGCCCCACAATCCCATGAACCAGTTCCTCGAATCTCTCTCTTACACACACACACACACACACACACACACACTATTGGTGCCATTTCTCTGGAGGAAACTGACTCACGCACAGTTCCCACATAAGAGCTGTGTCTAATATTTCCCACACTGGAAACTCAGAAACCAGTTGGGTGGGAGTCACGTGCAAGTGTTGGAGAACACCATTTCCGTTGACCACAAGTACGATGCCAAGTTCCCAGAGCCACTGCCTCTTGGGGCAAGAAGATGCTCCCACCGCTGCTTGTCTTTCACTAAAACCTGATCTCAGCTCTCGGGAACTTCGCTTCCCACATGACACATACTTGGGAAACCGCTTTCTAACTTAAAGATGAGTCCTTTAAAATGTTCTCAAGAATTTGTATTTTTAGTGGGCAGAAGACATGGACAGACCTTCATAGAAGAAGACATACAAACGGCCAACAGACACATGAAAAAATGTTCAACATCACTTGGCATCAGGGAAATACAAATCAAAACCACGATGAGATACCACCTCACACCAGTCAGAGTGGCTAAAATTAACAAGTCAGGGAACAACAGATGTTGGGGAGGATGCGGAGAAAGGGGAACCCTCTTCCACTGTTGGTGGGAATGCAGGCTGGTGCAGCCACTCTGGAAAACAGTATGGAGCTTCCTCCAGAAGCTGAAAATAGAGCTGCTCTACAGCCCAGCAATTGCACTATTGGGTATTTACCCCAAAGTTACAAATGCAGTGATCCGAAGGGGCATCCGCACCCCAATGCTTATAGAAGCAATATCCACAATAGCCAAACCTGGAAAGAGCCCAGACGTCCATCGACAGATGAATGGATAAAGAAGATGTGGTGTATATTCAATGGAATATTACTCAGCCATCAAAAAGAATGAAATCTTGCCATCCGCAACAACGTGGATGGAACTAGAGGGTGTTATGCTAAGCGAAATAGGTCAGAGAGACAAATACCATATGATTTCGCTCATATGTGGAATTTCAGAAACAAAACAGATGAACACAGGGGAAGGGAGGGAAAAATAAAACAAGACGAAAACAGAGAGGGAGACAAACCATAAGAGACTCTGAATCATGGGAAACAAACTGAGGGTTGCTGGAGGGGGGTCCAGGGGCATGGGGTCACTTGGGGTTGGGCATTCAGGAGGGCACGTGATGTAAAGAGCACTGGGTGTTCTATGCAACTGATGAATCACTGACCTCTACCTCTGAAACTAATAATACACCATCTGTTAATTAAATTAATTTGAAATAAATTGTTTTTTTAAAAAGAGTTCGGATTTTCAGAAGCCTTCTAGGTCAGGAGCAGCTTTGCCACTGACCGAAGCCCCCCCCCCCCCCCGCCACGGCCACTCTGCTGCTAGGACTCTGGTGACTCCCAGTCCCCGAGGCTACCTCTTCCCATCAGACTGTGCACGTCTTTCTGGGCCTCCAGAAGGATCCCATATTTAAGACGCACAGGCCAAAGTCACAGGACAAGTTTCTTCTAGAAATAAGCACCAGAAAGAAGTATTTCATCAGTCACTCTTCACACTTACAGGGCCCTGCATCCGTTTCCTGGGGCTGACGTCACACAGGGCCGCAAGCAAAGTGGCTAAGGACAACTGAAATTTACTCTCTCACAGTTCAGGAGGCCGGAAGTCCAAGTTCAAGCTGCCAACAGTGCCAGTTCCTTCCGGAAGCTCTGTGTCATCCTCCGCCCCAGCTCCTGGTAGCTGCCACCAGTCCTTGGCTTGTGGCCACGTCGCTCCTGTCTGTAATTCTGTCTTTGTACACCTTCCCCTGATGTGTCTCTGTGTGTCTGTCCTCTTCTTATAAGGACCCTAGTGACTGCATTCAGGGCCCATCTCACTCCAGCATGAACTCATCTCAATCTGATTACATCTGCAAAAACCCAATTTCCAAATAAGATCACATTCTGACCACATCGGGGTGGACATGAATTTTGGAAGGACACTATTCAATCCATTGCACCATTACGGTCCAAAAACCAGACCCCAAAACAGCCACCCATCATCATGCAACGTGCTAAGTAAGCCTGGAGACCCACCTTGTTGAGGGTAGAAGCTCAAAGATTTCAAAACCATCGAGTTCATCCCAAAAAGTGGCATCCTCTTAGTCATGCTAATGTGAAGGACAAGAAGGGGTGAGTTGCTCATGAGGGTCCTTCAATGTGGGGCTCCTTTAATTGCAAGGAGCAGAATCCCCTCAAACCAGCCCAGGTGAGATAGGGAGATATGAGATGCACATGGCACTTTCCTTCAGGACACCGGGAACCCAAGACCCACCCTCAGGAAGGGCAGGGCTAAGGGGGCTCCGGGGCAGCCGGGCCCTTGTGACCTCTCTGAGGGGTCCCTCATGACCATGAACCGCTCAGCAGACTTTTCAACAGGCGGCCCCGGCGGCCTCTGCAGCCCCCGTCCTGACTGTCCCCTGCAGTGGTCATAGTTCATGGTGGCAGACACAGAGACAGTGCGCGTAGGGCCACGTGCATCCCAGACGCTGGCGACCCAGGGTGGGGCTGCCAGATCCCCATGAGAACCCCCGCCCCCAACTAGCAGGGGGAGCTGGTCATTTGATCCCGCACATGGGTCACTGCGACCTCGCGCATTTGGGCTTCAGAAACCAGGCTGCGGTCTCTCCATGAGGGTCGGAGGGCCTCCCTCTATGCGCCCGCACCCATAATGAGTCACCTGCCGGCTAGACATCCAGGGGCAGCCGACGGCAGCCCGGGGCCCAATCCAGCTGGGCAAGGGCACTTAGCTGAAAAGGGAGGATTCACTACGACACACTCACATGCACATGCACGCACACGCATGTTCACGTACAGAAGCATGCACACGCATACACACGCACACGTGCACACGCATGCCCACGCATCCACACTCACGCATGTGCACACGCACGCTCCCACTGTGATGGCCAGGAAGCTGCCCACGGCTCCCGTGGTCTCAGTTCCTATTGTGCCAGGGGGCCCTGGGACTGCGCACACATCTGTGGGGACCACCCAGGGGACCCCCTTCAGACAGACCACACCCTACGAGAGGGTCCTGCATCACCATCACTACTCTTCACCAGGAGCGCCGGCAGCTTTGACCACAGCTGACCCAGAATTCTGGCAGAATCCAGCCCCAGTGTCCTTACCCCGCAGCCCAGGGTAGAAGCCCCGCACCTGCCCTCCACCCCCGTGCTCCTTACGCTGCCCCTCACCTGTGCCCCCGGACCCCCGATAGCCCAGGGAGCCCCAGAACCTTCATCGCCAGGAACGGGCAGCCGTGGGGCAGGGGAGAAGCCCGTGGGACCAATCCCCTGAGGGCCAGGCACAGCCCTGAAGCTTTCCTAGAAGCCCGACAGAGGCATGACGTGGGGGTTGTCCCCCCACACTCATCCAAGAGGAGCCACCAGGAGCCCTCTTCCCCAGGATGGGCTCCTTAAGACCGCACCGCAACCGCGCGTATGTGACCTTCGCGTCCTCTGCAATTATTCAGAATACGAGGAGTCCGGTTCTTCAGCCCCAGGTAGAGCGCACGTACCATACAGCTTTTTTAAATGGCATAAATACAGATTTTTTTTAACAACTCGAGGGCGTGATTGTGGAATGAAAGCCATGAGATTTAAAATGTGCATGTCCAGGGAATGTACCCAGACAATGTGTGGGGGGTTACCCCACTAGAAGGAGATACGTCACACGTGCTGAATGACTGGCTTCCTCGACATGATCAGTGCTTTTTTCCCCTCATTTCCCCTATGTGCTACATTCTTCCCAAATGTATATAAATTGCTTTTATAATAAAAAACAAATTTGTTTATAATAAAAATGAATGTATTTGTTTTATAACAGTAACGAACTTGCTAGTTCTACACATTAATCGTGAAGACTGTGGAAGGCCTAGGAAAAAGCATCTTGCAGTCACAGGAATAGGACGAGGCTGGTCTCCGTGGCACCTGGCAGGGACTGAGGGCAGCGAAGCCGTGCCTGGCCGGGCGGCTCCTGCCACCTCGCCGCGGTTGCAGCGGGCCCCGAGGGCGGCGTAGACGTTGCCGTCAGCCCAAGGGCCAGCGTGAAGAAGGAAGGCTAATGTGTTTTAAAACCACTCGACCCAAATGCAATTATATAACCCAGGAAGGGACAAATCACGTCGCTGATGAGTTTTTAAAAAAATAGAAGAAAGAAAAAAAAACGCGGAGACTCTGTCCTGATGCCGCCCTGGAAGGGAGCGGGAGGCAGAGAGGGGCATCTGGGGGGTGGGCTGCTTCCTCCTCGGGTTATAAAAGGGGGTGAGCTGGCTCTGCCTGGGCCACCACTGCGCCGCCGCACACTGGCCACCGCCCCGTGGGGACCCACGGTGAGTACCTCTCGCGCTCTTTCCCTGTGCTCCTTCCTTCCCGGTCCATCTCCTCCCTGGCGGGGGGGTGGGTGCTTCCTGCAGACTGCCCGGAGCCCCCCATGCTCAAGCGTGGTCCGCGGTGGAGACAACGGGCCTAGTTGTCCCATGCAACCCCTCTGGGAATGCATACCGGGAAGCCCAAAGGTCCGGCGGCAAGAATCTCCCGCAGGCAGGGAAGCAGGTCCTCGGGACCGGGAGCCGGGCGCTGCCAACCTCTCCTACGACACCAACCACCTGGCGTGGGGCCCGCCCAGAGGGACGAGAAAGAGCCCAGGTGGTCTGGATGGATCTCTTTGTTTCCCTGCTTCATGCTGGCACCTCCATTTCCTGCAGACTGGGGGTCCCCACCTGGTCTGGGACACCACAACGGGCCTTTAAAATGGAGAGAGGTGGGTATTTTAAATCACTCAGACCACGAGCACTTTCCATGGGGCTCGGACAGCCTGGAAAGTCAAGGTCAGCAGAGGGGATCCTCCCTGAAGCAGACGAGGATCCCGGGCGTCCTCCAAGTGCCAAGGGTGCGGGCACCTGCGGGCGGGGTGCCAGGTCTGCTGACGGACGCTGCTTAGGCAGCTCGGCGCCTCTACTCCAGCAGGTAACGAGGACTTTCTGGGTGCCTCTGCTGCCCACAGCCCTCTGCTCCTGCCGTGCCCCGCGCGTGGCGGGGGGTCCTGCTGCATGAGATCAGGTCCCACCATGACGAGGGCGAGTTCTCTTGTAAGGACAGAGGACTGACTCCCCTGCGCTCCCCGGCTGCTGCCTGCCCTGTGGGGGCGTCCAGAGGTCCTGGGCTCAAGGAGGGAAAGAAGCCTGCACAGGGGTCCCAGCCCATGAGCCTGGCGCAGGCACGACACACCCCACCCCCAGCCATGTCTGGGGTAGGCAAATCACCCCCTGCAGCAACCCCAGGCTCCTTGGGACCAGCTCCCCACAACCTGCTGCCCCCCGCCCCGTCTGGTGCACAGCACACACAGGGTACGGAGAGCTCCCATCCCTCCGGTTCCCTAACACAGACAGACAGACAGACAGACAGACCAAGGCACTTCCAAGACAGCCCACCTCTCTGCACCCACCACTTATACATCTCCCGGATCCTTCCCAGGACAGAGGGTCGGTGCGACGTGTCTGACACACACGTGATGGCCTCACATAACGCTCACTGGACAGAGGACAGAATGAGGTCCCAGGATGAGGGCGACGGACTTTGGGAAGAGCCACGTTTGCCTGCTAGATATGCACGCCCGGGCCACTCCGGCACAGAGCAGAGGAGTGCGCAGGGCAGTGTGGCCGCACACACATGCACTCACACGTGCGCACACTTGTGCACACCGGTACACACACGTACACACACACACACAGTGCCCACATCGTCCAGGGCGGCCACCTTGGTGAGCGCACACCTTCACGTGTGCATAACATCGCTCCTGCCCTTCTGCCCCAGGCTGTGCCCTCCCGTGCGGGATCCCACCTCAAGCGGGGCCTGAGCGAGGAGCCGGGTGATGAAGGCTTTGCAGGCCTGGCTCGTGTGCCTGCTGCTGCTGGGCCTGGCCCTGAAGGGGGCCGCCGGCCAAGCCCACCAGCATTCCATGGAGATCCGCAGTGAGTGGCCGGACCCCGGGTGTCAGCCTCCCTCATCCGCCCCCCCTCCACCCCCAGGGGCCTGGCCAGGGGTACCGGCCTTGCTAAGTGCCTCCGCTCTGGGAGGGCCGTGGCCTGCTGTTTGCCAGGCCTTTCCACAGAGTGGCCCTGTCACCTGCTCCCCGGTGCCCCTGCCCCTACGCAGCACACAGTGGAGGGGCTCACTTCCCTCAGGGTGGCCCAGAGCTGGCTTTTCCTACCCCTGGCCCAAGAACCTGGGAGGGGGTGAGGGGAGAAAGGGGTTGCTGGGGAGTTTGAATTCCCATTTCCCGAAGCTCCCCACCACCCAGCCCTGGCCCCACCACACCCTCTGGGTGTCCCTGCTTGCAGGTGGGTCCCAGCATGGCCTGGGCATGTGGGCAGCAGTGAGCTGGGACCCTGCGTGGGGAGCGCTGTGCATGTGCCCTGGGCTCTGCCACCCGCGGGAGCACATGGCACATGCGTGCCAGGGGACGCACCGCCCACACCCATGCCCTGCTCCTGCTCTTTCCTCCCCAGCCCCCGACCTCGATCCTGCCTGGTACACGGGCCGCAGAATCAGGCCTGTGGGCCGCTTCGGCCGGAGAAGAGCGGCCCTGGGGGACGCAGCGAAGCCGAGCCTCTGGCACCAGCCCGCCTGCTTCCCCCTGCAAGGAGGCGCCCAGCCCGCCCAGGATGGGTGACAGCCCAGCCCACGGAGGAGTAACTCCAGGAGCCATCCCCCAGCCTCCCCCCAACCATGGGCTACTTCCCCTTCGATCCTAATAAAAGCAGCTGGCCTGGCTTAGGGGCGTATTTGTCGTGGCCACATGGGAGCCGTTTGTCCTCACGGGATGTTAGTCTGGAAGGACACTCAGGGCCCAGCAGCCCAGAGCCACCATGATTTGCCCGAAGGCACCCTGCACTGAGTAAGGGAGCTGGGGCCTTCCGGGGTTACCTGCAGCCCATTGTGCCCTCCACCCAGGCCACTCCGAGTGGCCGCCCAGGCTGCACACTGCACCACCCCGTGCAGGAGACCCCCAGGGGAGGGCAGCACAGCCCCTCAGCCTGACTTGTCCTTCTCTGAGCCCAGTCCCTTTCACCTCCCTTGTTGGCACTCGGAGGAGAAAGAGAACCGTGAGCTGCTTGTTTCTGATCAATAGCAGGAGACTTGAACCTCAATGAACGACAGTGTGTCCCTTTACCGCCTGTTTCAAATTGCACCAAAATGTCCCCATGTCCTGCCTCTGACCCAGCACCTAAGCCCACCCCTTAACTCTGAGACTCAGTTTCCACATCTGAACACCCCAGGACAGTACGGCTCATTCCACAGCGCAGGCAGGCCCAGCACCTGCTTGCAGGCCAACACGGTGTGGCTGTTCAGTGTAGACCCCTTCCCCAAGGCCCTCTCCAACCCATTGTGCGGGAAGGAGGGCAGTAGGGACAGGCTTTTCCAGTTAGTTCCACGCCCAGAGCCCATGGGCCTCTGACTGCCCCCTGTTTGCAGGGTCTCAGGAGCCCACCCTGACGACAGGACTTCTGCCGGTCCACACTCAGGAGGCCCCAGAGCAGGCCTGCAGGACCCCAGACCCCAGCTGTCCCTGCTCCAGTTCAAGGGGGTCTATGGCTCCGCAGACATCGAGAGGAGGCAGAGCTGCCCCAACTCCCCAGCCCCAGGGAGGCCCCAGGGAGGCCCCGGGGAGGGCAGAGGTCAGCTCCTCCTAGGGAAGAGGCCCTGCTACTGGGCACCTCCCCAGGGTGGAGTGAGCGTGGGGACAGGAGGGACCAGGACCGTGCCCAGGGTAGGCAGGTGCTGGCCCAGGCCTGGAAGCACGGGCAGCCAGGAAAACAGTCCGGCACGTCCTCAGAAAGCTACGCATAGAGTCGCCACATGGCCCCTAGCACTGCCGCATACGTCCCCGAAAGGTGTTCAAACAAATATTTACACAGAACTGCTCACAGCGGCACAATTCACAACAGGCGGACAGGTAGAAGCAGCCCGAGGACCCATCAACAGATGAACAGGGAAACCAGATGTGGTCCAGCCACACTGTGGGTTATGATTCAGCCGTAAAAGAGGACCAAGTTTGGCTGAATGCTACAGTTTGGGTCCTTGCAAACGTGATGCTGAGTGGAAAAAGCCAGACACAGAAGCCCACACACGGCATGACCGGATCTACACGAAAGCCGCAGAAAAGAGACCTTGCTGGTTGTCAGGGTAACCGCTTAACGGTGGGCTTTGCTCTGCAGAGAGGAAAACGTCCTGGAACGAGACTTAGGTAGTGTTTGCAGAACACCATGAATGTGCTAACACCACTGACTTGCACACTTTTTGAGAAAAGAGTTCCCAGCTCAGGGTGGGTCTCAGGGCAACACAGCAGCGTGGGGACGTCAGCCCCAGGACACTGGAACCTCTTCTGAGCGCCAGACGGATGAAGAGGCAGGAACTTTTATGTTTCCTACAACTTAGCATGAAAATTTTCAAACACACAAGAAAGTTCAAAAAGTAGCCTGATGAGCCTCCCCGTACCCTCCCCTTAGATTCAACAATTATTACGGCATTTCTCTCTCTCACTCCCTCTCTGTCTCCCCTCCCATTTGGAAGTAAGTTGTAGACATCGTGACATTTCCCCTAGATGTTTCCGCATGTTTCTTCTCAAAATAAGGATGGTCTCCTGCATAGCCATAAAATTATTGTGCCTAAAACATTGTCAAACATGCATAACGTCATCTAGTTTCTAGTCCGTATTCAAAAATCCCCAAGTATGGCCGGAAAGTCTTGGCTGTCTTTTTCCTTCCTTTTTTTTTGAAACCAGGCTGCAATCTAAATTCCCTGGTGCATTAGGTCTCGCTCATCAGCCCCTGACCTTATTTTGTCGTGACATTGACTATCACAAGAGCCCAGCACATTCTCCTGTGGAATGAGCCCATGTGATGTGTGCAGTGTCCCCCGGAGGGCTGTTACCTTGTGCCTGTTCTGTCCCCGCACTTCCTGCGGTCTGAGAGGGAGATCCAGGGCCTCAGCCGGATTCGGTTACTCACCGGGGACCCCAGGGCTCTGTGTCCCCTCTATCACACCTCATCTGATGGACAGTCCAGGCCCTGCTCGGACAGACGCTGGGGCTGACCCCCCCCCCCACAGAGGCGGATCTCAACTATAAGGGGCTTTCCTGTCTTTTGCCGTGTGCCCGAGGCAGCAGCCAGTTTACCCAGAGCCCCCCGCCTGTGATACAAGCACCCACTGGACATCCCTGCTGGGAGCACATGACCTCACCGGGGGGTCACACAGAGGAGATTTTCTAATTCCTTCCACATTTATTAGCTGGATTCTTCTAAAGGAGGTATCCCCCCTCCTCTCTCTCTCTCTGTGCAACACTTACAAATAATTTCGGATGCTCAGATGGTCCTCAGTTTGGCCAGTGGGAGCCCCAGGAAGAGGGTACATTTTTTTAAGCAGGCTCCACACCCAGCATGGAGCCCGACGCGGGGCCCGAGCTCACAACCCTGAGATCACGACCTGAACTGAGATCAAGAGTCGGACGTGGACGGCTCAACCGACTGAGCCACCCAGGTGCCCCGGGAATAAATTTTAGAACAAGAAGAATGGGTCCCTGAGTCAGGCCCTCTGGGCTCTTAAAAACAAAATGCAAACATTTGAAGATCGAATTGGCCTTGTTAAGCCAGGGGCAGGAGCCAGTCTGACGGGCGCAGAGGAGCTCTGCCAATGGGCAGAAAAGGAAAGCTTTTTAAAGGCAGAGAGAAGGCGCCTTTTTTTTTTTTTTAAGGAATTTATTAGCGTTGTTTAGGCAAGGTCGCCCTAGTAAAGGGTCGGGGTCCTCCAGAGGGCTGCCTCCAGGAAATTCCAGCGTGGCAGGTTAAAGGTCACATTCCAGAGGGGGTGGAAAGTGCAGTTGGGCTAAGGAGTAAATCCGGCCTTACTGCTCCGTAACATAGTGGCACCATTATGGCCTCGTGGTTTTCCTTCTGACAGCGCGAAGGGGACTCTTCCAGGGCAGTTGGAGGACACACCTCCAGCAGAAACAGGAGACAGGGAAGGGGCACGGTCACGGGTAGGTCAGCAGGGTTCCTCCGAGGGGCCTCCTGCCCCCACCACCTGCACGGGTGCGCAACCCCCCAGCTCCAGAGAGGAGCCAGGTCCAAACTCAGGCTGGGCAGGGCTGGAGCAGCGTCCCAGGCGGCTGGCAGGACGGGGGCTCCCAGGCTGGCCTCCCTCGGGACCCGAGGCCAGTGTAGACCTGGAGGTGGCATTCCTGGCAGTCTTCACAGGGAGTGCATTTCTCTGCGTGCCCCATGCCCACTGCCCCCCACCCCCAGTCACAGATTCCGGATGCAGTGAGATGAGGTGGGCAAAGCATGGCGCAGAGAACCTTCCCTGAACACCTGCCAGGTGTGGGGGAGGCTGGTTCGGAGAGCCTGCCTTTCCTTCACACCTCAGCGGAAGGAACAATTTCTACCCTCTTGTTGGACACACATTCGTTGGCACCTGGCGTGTGTCACATGCTGTACCAGGCACCGAGCACCCCACAGAAAGAAGGACAGACCCTCTGCCCTTGGGGCCCTTCCCCCGCCTTGCCGGAATATTAGGTTCACCTGGGAGGGCTCAAAACACCCAGGGCCCAAGCTGCACTGCAGACCGATCTAACCAGAGCCTGTGGTGGGCGAGGGGCGCTGCAGGCAGAGGCTCCCAGGTGACTCCAAGGCAGGGTTGAGCCGCCTGCCTGGAGGAGAGGGTGAGGAGAAATCATATCCTGGGGGATGGGGAGCCTGAGCTCCAGAAGCGTAATGCACCCTATCAGTGTAGGGCCGCTATGGAAGGATGCCTGGGGGAATCCGGCCAAGGGTGTGTTTTAATAATACATTCTAACACCGTGATACTAGCTTGACAAAACGGGAGGGAATAGGCATAGATACGTGGGCATCCTACACACATCATCCTATTTCCCTACTTCCTGTTGCGTCAATCAACTCATCGGAAATTTCTCTGAAAGCCTGGCATCTAGCAGAGCGAATGAGGGGGACCCTGTGCCCTGGAGCAGTGGGGTTTGCCCTGAGTGGTGCTGGAGCGCCATCTCGTGGCCAGGAGCGACCTCGGCCTCCTGCTGCGTCCAAGGTGGGTCCCACCAGGTGGGCACAGGGGGTCCCCAGCCCTGCTGCGGTCGGGGGGGGGGGGGAGCACAAGACACAGCCTGGCACCCCAGGGACTCACCCCACATACTTCACCTACGCGGGAATATCCATATGAAACATCGTGCCACTTGACCACATCAGAAACTCTCACCCATGAAGTTGTTAAGAAACAAAACGGCATGAGTGGAAATCTGGGTAGCAGGCCCTCTCAGACGCTTTACTTCTGTATTTATCCTTTAGCTTTTCTGGGAGATCATGACAAAAGAAGCCTTGTGAAATCTGCGCTTGCCTGGAAAGACACATGAGGAGCTCCTTCAGAAGACACACCAGGAAGGCCTGGGTACGTGCTGTCCCCACCTCCCCAGATCAGAGCTCGCTCGGTCTGCCCAGGCCCAGCTCCCTCCAGCGGGGATCGAGTTTGGAAGGCAGGGGGTCCCAGGCCTGCTGATGAGGGAGGGACCAGGGGCCAGAAGGTAGGAGGGAGCCTGGGGTGACCTTTGGTGGGGTACAGCCACACTGAGACGGGTCCTCAGCTGGACGGGTCCTCGCCAAGGCCCGGCTGCATCCTGGTCAGTCCAGGGCTCCCCATCTGCTGGTCCCCAACCAAATGTCCAGGCCCACGGCTGGGCTGATGGGCCCATGTAGGGTGGACGCGAGCAGAGAACCAGTCCAGAGGAACCCCTGGAAATGCTGGCACACCCTTCGTGGACGTCAAGAGTTCAGCGTCAACGTGAAAGGATGCTTTACACCCGTCCTGCTGTTGATCCTTATAATCGATGCAGTGAAGCCAGCCTTTTCGGGCGGACAGCGGTGTCTTCGTGTTTACAATTTCAGACTTGCTTACCCCAGTCCCAGGGGCAAGGAGGAAAACCATCACCACCCCTTCCCCCCACAAAATACAGCCCCCTCTGCCTTGACATCAGGGCTTAGCTCCCAGAACGACCGTCTGGCCTCCCCCTAAAGTCAGGCAGTAACGAGGGAAACACATGACCTGTCAGCCCTGGAGAAATGTCCCCGTGCCGCCCGAGCCACTGTCAGTGTGTGGGCCCGCCTCCTTACTCACTCAGGACGAGCCCTTCTGGAACACAGGCCATACCAAACCCCAGCCTTGCAAACTCAGCAACACCAGGTTAGAGAAAGCGGTTTAATGTTTGCGGACATATAAGCAGCACCACTCACACCACGGCCGGAAGTCTGCGTCCTCAGGCTCGCTGCGTACGAGCTTCACCTACTGAACTCAGAGCCAGGGAACGAGAATGGGGAGGGGCCTGGCCCCCAACCCCAAACCCGCCCCAGCTGCCCCGTTAGATGCCGTCTCTTCCGGGGCCACCGCCCCAAGATACAGGAAGTGGACGCAGCCCCATGATCTTCCTGGCACTGTCACCTCCATGCGGGCCTGTCCCCTCCTCCCCCAGCTCCCAGAACCAGGCGGGCCCAGCCCCGGATGGACGGCGCCCGGCCCAGCACAGGTTCAATCCTCGGCCCCCTCTGGCCCGCCTCCCTCCTCTGTCGAGGTGGGGCCGACACCCCCGTCAATGCAAATTGAACCAACCTTCTCTAAAACGTTAAAGAGAAAAGGAAAAGGGTTTTCTTGGAGCCCAAATGAGGACAGCTGCCCAGGACACGACCTTCACAAAGGAGAGCGTGACCCTGGGAAGGAACATGTATGTCTTTTGCACAGAGTTACAAATCATCGCCATGAAGGACGTTCCAGAAAGTTACAGATTTTTATCTTATGTGTTTAGCCGGGTTATATGACTTTAACCTCACAGGAACCAGGGAGGTGTTGTTCTTTTTCTTATCGTTCTGTTTGGAATGCTCCTTGTGAGCTATTTTTTTCCATGAAGCCGATGTGCAATGTGTGCTCGGGTCAGAAACGGAGCCCGTGCTTTGAAGAGGTTTCGCCGAGTCACTTTGACCCTGGTAAATACTAAATGCAGCTTCCCTGAGAACCCAGGGGCAGGGCCCACAAACACAAAGGTGGACATTTCCTGTATCAGCCCTGGAAGCCCTTTGGCCCCGGATCCCCTCCTGAATGATTCCCGCCGGCTTTGGAACGTGGGAACACGCAGGGGTGCAGCTTCCAGAACCTCTAGGACTCGGGGAGCAAGCCCGCTGGACGGTGACTCGGAGCCCGTGGCGGAGGCAGCGTCTCCCCCTGAGGAGCAGCGGGGCCCGGGGTGGGGGGTCCTCCCAGGCCCCTCCTGGCGTGGCTGCTGTTAGCGGGCACAGCATCTGGCCGGCCCGGCAGGCGCCCCACTCAGAGCCAGCCCCGCATCTCCCCGTTGCGGCCGGCCCTCCTTCCTCTCTTCTCTCCGCAGGAGCTCCCAGGCTGTGAAGGGCAGAGGAGGGTGGTCTGGGAGGGGAGGCCCCCAGCCCAGCATGCACCCTGTGTGCCAGGCTGTCCCGGGTCCCCACCCTCCCTGATGCTTACCCAGAGCCACGGAGTTCGGCCCCTGGGAACCCTGCTCACCTTCTGACCCCTGGAGACACTCTGTTGGCTCCCAGGACACCAGAAAGAAGAGCCAAGAAGCAGAGCCAGAGATGCCCCCTCCCCGGGCTCTCCTGGGGGCCCCAGCACTCACCTACAGCGCTGAAGACCTCGGTCACCTGCTGGTTTAGTTTGGCCGAGGCCTCCATGAAGAGCAACCTCTTGCTCTCCGCAAACTCCTTCCCTTCCTGCAAGAAACAGCAATAAAATTCCCACACTGGTTACAAAAACACACTTTCCCAGGAATACTCAGCTGCCTTCTCAGACCCAAGAACCAGGGAGGGTTCCTCCTTTCTGGGTCTTGCTGCTCCTGCAAGGACCCATGGCCAGGGAGGTGGGGAGGCAAGGAGGTGGGGAGGCAGGGAGGTGCTCACCTCCCCAGGAAGGATGCCCTCGCCCCCAAAGCCTGAGCCCCAGCTTCCCCTCGTGACTCCCTACCCTCACGTTTCTCCCTCTGGCACCTGGGGGCTCTGACGTGGGGAAAACCAAGTAAGAAGGCAGGAAACATAGAAGGGAAGTAGGCAGAGCCCCTGGGGGGAGCCCACCTGGGCCCTCCTTCTGCAGGTCCCTCCTGGCTTTCCACAGGGGTTAGCACTGCGGGGAGTGACACAGAAGTGTGCTAGCGGGAAACTGATGGAATCTGAGTAAGAGGAGAACTTGGTAGTATTGTCTGCTTGTCCGCTTCCTGATTCAATGGCTGTTCTGTGTTTATGCGAGACGTTGGCATCCGGGAAGGCTGGGGCAGGGGTGCACACGGGACCTTTTTGTGGTACTTTTGCAAGACTTTCTGTAATTCTGAAATTATTTGAAAATGGGAACCAAAAAATGCATCTAAAATCTGTGTTCCCCTTGTCTCCGCCCCGGCCAGAGCACCTGCCGGCTCCCCGTGCTGGATGCCAGTGTCCCTGGCACCTGGCCCTCCAGACCCAAGGCCCAATTGTGCTTAGTGAGAGCTCAGAATAAAGAAGAGGCCAAGGGGCTGGCCCAGGGCCCAGGTGGCCGGTGGGGTCTACAGCCCTGGCCTCAGGGTGGCCGGTACTGTGAGCTCTAAGCCAGGAGGCCTCCCTGCATGGGCAGGACAGGCTCAGCCCAGGGCAGGGGTGCTGCCGCCCGAGGCCCCTCACACCCTCTGAGCTGGGCTGCCTGCCTCCCAGACATCTCCCCTCCCAGACATCTCCCCTGGTCTCCCCAGCTCGGCCTGACCTTGCCTCCAAATACTCTTTCCAAATCACCCATCACGTCCCAGCCCCCATCTTCTCAAAATCCGCCAAGGACTCCTTGTTGCCCCCCCAAATATTGGCCCCAATCCTTAATGCCATACACTGGGACCTCTGCTGCTGAGCCCACATGCCTTCTCATCGCGGCCTTCCCCTCCTGGCGACCCCCCTGCAGCCAGCACCCTGCCCTTCGCTCCGCCCGCCACACTCCACTCGTCCCGCCTGCGCGTGCCCTCCCAGAGCCTTCCCTGAAACCAGCCTGCACACACGCGCACGCACACACCCTCGTGTACACACACCTCCTACACACCCCCCTCGCTCACAGCGCTCTGCGTGCATCTCCGCGGCATTTTTTCTGCTTCTGGTTGTTTACAGAACTATGGCTTTCTTCTTGTCTATCCCTCACTCAGTTCTTAGCAAGGAAATTTGGATTTACTCACTTGTCCCTTTATCAGTAATTTACTGAGCACAAAGAAAAAGATCTGAAAACCCACATAAGTGAATATGGGAGGGCAGGATAGGAAGGGCCGTGGGTTCCTTGCAACCCTGGCTCACCCGCCTGGGCCCCTGCAGGGTGTCTCCCTGCTGCCTGGGAGACAGGACACGGGGCCGACCCTCCGCCAGCTCGCAGGGGGGCTGGCCTGCGTGGTGCCCTCCCCACATCTGCATAATAGCCATCTCTAGACCTGACTTCTCCAGGAAAGACCAGAAATCTTTGCCCAAAAGGGAAATTCAAGTGGGAAGGGTATGTGTTTGTGCATGTGTGTGCAAGCTTGTGTGACGTGCATGGGCGGGTGTGTGCGTGTGCATGCGAGTGGGTGGGGGCGGGGTATGGGTGTGTGTGTGCGTGGACATGTGTGCTTTAGGGTTGCTCTCATCCCCCCTCGGGGAACAAAACGACCCAGTGTCGAGGGCTACCTGGAGCGTCACCTCCCGCTGCTCGCCGAGGTCCGTCTTGTTCCCGACCAGCATCACCACCACCTCCCCTGGGGGGCACTCCCTCTCCAGGTCCTTCAGCCACTGCTGAGCCTTGAAGAAGGAATCCTAGCAAAGGGAAACAGTCAACATCAGACAAATCCCTTGGTGGTTTTCATCCGCTATCCCAGCAAAGAACAGGCAGAGGTTGGTGGCCGCCCTGTAAAAAGACATATGATCCAACCGGCCATACGACAGCCCCCCCACACGACACCCCCTCCTTGCATCTGAGCTGCTCAAGTGGGCGGCCTCCCATTTGGCAACCCGTGCCATGGTGCTTGTCCCACCCCCACCTCCCATCCCACAGACTCTGCTCTCTTCCTGCTCACCTGTCGTCTGTCTCCTCCCCGCCTGCCCTGCCCCGCCCCACCCCACCCCAACAGGCTAATCCCCACTCTTCCCTCCCTTCCTGCAAGAAACACCCCCACCCCGGGCTGAGTCGGGTGCCCCCCATCAACTCCCGCAGAACCCTGCCCTTCCCTCCTCCTGCTCTAAGTACCTGCTCACTCATACGTAGCATCTCCCCACATGACACTGGGGGGGTGTACAGCCAGGGGCTGTGTGCTGTCTCCATGACACACTCCTCACCAATGTTGTGGGCACCCAAGGAATCGTGAGTGATGGATGGGGGTGCTCTATGCAGGGTGTTCTGAGAGGACCATGGAAGGGCACAAAGTCAACCATGCAGTAGTTATCAACCATGCAGGGGTTATCAGTGAGGGCTTCCTGGAGGAAGCGACAGACTTTCATGAAAGTGTCGTCTACTGGTTGTGTTGAGTTTACCATAAAGCACCAGCATGGCTGGTCCTGGAAAGCCCTCAGAAGAGAGCATCCCTGTGCCCGAGAGAACAGAAAACAGACGTCTCGCAAAGGAGGGTGGGGACGTGCCCGAGGCGAGCCTCACCTTCCTGGTGATGTCATACACCAAAACCGCCGCGTTGGCCCCCCTGAAGTACAAGTGGCAGATGCTGTGGTACTTCTCCTGGCCAGCCGTGTCCCAGATCTCAAACTTCAGAGACACGGCCCCCAAGTCCACCACCTTGGTGAAGAACGCACCTGGAACAGAAGCCCAGGGGGAGCTTTACCTAGAGGACACGGTCTTCGTCTACACCTCCGGCAGGGCTAGCGAGTCAGGATGTGGACATAGCCTGTGGGGGACTGTTCACCCTGCTGTGGACAGAGGATAAGGGACGGGTCTGGGCTGAGGTTTTCAGCTTGGAGTGGGTAAGATCATGATTCTCTGGCACGAGACTCTAGTTTGGGGGGCTCCTAACAGAACCCACCAACCCGTGTCTGCCTGCACATCCCACCTTTCCCTGCACAGCCTCGAGCCTGAGGTCAGATAACCCTCCTAGGTGTCGTACCCCCCCAAATTCATATGTGAAGTCCTATCCCCCAAAGTGATGGTCTTAGGAGGTGGGGCCTCTGGGGGGTCATCAGGGTTAGATGAGGTCATGAGGGCGGGTCCCCACAGTGGGATCAGTGCCTTTGTAAGAAGAGACACAGAACCCTTGACCCCTCTCTCCCTCTCTGTTTCTCCCTCCCTCTCTCTCCTCCCCTCTCTCCCTGTCTCTCCCACCCTTCCAAATCTCAGTGTCCTCTTCTTCACGTGAGCCAACGGTGCCCCCTTGCCATGGTGGGTGTCAAACCACGAGAAAACGGAGGAGAGCGGGATCTGTGCGTGAAGCTCCCCTTCCTTTGCCTGCCCTGGGCTCTCCCTGACTCACTGGCTAGGACAGTGGCCTTCTGTCCACGTCCTTCTGTCACGTGCAATCACGTTCCTGAACTTGATTTTGGTTGTACCCTAAAACCCGCCACCGCCAGGTTCCCCACGGGCGTCACTCTTGGGTCAGCCTCCCGGGCTCAGCAACCCTAGCTTCCCATATGTTCCTTCTCCAGTTTGTGAACAACGGCTGCTGGTCGAGCTTCAACCCGCGTGCACCCCACAAGCTTGCAGAGAGGGCTTTCAGCCCAAGCGATGATGAGACACAAGTGACTGGGGGTTCATAGAGCGCAGAGCCTTGACTCCCCTAGAGAGACACACGAGGTCCCTCGGGGGCCCCTGGACTGGTCTCCATGGCAAACTTCCACCCGGCCCCACGGACGCCTTGGCTCCAATCGGGAAAAGAGCCCACATTAATTATCTCCCTTGTTCAGAAACCCACCAACCACATTTTCTACATCATCACAGCTAAAGCCAAAAAAAAATAAATGATATTAGCCACAAAGTGGGGGGGTGGGAATGGGATCAGGCCAAGAACCAGGAATTTTCCTGATTCTGGAATACGCTGGTGGAGAGGACACACTGGCACATTTTCACAGGGCCTCGAGGGGACTGAGCTGGGGCCGCCGGGCGCACTTACATATCGTGGCCCCGTCACACCAGGTCACCTTCTCCCCTGGTCCCACCACAGACCTCGGCACTGGCGCCCCAGCGACAGCCCTGCCCCCAGCCTCAGCTCCATCCAGAGGGGGGGCTCCATCTGCGCAGTGAAGGGCATAGGAATGACAAACTGCCCCCCCCCCCAGCTTTACTGTACTGCCCCAGATTAAAAGTGTCTCCGTAAATGTTGACGTAAGGAACGGGCTTGTGCTCCTTCTGGTCCTAATGTCAACAAACAGCTAATTCCGCTCGTCGAAGCTTCTCCACCGCCTTTCTGGTACAGAGTATCAGTGAAGTCCGGAGTTAGGCTGAAGGGAACGTGAGCCGTGGGAGCTGACAAGGGCTGGTGGCAAAGCTGAACGCGGGCTGCCTTTCCCTCCTACACAGGCCTCTGCGGTCCCCCGCAAGTATGCGAGCCGGCACTAGATGTCACCGTTCTCCGAAAGATGCCACTAAGACAGTGCGGCCGGCCCTGGGAAAGGTGCAGAATTCCGGGGACTGTGCCAGCTGGGACTCCAGGATGAGGGGTCTGCGGGGAGCCAGGTGGGGTCTTTGGGAGCTCCCCGTGGTTCGAGCCCCCCAGCCACAGCACTCGCCCTTGGAGCTGCTGCCGTCCCCGCTAGGCCCTCTCCTGCGGAGGGACCAGGGCCTCCGTGGGAGGGGGTATGCGGCCAGGAGTTCCAGGGCTTTTCTGGTCTCCCTTCAGCAGGCTGACCCCTCTCACCTGAGATTCCCACTCTGGCTCTGCGTCAGAGACACGAGTCTGTCTGTCCCCTGGCTGGACGGGGTCTTGCCCTAAGACAGCTGGAACACTGTCCAGGCTCACGTACCTGCTGGAGGGCTGTACTCAGGGCCTGTGCAGCCCACGATCACCCACAGATCCAGACCCCCCAATGGGGGGTCCAGCACCCCCACCCCCCCAAAGGTTGGAGGATCTGGAAGCCAGCCCGCTCAGAAGGCAGCACCATGCGGGACACGCCAGCCCCTGGTCCCACCCCTGCTCTCTGGAGTGATGACCTTAAGTCATAACATGGTAACCCATGACCTAAGACAGTGTCAAGCCAGCCTTGCATGGAGTGCCCACCACAGAGGGGTGTCTATGTCCCCATTTCACAGATGACAACGTCAGGATGAGCGAACAAGCCGTTTAGCCACCTGTTGGTCACTCGGCTCATAGTCACGGAGCGTTTCCAGCACGCTCAGCACCTGGCACATGCTCTCTCCTGGTCGTCCCAGCCACCTGCTGCCTGCCACCTGCCACCTGCCAGGAAGGAGGTGAGCCCTGCGTGCCCGCGCCACGGCTGAGCTCCCTGGCACCTGCTCCAGAGCAAAGCAGGTTCTCCCGATAAAGCCGAAGAGGCCACATGTGGAAACAAGTGACGAAGCGTCTGCCTTCAGAGCGCTTTCGTACAACACAAACGACATTTACGTAAGTGAGAGGAAGGATCGTATTCCATCGCCTCGTCTGAAAAGTGGGAAGATCGACCTTTATAATAATATATAATGATGTAACAATTATAATAGCATAATAACTAATAATACAGAATATACTGCTAAATATGACAGTATAATAGTAAATAAAATAATTAACTGCCCTTCTTTATTTATTTTTATAATGCTATGATCATTGTAATAGCCACTTCCACAGCTTGTATCATAAAGCACGTGAAGTAGACCCTGAGATTTAAGTGGGGGAAGCCAGCATTTCCACATGGGATTTAGCTCCTCAAAGCAAAGGAGGGCTTATTCACCTCTACATCCCCGGCTGCCAGCACGGCTGGGCACAGAGTAGGTGCCCCAGCAGTGAGTTCTAGCCCCATGGCTGGCAGCTGCTCGAATGAAGGGTTGCCAGACTCAGCTAGAGGGTCGTGGCTCCATGGGGGCTGATCGGGAGGTTTTCTGCCACCACACATTCATGCAACCCGGGGACAGTGGGAAGGGAACAAAGACCCAAAGCACTGGCCCCAAGGAGAGGCAGGGTCCTGAGCCTGGAAGCAGGGAGGGCAGCTAAAGCTGCCCACGAGGAAGGGGATGGTCCAGGCCAGGCAGAGGACCACAGCTGGAGACAGCACACCTAGACCTGCCCCCCAAGCAAAGACCCCCACTCTGACTTGGGCCCAGGCTCTGTCCACCCTCCTGAGCCTAGCAGAACCCCTGAAGAGTGCGGCGGAGGGTGACAGTGTTGTCCCTGACTTGCTGAAGGAAACGGGGGAGGTTTCTGTGAGCAGGGACAGGCCCTCACCCACCGTCCCTGCAGCCACTGTGGGCTGGGAAGCACTGTCTGCCCAGCTTGGGAAAGTGAGTGACCTTTCCATTAATAGAGAGCGCCTGCACCAGCCCCAGACGCAGCTGGCTCTGTGCTTACAGCCCCTCCCCCCAGCCCCCCAGGGAGGGTCCACATTGCAGCCCACCCCCTTGGACCCAGCAAGTCTGATCCCATGGAGCCACATTCCCAGCTCACAGCGAGTGTCCACACCACCATCCCTGCCCCTCCTCTCCCACTGGAGCCCAATGGCAGCCCAGTGCCTCTCCGGGGACTGGCCCCTTCTCACACATGGGTAGAGCAGAGCTCCCAGACTTTTTGGGCAAAGGACTTCAGCAAGTATTTTTGGCTTAGGGGACCTACAATCACAGTGGCAACTACTCAACCCTGGCCTCAGGCTGAAACCAGCCCCACAGGATACGCAAATGATGGGCATGGCCATGGTCCGAGAAAACCTTATTTGCAAAATCAAGCAGAGCCCTGTAAGCCACAGCTTGCGGGCCTCTGTCTCCCATGCAACCCCAAAGAGCTGCCTCGTATGGAACCTGCTGTCTCTCCTCCTCATCTTGAATCTGCATCACCGGTTCACACCCAGGTGCCCAGCCCCCCCAATCCCGGCTGGGCCACGCCCCCTTCTCCAGTCTCTGCTCTCAACTGAAGTCCCTCCCGCATCGCCGAGCCCAGACTTAGCACTTTGTTGTATTTTTTTAAGTCCAGTCCAGTATCGTGCGTGGCTGAGTGTTGTCACTCTTCTGCTGATGGAGAAGGTCGCCCTGGGCCCCCTCAGCCAGCCGGGACCAGTCTTCACTAGCTCTCCCGGAGCTCCCCCATCCTGGAGCAGGCCCCTCACCCCTCCTCTGCCCGGCTCACCACCAGTGCTGGGGGCCTGGGCCTGGCAGATCCCTCAGCCCCCAGGTCCCTCAGGCACTCTCGGGAATCGCCCTCCTGAGAAGACTGCAGGGTCCCAGGTAGCTGATGCATGTGTCAAATTTAGTGTTGTGTGTCCATGTCCAGTGTGCCTGTTTGGCATTTTCTAGAAACCTCCACACCCAGTGCAGGCCTGGGACAGAGGCCATGCCCAGCAGGTATTGCGACATGAATGAGGGAGGGAGTAAATAAATGAATGAGTGAATGAATGAATGCATGAGTGGACTCGACAAAGTGCGAAGCGGAAGGCTTGTCCTTGGCAGAGTCCAGGTCTGAAGCCAAAGCTTTGGCTCCAAGTGGGGAATCTTTCTTTTGCGGTGCTGGCCACCTGCCAGGAGGGTTGGCATGAAATGCATGTTGAGTTTCTCTATTTTAGGATTTCCAGCCCCAGGCAGCATGTGAAGGAAGTCCACAGCTCAGCAGATACTCCAAAGACCCTTTCCCCTGAGAGCCATGACACGTTAACCTCTTTAAGAAGTGCAGTGAGAGGGTCTTCCCTCCCTGCCGCCCCATCCTCTGCACCCCACCTCCCCAACCCAGGCCAGGTGGTAAACCAAGACCAGGCAGAAAGGGAGCCACTCTTCGGTAAACTACCCAGGGAGCAGCATCGGCAGGAGGGACCCCGGCAGGGCGAGAGGCCGGCTTGTCTGGGCGGCTGAGTGGCAGAGCCTAGGCAGCCTTCCCCTGGGCTCTCGCTCCACTAGGTACAACCCCTCACACCAAGCCCTGGGGGCCCCAGACCCTGACCCTGAATCTCTACCCCCTGCAGCCTCCCGCTAAGCTGACATGGGACCCCGCTCTGGACTGCACGTGTGTCTGACATCCTCCCCTCCCTGAAGTGCTCCGAGGCTCCGAGAAGCCTGGGAAATGCCCCGCACCTGGGCCGTCACCTGGCTTCTCCTCTAGCAGACTAACCAAGGGCGTGCTGTCCCGTGTCACTTACATCCCACGGTGGGCAGGATGCTCTTGAAGTCATTCTTCACGTACCGGAGAGCCAAGCTAGACTTGCCCACGGAGCCACTTCCCAAGAGGACCAGCTTGAACACGTAGGACTGGTCCGGGGCAGCCCCAGGAGAGGGGACCCCACCCGCCTGCGCCATGCCCTGTAAAGAGACGGCATTTGCAGGAGGTTGAATCCTGGCGTCAAATGGTCTTAGTGAGTTCAGCCCTGGGGCGCTCCTTCCCCGCTGGAAGACAGACAGACAGCCTTGAACAGCACAGAGCCCAGTCAGAGGCAGGCAGCCTGGGCTGGTACCCCTGCACCCCTCAGCACCCCGTCTCCTCATCTACAGAGCGGGGCGGGCAGTCCCTGCGTGACAGGTGTCTCGTGAGTGATGCTTGGGAATTGTTCGTTGTCCTCGTTCCCATAACTTCTCACTTTTAAAAAATCGATTACTGATTTCAAAAAGTACCGGAATCACCCGAGAGGCAACGTGCTCTCTCCCTTGTGGCTCATGGGTTAAAGTTGGTGTTTCTGTCTAAAGAAAAAGTCGGCGTTTCAAGGACCTCCAAACATTTTGGTGTTTCCCACCGTATCTAAAGCCTCAGCGCCCATAGGGACATGCTGTGGAGGGAAACAGCTCTGTGATCAAAATAAATCTGGGTAACCCCTGCATATGTTTTCATTACAGAAAATTTCAGGCACCCTCCGCCATGGAACGGAGACAGTCCTACTGGCCTCACGCACCCTCCTGCACTTCCACGATATTGAGCTGTGGCCAAATCCCCAGACCCCCTCCCCCCAAAGATGGGTTTGAAGCAAATCCCAGACATCCTGTTGTTCCATCTGCAAATCTCAGTATATATACAGGTATTCTTTTTTTTCTTTGTAATTAATCTGTTCAAGAGATCAGATTGTCCTGCGGCTCTGCAGTCGGGATCTTGCTGATTGTAGCCCCCGTTCTTGCCATGTCCTGTGAACCCCATATTTGCTACAGCTTGGTGGTTCCGAACAGAAACCTGATCAGATACGGGCTATCTTTCGGCAAGAATGCTTCCTGCGTGGGCTTTGCATTTCCCCAGAGGGCAAATAATGGCCAAGAGCTCTAGTGGTGATGCTAGGGGTCCTTGAAGACCGTTGCCAGACCCACTGTTTCACTAGAAGCTGCAGACTGGTGACATTCTAATGTCCCCACTTTGTCTCCATTTATGCTCTGGGTCGCTTCTAGAAAGAAAAACTTCCCCTAAAAAACATCAACTTCCCCTAAAAATCATCGAAACCCACCAGGGGCAGGCAGTCCTGGGAATGGTGTCCTCTCCCTCTCACTTGGTGGGCAGAAGGGAGGCCCCCAAGGGCAATGGGAATGGAGGAAGGGAAGGAATTTTGAAGAGGAACAGAGAGAAAAGCGACAGCAACAAGAAGCAAACCATGTCCCCCACCCCCACCGCCGCAGCTGTCCCTGCCTGGTCTGCCTGCAGGGATAGGAGGGGAAGAAGCGAGCTTGGGGGTGGGGGTGGGGTAGGAGACATGAACAAGCAGGGCTGAGTCCTAAATACTAACAAGACTGTTCTCAACCGAACTCAACTGGGGAGGGACGCCTGGGTGGCTCAGTCAGTTAAGTGTCTGCCTTCGGCTCAGGTCATGATCTCAGGGTGCTGGAATTGAGCCCCACATCAGGCTCCCTGCTCAGCGCAGAGCCTGTTTCTCCCTCTGCCCCTCCCCCTGCTCATGTACACTTTCTCTCTCTCTCTGACAAATGAATAAATAAAATTTTATTTATTTATTTGACAGAGAGACAGCCAGTGAGAGAGGGAACACAAGCAGGGGGAGTGGGAGAGGAAGAAGCAGGCTCATAGCGGAGGAGCCTGATGTGGGGCTCGATCCCACAACACCGGGATCACGCCGTGAGCCGAAGGCAGACGCTTAACCACTGCGCCACCCAGCGCCCCAATAAAATTTTTTTTTAAAGAAGAGTCCAGGGAGTTACAGAATTTGAGAGAAGGATTCAGGGCCGCTTCTGCGCCTTCGGGACAGGGGGCTCGACACAGCAGAGCGGAGTTGTCGGAAGGCATGTGGAACCCCATCTTATGTGGGATTCACGGGTTTCGCCATCAAGTATGATGCTTATGGTGTCAATGCATGATGTTTCAGAGAAGGATTAGAAAGATGAAGTATTTTAAGTTTTCCATCTCTGTTTTTTTGAAGCGGGTACTGGGGTCACTTAGAGAGCTGCCAGCTTCCAGTAAATCTGCCAGATCCGCTCAGGTCTCTCTGTCCCATCGATGCGAACCTCCGTCCTGCCACGGCGCCCAGCCCTGATCATATCCGGTCCCCATCAACAGCAGATAATGAAATAGATAAATTCCCTGCCATCATGTGGCCCATAGACCCTGTTCCTCTTCTTGATTGAAATAATCCCAGTTCTGAACTCTGCCTTAACTCATAGAATTGTTTTTTAATGACTTATCTCACTTGCTGGACTGTAACCTCTAATGAGATACATTTATATAATTATTTTATCAATATCTTCTCACACACACCGGGCTGTAACCTCTCATGAGAGCAAGGTCATATAGTAGGTCTCAATAAATATTTCATGAACACACACAGGAATGACTCAGCAAAAAGCCACAACTGGACAGCCATGCTGTTTCCACCCCACGGTCTGCACGGCCGGTCAAACCCCAGGCAGCTGGCCATGCAGTGAAGTGGGGTATCTGCAGAATGCTGAACAGAAATGGCACCTCCAGCAGCTGTTGAGAGCAGCTCCACACGGTGGCTCAGCCCTGAGGGGCCAAGAAAAGCTGAACGTTACTTGCTTTATGGTCGCCCTGCATGGGTACTTGGAGGAGACTGGAGGCAGAAGTGACTGAGCCTATCAAAAAATGGGCAGAAGATATGAACAGACACTTTTCCAATGAAGACATACAAATGGCTAACAGACACATGAAAAAATGTTCAAAATCATTAGCCATCAAGGAAATTCAAATCAAAACCACACTGAGATACCACCTTACGCCAGTTAGAATGGCAAAAATTGACAAGGCAGGAAACAACAAATGTTGGAGAGGATGTGGAGAAAGGGGATCCCTCCTACATTGTTGGTGGGAATGCAAGTTGGTACAGCCACTCTGGAAAACAGTGTGGAGGTCCCTTAAAAAGTTAAAAATTGAGCTACCCTATGATTCAGCCATTGCACTACTGGGTATTTACCCCAAAGATACAGACGTAGTGAAGAGAAGGGCCATATGCACCCCAATGTTCATAGCAGCATTGTCCACAATAGCTAAATCGTGGAAGGAGCCGAGATGCCCTTCTACAGATGACTGGATTAAGAAGTTGTGGTCCATATATACAATGGAATATTACTCAGCTATCAGAAAGAACGAGTTCTCAACATTTGTTACAAAATGGACGGCACTGGAGGAGATAATGCTAAGTGAAATAAGTCAAGCAGAGAAAGACAACTATCATATGATTTCTCTCATCTATGGAACATAAGAACTAGGATGATCGGTAGGGGAAGAAAGGGATAAAGAAAGGGGGGGTAATCAGAAGGGGGAATGAAACATAAGAGACTATGGACTAGAAACAAACTGAGGACCTCAGAGGGGAGGGGGGTGGGGGAATGGGATAGACCGGTGATGGGTAGTAAGGAGGGCACGTATTGCATGGTGCACTGGGTGTTATACACAACTAATGAATCATCGAGCCTTACATCAGAAACCGGGGATGTACTGTATGGTGACTAACATAATATAATAAAAAATCATTAAAAAAAAAAAAAAGAAGTGACTGAGCCTAACACGCAGGCCACCTGCACGGGGGAGCGGGACGGACGTGTGCACACAGCCCTGCCCAGCTCAGGCTGCACAGAGCCTCCCATTAAAGCTGGGCTAGCAGCCTCCGGGGGTCCTGGCGTCACCCCACCTTAGAGAGAGGCCCGGCAGCTCTTCTAAGACAGATGCAGAATTTGAAGGCAGAGCAGGCTGTGTTCACATTCACACCGGGCAGCCCAGGGCGCTTCCAGCCACTTGCAGAGAGCACCAGCACGCACTTCCCGCATCAAGAGAGTGGTGCAGGGAGCCCGTCTGGGGGGACCGCCCTCCTGGGCTCAGGGCCGAGGCGAAGTCAGCTCCATAGCAGATCCTAATTTATAAACTGCTTCTTCTCCCCCCGCCCAACTCAGAGGAACAGAGTAGAATGCTGGTTACCAAAGGCTGGGGAAGGAGAATGGGAAGATACCAGTCAAAGGGTACAAACTTCCAGTTACAAGATTAACAAGTTCTGGGCATCCAGCGTACAGCATGGAGATTATAGCTACTAATACTGCATTATGTCCTTGAAAGTCCCTAAGAGAGTAGATTAAATGTTCTCAGGGCCAGAAAGACGTGGTCGTTATGAGACAGGATGGAGGTGGCAGCTAACAGCGTGTCAGCCATCGCATTGCGATACATAAACGTGTCAAATCCACAGGGGTGCACGCCTTGAACCTGCACGGCGCTGGATGTCAATTACAGCTCAGCCAAGCTGGAAAAATACATCCTTTGCCGAACGGACTGTCCGGCTTCCAGTGCCTCCCCAAGCCATTCCCTGGTCTCCAGCCGGAAGTACAGCTCCTGCTTGGAAGCAGGTGTCCCACTGATTTGTACTGTAATTCTGCTTCTAACACACCTACGGGGATGCCTTCTCGAGTATTAAAGACACCCCTTCAAGTGTTCCTTGCTATTTATGCGCTCGGATTAATAAAGCTCTTAAGTGTAGAAAATCTTTAGCCTAAG
This sequence comes from Ursus americanus, assembly GCF_024610735.1. Taxonomy (NCBI): domain Eukaryota; kingdom Metazoa; phylum Chordata; class Mammalia; order Carnivora; family Ursidae; genus Ursus; species Ursus americanus. The sequence goes on from NC_142127.1 coordinate 104,336,918, forward strand.
ACATGTCTGAATTCATCACAACAGGTGGACTCTGAATGAATACACCATTCCTATGAATGAATACACCATTCCCGTGAATGAATATACCATTCCTATGATACCGCATTGCAGCATCTTATTCTTTTGGCAATGATACATCTCTTTGTTTAAAAATAGTATTTTACTATTGGGGCGCCTGGGTGGCACAGCGGTTAAGCGTCTGCCTTCGGCTCAGGGCGTGATCCCGGCGTTTACGGGATCGAGCCCCACATCAGGCTCCTCCGCTATGAGCCTGCTTCTTCCTCTCCCACTCCCCCTGCTTGTGTTCCCTCTCTTGCTGGCTGTCTCTATCTCTGTCGAAAAAATAAATAAAATCTTTAAAAAAAATAGTATTTTACTATAAATATAAACACATCATTGTCAATATGAAAAAAATTAAATCACCCACAATCTCACACCCTTAATATAACCAGAAAGGCATTTTGCCTATTTTCTTCTTGGATTTTTGGCTATGAATCTTAAAAACAGGCAAACCAAAATCCAGCTTTAACATAAAATTATGTATCCCACCTTTTAAAAAACAACATACGTGAAAAGCAGCTTTCCACGCTGCTGTGTACGTTCCACCGTATCCAGCATGATATGTTCAGTGACCACAGAACGTTCCTACAGCTTTTCCACTTTGCTAACCCATTTCCCAACTGTTGGATTTTTTCTTGGTCATAACTGTTTTCTCAGTAATAAATAAGACTGCAGAAAGCACTTCCGGTACAACTCTCTGTGTGATGACATATTGTAAGCTTCCAATAATCAGAGGTAGGAGCCCTGTATTCAGAGAGAAAATTGAAAATGTGACTTCTGACCCAGCCTCTAGAACTTAATCAAGATGGGGTTATTTGAAGTCTTTTTAAACACAAAGACGTTCTCAGGAACACAATATTCATGATTAGAGGTAAGAGATGCCCTCTGCAGCATCCTGATTTGGGGCTTTTTAAAATTTCTTTTCTCATCTCTTGTTCACCAAAGGGAAAAAGAAAGCATTGCAGATCTGCAGTAGTCCTTTCTCGGGGTAGGGGAGGGCGTTTCTGGGAAGGGTCTGCTTTGCTGAGGCTCCCGTCCAAGGTGTCACTGGTGTCATCTCTGCCTGGGTGTGTAAAGAACACCGAGATTTCTGAGCAGCTGGTTATGCCCGCGCCAATCTACACTGAGCAACGCGATCCAGCTGAGACGGGTTCCTCGAAGGGCTCCGCTCCCCACCAGCAATCTACAGTCAAGGCCTGAGCTGGACTCTTCCCAAGGCCTCCCTCCGGGAGCCTGACCTAGCCAGCGGCAGCAGATCCAGACAGGGGCACTTCTGGTCTTCAGCGGAGCAAACTCCTCACACCGCACTTTGCCCTTTTGCTTCTGCGCACAAGGGCGAAGGTACAGACACCCTCACACACGCGCGTGTATACACGTACACACACAGACACATGCAGATACACACACAGACACTCACACACATGAGCATGCAGGTACACACATACAAACACACACAGAAATACACAGAGACACACAGATGCACGGACACACACAGAGATACACACACCCAGACACTCACAGACACAAATACACACAGACATGTGCATGTGCACACACACGCACACTCTGCAAAGCACACAGAAGTTAAAACAACGACTCACGTGTTCCCCGGGTCTGATCACCTACAGGAAGCCAGGCAGCTTGTCATCACTGGGTCCTGCAGGACCCCCACCTGTCTCCCCGGGCTCCCTCCTCTGGCCCCCGACAAGGTTTGCTTCCCCCCACAGGCAGGCGGGGACGGTGGCCACGGCACGGACAGGCAGAGATTCTGCTCCAACAGGAAACAGGTAAGACGCAGCCGCTCTGGCCAAGGTGGGGCCCGCCCCCTGCCCCCTGGTCAGGTCCCCTCCTCCCTTCCCGGGAGGCTCCCAGGGCAAGGTCCACCACGGTCATGTGTCGCCTGGGGCAGGGCAGGGCGGGAGGCTGGACGGTAAAACCGTGGCTGCAGGGTCACCTGGGCTCGGGAAGCCAGACTCCCATCTGGTGTCGGGGGAGGCGTCACCCAAACTCCAGGGAGTGTCTCAGCTTTGTTACCTGTCTCTCATTTCAAAAAGCTGAGGGCTTCCCCTCGGCTCCTTCCTGGGGTAGCACAGATCTTTGTCGCACTCAAAGGCCAGGAGAATAAAGGATGTATTTTGGTGAAATGAAGTTATTCCTGCCACAAATAGCTGGGAGCCGGCTTTTGTGGGGCCCTGCACCTGGGGCCAGAGGCAACCCAGGGCAGTCCTGGGCTCGGACACCCGGATCCAGGCTGGACTCCACAGCGGGGGAGGTGCTATGTTTCTCTAACACGCCCTCCCAGGTTTGTCACCCCTCAACCTGACTGCTCCTCCCTGGCCAGGGATGGGAAGATCCAGCCACAGGACGGATGGAAGGGGACTCCTGTCCCTCTGACCTCCGGGGTTTCTGCGTGCCCTGTCCGTCACTGGGGCCTTGGGGTTTTGTGTTGGGGGGGGAGGGCTCTGTGCTGGGCTCCTGCTGGGATGCCCTCCCACCACCCCTTCAGGACCAGCTCCTCTCTGCCATACCCACACCACCTCTGGGAGCGTCTGGGGTTTGGCCACCCCCCTGAGTGCCACCAGCAAGCGTGGCTGGGCCCTGCCACTTGGGAGACTCAGGACCTCTCCACACTGGCGAATCACCTCCTCAGCCCCCCACCTGTAGACCCAACCAAAGGTCTGGGGGACGATGTGTTTCTCTGCCTGTAACCCATATGATGGAGCGGCCAGTTTTGAAATAGATGGACGTGGTTTTTTCATTTTCAACACGGATGGGCCTCTGGCAGTTACGGTGAAGTGTCCACCCCCTGCCAGTTGGGGGAAGGGGCCCAGAATGAGAGGGAGTTGTCAATACCAGCTTTATGACAGGAAGACAGAGACAAGATCGTTACTAACCGGCATCTGACAGCCAAAACGGGAGATTCATGCCTGCAGTCAGACAAGGGGTTTGAAAGCCAGGCCCTGTCCAGAGAAGAGATTTCTGGAGTCCTTTCATCTCCCCTGTGACTTCCCAGCTGCCCCGAGATTATATTACTGAGGGTCCGACCAGCAGGCTCAGGGCCCGGTCTTCATCCCTGGCTGTGGAACAGAGGGCCACGAGCATGCTTAGTGTCTGCTTCCGCGGGTCGGGAGTGGGGGCCCACGTTCTGAGTCCTCTGCTGAGGGTCTCACAGGCTTGGGCCAGGCCGTCTGGAGGCCAAAGTCCTTTCTGAGCTGGTCGTGGGCAGAATTCAGCTCCCTGCTGTTGTTGGAGTGAACTCCCGTTCTCCCTCTGGCTGTCTACTGGGGCCCCTCGGAGCTTACAGCCCACCTGCTGGTCCTTGTCACGTGCCCCTCACACAGGCCAGCCTGCTCTTCAAGGCCAGCAGGAGAATCTGTCTGACTTCCAGACCCTCTTTTAAAGGGCCTGCCTGATTAGGTGAGGCCCACTAGGCACCCTCTCCTTTTTCATTAACTTAAAGTCAACTGATAAGGAACATTAAGTACATCTGCAAAAACTCCTTCACCCTTGCCACATAACACAACCTAACTCAGGAGTGACATCCATCGTATGCACAGCCCTGGGCACCCTTGGAGGGAGGGTTTCATGCTGGGTCTGGACACCACGGGCCAGTGGTCTTGAGATCCATACTAGAATCCTGCTTATCCCAGTGCGAGCTAAGGCCCACACCCTGCCCAGCTGACCCAGAGGGAAAGCTCCCCATTCGCACACTGCTGGCGGATGGTGGGGGCCCACCCACTGGCCAACCCCAAACAGCCTGACCCCTTCCCACCTCACAAGGCCCAGGCGCACCGTGAGAAGCTAGGACCCAGCTACTCCTGAGGTCCGGGGGGCTCATCACTTCTCTGGTCTCAGTGTTTGCCTGCACATGCTTCACCCTGCTGGTCTTGCCCCTCCCACAGGGAGCTCCGCAGTCACGACCCTCCACACCTGCTCCTCACCAGAGGGTCCCAAACGTGCTGCTCATCTCTGTAAGACCACCTCACCACAAAGAGACATCCACTGAGAGAGAAAACTCTCGCGTTTAAATCTAAAGGTGCGGAGCCCCTGGCGGCTCAGTCGGTGCAGCGGCTGACTTCAGCTCAGGTCACGATCCCAGAGTCCTGGGATCGAGCCCCGGGTCAGGCTCCCTACTCAGCAGGGAGTCTGCCTCTCCCCTCCCTCTGCCCCTGCCCCCGCTCATGCTCTCTCTCTCTGAAATAAATAAATAAAATCTTGTAATCAATCCATCAGTCGATCAATCTGAAGATGCGTTCCCACGTGGACACAGAGTCAGACTCAGGCACAAAGAAACTCCCCAACAGGGAGGATGGACACTTAGAGCACGTTCCGCCCCGTAACCCTAATCACCGCTGCTTGTCGTGGAAACGGAGAAAATAGTACACAAGCGATCTACTTAAGTGACCTCCGCTAGTATAGTCTTGATAGAGCTGTGCCAGCTTTCTCTCCTGGCGTGTCATCAACTTCCCTGCCTTGGCGTTCACAGAGGCGCCGCTTTGCGATGCCCCTTCATCAGCCCACGTACACGAGCGCACCCACTCACAGCATCAATTCTCCTTATAAAAGAAAGCCCAAATCCTGGTGTTCCGAAGCCGGAAGGGCCCCTGGGGAGTACCTGGTCGGAGCACCCGGCCTGCGTCGGGAGCATCTGCGGCACCCCTGCCCACTGATTTTTCAGTCTCTGCTCCCGTATCTCCAGGCACAGGTGCTCTTCTGCTCCCCGAGGCGCCCCCCTGCATGTGGGCTCCTTCCCATCCCTACCGGCCTCTTGTGACTTTCCACCTGTTTGCCTCCCTGGGGTCACGTGGCAAACGCCTGAGCCACTGCCACAGAAACATTTCTGAGATTTTCGACACGGTTATCAGGACCTGTCGTGGACGCTGCCAACGACCTGCCCGGACCCCACGGCCCCCCCAGCTCCTGGTGCAGAGGCCACCGGTGTGGCCCGGACCGTTAACTGCGGCCCGTCTGGGCTTCTGTGGGGAAGAGGTGCTTCCCCTTCCTCCGGGGCTTCCTTACAGAGCTGCAGTGAGGGGTCAGACGCAGCGTGATCGATGGCTGAGGGACAGATCCTCCAGAACGTTCTTATCTCCCAGCGCCTTTGAGATAAGCAGAAAGGGTCGCCTGCCTTGCCTCAAAAGCTTCACCCCTGCTTATCTCAACGGAAAATTCCAGCAGGAATTTCTGAACACCAAGTTAAATTCCTCAGCTCAGCAATCAGTTCGGCGCTTGGCTGCCCGCCAGGCTGGGCAGAGCAAACGAATCAAAGTCCTGCCCCGAGGCGTCCAGGACCCACTGGCGGGGACAGGGGCCTGCTCAGTGAGAGGCGGCCACCCCAGCTTCGGACCAGGGCCTAACGGTCCAGCGGCAGCAGGCAGAGTAGACCGGCTCACCTGGCCAGACGGAAGGGGAAGGGTCAAGGCAGACTCCTTCGGGGAGGAAACGTCCAACACACTGAAGACAGACCAGAAACTTCCCTAATGACCAGTGGAAGGAGGGCTTTCTGGAGGGAAGCGGCTGAGCAGTGTGAGGGCGAGAGCGGCGCCCGGCGGGGCCACGGGGGATGCTGTCTTCGAGCCCAGAGTCTGCGGTGGGTGGTGGCCAGACGGCTGGGGGCGGAGATGCCTTGTCCAGTTCCTAACGACTAGACACGCCACAACAATGAAGTAGGAAGTAGCAACCCTTTATTGAGCACTTACTATGTGCCAGGCGCTGTGCTGATCCTTGACTTGGGCTTCTGATCTCATCATCACCCTCCCAGCAAACCCACCCTGGGAGCCACAGCCGGCAGGCCCTCCGCTGGCACTTACCCCGCCAGGCCCCTTCTTGGGGGTGAGGAGGTCCTAGGGCCCCCACTTCTAGAGCACACTTCCAAACCCGGAGACGAAGGATTCCTCACCCAGGTAACCCCGCCACCCACCCTCAGGGCCCACATGGGCCTCTGCGCCAGGTCTGTCCTCCCAAAGCACACCAGACCACCAGCCTGTGCACCCAGGCCCCTCGCGACCGAGAGGCCGGCAGTGGGCAGTGTTGTCGGAGCACGGGTGTGGCTGGGCAGGCGTCTGCATCAACCCCAGTGAGAGACAGACGCAGGTGGGGAGCAAAGGAGGCCTGTGGGGCTGGGCTCCCAGGAGCCCTAGGGTTCTCAATGCAAGCCTCGGCTTCTGGATTGTTCTGAAGCACACCTGCCTAAGTAGGAGGATGGGAGGTCGTTTATGCAACAGTGTGTGCTTGGCTTCACTTACGACTTTACATACTTAGATAGATGGTAGGCAGACCCCGTTTGGATGCCTGTCCCAGTCCCTGCGAATATTAGGGACAGGCCTGATTGTTTTTATCCCATTTTATAATTGAGGAAATAAGCTCAGAAAGGGACGGATAGCCTGGAGAAGGACAGCAAGTGTCCAAGTTCCATAGTCAGTGGAAAAGAGAGGGGGTGCTAAGCGGACCTGGACGTAAGTGAGCCCACCCCCCACCCCAACCTTGGGAGGTTTGGTGGGAGGTAGGCCCCTTCACGTCCTTGCCTGGAGGCGGATAGCTAACCTTCCTAACAAAGGCCTGGGTCTTCCCCACCCCCCACCGCCGAAGGGCACCATTCCTCACCGTGCCCCTCACCCCTGCCTCAGCCAGTCTTCCTTCCTGTAGAGCGCTCCCGTCCGCATGTAGACAGACTACCCCCTGCACCTGCATCGTGTCTCCCTTAGAGCTGCTTCTGCCTGGGTCCGCACCCCCTCTTCCCCTTCTCTCCTGACCCTGCTCCGAGTGGGTGTGGCCACCTCCTGGGCCCTGGAAAGCTCCCGATGATCCCGTAGCCTCCAGGCTGCTCAGACCACCAGTCCTTGGCCCTCACCCACCTATGAGTGCCAGCCCCCTGAGAGCAATCTTTCCTCTTGCGGCTTCTCGGACCCACCTTCCAGCCACTGCTCCCCCTCGGTCCCCTTTGCTGGTTCCTCCTTGTGTCCAGGACCTGCACACCCTGGGGGCCACCATCCCCCTCTGGCCCTGCATCCCTCCCCACTCCGTCTGCTCTCACCACCCTGAAGGGCACGCAAACTCTGAGTGTATGCTGACGGTTCCCAGATGGGGGTCTCCCTCCTAGTCCACCTCTGGAAAGTCCGGAGTCCTGTACCAGACTGCCTCCCCGACACCGTCCCTCGGATGCCCACTGGTTCTCAGCTTACCGAGTCCAAACTCCACATCCTGATTTACCCCCAAAACTTGCTCCACCTGCAGCCTTCCCGGCTTAGTTGATGGCACCTCTCTCCTTGCACTTTATTTGCTCGGGCCAAAACTTGGCCCAAAGTTCCGCATCTCACCCAGACCAGCGATTCAAGCCCTCACTGTGGCCTGGAAGGCCTTGGTCATCTGCCGCCTGCCAGCCTCCCTTATCTGTGACCTCTGACCTCATTGTGCTACTCACCACTGGCGACGCACGACCCTGACTCAGGTTCCTTCTCCCTGGAAACTTCTCCTTCCAGATGCGCATGTGGTTCGCCCGCCCTCCTACCCACGTCAGGGCTGTATTTGCTTCCTGCGGCCATTGTAAGAAATGACCATAAACTGGGAAACTGGGTGGCTTGAAACAACACAGACAGACTCTCTTATAGTTCTGGAGGCTAGAAGTCTGCAGTGAGGTTGTTGGCAAAGCTGCTTCCTTGTGGATTCTCCGAGGGAGACTCTGTCCCTAGCCTTTCTCCTGACTCGCGGTGGCTGCTGGCAGCCCTTGGGGTCCCTTGGCTGTGACTGCATCAGGCCAGGCTCTGCCCCGTCCTCACACGGCCTCCTCTGTGTGCCTCCTCTTCTCACAAAGACACTTGCCTTGGATTTAGGGCCCAGCGGTTAATCCAGGATGGTCTCTTCTCCAGATCCTTACTTAACTCAATTACATCTGCAAAAACCCTTTTGCCAGATACTGTCACGGTCACGTGTACCATGGGTGGAGACGTGGGCACGTCATTCAGGGGGCCACGCTTCGGCCCACAGCAGGGCCTGCTCACACATCACCCTCTTCGGGGGACCTTCTCTGACCCACCTACCCAAGCACTCCCTACCCCACGGCCTTGCGGTATTTTCTCCATGACATGACAGCTCACATACTTTATAGTTTCCTTATTGCGTATCGCTGTCTCTTCACTGTGTAACCTCAGGGCTGGGAACAAAGCCTGGCACCTAGTAGTCGCCGGGTAAGTCAGGGCTGAACAAAGCTTCACATGTCTCTGTGTACACGATTTCCGGATGCTGCTGGAGCAGACCGACTCATCCATGAGCCCAGTGTGAAGAAATCCTGAATCAGAAGGAAGGATTGCTGAAGACAGGAAGACCAATTTTTAAAGTCAAAATTAATATCACACTTAATGGAAAGGCAGTAGGAGTATTCTAATTAAAAACAGGGACCAAACAAGGATTCCCTGTATAAATTTTCCTTTTATTATTACGTTCCATGACATTATATATCCTTGTTCACACATTATGATAGCAAAGAAAGAAAGAAAGGAAGAAAGAAATTAAGATAAGAAAGAAGGATGAATGTCATTATTTATGGATAATTTTATACTTAGAAAATCCAAAAGGATATCAGCTATAAAATTATTGAGAATAGACTTTTAGAAAGTAACCAGATAAAAAGTAATTAAATTACCAAACATTAATTGCTGGGAGACACAAGAAGACTGGAACATGAAGACACTTAAGAGGCTCCCAGGGGTTGCGCATCATGACCTTGACACTTCCTCTAACCCAGCTTAACGCAACACCAGCTCCCATTTCATTAGTGTGCTTGACAAAACATGGAACCATCTACCCGTCAGTCCTAGGCTATTAAGAACCTATGCCCCATTTCTTGTCTCAGTGGGATAACGTGATTCAGCTTTCAAGTACACCACTTATAAATAAATGTTCTGAGCACAGCCCGTGGTGGGATGGACTTGTTATCATGCACACGTTCCCCATCCTTCCCAACACACGCCTTCTAAAGGAGTTCTGACTTCTCTCCTTGCTCCCCAGTCCCTGCTAGCCACGGGCCTTCTTTCCCAGCCACCTGATTCCAGGCCTCACAGGGCTGACTTGGGGGTGCGGGTGGTGAGGGATGGGGCTGGAGAGGAGGAGGTAAAGGGGGTACAGAGCCCCGAACGCAAAGTGGGCACCCTGTCTGCATGTTCACGCTCCCTGTGCAAGTCTCCCCAACAGCGTGCAGGCTTAACCGTGAGCGCGTTCCTCCTGTCTACCTCCTAGCTCAGCGTGTCTGGTCCAGTTCCTTTTAATGTAATTAAGGGTGCGGCTCTGCTTCGTCTACCACCTTGCTGTTCATTTTCTATTTGCTCCCTCTCCTCCTTGTTCCTTTGTTCTTCCTTTCTACTTCCTTTTGAGTTCAGCAAGGAGTTGTAGTATTCCCTTCTCTCTCCTTTACTGGTTTCTTAAGTATATTATATCCTATTTTTCAGTTCTCTGATTTCTACTGGGTACTTTTTTTTAAGAATGTCTAAATCTCTTCTGAAATTCACCCTTCTTTGCCTATTATATGATCTTTCTTTCCATACAGATTCTTGACCGTATTTGTCAGAATATTTTATTTATTTATTTATTTATTTATTTATTTATTTATTTATTTATTTTTATTTATGTTTTTAAGTAGGCCTCATGCCCAACCTGGGGCTTGAACTCACAACCCTGGGACTGAGAGTCACATGCTCTGCTGACAGAGCCAGCCGGGTACCCCCCTCAAAGTATTTAAAACTCCTTGTCTACTAATTCCAGCATGTGTTTAGTTTGTAGTCTGTTTCTATTGATGGGTTGTTTTTTGTTTTTTTCTTGACCATGGGTCACATTTTCCTGTTTCTTCATTTGTCTGGGAACTGTTGGTATGTACTAAATATCATGAATGATGGGTTGCAGAGATTCTAGATTCTTTTCCTTTGGAGAGTGTTGACTTGTTCCTAGCAGCCAGTTAACTGGTGGGTCACCATGAGCCTGTGGAAACTTGGCTTTACACCTTGGTAGGGTGGGACCCATCTTGGGTTGCCATTAATCCTAGGGTGAATCTTAGTGCTGGCACATAGCCTTTGCTCCTAAACTGAGGCCCTTCTGGGGTCTGAACGGAAAGCCTGAGGAGTCTACCAAGCTCTTCTACTTGGCAGGACTTAAGCTCCAAACTCTGTCTCTCCTACAGTGGGCAGAAGCTGAGGCTTGGTCAGCTCTTCACGCCCTACAGGCTTCTCGAAGTCGTACCTGTGTGTGCAGTGTTGAGAGGTCAGCTAAGGATCTGAGCACAATCAACATGCAGAATTTGGGGGCTCTCTCCTCTGTGGCTCCCTTCTCTTTAAGATCCCATCCCTCCGCCCAACAACAGCAGAATACATACTCTTCTCAAGCTCACATGGAACATCCATCAAGGTAGGCCACATTCTGAGCCATAAAACACACCTTCATAAGCATAAAGAATAGAAATCATACAGCATCTGCTCTCAGTTCAACAAAATTAACCTAGAAACCAGTAACAGAGAGATAACAGGAAAATCCCCCAAATACATGGAGGTTAAACAATACACTTCCAAATAACACATGAGGCAAAGAAGAAACCTAAAGGGAAAATTAAAAATGTCTTGAACTAAATGAAAATGAAAATACACCTCAATCAAAATTTGCCAGACGCAGCCAAAGTAGTGTTCAGAGGGAAATGGATAGCAGTGAATGCCCATAATTTGAAAAGGAGAAAGATCTAAAACCAACTGTCTAGGCTTCCACCTGAGGAAACTAGAAAAAAAAAAGAAAGAACAAATTAAATCCAAAGTAAACAGGAGAAAAGAAATAATAAGAATTAGAGGAGACATCAATGAAATTGGAAACAGGAAATCAATAGAGAAAATCAAAGAAGCCAAAAGCTGGTTCTTTGAGAAGATCAATAAACTAATAAGCTGCTAGCCAGGCTAAGAAAAAAGAGGGAGGAAACACATTATTAATAAGGCCCAGGGCCAATAAAAGGATAATGAAAGAATACTATGAACATCTCTATGCCCACAAAAGTAATGACCTTGATGAGATGGACCGATTCCTGGAAAGCCACTATTTGCCAAAACTCACACAAGAAGAAATCATCTGAATAGGCTTAGACGTATCAAAGAAATTGAATCAATGATTAATAATCTTCCAAAACAGAAAGCACCAGGTCCAGGTGGTTCACCAGTGAATTCTACCAAACATTTAAAGAAGAAATCATACCAATTCTCTACAATCTCTTTCAGAGGACAGAAGTAGAGGGAATACTTCTTAACTCATTCTATGAGGCCAGCATTACCCTAATACCAAAAGCAAAGATATAATAAGAAAACTAGAGACCAATATCTTTTATGAACAGATGCAAAAACCCTCAACAAATATAATCAAATCAAATCCAACAATGTATAAAAAGAATTATTCACCACAACCAAGGGGAATTTACCCTAAGTACACAACACTAGCCCAACATTCAATAATCAGTTAATGTAATCCACACTCCAGCACCCTTTCATGACAAAAACTCTCCGTAAACAAAGATGTTGGCCCTTATTTTGTAGCCACTCTGGCAGCCAGAACTGCATTCTCTGACTCCTCAGACTTACCAGTTCTAGCTGGCCTGCCCCGAACACAGAGAGGAGGCCCTCAGAGGAAATTTGTATCAACACACATCTCGACTAGAGTAGGTCCCTTCCTTCCAGGGCCAAGATCCGCCCCCCAGCACACACATACAACGGCTTCGTGCCATTCCAGGCTCTGTGCTGGGACTTGACCCTACCCAACCTTTGACTGCTCACAACTTCCTGTGGCCTAGGCCCGGCTTTATTCGTCTTCTACAGATGCAGGAACTGAGGCTCAGAGAAGTCAGAGACCTGCCCTGGGTCCCACAACCTGCAAAGGAGAGTGCAGGCTCCAAACCCAAGGTCAGGCCCTGAACCTCCCTCTGTGCTTGCTTGCCAACCCATACTTTCCTCTCTGCAGTGGGGGAGGACAAGGCAGAGGCCAGACAGGCCCTACACTGACCTCTGCAGGGAGTGGAGGTTCTAGCTGCAGGGGTGAGAGGCAAGGGCCCTTTCATTCGAGTGCTCCCCCAAAACCCATCCTATTACAAAGCGTGGGGAGGAGCCCTGCACCAGCTGCTGGTTGGAGAGCTGGTCTCCAGATGGGCCTCCTGACTAGCACTGGTGCTGCTGTTGCCCTGGGGCTCCACGGCACAGCTCAGCTCCCTCTTTCCCCGGCTGCGGGGTCCCCAGCCCCTGCCCAGCCGGCAGGGACAAGGCCACCATGTCATCAGTTCTTCGGCTGTAAGAAGCGACAGGGACTTCAGTGGGAGGGCACTCTGGATCTCATGGGGGCTGGGCTGAAGGGATTCAGGACTTGCTGCAGTTCTAGGGACCAAATGATAATCTGCCACCTCTCCAGAGTCCCACTGCTGTCCTTTTGTTCCTTCTTGGTCTCTGTTCTTGTGGCCAAGTGCTTCACAAGAGAATATGATCGTCCTAGTTAGTCACTTAGAACTAACAAATGACGTAGTGAGTGTGTGCTCGTGTTACAACCATCATCTCTGTTGGGGAAACTCCATGCCCAGCACCTGTTGGCTGGGGCCCGGGGAGTGCTGGGGGCGCCTCACAGCGTGTGATCCATGCAGCCACGAGTGGGACCAAGCTCAGAAGGACCTGGGCTTGGTCTGATGTTCTGTCGGGCAATTAACCTCACAGAGGGCCCTGGCTGGGTTACATTCTGCGCTAGTTTCCTGGGGCTGATGGTAACTAATGACCACAGAATGGGTGGCTTCAAACAACAGAAATGCATCGTCCCACAGTCCTGGAGGCTTGGAAATCAAGGTGTCAACAGGGTTGGTTCCTTCTGGAAGCTCTGAGAGAGAATCTGTTCCATGCCTCTCTCCCAGCTTCTGGTGGTTCCTGGCCATCCCTGGTGCTCCTTGGATGTGAATTTGAGGGGTGCTCTTCAACCTAGTACAAGCGCTTAGAGTCCAAAGACTTCTCTTGGTTCGGGAACCTCAAAGGTCTGCACCTCAGCAAACTCCCAGCTTGCTTTTCACAGAGACAGACCTACCGGAAAGCACGTTGACTGACCTTCTCATGAGTATTTATGGCAGCCAAGGTCACGAGTTGGATTGGGTCCTCCCAGAATTCGTATGTTGAAGTCCTAATGCCCAGGACTTCAGCATGCGACCTCATCTGGACCTAAAGGCAAACAGTGGTCATCAGGTTGAAGTGAGGTCATCACAGTGGGATCTAATCCAGTGTGACAGGTGTCCTTACAAGAAGGGGAAGTTAGGCCAAGATGGAGGGGATGCTTCTATAAGCCAGGGGAAGCCAAAGATTGCAGCAAACCACCGGAAGCCAGGGAGGGGCAGTCTCCAGTGTATTTCGAAAACATTCTTTTGGCTGCAAGTTACTAAATTAACTCAAGCTACCAGGAATAGAAGGGATTTTATTAGCCATCTCCTGAGGTGGCTTTTTGAAGCCCAGGACAGCGAGCCTGGAACCAGCCTCTCTACTTCTCCCTACTCGCAGCAGCCCTCAGCTCTGGGAAGGACGAAGGATCGGCCCTGCGTGGCTGTCGGTCACTCAGTCTCCACCCCAAACTCACATACCCATGGCCCATGGACTGTCCAGTCGATGAACATGAATAAATATCTGAGCGAAAAGGGGGTTCTTTGGAGCAGGGCAGACAACCTTCAGAGCGATGGCTGTTACTCTAATGATGATCGTGTAATAATTCTTACTCATGCTGAGCACGGCCTACAGACTCAAAAACGTGACCACCAATCTGGTTTTATAGTGTTTCAATTTATCAGGGCAAATGTACCTAAAATGCACTCTGATTCCGGACAGAAAAGACACCGGTGGCTATGCTGAAACCACCGATGGGTCCCTGCAAAATCCACCTGCTGAAACCTAAACCCACCCCCCTCGCCCCCTCACCCCCATCTGATGGTATTAGGAGGTGGGGCCTTTAGGAGGGGAGTAGGCTATGAGGGCGGAGTCGTCATGAATAGGATTAGTGCCCTTGTAAAAGAAACCCCAGATTGATCTCTCCTCCCTTCCACAACATGAGGACACAGCAAGTCCCTCAACCTGGAAGTGGGCCTCCAGTGACACCAAATCTGCCAGCACCTTGATCGTGGCCTTGGTAGCCTCCAGAACTGTGAGAAATAAAGGTCTGTTGTTTGTAAGCCACCCCATCCATGGCTTTCTGTGGTAGCAGCCCGGATGGACTGAGACAGCCACAGAAAGCTCCAAGTAGGGCACCCAGCTTGGTGGCCGAGTCACTCTGCTACAGTCTGGCAACCGGAGGAGCCCTTGACCCACATCTGGTCCCACAGACCCATACTCTGTTATCTCCAGAAGTGGGCTCTGTGCATTCTAGACCTGTGTGATATGATTCGAGGACAAGGGCTCTGTGGCCAGTTGCGTTCAGAATGGCCATTCCTTGCAATCCTTTCTTGGAGAGTCAATGCGCGTCTGCGTGTAGAAGAGCCTGAGAAGTCCCATGGGGGTGCAACCTGTTTGACCCGATTTAAACCAGCATTTCCCGACTACTGGATCCTAAGTGCATTTTCCAAGAGCTTCCTATTGTCATGCCTGGAGCTAGCGGTAAGGAAACACAGGCAGGGGTGCACCGCCGGCCTGACGCCAGCCCCTCCTTGGGCCTCTCTTGGAAAGTGTGCTTTGCCCGGAGGCTCCTTGTGCCCCTTAGGGTCTAACACTGAGAAAGTCTCCCTCACGTGGCATCAGCGAACTGCAGCCACGCCTGCTGCTCCGTCTTCACAATCTCAGTGGTCCACTCCGCTCGGCTTCTTCACATCACCGATTCCCCTCTCCCAGTTGCCCTTCTGGATACTTCCTCGATGCCCCACATAAATTTATCCCAGAACCAGATCGAAGCCCCAAGAGCAGTCTGACCAACAGAGAATGGAGTGAGCACAACATTCCTCTTGCATAAGAGATCTCAAAACGTATCCCTCATTAAGCATTTATCAAAAACCTTCTCGTGCCCCCGGAACCGTGCCAGAGAGCTACGGAGCCACAGAGAAATGCCCTCGGGAGCCTACTGTGTAGTGAGAAGGCCAAAGAAAATGTCAAAAAAAGTAAAGAGTACAATAAATTAAATTATTCACGCCAGCAATACAGTAAATGTGGCCATAACAGTCTATGATGAGCCCCTGAATTACCTGAATTACCAAAGCCCTCCACGCGCACGTGCCCCGCCCAGAAGTGCGGAGATGCACTGGCAGAAATGCCGGTGTGGAAGCAAGTGGGGAAGGCACGTACCTGATCTGCTTCCATGTCTCTCTCTTCCTCTCCAGGTTGGCTGTGAAGGCGGCTTCTCTAAGCACTGAAGCCTGAGTAGACCATTATCCTCCCCGGAACATGGCGGGATGCAGAAGACACCTTCCCAGGGGGCAGAACTAGAAACAGAGGCTGGGGTAAGATTCCACAGCAGAGGCTCTTTCACCAGGACCGGCAACTCTAAAAGCCCCAATAACCATAGGATGTACTACCATCAATGCCGGTGGGGGGGGGGGGAACGCCTGGATGGCTTAGTCGGCTAAGCGTCCGACTCCTGATTTCAGCTCAGGTCATGATCTCAGGGTTGTGAGATCTGCTTAAGATTCTCTCCCACTCTCCCTACCCCTCCCCCATCCTCATGTGCTCACGCTCTCTCTCAGAAAAAAAAAAAAAAGAATAGTGAGAAAGAGGGTCTTCAAGTATGGAGGAAAAGGCTTTGCTTCCCTTGGGACTCCACCAAAGGAGGAGGACCTTGTTCCCCGAGGACCGTCAGTAAGTATTTATTGAAATGGCGAGTGAACTGGTGCATGGTGGGTAAATGAAAAAAACAAGAAGTTGGGCTTCCCACCCAAAAAGGGCCTAGCACAGTTATATGACCGTGTGAGTGACAGAATGCAAGACACATTTCATTTAGGAACCGAAATAATTTGAGTATCCTGCATGTGGATGGTTCCCCCACAATGCATTCATCAACTGCCCAGAAAGACAAAAAGCAAGTTCTTGCCCAAGACTGGGAAGCAGAAAGTTAGTGATGTACTCTGCTCGCACGCACATGCACGTGTGCGCGCACACACACACACCCCCACACGAGGGTGCACACAAGCTTACCTGCAGATTCGTGGCCTAGACTATCTCTTCTTTGCTCTCCTCTCTCAGGCACCTCTTAAAGTGTCCCCTTCTCTAGGCTTGTTCTGGAGGGTGGCCTTCCTTCCTGGGATCAGCCCTGGCCCATCCCCCAGCCCAGTCCCTGCCCTTCCCACCCACACTCTCCTCCGCAAGGCCAGAGGCCCTCCTTCCTCTTGGGAGCGGTGTCTCATCTCTGCCCAATCAAGGCAGCCAGCAGCTTTGGTCAATAGCTAAGGTCTGGTGCTGAGCAAGGATCCAGAGTCCCTTTCTCAGAATGATAGCACTGGTGTTCCCAGAGAGGACACAGAGACGGCTGTGGGGGAGAAACAATAATTTTTGCTCTATCCTTCTGAGTTCTTGGCTGAGAGCCCTGTAATAAAATACAGAGTAACAAAAAGTGAAAAACAAACAGAAGTTTATTAACATGTGCACCTCATGCATACATGGGAGGTACCCAGAAAAAAATGAGTAACTCTCCAGGTGGCCCAAGGCTCTGGCTGAAATGCCATCTTCAGCCAAAGACAAAAGGCAGAGTGGGTGTCCAGTTAGGGGAGGTCAGCAGGAAAAGCACAGTGAGCAAGGACAAGGTTGTGTAGATTCAAGTGACACCTTCCCACTGATCAGAGTTCCTTGTGGTTCAGAGTCAGCTTGTCTCCCTGGTAGAGAGGGACGCCCCCACACCCAGAGCTGCCTCTGTACATGCAAATTTCTCTCACAAAAGGGCGACTGCTAATCTGCATTCTGAGCTTCTTCTGTGTCTACTGTTTCTTAAAATAATCGGCTCAGAATAACTCTCATGCCAAAGAGGCACATTTTGGGGTGGCATAACCTTCTACCCTTCATGGTCTAACATTTTGTTCTTAGGGCAGTGAAATCACGACCGCGAGGCCCGTGTAACAGCAAGGGTGCTGTGCCCAGCTCCCCTGCCTGGGCTTTCCTCTGCTACCGACTCTTCCTGTGGGAAAAAATCACATCTATCCATGAACCTGGTGTTCCTTCCTGATTTGCCAGGGAGAAGCTCCACTGGAGAAGGGCGGATCTGGACTTGACTCGTGCTTTGGCTGCTTTTGCTGCCTTGAGACCCACTGAGGACAGGAACCAACCTCCCTCCTTTTCTTCTCTCCCGTGCACACACTGCATTCAGTAGGGCTTCACTGCATGTATACACGTGTCACTGCCAGGCACTCTGCGAGGGAGGGGGTGTGGGGGGGTTATTTCAGTTGATCATTCCAAGGATCTTATCTTGTATTGTGATTACATTTTGCTGTGAGCTAGAAAAATGTTTCTGAGAAAAAAAACCATATAATCTTTGTTCTGCTTGAAACAAAGCTGAATTTTTTAAATTGCTTGTAGCAAATGTTATAAACTGTTCTTTGTCTGGGGAGATGGATATAAAGAATTCACCTTGAGCACAGGATGCAAATGAGTAAGTGGCAAACTATTTTTCTATTATGTTCCTAAAATAGATAGGGTGCTGGCAAGGAGGCTTTGCCTTGGCCCCGAGCCCCGAGCCCTGTTAGAGCTGAGAGAGCAACCAGGCAGAGCGTGGGCCCCTCCAGAAGGTTTCCAATTGGTCAGTGCTATCTTCAAGTGCAGACATTTCCACTGATTTTTTTTGGGAGAAACTCCTCAGAGCATTATTCAGCATAACAAAAACTTGGTAAAATGTTTGTATGGTTTAAAAATTGGCAATTTGAGGACACGGAGTGCTTTTAAAAGCCACTTCCAAAAATATGGCAATCATCTTCCCATAATAATGAAAACGATCTGACACATCTGTGCTCAATTTCTGCTTTGGAGGATTGGGAGTGAGTAATTGATAAGGACGGTGTTTTGCTGGGAAATACGGGGATGCTTAGAAGGGGAAAGACTGCATTAGCTAACTGCTACATGTAAGCGGCGGAGGGGCACGGTGACTTCCCCCTCAGAACGCGTCCCCAGATGTGTGGGCGTGTGTGCAAACCCCCAGATCACACAGGGACCAGCCTGTACCTAAGGTCACCCAGGCAAGTACCAGACAGAAAACAACAGCAAATCCAAACACAGCCCAGAATACCCTGGCTCTGCCTGAGTCTGGAAAAGCTTATGGGGATTAATGGGCCAGGGGTGGGGTGGGGGTGGGGGTGAGCTTCGAGATTCCTTTCACCTCAAGCCAAACAAGCCAACCTGTACTGTGAGCGAATCACCTGCTTATCTTGGTGTCCTGATGTTACCAGGGGTCCTTCTGCAGGAAAACTGTGTCCGTGGGTATCTGAGACCCCACAACAAATGGTAGGGAGGACGTAAATGGAACTATCCCAACCTGCTAAACTCTCTCCCAGAAGACGGTATCGAATACAGCGAACACCAACTGTCCCTTTGTTTATCCAACATCCCCACGTCCTGGAGGAAGGGAGGCGTACAGGAGACGTGCTGGGCAGCCCCTTAAGTTATGATCCCTTCAAAGCCATTACATCAAAACTGAGTTTGATTGGATGCCTGAAAGGCAAATGCTTTCTTCTGTTGTCAACTTCTATTTTCAATGGTTTGGTTGTTTTCCCTTTTAAAACACTTTTTTTTTTTTTAAAGATTCATCGATTTCGTTTTGAGAGCGAGTGGTGGGAGGGGCAGAGGGAAGGAGAGGCAGAGAAGTAGACTTGGCGCTGAGTGCACGGAGCTCCCAGGGGCTCGATCTCAGGATCCCAAGATCCTGACCTGAGCTGGAACCAAGAGTGGGAGGCTTAACCGACTGAGCCAGCCAGGCGCCCCTAAAACACTCTTCTGTGTTGAGTGTAACTTACATGTAATAAGATGCATGAATGTTAAGTGTGAATGTACTTCCACGTGCATGTAGGTGTGCATGCAAAACTTTTATGACAAACGCGTACATGCTGGTCATGTGGGGTGACCAACTGGTTTCAGCTTTTCTGAGACTGCCCCTGTTTTAAAACTGAAAGTCTGACATCTCAGGAAGCCCGTATTCCCAGGTGAACCGGACAGCTGGTCACCCTATGCAGCAGCCACCTCACTGCAAGTCTACGACCGTGCCATCACCCCCAAAAGTTCCCTCCTGCCGCTCTGTGGTCATTCCACCCCCTCCCCCCCAGAAAGCAATCACTACTCTGACTTGTCACCGTAGCGTCGTGTTGCCTGGTTTAGAAGTTCATAGAGATGGAATCGTTCAGTGTTTTGTGTCTGGCTTCTCTCACTCAACATAATGTTTCAGAGATTCATCCATGTTACTGTCTACACGGTGTGTTGGCGTCCGCTGCTGAGTGCTGTTACCTCTGCCTCTACAATGTGCTTGTCCATTTCCGTGTTGATGGGCACTGGTTTGGTTGTCAGCTTTCGACTACGAAGAATATTCTTGTACACATCTTCTTGTGGACGTGTTTTCAGCTTCCCGTGGGTAAACACCGAGGAGTTGCACGACCAGATCACAGGGTAGGTTATGCTTCTAAGAACAGCATTCCGAAGTGGTTCACGATTTACCCTCCCACCAGCAAAGTCTGAGAGTCCCATGTGCTCAGCATCCTCAGCCACGCTTGCTCTTGCCAGTCTTTTCCACTGCAGACATTCCAACGGGGGGGGGAAGTGGTGTATGACTTGGTTTTACTTTGCGTCTCCTCGATGAGAAAGATGCTGAGCCCCTCTCCAGTTAGAACATTTGTGTATGTTCTTATACGAAGTGTCTGTGCAAGCCTACAAATCTTGCCCATTATTTATTTGTTTATTGCAATCATTTCATTTTAGTTTTTTCATCGTGATAAGTGTACTCTTTAATCCCCATCTCCCCTTTCACCCAGCCCTCCACCCACCTCCCCGCTAGTGACCATCAGTGTGTTCTCTAGAATTAAGAGTCTGTTTCTTGGTTTGTCTCTCTCTCTTTTTTCCTTTGCTGATTTGTTTTGTTTCTTAAATTCCACATGTGGGTGAAATCATACAGTATTTGTCTTTCTCTGACTGACTTATTTTTTTAGCATTATGCTCTCTAGCTCCAACCATTGTTGCAAATGGCAAGATTTCATTCTTTTTTAATGGCTGAATAATATTCCGTGTATGTATGCACCGCATCTTCCTTACCCGGTCATCTATCCATGGACAGTTGGGCTACTTCCATAGTTTGGCTCTTGTAAATAATGCTGCAGTAGACATGAGGATGCATGTATCCCTTTGAATTAGTGCCCTGGTATTTTTTGGGTAAATACCCAGTAGTGTGACTCCTTGATCATAGGGTACTTCTATTTTCAGTTTTTTGAGAAACGTCCAGACTGCCGTCCACAATTTTTGCCCATTATTTAAAGAATTCATCTCTATACTTTTTCTTATTGATTTGTAGAAGTCTTTATATATTCTTGATAGAAGTGCTTTGTCACATCTATGCACTGTGGATATTTTCTCCCCGACTGTGGCTCGTTTTTCATTTTCATAATTGAATTTTTAAATAAGCACAAATGTTTAATTTTGATGAAATCCAATTTATCAATTTTGTACTTGATGATTAGTGTACATTATCTAAGAAATGTTTGCCTACCCCAAGGTCTCACAGATACTCTCCTCCATTTTTCTCCTAGAAATCTTATAGCTTTAGCTTTTAGGGTTAGGCCTGAAATCTGTGATTAAATTATTGTGTTCGTTGTGAGGTGAGGGTCAAGCTGTATTTTGCCTATGGATACCAGTTGTTCCCGTCCCCGTTTACTAAAAAAAGACTTTCCTTTCTCCATTAAAATATCTTAGTGTCTTTATCAAAAGTCAGTTGACCACTGCAGTGGCCTGAATCCCTGGGACCTGCTTATTTGGGGATTTTTAAATGTTTTTTCTTTCTGTCCTTCTGTTTGGGTAATTTTATTGACCATTCCTCCAGTTCAGTGTCCTTTCTTCTACGTTATCCAATCTATTCATTCTATTCAACGAATTTTTAATTGCAAATATTATATTTTCCAGTTCTACAATTTCTATTTGGTTCATTTTTGGAGTTCCTAAATCCTTCCTGAATTTCCTCTCACTTCATCCATTATCCCCATCCTTCTGTTCTTTCATATTACTCATCTGCTAATCTCATTGTCTGGGTCATGTGTGAGGCTCTCCTGACCAATTAGTTTTCCTCCTGAGTCACATTTTCTTTCTAGGAATTCTTTAGTTGTGCTGTACACAGTGGGCAGCACCCACCAGTGACTCTGAATTCCATTATCTTCTTTTGAAGAGTGCTGACTTTGCTTCTAGCAGACAGTTACCTTGATCCCGTGTCACCTTGATTTGCTGAGACTCAGTTCTAGGCTTTGCTCCAGTAAGTGTGGTATTTTGATTTTCCTGTCATAACCCTTAGTCCTTGAATGTGGTCTTAAGGGGTCCTTCTGGAGTTTCAGTGAAAGGCTCGAGGTGTTTGCCATATCCTTGTAACTTGGTAGGACCTGAATTCCTACTTCATCTCCCCAGCACTAGGCAGCTGCTAGAACCTCTGCTCAACCCAGCTGTTGCTTTCTTCTGGGTGCCTTGGAGTCTCACTTCACACCTACTTCAGGACTCGGCTGTGGGTTCTGAATAAGTTTGTATGCAGATCCCAAAGCTTGGTCCTCTCTGCAGCCCCTTCTCTGGGACTTCCTCACTAAATTCCCAGCTGTACTTTAGCCTCGATCTTAGCATCTAGCTCCTCAGTCCAACCGATCTTCAGTTCTATCCCCAGGGCACCCTGAAGCCCGAGAATGTCCTCTGGGGACATATGGTCACTTCTTTTACTGCCCTGACTCCGCAGGTTATAGCCACTCCCGTCTCCATCAAGTTTGATGATTCTCCAGTGCCTGAGAATGGCTATATTTTATATTTTGTTTGAGGTTTGTAATTATCGTTGGCAGGAAGATTAGTTTAATATAAGCTTTGTCTCCATTGCTAGAATCTAAAAGTCCTCTGACACCTATTTTTAAAACCACTTGAAGTATAGTTAATAAATCCCATGCTAGGAGAAAATGTATTCCATTGCTTGTCAGTAAGTATCTGTAACATTTCTCCTCCACAAGTAAAAAGGAAATTGGTCTTCACATCCTCTTTCATATGGCACCTTATGGAAGGGCTCTTTATACCATCAAGCCACAAACGTTTCTGAGCACTCATGGGTCCATGACCTTGAACAAGGCTCTCTGGGCTGTGAAAAGGCAACCGTGGTCCCAGGTCTTGGGAATGCTGTCCTGGCAGAGCTGCTCCAAGGGGCTGGCTAAGGAGCTGACACTGTGTGTAGGAGGACAGCCACCCTCAACTTTCTCCCCAGAGACACACATGCACATAATTATCCCGGGTGTGATGTCCTCCTACCAAAGTGCCTTATTTGTGCAAAATTCCTGCCACTGGGGAGCACTAGGTGGGGATGACATTACTATGGTAACATCACTTAGAGCAAATGATTTCACGAACTTCAGCATTTCAACTATCATTGGTCCTACTTCACCGGTGACACAAGTCACACCCACTGGGATGCTCCAGACCAGCCACCATAGTAGGGAGCTGCTCTAGAGTCTAGAGTGTGCAACATGCCAAGGATATTTTGGAAGATGATCCTACCCAGTAGGTGGAAAAGCTTGAATGGGGACAATAGAATAGGAGTCAAATGGCTCAGGACAACTTCAAAGTATCATCCTTTAAGATTGTATTCAAATTTCCTGTTCACATGCCTTTTTGTGGGGAGTGGGGAGAGGAACCCAGTTTTCATCAGGTTCTCAAAGGAGTTCACAATCCCCCCAAATTTAAGACTTACTGGTCTAGAACCCAGACTTTTTTATTACCATGAATTCAATCACTAAATATTTTTAAATACCCCTATAAATATTTATATATTTATTTATGTATAAATTATTTTCACAATCTATCACCATTGGTTAGTAAATTAAGGAACAACATCCACTTAAAATGAAGCTAATCATTAATGATAAGAAATGTAAATTAAGTTTCACAGTTTCTGATAATTACAATAATTACTAACTCTTTCACCATATCTACTAACCTTACATTGAGGTCAATGAACAGCTTCTACTTGGATTAAGAAATCTGTATCTTGTTTTCCTGTTTGCTTATGATTTGGGGGGATTATTTTTCAAAGAATCTTTTAAATCCTTTGAAGCCGTTGGTTTACTTTTTGAGTTTTAGTTAAAACTAGTTTGTGTAGGGGCGCCTGGGTGGCAAAGCGGTTAAGCGTCTGCCTTCGGCTCAGGGCGTGATCCCAGCGTTATGGGATTGAGCCCCACATCAGGCTCCTCTGCTATGAGCCTGCTTCTTCCTCTCCCACTCCCCCTGCTTGTGTTCCCTCTCTCGCTGGCTGTCTCTATCTCTGTCGAATAAATAAATAAAATCTTTAAAAAAAAAACTATTTTGCGTAATCCATAAATCGATTTAACCTTGCTAATTCAGATACATTAAAATACTCTGAAAATGATCTCATGAGAGAGAATGCTGCTACCAGCACCTGGGAATACTTTGTGCATCATCATGACACGACATGAGGCCACTTAAGTGAGGTTATGTATCAAATATCAATATATAGGGGCTCATGTCAAATTATGGGGCCACAATATCAAATTAATATTTGACATATAATTTTTATTTTTAGTTTAAAATACATATTTATAGAAGTTCTAGTATCCTACTCTTCCTGTATCTCAGTGGATTGTCTTGTGCATGCCACCCTGGAGACCCCAAGTCCAAGAAATGATTCACGGCAAGTAATCCACAGGTGTGATAAGGTGAGCCAGATACAGACCATCAGTGTCAGAAGAGATGCTGGAGGGGGATGGAAAAGATCAGATAGAAAGGAAGGAAAGAATAAATCCGAGGTTAGGGGAGAAATAGGAATCCAAGATGATTCTAAAGTTTCAACCTCGAGAGACATGAAAAAGTTAACTGGAAATGGCAAAACCGGGTTGGAAGTGGGTAGTGGTCCAATGTTCTACTTTGGGGATGCTGTGCACAAGCTGCTAAGTGAGGAAACAAAGGCCACCTGGCCCCTGGAGACAAGCCAGTCACCTCCCAAGCATAGGACGTGTCGATTCTGACCTCAGCCAGCCTGTTCCGAGCATGACTTCAGCTCCACGCTCTATCCACTGTCTTTCAAGCCATCCCTGTGAGGGGATGTAATTCTCCCCTAGCTGTCCCCCAAGTGAGGTCATGCCATCCCACGTTCATTGGAAGAGCAAGGCCAGAATACAAGTCAAAGAAATTTGGGGCAGAACCGCAAGCAAGTCTTGCTCAAGGGACCTGAGTGAGTCACCTCTCAGCCCACGTGACCTCCCACGGAGGGCCTGCAGGCTGGATGACGCCCCCAGAGGTGCTCATTAACTTCTTCCTCCAGCCAGCCCGCAGGCTGGCCTTGTGAGGTCCCCAAACAAAGGGAACACTGTGCTGAGGATGGAAATTCCATGTGGGCTCCACTGTGGGATGCCCCTTACCAAAGTTGCCCTGGCTACCACTACTTTGTCACGGACCCTTCCTGAATGTAGCATCTGTTTCTTCGTGAAGGACCTCTGCACCAGGCTTGGAGAGGAACATACCGATTCTCTTGGCCTGGATGTGGGACCTGTGATGCCTGTTCTCTATCTCCTGCTCTGAAATAACCCTCATGGGCCAAGCCAGCAGCTATAGTAGGAGCACAGGAAAAGGACTGCATGGGGGGGGGGGGTTCCATGGCGGTCGTGGCCCAACCCCGGAGACTTCTTCTAGGTAGAACGAGGTTCCCAGATGACCATGCAGGAGAGGCCCAGGGTCCAGGGCTGAGAACGTTTCAGCTTCTTGGTGAGCCTGGGGCTCAGCCTGGATGGATGAGATCTCATAGCTTTCTACCTCCCTCCAAGGGGCACCACGAGAAGAGGGGAGACCACAAAGGGGCCTAATATCTCTGCCCCCCACCCCCACCCCGCCATGCCCAGCAGGAGCTGCCACCCACCATTCATTCCAGACCCAGGTCTTTAGGGCCAGGACCTGGAGGGACCATTTACTCATGGCCTGTGTGTCATGCCCGGAAATACTCTATATGGACTGCCCCCCCATCACCCCCACAAAGCAGGCATTAGCATTTCCACTTAAAGGTGAACACTGATTCTAAAGGGACAACCAGCCAGTCTGAGAGCACATGGCCAGAGAGGAGGAAAAAGCACCTGGACTGCGGTCTGGGAGGTCATGTGGTCATAGGACTGAAGATTACCATCACTGGTTCAGACGAGTCCCAAGAGGTGGCTTTCCTCAGGATGGGGGGTGACGAGGAGGGGTGGGGACAAAATTCACCCTGGTGTCTGAGAACACTGCCTAGGCACTGGGAATGTTTAGAAACACCTCTGGCCAGTCCCAGGGAAAGAGTCCCCTGTCTCTGACAAAAGCCAATAGGGACAGTGAACAGGAAGGTCGAGGACTAGATTCAGTTCCCCAAGTTCAGCCGTACGTTCCCATTACAATGAAGCAGCAGCACATCCAATCCCCAGTGAGGACAAAAGGATGAGCGAGACGTGGTCTGTCCCTGCCCTCCTCATGTCAACAGACCGCTACAGAAGAATGTAAGTGCTGGAATAAAAACTGGCTCAAAGTTCTGATGAAGAACAATGAGGGAAGGAGGGACAGCCTTGGGGAGTTGGGAAGGCTTCTTCTAGAAAGGAGACGTAGGAGGCTTTAATGGGGCCTGAGATGAGGAGTTCCAGGTATCTTAGGTAAGTCGCAAGAGAGCAGGGGCCATGTCCTTTACGGTTATGCCCCAGCCTCCAGCACGGCACCTGCCAGGTAGCAGGTGTGAGTGAATGAATGAGTGAAGTGATGGGAATGAGAACCAGCCTGAGCAAACACACACAGTCACCCGCAATGCATCATGGGGAAGTGGCGAGCCACCTCCAGTAAGGCTACGGGCAGAGCAAGAGATGGTATCCTCCAGCCAGGGTTATGTCATCCAGGGAGTATGGGGTTCTAAGTGGTGTAATATGGTACAGGAGATTCAATCAACAGACATGTCCTCAGTGCCTACAATGTGTCAGGTATGGGTAAGCTCTGGGAATGTGGTAATGAACAAGGTCATTACCCCAACACCTGCTTTGTCTGCCTTGTCCACCCACTGCCCTGAAGTCCGCTCAGGTGTGCTGAGCACCTGGATCAGCTCCCCTCTCCTCCCTCCTGTGTCCTTCTCTCACTGGCGTTTTCCCAGCAATAAAACCTCATCAACTTTCCCTGCTACTGCAGGGTCCCCTATCTGTTCCCTGCTCCATTCAGCTTCCAAGTTACTTCCTAAGAACCCAAACCAACCTGGTCACAGTCACTTGGTTAGAAATATACCAAAATGTTCACTGTACTTAGCTGTGGGGCTCTGGTGGGGGTGGGGGAGAGACACAAGTGACTTCAGTGTGGCCCCCTCCCTCCCATTCTTCCTCTGGCCCATTAAAGATCTCCCCATACCCCAAACATCCAAATATCCCAGTAACTATGGGACGAGCACCTTTCCTCTTTTCTAATTCAGTACTGACAGGTAACAGTTACTTGCATCATTACCATGGCCAAGAAGGCAATGGCTTCGTGAACGTTATCTGATTCTCCAATTTATTTTAAAATCCATTTTTAGAGTGTGGGAGGTAAATTCATTCCTCTTTTTTTCTTTTCTTTTCTTTTTTTTTTAAGATTTTATTTATTTACTTGACAGAGAGAGAGAGAGACAGCCAGCGAGAGAGAGAACACAAGCAGGGGGAGTGGGAGAGGAAGAAGCAGGCTCCCAGCGGAGGAGGGAGCCTGATGTGGGTCTCGATCCCAGGACCCTGGGATCACGCCCTGAACGGAAGGCAGACGCTTAACGACGGAGTCACCCAGGTGCCCCAAATTCATTCCTTTTTCAACAGCTGGAGGCACAGGAGTGAAGTGTAAGTCGCAGAGGACAAGCAAGTGAAGAAGGAACCATGTACATCACCTGATGACTCTGGATGTGTTACCAAGCTCAGGAGCTCCAACATCAGGGTCTGGTAGCTGCCAGTGGATCTGAACAGCCCTGGACCTGACCCCAGAGTCTGCCTCTGACCCCATGGGTGACTGCCTGACTCCAACTCATTGGGGGCACCCATCCTAGCCACATCTTTGCACTCACTCCTCCCCGCAAACCCTTCTCGGCAACACCATTCCCAGGAGCCTTAGAGCGCCCCAGCCCAGGTCCCAGCTGCACCAGGAGCCGCTGCCCTGCAGCGGGTGGTGGTCCACGACCACTCGCAGGACTCACCCTCCAGTGCCGCCCCCCCCCCCCCGGCCCCAGGCCTCCAGGCCTCTGAACCCTCCGCGTTCCCTCGCCCCCTCTACCCACCTGGGCCCCCAGCCCATCACCTCCGCATCCTTGGGCCATCAACCCCCAGCCATCCCAAACCCCCTCGCTCTCTCCACGTTTGGCGTCCCCGAGCACCCCCTGCCCAGTTCCACCTGGCGTCCTCGCGCCCCCAGCCCCTGGCGTCCCCGCAGGTCCCCGGTGCCAGGTCCTCGTGTCCCCTCCTCGGACGTCCCCGCGCCCCTGTCTCCGTCTCCTGGAGTCTCCGCAGCTCCCTGGCGCCCGGTGTCCCCTGCTCCGAAATGTCCTCCTGCCCCGGCCCCCGTGTACCCCCTGCTCCGGCGTGTCGCCACGCCCCCGACCCCCGCGTCCCCCCTCCTGCGTGCCCCCGGCGCTCCGGCCCCGCGTCTCCCTCTCCGACGTGTCCCCGCGTCCCCGGCCCGCGCCCGCTGACGCCATGACGCTGCGGCGGAGGGAGGGGCGGAGCGGGGCCTGGGCCGGCCCAAGAGGGGCGCGAGCGGCGGGAGCGGCGGGCCCCGCGGCAGCAGCGGGCGGCGCGGCCGATGGACATGGGCACGCAGGGCTCGGGGCGCAAGCGGCTCCCCAACCGGGAGCGGCTGACTGCGGAGGACGACGCGCTGAACCAGATCGCGCGGGAGGTGGGCGTCCGGCGGGCCCGCGGCGCGGGGGGCGGGCGGGGGCGCAGCCGCAGCGGTCGCGCAGCGGTCGGTCGCTCTGTACGTCCGCCGGCGGCGCGGGGGCGGGATGTCGGCGGGCCAGACCGCCGGTCCTCGGGAGCCTGGGGACAGGCTGGCGACGCTGACCCCTCCCCACGCCCTGGCTCCCTTGGGCCACTGTGCCCCCTCCTCCCCGGGGAGCGGAGCTGGGGGAACGGCGCGCGGGGTGGGGGGGAGGAGTGGCCCGCAGGGTCGGGGGCGAACGCCCCGCTTGGTCGTGCCGCTTGGTGGGGTCGTGCCACTTGGTGCCTACCGCCCCCCCCCCAGAGGCCCATGGACAGTCCCCGGAGGCCACATGGCGCTGGCTAAAAGGCCTGTTTCTTGTCTGTGACCATGGGTCATCGATTCCCACGCAGGTGCAGCTTGGGCACAAGCTTGAGGTTACTGTGAATCTTGTTTCTGGAGCGAAAACGGGTCCAGGCGCACTGAGGGGCTTTCATCCAAGTTTTGTGGGCAGTTTATTTGAAAGGCTGGTGGTGAACTTGAAGTGTGGCAAATTAAAGGAGCGCTGTGCGCCCAGCCTTCAGGTGAAACAAACCGGTGACAGGGGAAAGTTGCCCTTGGGATTGGCCTCGGCAGCTCCCTGCGGACGCGGAGCCCATTGGGCTTCAGGGACAAAGGACGCCTGATTTTTCTGGCATACCCTTTGGTACCTTTTCAGTGTCCTGTGTGTGCTAACCATACGGATGCAGCTCTTCCCTCGTCCTGCACCCCCTTCCAAGTGTTCCGTTATGGTGTGGAGTCGTCTGCATACCACACTGTTCTCACGTGGAAAAACTTCAGGCCATTTAGGCTGTGGGCTCTGGTTGCGTCAGTCAGCTATTTACTGAGGTCCACTCTATAACCACTTCTTAGGTGTTTTTAGTTGCCAATACTCGATTTTGCTTTTATGGACATAGGGCTGTCAATCAATATTGAATATTGACATGGATAAAGACTTTGGTGTTTCTCTGCAGAAAAGGAAAAGGGCTTTCCAGGCAAACTCTTACACATCCCTTAAAACCCACTGCAGATTGGAGTCCTCTGTGAGACCTCCCCCCACCCCCAGGCAAAAGTCTCCCTGCTACCCCCTGGCTCCTCTAGCTCTCACTCCCTACACCTGGCGTGGGAGTCACGTCTCCCCAGCATCACTTGCTCACGCCATAGGAGGTGACACCCAGCCAGGCGATCTTTCTCACTTTTGTTTCCCCGGAGCTCCACACAGTCAGGCATGCAGTAGGTGCTCCGAAGTGTGTTACGTTAATTAACAAACAAAAGAAGTACCAGGATTTAAAGTACATTTGGCTAAATAAAGACATCGGCTAAATGTAGTAGCTTAGATATAATCCCCACCCCTGTGAGGACAGTCACTTAGGTATGTAATTGACCGTAAGACCAAACAAGTGTTCTCTGGGAGGCCAGAGGTGACCGATGATCCCTGGGCCTCATCTTTCTGTCGGCGCGTATGGACAAAGGAACGAGAAGAATGAGAGCTCCCAAAGTCTACCTCCTATCTGCTGGTTTGGATTGGAAGCAAAGGCTAGGGATGCTCCCTGGGTTGACATCCTTGAGGTCCCGAGGACTGGGACCCGTGGCCCTGCCCCCCCCAGCCAGGGAGACGGTGGCAGGCAGTGACAGATTCAGACCGCGGAGTCAGTCCGGGGCTGTGAAAGTACACACACCTCATGTAGGAGCTATGCGATCCCGGGGAGGTGAGTCATTCAACCCCCCTGAGTGTCTGTTCTCTTGTCTCTAAAATGCGGGAAAGAAATCCCCCTTGGCAGTCAGGATTACAGAAAATGACTAGCGTCCATTGAGTGAGTAACCAGGTAAGTGTGAGCCCCACCCACCTATCATCCCCATCAAACCAACCACAGACTGGCTTGTTACAAGTGCCAAGTGGCAGGTATCTGTAATGTTGGAGGGAGCAGGTGCAACATTTTATGTTTTACCGCACACTGAATTATATTTCCCAACTGTAAAAATTAGAATCACGATTCAAATGGCAAGTATCTGGTCACCATCAAGTTCTTGAGTTCTTATAAAAATTAACAAGATTGTCTTAAGTTTAGTACATTCGTATTTGCTCATTGATTCAGCAGGTGTGTGCCATGTTCTCCAAACGCGTGTCCTAGGGAGACTGGGCCTCAGGGATGGACCTGAAGAGGATCCACCCGTGAGGACTTGGGTCAGAGAGGGGTCTGACCTGTAGATCAGTAACAGTAACAGGAGACGGGAAGAGATCTGATATTAAAAGGCCATGGACATTGTGCCCTGAAAGTTTGGGAATAAGAGAGTTCCAGTTTATTGAGAGGACTAGGAATGGCAATCAGAGGTGGCTTCCTGGAGGAAGTGGCATTTTGAGTTACTTTGAAGTGACAGAAACGCTGACCTGGACTGGCCTCCACAAGGCGAGCTCCATTGGCTGGAGCACAGATTCCTGGCCAGCCCCACCAGAGGCTGCTTCTCTGCATAGCACCTTGCCGCTGGCTCTGCTGCGCTGTCCTCTTTGGGAGGCCTCGCCTCCAGGCTGACTTGCTCCTGCCGTGTTCCCACACTGCCCGCCATGAGCCCACGCCAGTCTCTCTCTTGAGAGCCAGAAGTATCTTCCCTGACAAATCTCCACGCGGCTCCCTGGCTACCCCTGAGCCAAACTGTGAGCAGGACTGTTGACTCAGCCACCCACACCAGTCCCTGGACGAGGGTGTGCAGGGGCGGGGGGAGGCCGACCTGTGACCCGTCAGGCCCATCCTGGAAATGGGGGAAGTTGGCTGCTGCCTCTGAAGCCCCTGGGGAGGTGAGGGGGCTTCTGTGAAAACTGGGGACTGTTTCAGAAGGTGGCAGGGGTGGGTGGACACGGGTCAGGTGGGGGGGAAGGCGTCCTCTAGAGAATGAGCAGAGCCTTCGGGCAGGGTCAGGGCCTGGAGGGGAGCTCGGAAGCGACACCCTGACCGGGGCAAGCGCACACGTCCCTAGTTGTGCAGTCACGCTGTGGTTTACCCGGAGGCCGGTTCATAGGAAATGGACTTGGCGCTTGAAAGCACTAGGTGCGTTAGCACAAGTCCTTGCTTCCGAGGTGGAATCCGGGCACGAGGCTGTCAGGACAAAGGCCCAGTGAGCGCTTGGAGACGCTCTTAGGCGTGAACCGTGTTTCTCACACCCTGGGGGCCGGCGTTGTGAAAGCAGATGTGTTTTCGCTGCCGCCGTGTTTAACGTTCGCCTCAAGGTGTTGTTAGCATCCCAGGTTTCTCAGTCAGCGCTGGGCCGCCGAGGGAGCCGGTGCTGCTGTCAGGACGCCTGCGGCAGGCACAGCACGCCTCTCCCACGGACAGTGACCGCGGAACTAAAGAATAATAATAACACGCAAGCTGCCTTAGGAACGAACTTGCGGGCCGTAACCGCGGTGGTGAGGGAGTCATCCCTGTGGCCACCCCGGCCGGGTCCGATGCCCTGCCCCGCTCAGAGCACGGTGCCCTCCTCATGACTGTTCCCACGGCCTCCTCGCCAAGGCCGACCCCCTGCGACGCTGTCCCTTGGACGCAGACGCTGCCACCCAGCTCCCTCCTATGGCGGGTGCTGACTCCCCGGCCTGTGCGCACCGGCTGTCGGGGTTCACAGCTGCCCTGTCAGGAGAAAGGCGCCCCTGGCCACCCAGGAGTCACTGTGGGGGAGGGGTGTGGCCCCACCCCCACCCCAGGCAGCCTGCAGCTGTTGCCTGAGGGCTGTGAGGATATAAAGTGTCCCCTCCCCTCGCTTCAAGTTGGAACCAAGTCTGGTGCCCTCCCCACTCCAGGCTCCCTGGGGATGGGGCTGAGGGCACACTGCAGCGGAGGCCGCCTCCTGCCCCTGCCGCTCCCCTCGCCCCTCTTCTGCTGGCTGTGCTCCCCAGACAGAGACCCGCAGACAAACCCCTGCCTCAGGCTCTGCTTCTGGGGACCCCGACTTCGGATGACCCCATGCTTCATTCTGGGTGGTTCCGGTCATACAGGACGTTCTCATCCCAAAACCCCTTTCATGTTACCGCCGGGGCCCCTCACCCCACCCTTCCCAGATAGCCTCCAGAGGCCAGCTTGTCTTGAGGGACGCC
Organism: Ursus americanus; assembly: GCF_024610735.1. Lineage (NCBI taxonomy): Eukaryota > Metazoa > Chordata > Mammalia > Carnivora > Ursidae > Ursus > Ursus americanus. Next base: position 104,369,168 of record NC_142127.1, read on the forward strand.
TTAAGGCGTCCACGGGCCGAGCCGGGGGTGGGTGCACAAGGTCTCTTCCAGAGCGGCCCTGGAAATCTGGTTCAGCTCGCAGCCTCCGCTTCACCGTCCTCCGGCTCTTGGCAGATCTGCGCCTCGGGGATGGTGCAGCCCAGGAGCGAGCCCACCGCTGGCATGACGCTCGCTCGTGGTCTCCCGGTGCCGTCCCCGGCCCTCAGTGAGGGGACAGAGACCAGCATGTACCTGCACATGCCCTTGTTGCGACAGCCGAACTGTCCCCCTCGTGCCTTTGCTGCAGGTGAAGTTGCTTTTCTGAGGGGGGCCGGGAGCTGGAAACATAGCGGCCATGGACTGGACGGTGTCATCGGTGTTGTCAGTGGTTTGCGAGTGGGGACATTGTCGCGCCCTCTTCTTCCCGGGAGTGGGAAGGGGTGAGGGGAGTCAGACGCCGACCACTGCAGGAAGAGCTGTCCTGCCCCCAGTCCGAACACAGTCAGGCCCTTCCCGAGCTCATCATCCTAGGACAGACACGTGCAGCCTGGTGGCCATCAATGAGCCCTGGGAACGTGACAAGTCAAGCATTCATGGCGGATTCTTCCCACTGGGTCTGGGCCATCGGGGAGTTGCACGCGGCGCCCGTGACCTTGGGCCGTCTTGGTGATTCCCAACAAGATGGTTCTGGTTGGAGTGGAATCAGAAACTCAGCTGTGGACAACCCCCCCCCCCCCCCCCGCTGGTGGCTGATGGCCTGCGGGCCCCGCCCCACAGCTATTTCTGTCAGAGAGCCAGCTGTCTCCCTCCCCCCTTCTGGGGACCCTCGTGATGCACTGGTTTCCTGGTTAGGGCTGTGATCTGTATGTGGGTGGCATGAGAGGCGGCACAGCGGGTAGAAATCAGGGGACCTGGATTCCAGTTGAGCCTGTCGCTCATGAGCCTTCTCAGGGTACGGGGTTGGAAAGGGGGCGGGTGGGAACTGAGGTTGCTTCGGAGGCCTGCAGGGTGCCAGACGCTCCCAGAAGCTTCTCCCGTAATTACCTGAAGTCCCACCAGCAGAGTTTGGACTGTCTGACGTAGAGAAGCGGGCTCACTGGTGTTAGTGACTTGCCTAAGGTAACTAAGAAGGTGCCCGTTCAGTATCCACTGCTGCCTCTTCTGGATCCAGTTCTTGGCTCCATCCAAGGCCCAACTACCGGCCGTGTCCTGCAGTCAAGCCAACTTGCTTCCCGTCTCTGGGACTGTTGTCCCCCCCGACCTCTGGCCATCAGACTTGACGTTGCATTCGAGAGTCCGTATTCTTCTGTCCTTGCTACGTCTCTCCCTCCAAAATGTAATGTTTATTTAACTAAGGTAATACGTGTTTTTAGCCTTGTCCCACATTCTCAGGCCATTCTCCACACAGCAGCTGGGTGATCCTTTAAAATATGTCAGCTCGTGTCGCCTCTCTAATTAAAACTCCCCAGCGACTTCTCCTATCACTGCATAGAGGCCACGTTCTTAATGGCCTCACAAGACCCTGAACGATCTGGCGATTAGCTCCATGTTTATAAATAATATGGGTGTGCACTTGATTGATCGCCCGTGTGTAACCGTGGACCGCTGGCTTCCTGGCTGGGAGGATGGGGCCCTGCTCAGGCGCTCCCCCCACGTCTGTCCCCCCTCGTCTTCACACCACAGCTCTGTTGCCGTAGAACCGCAGAGTGGCAGAGAGTAGGCTGCTGGTAGGGTCAGATTCCCAGGTTCAAACCCTGGTCCTGCCACGTGCTCCATGATCTCGGGCAAGTGGCTTCACCGCTTCGTGCCTCAGTTGTCCCGTAGGTAAGATGGGAAAGTTTTGAGTGCACTTCCCACGGGGGTTATGAGAGTCAATGAGCTCTTTTGTGAGAAGACCTCAGCACGACAACAGGGCCTCGTAAAGGCGGGTGGTGATGGTGACGTCACACGTGGTGTGGCTGCAGAGCCCAGCAGCACGCGCTGACGTTCCTGTCCTTGGACAGCTGTCTGTCTTCTCTGGAGTTCATGACTTGTTTTTTTCTTTTTTTCCAATTACTCTTCTCTCCCCATATCTGTTCCACCCAGTTGTTCAAAAGCTTTCCAGCAGAACCCCTCACAGTACTCTGTCCTGTGTGATTCAACAAACCAGACAACCTACCATTTCCCCTTTATTCCCTCCTGGATATGGACCCCCGGAGACATGTGTCCTCTAGAGACTCACAGGACTTCGGCTGTCCTTCCCTTTGCCACCATTCTGAGAGTTCCCCACTTTTCTGTTGTTGTTGGATCCCTCTTTGCCAGATGCTCTATTGTCTTCTTCCTTGGATTACTCTCTCATGTTTCTGGAACACGTCCTTCAGTAGCTTCCTGAGAAAGAATGCCTTTTCCAAGTGTTTGCATGTCTGAAAATGTCTTTATTCTACCCTCAGACTTGATTGATGGTTTGGCTGACTATAGCGTTCTAGGTTAAAAATAATTTTCCAAAGAACGACAAAGATTTCTATGTATTCTTTGAAATGATTTCCAGCATGTATTATTAACCGAAAGAAGCAATCTGCAGAAAACAAAACTAGCACGCTGTCCCTTCTGTGAGAAAGGCGGTGATTTGCCTGCATTGGCACAAAGAAACCCTGGGAGACCAGAGGAGTGTGGGATGTGAGTGGAAGTAGATTTGTCAAGTGTCACTTTTCATACTCTTTGGATTTCTTTCTTTCTTTCTTTATTTTAGAGAAAGAGAGAGTGGGAGGGAGGGGCAGAGGGAGAAAGAGAATTCCAAGCACACTCCCTGCTGGGAGCTCTGTCTCCGGACTCTGAGGTCATGACCTGAGCTGAAGTCAGGAGCTGGAGGCTCAAGTGACTGAGCCACCCAGGCCCCCTGATGCTCTTTGGATATTGAGCCATGTGACCAAATTGCCTAGTCAGTATAATAAACTAACAGTTATCAAGAAAGTAAAATTAAAGTTATTTTCTACCACAATTTTAACACCTTTTTTTCCCACTTTATTCCAGCCTTCAGGCCAGGATTTCTTGGAGAATTTTGATGCATTGTGTATTTTCAGTATCTTGTATAATTTCTGCTTTTACTCTCTAGAAGCTTTTAGGACCTTCTCTTGATCTTTAGTGTTCTGGATGGGTTTTTTCCCATTTATTGAGCATTCATTGGGGTCATTGGATCTGAAAACACGTATGCTAAAGTTCTAGGAAGTTTTCTGTTTCCCCTCCCTGCCATTTCTGCTGCTCTCTTTTACAGCAGCTCCTTTGCGGGAATAACTTTCTTTTCATTCCCATCCCCCAACTTTCTTCTCTTGGTGATAATTTACAGACTACTCACCTTTATCTTCCACGCCTTCTGCTAAACTTACCTGTTCTGTACTTAATTTCTAAAAGGTGGGAGTTTTTGGTTGTTGTTCTTTGTTCCTTTTTTTATGGCATCTTCTCTGATTCACGAATGTGGCACCTTTTCTTGTCATTCTGAGGACATATAATTTGTTGTTGTTGTTGTTTTCTCCCAAACTTCTCTTTTGTCCTCTGTATTATGTCTGTTTCTTTTTGTCCTTTGTCTGTGGCGGCCTCTATCTTTCATCTTGAAGCCCCTCCCAGATGCATGGTGATCCTCGGCTGTCCATTCAGCTCTGAGAATGCGGCACTAAAACACTGTGAGAACAATTTGGTCAGAGGCCAGGAGGGGAGGTGCCACAGGATGTGAGCAGGACAGCACCGGGGGTGCAGGAGGGCGGCTGAAGTGCTTGCACACCCACAGCCTCCTCAGGCACTGGCACACAGCCTGGCTCTGAACCCAGGTACCCCGTCCACCAGGCCAGTGGACAGTGTCAGTGTTGGAAGGGAATATTGCTTAATGCTAGCAAACCAAACCTCTCTAATTTTGTGCCTACAGATAGAGTTCGCTGTTTTCGGTGAAGGGGGTGGCAGCATTGAGAAGAACGCTGAAAATTAATCTGAGATTTATACCAGGACAGAATAATCTCTAATGTCCATACAGCCCAGACAATGGAACCGGTCATTATGATATTCTTTCATTGAGAGTGGAATGAAGTATCAAATTAGGTGAGCAAACAGGGTGTTATAAAAAATAAAATTTTCATAGCTTCATGCATCAAGGATAATTCACTTATTTGTTTGGAAAATTCTCTAAGATCTGAGATATAAAACAAACATAAAATACCTGGAGAGTTTAGGTAGGCAGAATGTGATATGGTCTTGGCAGCAGGTAAACTCTCCGATCAGCAAATGTGTAAGAGCCAGAGCCGTTCAGCAGCTCTGCTGGAGTATGATATTACAATGCTTCCACCCACTTCTTGGCTTGGGCGAGTACATGAAAAATCACACAGTGGCCATGAGAATATTTAAACCTAAAAGAACCAGGAGATCTAAATTTTTTGTTTTGCTTTTAAGCTCCATCTCATAAGGTTATCTAATTTTTTTTTACCATTACCTTTGATTTCTTTTATTTCTATTTTTCTCCTTCTTCTATGAGATCCCTTAGGCATGAAGGAAGATGGGGAGTTTTTCAGGTTGACAGAGAGATGGGATTTCCATGTTGACTGAACAGCTAACATGTCTCCACCCTGGATGCCCTAAGATACTGCTTTAAATGATCCCAGATATGTCTTAAAATCATCCAGAACGGTGCTGGTTAGTAGGACCTGTGGCAGTGATGGCAGTCCTCTCTGTCCGTGCTGCGTGTTATGGTAGCCGCCAGCCCCGGGTGGGTGTACAGCACCTGTGCCGTGGCTAGTGCACCTGAGAAATGCATCTTTATTTTTTTTTAAAGATTTTATTTATTTATTTATTTATTTATTTATTTATTTATTTACTTGAGAGCGAGCAAGAGCAGGGGGAGGGGCAGAGGGAGCGAGAGAATCTTCAGCAGACTCCACGCTGAGCACAGAGCCCAACACGGGGCTCAATCCCACAAACCCGAGACATGACTTGAGCTGAAATCAAGACCCGGACGCTCAGCCAACAAGAGGCACCCAGGCGCCCCTTGCATCTTGAATTTTATTTAATTTTGATTCACTTACATCGAAATAGCCACTTAGGGCTCGTGGCCGCCGAACGGGCAGCACGGCTTTAGACAGTGATTTCTTCTTTGCTGAAATATGGTGTGATGGAGTGTTCCGTCGTGCAGAGCAGGGCTGGATGTCACCCACGACCGGGCACAGAGGGAGGAGTGCACTGGGGGCCTGGGGGCAGGACTGGCCAACTGCGGCCGGAACCCAGTCCACCTGGAAACACTGCGGGTCCGTGGAAGGAGCACCGTCAGCCTTCTGAAGTTGGGGGACCACAGGACGTTACTGTATCCGAGCCTCCTTTCCTTTGTCTGTGGAAGAGGAACAACATTCCCGGGGTTGGGGGGACGGGGTCGAGTAATGAGCGGTGCCAGGGAAATGCTGAGCCGGCAGCCTGGTACACACAGGCGCTAACTGAACCCCGGGGTCCCCTGCCTTCTGGGGGCTGGGTCCACTTCCAGAGAGAGCCAGCAGCACTGCTTGACGGGTCAGGATGTGGTCCGGGGAAGGATGGTGCCCGTGTGCAGGGGGTGGCCAGGACCCTGGGACTGGCTAGGTGGACGCCGAGTGAACGCACGGACAGCAGCCACCTCAGCTCCACGTGTACCTTCACGGTCCCGGGGCTTTCTTAGCGTCTAGAGCACATGTACGGCCTTCTGTTTTCAACGGCACTTTTGCTTCTTGGCCTTGAATTTAAGAATCGAGAATAAGATGCCACCAGACTTTTCCAGCTGCTTCGTCCTCCGGCAGCCTGGCCTCGGGACCTGCAGTCCACATGCTAGAAGCAGTGGGCCCCCCACCTGGGCCTTGTCTTGTAGGGTTTCTCTCCAGGCTTCTCTGACCTCTCAGGAGCCACTAAATGACCTGTCTATCTGTCACTCAGGCTGCGTGTGTCGCAGGGAAGCGGGGGTCCTTCTGTTACTTCTCTTGTGCATCAGGGAGTCCCCGCGTCTGCACTGTGGACGTTTGGAGGGATCCCTCTCTGCTGGGGGGCTGTCCTGTGCCTTGAAGGAGATTTAACAGTCTTCCTGGCTCCTACCCAAGAGTGATAGCCGAAATGCTCCAGACATTGGCAGATGCTGCCGGGGACGAGAAGGTCCCATGGAGAAGCGCCCCTTCCCTTTTCCCACTGCTGTACCACTCACCGTGGCCCCACAGACAGGGCCTTGGTGCTGCTTTGTCCACAGGGCACGGCTGTTCTGCAGGGACAGGGAGCACCGGCCGGCCCCCCTGTGTTCTCCCGGTTTCCCCATTTCCCGCTCCCAGACGTCAGCAGGTGCACCATGCCCTGGAGGGCTGGGGTAGAAGGTTCCAGAAGCAGCTGCAGACTCAGGAAGCTGGGACATCAGCCGCATATTTGATGACGCTGCTGTATTCCAGAGCGGGGTCAAGTTGGGGGCGGGGGCTGGAGGGGTGCGGGGCGGCTACGAGGGGGCTGGTGGAGCAGACCTGCCCCTCAGGTATGGTATGAGCTTCCTGCTGCCTGTGGGAGATCGGTTGGCATGAGGCGGGAGCTGCTGAGAGGTCGTCTTTTGAGTGACATCCTATGGGGCCAAGTGTCTCCCTTCTGCCCATTGGAGAAACCCTTTCCCGGCTACCCCCGGTATGCTGCAGGCAGGACGGGCCGCAGGGCAGCGATGCAGGGCTTGAGTCTGTGCTGGCGCAGCAGACACCTGCCTTTGCTCCAGGAAAGGGCCCCAGGCCGATGGCTCAGGTGCGCTCCAGCAATAGCTCGGTGCTCACAGCTGCTGAGAGCCGGCTCTGCCCAGAGGTCCGGGGGCACCAGGATTGGCATTCTGACCAGTGTGAGGTGCCAGGCCTCTGCCTCCTGCCTGCTGGCTTCATGCTGGGGAGACCGAGGCCGGGGGAACACTGCCAGGAGCTGTCTGGACACGGAGCCAGGCGTTTGCACCAGAGTCTGCCCTCCCGCACTAACCCCAAGGGTGGCACGTCCATGGGTGCCCGCAGGCTGGGGGAAGGAGAGCCACCAGGGAGAAACCTCAGGACAAAGTGGCCCAGGCTTGGGATCATGCTTTTGTCCGGCTCGAGGTCCCCAAACGGGCAGGGAGCCTAAGCAGCCGCACTGTCCAGTGAGAGCCAGAGGCCTCGCGAGTGCACCTGCCTGCATCACCCCCTCACGCGAAATCCCAGGTGTGCTGCGGGAAGAGGGAGGAGGGAAGCCTCCACTTCACCCTTATGGGGGGGTGCTGGTGGCCCATCAGGACTCCAGAGTCCCTCCCAGGAAGCCCCCCAGACAGAAGGGGGCTCATGTGGGACAGCAGGAAGACCAGCGACAGCACATTTCCAGAGGATTAAAATTGTCCCCATGTTTCCTAAAAGGCACGTTGCTTTTGCTGTTCACAGCTGAACTTCTTAAAATAAGACCGCTAGACCGTGGTCCTGTGCGGGGTCCTGGCCTGTGCCCAGACACTTGTTCTTGTGAAAGTGGTGTGCAGACCACCTCTCCCTTCTCTCCCAGTGACAGAGTGTGAAAATTGGAGCTGTCCCAACCTTCTCCTTCCCTCTGCCCTCTCCATGCCCTTGGCCCCAGGCGTGTGGGTCCCCCTCAGGCTACAGGGGTGAGACAGGAGTGATTTAACCATGATAATGTCCTGTGTCAGTCCTAGTCCCCTCCCTGGCTTAGATCTCTGGTTTCCATTGTGATGTGCAATTTGTGAAGGAAAACATGCTCTGTCCCTCCCTCTCCTTAACTGAAAATTCAGCTTTAGGATTCCTTTTGGCTTAATAGATCTTTTCTGCTTGGATTTTTGGGGGTTTTGTGTGTGTGTGAACAATGTCACTATTTTAATGTATTCTTTCTTTCCTAAACATTTTCCAACTTTCCCTAAATGGAACCTGGTGGTTCATAATTATATGGAGTGGAGGACAGAGTGGGAGCACAGCCTTGCAGTTCGGCAGGCCATACCCTAGACTCTTTGGTGACTGGCTTGTTAGAATGAGGTAAGAGCATCACGTGTGTTAAAGACAATCCAGCGCAGTACATGTGAAGACCTAATCAGCTTCATTCAGTGATCCACGAACGGGCAGCGTTCCATCTAGAAGTAAAGGTAGCCCCTCGGAGCAGAAGGAAGGAGTCTTGTCTGGGCCGGAGGGGCAGGAAAAGGAAGTCTCTGGCGAAGAGTGGATTGTTTCAGGCAAGACCTCCTCTGTGTGGGGGATGGCGGGGACCTGGCCGACGGGTCACCTCCCTGGTGCTGACCGGGCAACTCCAGACTGACCACTAAGGTTACACTCCTGGGAGAGGCTGAAAATGCAGTTAGGTGGGGCTCTAAGTCTTGGTTTGCTGACATGGAGCTTAGCACAGGTGACTCCATTTTGAGCCTGTTGTCTCTTTTTTGACACACATAATATGCGCCATCTATGAAATAGTAATAACTAATTCTGTTTATTTAGTTTCGTATTCTGCTTTTTAAACTTTTGAGTGATTGGATTTCACAGACACCGTCAGGCTTCCTTCCTTACGCCCATGCCGTGTTCGCCATGGATGGTTTATCTCTTCAGGAGACGTGGAAGCAGACCAGCTCTGCTGCTCAGGGGCTCTGGGACATGGGCCTTCGCTGGCTTGACGCCAAGTTCCACAGGTGCATGATGAAGACGGGGTGGCTGGGGGCCTCGTGACATGAGGCTCATTGGTTGCTGAGGTCTAGGCCTCCTCAGGGAGCACTCAGTCCCCTCCACCCTCACCCGCTGGCTCTCCCTCCTCCTGGGAAGTCTCAGGCCTGTGCAGTCCCACGCGGGGCCTGAGGTGCACAGTCCGTGTGCCCCGCTCTGCCTCCTGTCACACTTATCCACCAGGCTGCTGTTTCCTTTAGCAGCTCTAGTCTCCTCGTCAGAGGGGCGCTCTCTGGGGGCTGCACCAGGCCCCGTCGCGGGGAGACCCCTGAGCCCAGCATACAGGAGCCACTCCAGGACCACCTGCTGAGGGAAAGCAGGTCGAAGCAGAAAGGGGAATTCCTCCGTGTGTGGCGGTGACTGGTCTCCGTACCGATATGGAAACCTTTGAGCGTGGGATTTTTCTCCCAAGTAGTAGGGTCTACTTTTGTCAGAATTCACGCGTGGATCACATGGGGTGGCTTTCACTGATGACTCTTCCTAAATTCTGAAGCCTCATCCACTGTCAGAGTAGATCAGGAGATAGAGTCGTTCCGTCTCCATATTGATAACCTCGTCAGAATTCATCAGCAAGAGGCCAGCACCACCCACAAACCACGGTTGTCCCGGATGTCACGCCGAATGGTGCAGCCAAGGCCGGGTCTGCGTTACTTGCTTTTGGGTTTCTCTTGGCATGATAGCTACTTTCAGTAATGGATGGCAGTGTGGGAAACCCTAAAAAAAAACCCAGTGAAATAAATTTTCCTCCTGATTCCCTTGATGAGAGATATTTTGCACACCCTTGAGAAAATACAGCCTAGAGGGTCAGGGTTGGGCTCTGAGTCAGATGACCTGGGTCTGAGCCCTGGTGTCGCCATTTGCTGGCTTTGCCACCTTGGACAAGCTATGTGGCCCCTTGGTGTTCCCACCTATAAAGTGGAGGCTATGATGTGCGGTTGTGAGGACCAGATGAAGGGATACGTACAAGATGCTTGGGACAGGGACTCCTGCCACTCACCAAGGCCCCCACGTCTCCTCACACACCCCCGTCTGAAATGAGGCAGGGGTCATTCTGGCCACAGACCATGTGTATTCAGTGGCCCCCTGCCTGCCACCCACCCACATTTACAGAGATCCGGACTGACAGACAGAGGCTTGGCTCCCGCCCTCAGCTCCAGGCTCTGTTCCAGACTCTAGGCTCTGGGTTCTAGATTCTAGGCTCTGGGCTCTACTCCAGGTTCCAGGCTCCAGGCTCCAGGCTCCAGCTCCAGGCTCTAGGCTCCAGGCTCTGCTGCAGCTCCAGGCTCCAGGCTCTAGGCTTTACTCTAGGCTCCAGCTCCAGGCTCCAGGCTCTAGGCTCCAGGCTCCAGGCTCCAGGCTCCAGGCTCCAGGCTCCAGCTCCAGGCTCCAGGCTCCGAGCTGCCTGACTAGAAAAGTGGGTGGGGGTAGGGTGCCTGGAGACAAGCCCCACTCGGCTTTGGTCTCCTTAACTATAAGGAGCGTTCGCATGAGGCGTAAGCTAGAAGATAGTTGAGGTCATGCACACAGAGCCTCAAGGGCTTTGCAAGTGTAAGGTGGCAGTGGTATTACTGTCAGAAAAGTGTAGAAAAGATTCTTAACACTTAGATGTTTCAGGCTGGTTTGTAGCTGCTTCCGAACTTGGAGCAGATGCTCATTGACCCCGGGAGCTGTGCATTTTTCTTTGCGCAGAGCACTCTAGTTCTCTTTTGATGGTGCTGTTGCTTTCTTCTAAACGTAGGGGAGGAAGCAGGTGCAAGCCTCACGTGGGAGTCAGGGAAGGCAGGAGGTGGAGTTGTGGAGGGGAGGACAGGAGCCGCTGTCCCCAGGCGGTCCTTCTCCGGGCTTCCAGACCCCTGATTCTTTCAAGTCCTTGTGAAGGCGAGGAGGAAACAGAACCAGGGTCGCCATCACCACGACGACCACAGACTCATACATTCCAGTCTCTTCAGGAAGGGGTGGGGGTGCAGCAAGGGCCCAGGCCTTCTCCAGCTTTCACTGACACCTCTTCCATGCCTCAGTTTTGCTGCGGTCTGACCCAGTGTGCAGCCTGCACTGTGCCGGGAAGGCATAAGTGTGACAGGACCCCATCTCATGGGAGAGCAGCTTCTAGTCTTCACACTGCACAGTTCCGTCCCTTCCCAGTGGGCGTTGTTGAATCAAGCCTTTCCTCAAGAGCAAAGGAAGACCCTGGACTCTTCAACCTTTATTAGGACGTTCAGTAAACGGCATCGATTTGGCTCTGTGCCTTCTCTTGCTAACTGCACAGCAAACCTGCCGAGACCGCCGGTCCCTCATGGGGTGGAACCACCTGGATGGGTCTAGTCACTCAGATAGGGACGTTCCCAATGGCCTCTTTGAAGTAAGCAGCTGTGGAGTTGCTTGACCAACTTTGAGAAAACAGCACACTGGGCCAGAATTGAGGGCGGTTGATGGTACCGCAGATCAACGGTCCTCAAAACGTGGCCTCCGGACACAGCACCCACAGCCCTTGGAAGGCATTAGAGATACTGCTTCTCCGCATCTCTCCTACTGCTTCGGAGCCTTGGGGGTGAGCTGGGCCATCTGTGCTTGGAAAAGCCCCCCAGGGGCTGCGATGCCCACCGAAGATTGAGAAGGGCTGCCTCAGATGGGCCGGCGCTGCTGCTGAGTCGGCTTCCGGAGCTCAAGAGCAGCGTGGACGCTAGTGTTCCTGGTTACAGGCGGCTTTCTCGTGCTCACGTGCCCGAGCACTGGGTGACTCGTTGCGGTCACAGACACGAGTACTGTCATGCCCTTCAGGCTGGCGAGGCTGCTGTTGAGAAGCTGCCCCCTTCTGAGAGGCTTCCCCCCGACCAGACGAGGGCCTGGAGTGGCCTCCCACCCTCAGGGGCAGCCTCTGGGCACAAGGCACACACCCAGTTCCGGTGAGTGAGTGAGTAGATGGACGGACGGACGGACGGATAGCATTAGCCTGACTTCAGTCACGTTTGAAAGTTCAGTTTCTTCTGAGACTAGAGCAAGATTTCAAAGATCATCATGGGCCACCTATGCGTGAATGAAGCTTTAGCAGAGACCCGTGGCGAGCAGGATCTCGCCTGCTGATCTGGCCAGGTGTCGAGTCTGTGACGTGTGCATGTGGTCCCACCTCCCCGGGGCCAGCGTAGGGAGCCTCCCTGTCCCCCTCTCATGTAGCAGGACCTAGAAGGAGCCGTCAAGCAGGCAGCTTTTTACCCCTCCCCCGATTATCTGACAATTGCTCCCTCTTTCCGGCTCTTTGCTTTGTGACCTTTTCTCTCTTGTGCTTCTCCACTGACTTTTTGTGTTATGTGTGCACTTGGAAAGAATCTCTGAATGATCCTGGGGATGGGGCTTTGATTTCACCGGACGGCCCGCGGGCGATCGGGTTGCGCCATGCATCGCCAGCACAGTGAGCTAGCGTTCCCTAAAAAAGGCATGCGCCGTGTCCAGGAAAGCACTTCTGAGGTTGATGGCACGCTACCAGGGGCTGAAGAAACTTGGACCGTGTTTGCAGAACATTCTATCGTGTGGCTTCCCTGTTGGGACCAGGGCTGGGACTATGGGAAGTTAGGTGTATTAATAAACCCCACCAGGTGCAATAAATAGCCGTCTTTGCCTGACCTTAACCTCACGTAAGCGCCCTGGTTGTAAAAAGCCCTGTGCACACGCAAAGTCACTGGAAACATCTGGAGGGGAATGGCGCTGGCCTGCGCGTTAGAGGCAGTTGGAGGGCCTGCAGGTGGACGTTTCTGTGAAATGTTCTCCGTTTGGATTTGCCTAATTAGACTGTGCTTATGGATCTGGGGGGAGAATTTCATGGAGGTGAAGTGCCCTCTTGCTCACGTCACAGCAGGTGGTGCATGTCATCACTGATGACGTCAGCCTGGACCACTGAGCTGAGGAGGGATCGGCCAGGTTCCTCCACTGCAGGGGTGGTATCCCCCCTCCCAGCTCTGTTCCCTGGAAGTGAGTCTCTATGTGCAGCCCCCACTTGGGGAGGGGACTTCAGCTCCCCATCCTAAAAGAAGGTGTAATCCTAGGTTGAAATGTTCACCATAATTAGTAAATTTGAGAGTGATACGTAGAGGCTGTGCAAATGTCCTGTGCCATCCTGAAGTCCATCAGTGGATCAGCAATTCTTTGCCAAGTGTGGACACGAAAAGCAGGTTATTTGGTGTGAGCAATGAACAGAGAGCTGGGGTTGGGAAGCCCTCGAGCGTGTGGTGGTGCCTGATATGGCCTGATCTTGGCCCAGCCCCGTGGACTTTGCCTTTTTCCCTCACTGCCGGCACACTGGCTGGCTCTCTGGGCCTCAAGGACATCTGTGCAAGGGCTGGTCACTGCTGTGGACATGGACACCCCAAACCTTCCTTGTCTGCTCCCGGAGCCCCTTCTGCTTTCCACTAGCGTTCCGGCTTGCTCCTTGGTGTGGCCGGGAGGGGCTTCGGTCCTTCCCGGTGTGATCCAGGGAGGCAGTGAGGATAACGCTGACAAGGTTATGGTTTTGGAGGGATGGGGAGAGGCTGAATAGTGGGTCCTTGTTCGAATGAAGGTCTTCCATAACGAGTAGAAAAAAAACAATGACTTCCTTCTTCACTCACTGTCACTTTTCATAATCTGGTCATTTATGGCCTCAGTTTCAGGAAAGAGCTCAATGTTTAACAGCACAGGTTTGGCTTGAAAGTGCTTTTTGATACGTGACATTGACCAAGAAACGTCACCATAGGGAACAATCCTGTTGGCCGACGTTGCTTTGCCAGTCAACCCTGGATAACTGCTATTCAGTGGACAGGTTTCTGGCTCATTTTGTTTCCTGCTTTCTACTGTTAGAGTAACTGAAAATGAGGGGAGAAGTCTGATGGGAAGAAGTGAAAATGCAGCATCTGTCTTTCAGAAAACATCTGAAATACGAGCAGACCTCAGAGGTCCTGCGGGTTTGGCTCCAGACTGCGGGAAAGCAGGTCCCGCCACGAAGCGAGTGAGATCACGTTTGTGGTTTCCCAGTGCGTGTGAACGCTACGTGTCCGCAGCACTCCAGTCCGTTAATGCAACAGTAATGCAGGAGCAGTAAGGCTTTTTGAATGCACAAAGTTAAAGATTACCTTATTGCTAAAGAATGCTAACCGTCGTCTGAGCTCTCACTGAGTCGGAGTCCTTTCGCTGGAGGAGGTTCTCGCCTCGAAGTTCGTGGCCGCTGACGGATCAGGGTGGTGGCTGTGACAGGTTTCTAAAATAAGACAACAATTTGCCACATCGACCGACTTCCTTTCACGATTTCTCTCGCACGTGATGCTGTTTGATGGCATTTTACCCACAGGAGAACTTCCTGCCGCTGCACCTAAGTGTACTTAGTATCCTGAATCCTCTGTTGTCTCTTCAGCGGTCTTCACGGCACCGTCAGTCACCAGGACTGGATTCTGTCCCGGGAAACCACTTTCTCTGCTCGTCCGCAGGAAGCAAGCCCTCATCCCTCACATCTGATCACAGGATTGTAGCGATTCAGCCCCATCTTCAGGCTCCACTTGTGATTCCAGTCCTGCTGCGGTTTCCAGCCCGTCTGCACTGACTTCCCCCATGCAGGGCGTGAACCCTCCACGTCACCCACGAGCGCTGGAATCGACTTCTTCCAAACTCTTATTAATGAGGATATTTTGACCTCTCCTCATGCATCACGCATGTTCTTAATGGCATCTAGGATGGTGGATGCTTTCCAGACAGTTTTCAGTTTACTTCGTCCAGATCCATCGGAGGAATCACCTTGACAGCTAGAGCCTCATGAAACGTTATTTCTTAAATAATAAGACAGGAAGGTAAAACGACCCCGTGATCCGTGGGCTGCAGGACGGATGTTGTGTCGGCAGCCGTGAGAACAACCTTCATCTCGCCCCTCTCCATCAGAGCCCCTGGGCGACCCAGCACGGTGTCAGCGACAGTCGTATCTTGAAAGGCGTCTCGACAGTGAGCTGAAACGACTCGGCAAACCGTGCTGCACACACGCGTGCTGTCGTATTTGTAGAGCACGAGCAGAGCAGATTTCTGTAAGCGTGAAGGGCCCCAGCATTCCCAGAAGGGTCGCTGAGCGCTGGCTTTCGCTGACGTCAGCAGCTGCAGGAGCCCCTAACGAGAGAGGCAGCCTGTCCTGCGAAGCCAGGCACTGAGCTCGCCCTAGCTCGCCAAGTCCTAGATAACCTCTTCTCCCAGCGTAAGGCTGCTTCGTCTCCGGGGAAAATCTGTTGTCTGGCGTAGCCACGTTCATTCGTTATCTTACGAGGTCTGGACAGCTTGCTGCGGCTTCTCCGTCAGCACCTGCTGCTTCGCCTTGCCCTTGTACGTCACGGAGACGACGGACTTCTTTCCTCAAACCTCCTGAGCCGACCTCTGCCGGCTTCTGCCTTCTCTCCTGCGTCTCCTTCCCCTCTCTCAGCCTTCACAGACTTGCAGAGAGTCAGGGCCTTGCTCTGGACTGGGCTTTGGCTTAAGGGAATGTTGACCTTCTATCCAGACCACGAAAACTTTCTCCACAACGGCAATAAGGCTGCGTTGCTTTCTTATCATCCGTGTGTTCACTGGAGTGGCCCTTTTAATCTCGCCAAGAACTCATCTTTTGCATTCACAACCGGGATGACTCTTTGGTGCAAAGGCCTAGCTTTTGGCCTGACTCAGCTTCGACGTGCCTTCCCCACTAAGCGTCATCATTTCTAGCTTTTGACTGAGAGACCTGTGACTCTTCCTTTCACTCGAGCACTTAGAGGCCATTGTAGGGTTATTAACTGACCCAGTTTCAATATTGGTGCGTCTCAGGGAACAGGGAGGCCCGAGGAGGGGGAGAGAGACGGGAATGGCCAGTGGGTGGAACAGTCAGGACACACACGGCATTCATTGGTTAAGTTTGTTGTCTTATGTGGGCACGGTTCGTGGTGCCCTGAACAATTACAGTAGTAACATCAGAGATCACTGATCACAGATCACCGTAACGAATATAATGAACAAGTATGAAATATGAGAATTACCAAAACGGTACATAGAGACACAAAGTGAGCAATGCTTTTGGAAAAATGGCGCCAGTAGACTTGCTTGACACGGGATTGCCACAAACCTTCCATCTGTAAAAACTGCCGTATCTGTGAGTCACAACAAAGCAGAGTGCAATAAAATGAGGTACGCCTTTAATGGCGAGTGATAGAACATGAGAAAGATTGAAGAAAACCCAGACCCGACCATTAAAGACGAAATGCCTGATTGCAGAGAATTATAAGCCTCTCCGTAGGAAGCGTCAACATGGAATCACGCAAAGCCGCGTGATACAGTACCTCCCCCCCTTAGCTCGAGCATGCATTGTAGGCGCCCCTGATGATCAGATCGCCATAACAACAGACCGGGGGCGTCAGCAGTGAGCACGTCCTGAGTGGTTTGTACCCTTCGTGCTCACTAAATCTTCACATGAGGTAGTGTATACACTGCATGTTCGGGCGCCCACAAATTCCTACGCAGAAGCTCTAGCCTCGAGTGTGGCTGTATTTGGAGATGGGGTCTCCACAGAAGGAATTCCGTCTAGATGAGGTCGTCAAGGTGAGGCCCTGATCAGTAAGATGCACGTCGTCGTCAGAAGGGACCCTGGGGAGCGCTGTCCCACTGTGAGCGCACAGAGAACCCGGGAGCAGGGAGGTGGTCGTCTACAAGCCAGGAGGAGAGCCCTCACCTTGCACTGGTGGCGAAGGTTGGCCTTACAGACAAGTACGCCTTCTTGGGTCTTTTCGTGAGAAGTTGGGGTCACTGGCCAGACTGCACTCCCACTATTCCTGAAGCTGGAGCCACATCTGCGTGTGGACGTTTCCAGAATCTGGGGGAAGAGCTTACTCTTGTCTGTGATATTCTGCAAGACCAAGTGCTGGTTCGAGTGCGGCATCTACACGGGCAGTAGAGACACCACACAGACACAGCGGTCATTCCGCTTGGCTCTGCTGGCTTTCTGGCTTTTTTAGATAGAAAGGGGGGGAGGGGCAGAAGGAAAGAGAATTGCAAGCAGGCTCCACACACAGCGCAGAACCCGATGCGGGGCTTGATCTCACGACCCCGAGATCATGACCTGAGCCGAAATCAAGAGTCAGATGCTTAACATGCCCCCCAGGCGCCCCTGGTTTTGCTTTCTTCCTCGGGTTCTAGGGTTGCTCTTGTTTTGTTCTCGTGTTGAAGCTGCCCCTCGGCCAGCTGGGGTTGGAGGCGAGCCGCAAGCCCCGGCCCCCCCCAGTGTGCACGGCCACACTTGCGTCGTAAGAATGTGGAGACTGGAAATAGCCACCCTGCCCACTGCGTCTTCCTGCAACTGCTGGCTCTCCGGGCACCCTAACGCTCCTCTTCCCCCTATTTTTAGAGGCCGTTCTTCTCTGATATTGTGTGGCAACACATCAAAGGTATATTGTTTCTTGACTGTCCAGTGTGTCCACCGCACGCTGGACACTTGAGAAACGGGTGACATTAAACAGGACCAGACATTTCATTTCAAGTCACAGAGTCTCACCTCTGCTTCTCTGCTGAGCAACCAAAACCATTTTTCCTCGAAACCACCCGGACCCCTGCTTTCCCTGCCGGAGCAGCCTAGGCCTGGGAGGGACGGGAGCGTGTAGCATGCTTGGAGAGCATCCCCCAAAATGCGGGTGATGCCAGCGTGCCACGGGAAGGAAGGAAAAAGCACTGAAATCAAGCAGTTTATGACCTCTGACCTCGTTTTCTCAGAATCCTGGAAGACTCGGATCCTTTCAGGATTTTCTCCCTTTTGCCCTCTGGGCGTGATGGTGTGACAGCAGCCAGAGCCTTCCGCTCTGCTGCTCTGGCTGTCCCAAGGAATTCTTTATTTTATTAGTTATTTTTTTGAGAGAGTGAGTCGGGTCAGGGGTGGGGGGCACAGAGGGGCAGAGGGAGAGGGAGAGAGAATCTTAAGCAGACTCCACACCCAGCACAGAGCTCAGTGTCAGGCTCAATCCCACGACCCTGAGATCATGACCTGAGCGGAAATCAAGAGTCGGAGGCTCAACAGACTGAGCCTCCCAGGTGCCCCAGAATCTCAAGCAGATTCCCTGTTGAGCAGGGAGGCTGATGAGGGGCTTGATCCCATGACCCTGGGATCATGACCCTGAGATCATGACCTGAGCTGAAACCAAGAGTCAGACACTCAACGGACTGCACCACCCAGGCGCCCCTCCCCCAAGGAATGCTCGGAGCAGGTAGCCTGAAGTCCCTGCTGCCCGGCCTCCGTGCTCTGCGCCCTGGCATCTGCAGGAGCAGGAGGGAGAGTGGGGCTGTGGTCTGGGGCGTCCACACCGCTGCTTGGCCAGAGCCGGCCCCTCTCCCTGGAGCACGCAGAGAGCGGGCGCTATTTAACCAGCTGGACTCAGCTAAGAGCGTGGTGACGTTAGATGCAATTATAGGCCAACCTTGGGGCACTGAGTGTATTTTTAGGTTTCATTTTCTAAAAAGAAGATGGTGTTTTTCAAGCTGCTGTTGACAGTGTCAATGTCTTGACATCGTTTTACTTTTCATTTTATGTCCCTGGTCTCTGCCTCCTCCCTCTCCTGGTTCAGAGCAGCCATGGGGGCTGGCATCACTCTGGCCTCATGAGCCCGCGGCTGCCTTTCTGCGTGTTGACCTTTACGTTCATCTCTTCATTCCTTCACTGATTCAACAAATCTCTGACCAGCCCCACCAGGGAGCACCTGCTGGGGCCAGAACGCAAGATGTGGTCCTTATCTCCACCACCTTGCTCTCAATATCCTTCCATCCAGGGGGCAGGTTTCTACTGATCACATCCTCTGTGCCGGGGCCACAGCAATGCACGGGGCAAAGCCGTCATCTCCCCGCCCCCAACTGTAAAGATAAACTTCTGAACAGGCGGCTCTGTAACAGGCCGTCATCTCCCCGCCCCCAACTGTAAAGATAAACTTCTGAACAGGCGGCTCTGTAACAGGTCGGGTGTTGAAAAGTGCAGGGAAGAAAAGCAGGAGGGAAAGGGGGGTTGCTGTTGAGATGAGCTGTCAGCAGAGGGCGCCCTGATAAGCTGCTATTCCAGGCAGAAGGAACCGTGGTGCAAAGGCCTCAGCTTGAGAGCAGGCCTGAGCAGGGAGGCTGTGTGGCTGAGCAGGGAGAGAGGCAGCGGGGAGCTGTCGTCCAGGCCACTGTTAGACTTGAGCTTTTTCCTCTAGGGAAATGGGTGGCTGTTGGACGCCTCCAGTAGAGGACTGCTCTGGCCTCTGTTTTAGGAAGGCTCTTCATGGTGCTGTGTGTAGGACCATTGTGGATGGTTGTGTAGGTTGTGCACTGCAAAACCCACGAGTACACCCTTCAGACTGACTCCTGTATGAATAGCCATCACCCACGTGAGCAAGGCTGGCCTTGCATGAGGAACAGACTCGGGGTGGGCCAGGGACCAGACTGGACGTAGGTGCAGTGATGTGGCAGAAGGACGGTAGTTGCTGGATCAGAGTGGAGCGCTGTCGGTCAGAGTCTGTGTTCCTTCCGCAGGCCCAGTCCACAGGGCTTGCTAACCGATCAGACGTGGGAGAGGAGAGAAACAGAGACAGTAGAGGTGGCCCCAGGGCTGTGCCCTGAGCTACCCGGTGAGTAGATGCAGAGGTTTGACAGAAGCTAGTCTGGGTGTTGAGTAAAGTCGGTTTAAGGAGCAAACCCTGATGGCTCTCCTGGCACCTCTGCTCTCCGTCCCCCACATGCTGCTCTGAAACGCTCGCAGGCCACTCCGGGCTGCGGATTTTTGATAAGGGGAATTCAGGGGCGAAGTCGTACTCCCTAAGATGCACGTCAGAATTAATTTCTGCAATGTGGATCACATTCTTGATGCTGGAGGTTTTTAAAAATGAATCGTTATATGAAAAACTTGAAACATACCCGGATGAGGGAGATGATACGTAAACACCCGCACACCCAGCAGCTAGATTCCACGAGACTTTGCCCCATGTGCTTCCCCAGCTGTCTTTCCCTCTTGTCCTTGCTCGTCAGAAGCACATTCCGGACACCGCGTCGCTTCACTCCTGCACGCGCCAGTGCACGGAGCTTCCAAGCGGGACGTCTTCTGCCGCAGCTACAGTGCTCGCCCAGATGGCCGGTCCAACGTGAGCTCATCCCATCATCCAGTCCCCAAAACCTAATACAATTTTCCTAATTATTTCAAAAATATCATTTGACAGTTGGCTTCCCTGAAGCAGAATCAACCAGAGTCCACGCGTCACGGTTGGGCCTTCTGCTCCTCAGGCCTTCCCGTCTGCGGCAGCCCCCCGTCGCCGCCGTGTTGTGGAGACCAGGTCCCCCGGCCCCAAGACTGTCCTGCGACCTTGACTCAGGGGTGGCTCCCTTCTGGTGTCATTGTCCTCGTTCCTCTCCCCTCCGTATTTCCCGTAGAGGAGTTTGCTCCAGAACAGTGCCGTCCAAAGCGTAACGTGAGCCACAATGTGAATTCGTAGTAGCCACATAGATGAAAAGTAAGAAGAAATAGGTGAAATCCATTTTAATAACATATTGGATACAACCCAATATATCCCAAATAATATCAGTTCAACACTGATCAATATAAAAATTATAAGTGAGACATTTTACACTCTTTGTACCTCACTAAGCCTTGAAATCGGGAGTGTGTTTTGCTGTGGCGGCTCGACCGGGTTGGGCAGTTCACCTGCTCGGGCACCACATGGGGCTGGTGTGCGCCCGGCAGCACACCTCCAGCGCTTCTGCAGATCCCGGCGCACCTGTCCTGTAAGGTGCTGCTGTGTGCTCCCTGCTGGGAGGTCCTCAGTGATGGTGCCGCCCTTAGTGATGACTGGGCACAGGTGGTAAAAACAGATCCTTCCGTTATAAATTTGTCCACCCAAAAAGCAGTGGCTCCCACTTTCTGAGTTGGCAAGACTGGGAAAATCAGGAAGTGAGGAATTGCATTTGGCACGCACAGTACCTGAAAATCCCATCTGACACCCAAGGAGAGAAGTCAATGGGGCAGTTGTGTGTGAGTCTGGAATTCAAGAGCGAGCTCTCGCTGGGGCTCTAAACTTGGGAGTCGCCAGTGTATCAGTGGGACCAGACGAGGTGAGATCACCCAGGGAACAAGGACTAGGGCTGAGAGGTCAGTAGGCAGGGAACCAGCAAGCCAAGCCGCTGCCCCAGACACCAAATGGGGAAGGTATTTAAAGAAGGAAAGAATCACCTGTGTCAGGTAACACCCATGGGCCAGGGGAGAGTAGGGTTGAGAGGCACGCTTGGATTTCGAGATGACTTTGTCGAGAGCTGGTTCATGGAGTCATAGGGGTGGACCGCCGATTGAAGCAGGTTCGAGAGAGAAGGGGAGTCCTCAAAAAATTAAACATAGAATTACCGTATGATCCGGCAACCACACTTCTGGGTACATACCCAAGAGAACTGAAATCAGGACCTAGAAAAGCTGTCTGGGCACCCATGCTCATAGGAGCGTCTTTCACAATAGCCAACATGCGGAAGCAACCGCAGTGTCCATCGACAGATGAATGGATAAGCCATTGTGGGCCATCCACACAAGGGGCTATGACTCAGCCTTAAAAAGAAGGAAATCCTGCATGAACCTGGAGGACATGGTGGTCAGTCACAAAAGGACAGATACTATAGGATTCCACTCAAGGGAAGTCCCCAGAGGAGTCAGGTTCACAGAGACAGCAAGCAGAGTGGTGGGTGCCAGGGGCTGGGGGGGTCGGTATTCAGTGGGCACAGAGTTTTGGTTTGGGAAGTTGAGAAAGTTCCAGAGATGATGGTGGTGGTGGTGGTGGTTCAACGTCGATGTCCTTAAGGCCACAGCACCACAAACCCCAAAAATGGTTGAAATGGTAAATTTTATGTTATGTGTATTTTACCACAGAAGAAAAGGCATAGGGCATGGGGGGGGGGGTTGAGTTAGGGCTGCGCTGTGGGGTCCAGGTGGGGAGCGGGAGCGTGCGGGGAGCACGCGGGGACCAGAGAGAAATAAAACACAGGCAAGTGGGCGTCGTTCTGTGAGGGAGTTCGGCTGTGTAGACGAGGAAGGGCGACACGTACAGAGTGCTACAGAGTTAGGAGAGGGAGTGGTTGATTTTGACGACTTCTCCACGGCGGCCTTGGAGGCAGTAAAAAATCCGGTAAAGTCTTGATACCAAATAGCTCACTCGGGCTGGGCTCAGAGTGCTCCTGGGAGTGCGTCTACACAGCAGACTGTACCAAAGAGATTATATAAAACATATCCTCGGGGTGATGGAAATGTTCTAAAATTAGATTGTGCTGATGGCTGCCCTGCTCTGCGAATTTACTAGAACTCCTTGGCTGGTAGACGAGTAGATGAGGAACTAGATGAACGCTGTGCTGTCTAAACCCCCGTCTCAGAGCCGGTCGGCGCTGCTGCCCACTGTCCTGAGCTGGGCCCCTGGACAGAGACGCCCTGGCCGCTGCCCACTGTCCCCCCTCATCATGAAAGGTCTGGGGGTGCAGGCCGTGCTCCGCCCAGCATCTGTGCCGTGTGTCCGGACCCCTTGCCGTGTGACGACTGTCCAGGGTTCTCATCAGAGGCGATGCCCCGAGGGGCCCGGCGGCTCCTGGCTCTCCTTCTGGCTCCGTGATGAAGACTTCCCCACGGTGGGCGGCCATCAGAGCGACGGCCACAGATGACAAGGAGACTCAGGGGGTGGCCCCGGCTCCTCCACACCCCCCAGGTCACTCGGGACCTCCCCCGGCTCCCACTGTCTGCCTCCCCGCCCCCCCCCCCCACCAGGCTTCGGCCCAAGAAGCAGCAGCTGGCTCAGCAGCTAGGAACTGAGCAGGGCAGGCTGCCGCCGAGAGCCCGAACTTCCCCGAGACACTGTCTGTCTGCAGAGAGCTCTGAGGGCGGCCTTTTGTGTTTGAGCCATGCACCACTCCATTCCTTTCCATTCTGTCACTTGGCCCGCGGTCGCAGAGGGCGTGCCGACCCGGGGTGTTTATTAGCGGGGAGGCATTCAGGCCTCTTGGGGACTGGACGGGGAGCAGCTGCTCCCGCCCGGGTTCTGACTCCATAAAAGGTGCCTATTAAAGAGCATCGCAGAGCCGCCCACTCAGACCAAACAGGGACAGCTGCTAAGTGTGTCCCTCCTAGATGAATGGCATTAAATCAAGTGACCACAGTCACTTCACTGGAAGGGGTCTTAGAGATGATTTATCTCTGCCGCCGCTTCTTTGTTTGAAAAACAAGATTCATCCACTTGCCCAGGGTTGTCCGACAGCTCAGCGCCAGGGCTCAGACTTGGCCCCCGGGGTTGCTGATGGCTCACGTCAGGCCTGATGCCCCCTCCCAGCTGCGAATGGACGCCCTGACCGTGCTGTTGTTCGTGACCTTCAACAGGCCGGCCCTGTGAGGAGATAACACACACATTCATAATAACAGCAACCTGACGGTTTTAAGGAGCTCGATGCGCGGTTGTGACTCTCAGGGGAAGTAAAATCTTGATCTAGAATGAAATTAGATCAAACTCATGGTCCAAGTCACAGACGGAGTTGTTACCCACATGATTTTATATTTTATTTTATTTTATTTTATTTATTTTATTTTATTTTATTTTATTTTATTTTATTTTTAAAGATTTTATTTATTTATTTGACAGAGATAGAGGCAGCCAGCGAGAGGGGGAACACAAGCAGGGGGAGTGGGAGAGGAAGAAGCAGGCTCCTAGCGGAGGAGCCTGATGTGGGACTCGATCCCATAACGCCGGGATCACGCCCTGAGCCGAAGGCAGATGCTTAACCGCTGTGCCACCCAGGCGCCCCTACCCACATGATTTTAATGTTCCCGAGTATTTAGTTGGTTTCAGGGTTTATGAGTGACTTTTTCAAATATCAAGGGTGTGTGGCCCACAGAAAACATGTTTAAATGTTAGCTATTATTTCACGGTGAGTCACTAATTGGAAAAGCAGCACATGGTGATTTCGAGATGCCGCCCGTCTTGGAGGGACACCCGGCCCGGGAGGCTGAGAGCTGCGGATGGGCCTGGGGTGGGCTTGGGCACCTCCCTGGTGGAAGAAAGTATTCCTGCTCAGGGCGACTTAGAATCTACTATTCTAGGGCATAGCACTGTTTTCAATCACAATTGCACAGAAGAGGCTGAAGTGATTTCAGTAAGCTTTCACTTGGCAAGACTCTCAAGGCCACCCTCGAGAGAGAGCATCACTCACACTTTCACAGAGTTTTTATGTTTAAAAGGAAGATGGAAGATAGACATTTACAATTTTTTTTAAAGATTTTATTTATTTATTTGACAGAGATAGAGACAGCCAGCGAGAGAGGGAACACAAGCAGGGGGAGTGGGAGAGGAAGAAGCAGGTTCATAGCGGAGGAGCCCGATGTGGGGCTCGATCCCATAACGCCGGGATCACACCCTGAGCCGAAGGCAGACGCCCAACCGCTGTGCCACCCAGGAGCCCCGACATTTACAATTTTTCAAAGAAACTGAGTTCCTGGTGGCAATTAGATGAATTTAAAATCCCCACTTTGTGGAGTGCTGTGTGATATTCCCATTGATTTTTTTTTTTTAAGATTTTATTTATTTATTTGACAGAGAGAGAGCACACAGGGGGAGCAGCAGGCAGAGGGAGAAGCAGGATACCCGATGAGCAGGGAGCCCGATGCTGTGCTCCATCCCAGGCCCCTGGGACTATGACCCGAGGCAAAGGCAGGCACTTCACCAACTGAGCCACCCAGGCGCCCCTCCCCATTGATTTTTTTTTAATTAAAGATTTTATTTATTTACTTTAGAGACAGAGCGAGAGAGAGCAAGGGGGAGGGCCAGAGACAGAGAGAATCTCAAGCAGACGCCACACTGAGCACAGAGCCCCACATGGGGCTCGATCCCACGACCCTGACATTATGACGTAAGCTGAAATCAAGAGTCAGACACTCAACCGAGCCACCCAGATGCCCCCTCCCACTGATTCTTAATTTAGCCTCACTCTGCCATGTTTGAAAGGAGAGAAAAACCCCTGGGCAGGTCATCTAAAACCACTAAATCAGGGGAAGCTCGTCTGCTCACTTGTGTTGTGATCGGAGGTCGATGGTCCATCTTTTCAACTCCGTAATATGATTTCACCAAAGCCAGCTCTATGTACTCACTGTAGACAGCACAGCAGGTCGGTGTCGATTGAAACCCAATCATATGAACCAAAGAAAAAATATCCAAAGGAATTTTTATGTCTTTTTATATCCAAAAATATCCAAATCCTCAGTGGAAATGATAGAAGAGAAAATAAGAGAAGGACTACTTTATTTTTTCATTAGATGTGGTTGAAGAAGACTGTGATTCCGTACCCGGGGTAGACGTCTCCTTCTGGTCTCAGTCTGAACTCCGAGTTCCAGGTTCCCAGTCTAAGGTATATTTGTGCAGTCAACTGTTGGTTTTTCTCTTGAGGTGGTTTCTATTTTATTTCATCTCATTTCTCATCTTGACTCCCTGGACCCACAGTTCGTGTACAGGTGTTGGGAGATTGGGGGGTTGGAGGGAAGGTGTCTACCTGGTAGGAATTACAGATGTAGCCTTAAAGAAGAAGAAAAAAAAAAAAGACTGATTTTTGGTGCCTTCTGCACTGTGTATTAAAAAACAAAATAAAACAAATATTGCCTAAGCAAATCAATGCTACCTATATATTCTGTTTTGCTTATTTGGGATTGCAGACTTCATTTTTATGCAGTTCCAGGTTACCATAAGAAAAATTAAAGGAAAGGTAATAGCTATCATCCTGGGTAGCAATGGGGCATGAATTTTAGGATATTCAAATAGGTTCACTCAAATTACATTTATGCCCTTTTATGGCAAGTGAAGTTATATGGTTTTTACATCTATTGAGATACCTTCGGAGGTCAGTCAATCAACTAGTATTTATTGAGCAACCACACGTACGAGACTCTGGCTGAATTGTGAAGGCAGAGACTCTCGGCCGAGCGCCTCGGGGCCATGTGCGTCCGCTAGCCGGCATGCACGTGCTTGCTTATCAGCCATGCGCGCCCAGTGCAATAAAAACGAACTCATTGTACAGTGCAGATAAAAACAGAAACACAAGAAGAGCACAGAAGATCTAACCAGAGAGCGTGCATTTCACTTGGGGGAAGTCGGCCCACAGAGTGAAAATAAATATGTCTGTGTCTGTGTCTACTTATACGTTTTACACTTGTAGACGCTATCGAGATTAATAAAACAGGCAGGGGAGAGTCGACATGTGCAAAACTGGAGTCTCCAAAGAAGAAAACCCAATAAATGGGACAGAATGAATATTTCAAAACATAAACTAATAAAGCATTCCAGAAAGAAAAAGAGATTTGAATCTACACTGTATCCCAGAAAACACAGTCCAAGTGCGGTCAGTACTGAGACACATCAAGTTTCTTGACAGCCATAATAAAGATTCCCTTGGGAAGTGAGCAAAAAGACCAGGTCCCTTGTAAGGGGAAAAATATTCACACTGGCCTCAGACTTCACGTCAACATTCAAAGTAAAGGACGGTTGGAACACTGCCCACAAAGCCAAGGAAAGGAAGTATGACCAGGAATTGTATACCTCGAACTGTCATTCAAACAAAGGAGAAAAAAGTTGTATTTGTTTATCCATGCATCGAATTTCTCTGGAAGGCTATCTAAGGAAATAGAATCCCGTTTTTTGAAAGCGCAGGAATTCAGGAATGTCACTCGCATAAGCCCTTTGTGCACAAGCTACTGTAGACAATGTTTTCCATTTCATGCGGCTCAGTGGAATCACCTGGAGGGCCTTTAAATCCCGGTGCCCAGGCCGCACCCCATACTCACAGTCAGGAGCTGGGGTATTGGCACTGAGTTTTCAGTGTCTTTTAAAAACCCAAGTTTGAGAATCAGTGCAACCAAGAGATGAGTAAAAAAAATGCACAGAGGGACTGGCTCTGAGCATCGCATCCCTTGAACTGCAGGACCAAGATTAAAACAGGTGAGGAAGTGCTGTTACCAAGGAAAGCACCTGAGAAACTGTTACAGACAATGCAAGAAGTCCGTGAGGCCACGGCGCGGAGGGGGGGGGGCAAGCCCTGCAACGAAGCCAGTAGCTTCCAAATGGTCGTGCAGT
This sequence comes from Ursus americanus, assembly GCF_024610735.1. Classification (NCBI taxonomy): domain Eukaryota; kingdom Metazoa; phylum Chordata; class Mammalia; order Carnivora; family Ursidae; genus Ursus; species Ursus americanus. Next base: position 104,395,911 of record NC_142127.1, read on the forward strand.
ACCCGCTTGGAAGGAAAGGCGGAAGGGGTGCCTGGGGGGCTCAGTCTGTTAAGCGTCGGCCTTCGGCTCAGGTCCTGATCCCAGGGTTCTGGAATGGAGCCCCACGTCCAGCTCTGCTCAAGGGAGAGTCTGCTTCTCCCTCTCCCTGTGCCCTTCCCCCCCCCCCCGCTCGCGCTCGCTCTCATGCTCGCTCTCTCTTTCTTAAATAAATAAATAAAATCTTTAGAAAAAAAAGAAGAAATGATGGAAGATAAGGCCCCATTTTTAATGGCTGCAAAATACTGAAAATAGCAAGGAATAAGGCTGACAGGAATACAATTTATCTGGTTAAAAAAATCTTTAAAACACTACTTAGGGACGCCAGAGATTTCAACAGTGGATAAGGCACACTATGTTCCTGGATAGGATGATTTAACATTGTAAAAATATCAAGCCTCCTCGTGTTCATCTGCATAATGGAAGGATGGATAAAAATAGCAATAGGATTTCTTTCGGTACTAGATACCCAGATCCCAAAACTTACATGGAAAAGTTAACAGGCAGTAATAACCAGGAAATTCTAAAAAAGTAAAATTAATATGGGGGATGAGCCCTAAGATATTAAACACATTATAAACCTATAATAAATAAAGCTGTGTGGCCCTGGCATATCTCATGAACAGGCAGGTCAGTGGCACAAAGTAGAGAATGCAGAAATGGACCCCAGTAAATAATGAACTTTTGTGTATGGCAAAAGGGGCATTTCAAACCAGTGGGGAAAGCATCAATCCTTAAATAATGGAATGGGCACCGATGGCGAACCACACGGAGTACAGTAAAGTCAGTTAATGCTTCACAATCTGTATCAAAATAATTTACAAGAAAATCAAAGATTTAAATTTTTTTGTAAGTCGGCTCCACACCGCAGGTGGAGCCTATCGCAGAGCTTGAATTCACGACCCCAAGACCCAGACCTGAGCTGAGGTCAAGAGCCACCCAGGTGCTCCAGATTTAAATATTTTTAAAAATGAAACTATAAAATTACAAGAAATGAGGGAATTTTAACATAATATGGGAAAGCCTTTCAAAGGAAGGTATGAAACCTAGAAGTTACAGAAGAAAAGTTGTTTACAATTCGTTTTACATAAATGTATGCATTATGGCAAAAGCCACCATTAAAAAGGTGAAAAGACAGCGAACAGGCAAGTGTCTGCAGCTGTGTCACTGAGGCCCATCTTCCTGATCCAAGTGAAAAGAACCCTAAGTAGTCGTTACCGGGGAAGAACAGGCAAGAGAAAGCCAGGTCACTCCCGAAGAGAGAACCCCCTCTTCCGTCCTCTTTGAAGCCGGACCCCCAGCTCCAGATGGAAGGGCTGGGCTCCTTCTGTGGCACCTGCCGCCCAGGCACTGGCCTGAGCTCTGCTGTAAAGGGGAGCCGGCCTCCCCTGGGAAGGGAGCCCTCCAGGGCAGCGTCCTCGTGGGACTGGCGTGCGTGCACAGCTGCCCTCGGAGCCCTGGGGAGAGTTCTTCCAATTCTGTTCACTGGGCGCCACGCAAGGTCAGGTCATTTTCATGTCATCCAGGACGCCGTCCAGACCAAATCAACCAAGAGGGAGGTGGCGTGTAGTTCGGGGAGGAAACAAGGCAGTGCAGGCCACCTGCCGCCCTCCCAGAGTCAGCTCCGACCGGGGCCTGGGTGGGGACAGGAAGGAAGATCACGTCCTGAGTCATGGGCCAGCACAGCAACAGTAGACTCATCCCAACGAGGCAGCCCCTTGGTGCCAAGTGTTAAAGTGCCCGCTGGCCCGGTGCAGAGAGTATGCCTCGGCTCTGCCTCTGGAACGCTCTAGGCCTGGACGGGCCTGGGTGTGGCACCCACACGGCCCGGGGCCTGAATGCCTCCGAGAAAGTCAGGAAGGGTGGAGTGGGTGGAGGGCTTCGCTTGCTGATGAAACCGAAGATGGGAGGTGGGGGCGGGGAGCCAAGGTAGAGGGGACAGTTTCAGGTTCCAGAAACCCTCAAACCGTGGTCAGTTCTGAGGTCCCAGGGCTGGCGCCAAGCATGTCCACATAGCACCGTGTCCCGGTTGACCCGTCTCGTGGCCTCTCACGTGAGTGACAGGGTGTTGGACCTGCGGGGACTACTGTTCAGGTGCTCTCCAGGGAGCCCAGGATTGTGCAGGGGAAAGGCCTGCATAACCGCTGCCTAAGAGCATTCTGGAAGAGAATGAAGCTGGGCCGTCCACTTGTGGAAAAAGTGATTGCCGAGCTCAGCTTCACGCTGAAGGCGGGCAGTCCGTGTGCCTGCGAGCCGCCTTGCTCTCTTTCCCCCACGGCTTCCTGGACTGGGCTGCCTCCCTGGGGCTGTGCCCAAGGTGAAGTATGCCAGGGGCCATCCCTGGGGGGGCTGGACTGAAGCCCCCGAGGTGGCCGGGCTGTCCTTGGACCCCCGTGAGTCTCCCCTCGGATGGAGGGTCAGCTTGGCCCAGTTGCTACTAGTTCTGGGGACACATAGGCCAGCTAAACGTGGAGACAGGATGGGGTGTCCAGCCTGCCCAGATGCCCCCACGCCCTCTGTCTGGCTCCCCTCCTGTCGGAGTATGGGCTGACTCCCCGATGCGGCCGCAGGAGGTGTCTGTTCCCCGGACCCCTTCAGCTGGCGGGGCTGCCCTCCCAGCAACCCCTCCGCCCTTCCCGATCTGAGTCAAATCTGGGACTTTGGCTGTCACTCCCTCCTCCTTATCCCTTCGCCTCGCTCTCCAGCCCCAGGCCACCTGCCACCCCCGCCCTGGGTGTGCTGATTTATGGGTGTCTCTGGGCTCATCTGTGGGACGGTCCTTGTCCTCACTGTTGATTCTCCATACCTACGGCCATGTCACCATGGATGGAATTTCGAAATGACGCTAACATCTGTTACGGAGACGTAGGAGCTCATGAGCGCATTCCAGGAGGAAGGCTGTGCCCCCACCCCGTGCAGAGTGGGGAGGTGAGCGCGATGCCGCGTGCTTGGCCGAGGACGGCTCCGGAAAGCTGAGCGCACCATGTGCAGCTCTGTGTCCAGGCTTCGTGGCAAGGCCTGTCCTCACCCAGGTGCCGGGGTCCCCAGAATATGAGCACATGTAACATCTGGCTGCAGACTGAGCCCTGTGTGACGTAGGACAGTGTTCGATCAGTTTCCCGAGGCTGCCGTAACAGGTGACCGCAAACCGCGTGGCTTCAAAGCAATATACACGTATATCTCCCAGCTTGGAGGCCGGAAATCCAAAACCGAGGCTCCAGCAGGGTAAGATCCTTCCGGAGGCTCTGAGGGAGAGTCTGTTCCTCGTCCCTCTCCCAACTTCGGCTGGCGGCCGGCGCGAAACTCAGGCGCTCCTTGGATTGAACCCGCGCCCCTCGGATCTCGGCCTCCGTCTTAGCACAGCGTCCTCCCTGTGGGTCTAGGTCTCTGTGGCCAAGTCTTTCTCTTCGTACGAGGACACCAGGCCTTGGAGGCGGGACCACCCTAACCAGGCACGGCCTCGTCTTGGCTTGACTGTGTCCGTAAATAAGGCCCCATTCACAAGCTCTGGGTAGACGTGAATTTTTGGAGGACGATGCTCACCCGGCCCCGTGTTCCGAAGCATCACCCGTGTGGTTCTGTTTCAGGGCTGGACTATGTGCTCTGTGCCACGTGCTCTTAAGCCCTCAGATGAGATAAGAAAGCCGTTTTTTTTTTCAGGTCCAACGACTGAATGCGTTTTTTTCTTCTCTCTTGGGACTTGAAGATGTATAATGATATGTCATAAACTGACCTGAAATAATTGTTTGTCCTGCAACACCATCCATTAATAACACCTTGTAACTGGGACAGTTTTATGCTCCCGTTCTCAATCTGGCTATTTATAGTGAAACCTATTTTCTCTGAATTAAAATGCATTGATTAACATTAACAACTATAACTGATTTAACGAGAAGGACCAGGATTTGGGGCTTTAAAAAATGATTGATAAAGATTGTGGCCCTTCTGCGGGACAAGGGGGGGAAAGACGTACAGCAGGACTTCCAGGCTTCCGGTGAGCGTGATTGGGAGGGTGGTGCGAGGTCATCACACCGTTTATGGGGACTGGGGAGCTAGTGGGTTGGCGGGCAGGGTGGGGAACAAGGGAAGAGTCGAGTTGCATTCTGGAAGTGTTGTGCTTGAGGTAGCGGAGGGCTGCCCGAACGGGCCGATCTAACAAACGTCTACCAAACATGCTGGCCAGCATCGTAGAGGAGACAGGAGGTCATCCGAGTTCAGGGACGGTGAGAGCCACGTGGGTCCATGAGACGAGCTAAGGAATCGGGAGAGCAGGGCTGAGGAGGAGTGCTGGGCTCTTGGAGAGACGAAGCCATGAGCAGGAGGGTCACCTGGCCCACCCCTGTAGCCGGGGCACAGAGGAGAGCTACCTGGAGGGGCAGGGAGACGGGCAGTGCCGCGAGCGGCGGAAAGACCAAAGGGATACAAGGAGAAGAATGTCGCTGGCACTGTGCGGTCAGGAGGCCCCTGGTGGCCTCAGCCTGAGCAGCGTCAGTGATGTTGTGGACGGGGCAGAATCCCAGGGGACCGCAGCTGCCGGGGGCCAGAGATCGGGCTTGGGCTCGTGGCAGACACTGGGACATTCTGTCCAGCGTGGCTCCATCCGCAGGTTGCCTGCCGCTTGGCTCTCGCTGGCTGCTGTTCAGTCCTCGACGGTACTGCCGATTCCCAGGGCCGCTCCCGGTGGTTCTGTGCCGAGCTCCGACGGCTCCCTGGGATTCAAACCCCTTAGCTGCTCCAGGCAGCCTCTCCTGCGTCTCCTGCTGGATCGCTAGGCTGGCCATCCCCACAAGGATCACGGCAGGGCAAGGATGTTCTAGGAGCTAACTCTTGTTCAAAACCGTAACCCGAGTTTGCTGAGTACTTGTTACCTACCAGCCCCTTACGTGCATCTTCCCCCGGGTGCCGGGACGTAGGTGTGGTCGAGGAAAGGCACACAGACTGAGAGGGTGCTGGCTGGAAGGTGGTGACTCCGGCTCATGGGACACGAGGCAGGGGGACGCTGGAGTGGGGCGCTCTTCACAAACACACCCCTGCAGGAGCGGGCGTCTTGGGGCCTGGGGGACGGAGTCTGGAGGTGAGACGTGCTGCCTCCTGAAGAAACAGGTTATGTTCTGTATATGGGCCAAAGCTCCAGGAGGCAAAGCTTGATTCCAGGTAAAAAGGAGCTTCCCACCAAGAAATGCTCAGAAGCTGAAGGCACTTCCAAAGCGTGAGTGTCTGGTCTCTGGAAGCGTGTTTTTGCCTTCTTTTAACTTCTCTGTTTGAATTTTTAAATTTTGAGGAAATAACATTATATAAAAGACTCATTCTACTTTTTCTACCCAGTGGCTGCTTCGTATTTTATGTGTATTTACCACAATTATCTCTTTAAGCCCTTGTTTTCCTCTCCTATAAATAATATGGAAATGAACACGCGTGTTCAATCATCGGCATGCATCTCTGATTGCCGCCGGCGGTAAGACGTAAGATTGCTGGGTTCGAAGGCTGTGCACATCTGCGAGGACGTTTGGAGCATACCGATGTTCACGCCGCCTTAATTTGGTTTTCCGTTACCCTGCAGAATTTCACGACAGCCAAGAATCTCTATTTGTAAAATTGAGTGTAGGGATTTTTCTGGAAGCTAATAAATGACTTCAGGCTTATCATCGGCCATTGCACTGTGCTGACTCTGAAAGATTTTAAGTTTCTCCCACTTCTTAAAGAATGCTTAACGATTTTAATTATTCATGAAACATTCAAATAAGCTTCTTACTCAATGTCAAATAATGCAGCATTATTTCTTGTGGAAAAAACCATGTAATGCTTTTTTAACTTAATGAAATTAAACTCTGGGAGTTTCGCATAAATATTAAGGTAAAATACGATACTAATTTAGTTTAAGAAAAAACAACAGTGATTTTCTTATTTACCAGAGTGAAATTTCTCCTGATGTGTTTATATTTTAAAATAATTTTTAATTTAAGGGGCTCCTGGGTGGCGCAGTCAGTTGATCCTCTGACTCTTGGTTTTGGCTCAAGTCATGATCTCAGGGTCATGATCTCAAGGTCGTGGGATCAAGCCCCTGGTTGGGCTCCACGTGCATCGGGGAATCGGCTTGGGATTCTCTCTCCCTCTGCCGCTCCCCTCACTCGTCTCTCGCTCTTTCTCTCTATCTCTCTCTCTCTAAAATAAATAAATAAATCTTTAAAAATAGTCATTTTAATTTAAGAGCCTGTGATTCTGAACAAAATGTATATAAATGAAGAAATCTGTAACCTACAAAACACAGAGATCCGGACTTTCTCGCAGGTTTTAAAGAGAGATCCAGGGTTGGCATCCACTCTGCATGGGAGAATGAGTTGCTTCCCAGAAGTGGCTACAAGCCCAAATACCTTAATATGATGCCTTACTTCTTAGCAGCCCAACATTAAAAATGGGAATTTTGTTCTCCGGGGTTCATTTTATGACACGAAACTGCCAAAAGGTACTACAAAAATCAAACAATTGTACGCTCTTTACAGACTTTATTAGTAGTAAAACGGGAAGCCACGCAAAGTGATCCTGAGTGTCGGGCGCCGGCGTCTTGTGGCACGGTCCTCAGCGGCAGCCAGCTCCGTAGCTGACGGAAGGCCTTGCAGCCTGGCTGGGTGACGCCGCGTCCCGGCAGCAGGCACGGACAGGCAGGCGTCCCTTGTTGTTGGAAAGCGGGCTCCTACTACAGGATCCGCTGTGGCAGGCTCTTCCCTGCGGCCGGATTTGCAGGACAGTGTCTATGCGACGTCCACCCTGCTCCCTGACCCCTTACCCTGAGTGTCTTCAGTGCAAAACTCCTCAGGGCCACGGCCTCTCCAGGAGGTGCCCGGGGTCCCGGCCACACTGCTGACCCGGGCAGGTTATTTCACCTTGTTGTGCCTCAGTGTCCTTACTTGAAAAGCACTCTCATTCGTGAGCTTGTGGTCAGACCCAGTAAGAGAACCCAGGTGCAGTGCTCAGCACAGAGCCTCGCACCGGGCGAGCCCCGGACTCCTTGCCCCGAGTCCAGCACCTTGGCTGTGTGTGCGTGGGACACGGACAGTCCCGCCGAGCAGCGCCATTCTTCCTGTCCCTCTTCTGGGGCAGGGGGGTTCCAGCTCTCCCCGAGAGGCGGGGTGGGGGCCGACGGGTGCGGGGCAAACCCCGGGCGGTGCTGCAGAGGCCACCCTGAGAACCAGTCCTCCGGCATGATGGGTTGTGGGGCTCCCATGCTGCCCACGTGGGACACCGAAGTGAAATGACCTGACCGGGTGCCACAAGGTGGACCAGTGCCCCCACCTGGCTTCCAGACATCGCCTGCCCCATCCCCTCTGTGGCCCCGGCAGCCCCCTTGTCAGTCCGGGGGCCCATGCAGCAGCTCCAGCCGCGCTCACGGCCTTAACCCCCCACAACTTCTCCACATCCTGCCCTGACCCCCGTCTGAGCGCCCCCAGCTGGCTGGCTGCCCCTGCCGTGTCTCCCGTCCCCTGCTGCTCAGAGCTGCCTGGACTGGAGCTCCCTCGTTTTCCTCCCTCTGCGGAGCGGGGACCCTGGCTCGGCTGAGGCCCGGTCACCTCGAGTGGCTGCCTCCACAGCCTGCTAGTCTGCCCCCAAGATCTCCCACCTCAAATCTGTCTTCGTCTTGCTGTCCCCCTGATCCCCAGAACGCAACCCTCCCACCCCGAGGCCCCTCCTTACCGCCCTTATTATGGTTCCCTGCAGCTGCCGGAAGACCTCACCCTCCACCTGCGGCCTCAGTCAGTTGAGCGTCCGACTCTTGATTTCGGCTCAGGTCGTGACCTCGAGCCTCTCGGTGGGCTCTGAGCTGAGCACGGAGCCTGCCTGGGATTCTCTCTTTCTCTCCCCTCCCCCCACCGCTCGCACTCACACAGTGTCTCTCTCTCAAAAAATAAAATAAAATCTTTAAAAATCTTAGTCTCTCCTCTCACCTCATCTCCGTCTCCCTCCCACAGCATCTAGCAAGCCAACGTACTGAGCTACGGGACAACAGTGTCTCCCGTCACTCTCTCTCCTTCCAGACTCCGTTCCCCCTTCCTCCAGGAAGCCCTCCCTAGTTTCACAGGGGCGGCAAAGAACATGTTATCCTCACAGCATTTGTCCTGAGAGTTGGCTAAAAGAAGGTTTTTGTTGAATAAATGATGAAATTACTGAAAAAGATAAATTGTTGAGGAAAAGAAATGTTTGATTTATTACATTAACTGTAATACATGTTTATTGTAGGAAATAATAAGGAAAATTTAGACAATAGAACATAAATGTCATGCCCCGTACGATGCCCAAGCGTCACCCGTTCACATTTTGTTTTATTCCCCTCTGATCTTCAACCGATGAATGTTTTTGAACATAGTCTCAATTGCATATTTGGAAATACTGCATTTTTTTCTCTTTTTTAAGGAAAGAAATAAGCTCAACTTTTATATCAAATGCTCTGGAAAACATTGTAATGGCCACAGAATACGGCACGGAGGACGTCCCATCGTGCCCTTGTTTCCCTATTGTTGGACACAAAGAGGTTGTTCACAGGGTCTTGTGTTTGTCTGTTTACATTTGTGAATAATATCACAGCAAATGTCTTTACGAGTAAATAATTTCGTGTACTTGAGCTTGCGTCCTTGAATCAGAATATTACATGAGCCAAGGCAAATGTGAGAAGTGTAAACGTGTGAGGATCCTGAGACCTGTTCCCAAATTGCTTTCCTGAAAGGTTGTATCTGGTTACTCTCGCCCCCTGTGGTCTGGAAGTGGCTTCCTCCGTGGGGTCAAGCGCTGTGATTATTCTTAGCTTTCGTGAGTTTGGCAGCTATAAACTGGTAGCTCTTTGATGCTTTGGTTTCTGAAGTTCTTTTCCTAATTGTCAAAGCATGCCTTGGAGTGGGGGTTCTTTTGCTTTTGTTTTGGTCATCTGCGGATTATTTATTTACCTTTCTGTAGCCCTGGCGAATGTTTTTCTCCATTGAGATTGCCCAGGCAGATGCTGGACAGCCGTAAGAGTGGTTCTCGGCTGGGCTTCCTCCTGCACGCTGCTCCAGTCCTCACGGCATGCTGAGCAGATGAAAGACAGCCGAAGGGTGGGGCTAAGTCGATCGAACTGATGTCTCCACCTTGCGTAAACGCTCACCCAACGCCTCTCTTTCAAAGTAACCCTGTCTCGTGAAACACAACGGGCTGGCCCAGCACACTGCTCCCTAGGAAGCAGCGGCTGAAGAGCAAAGCCCCACCAGGACTCCTCATTCCCACCCCCGGGTGAGGTGCGTGCACCTGGCCCCGTGTCCCCCATCGCTGCCCTCCAGAGTCCGCCTGAGTCGGCTTCTGGCAGGACACTAGGGGAGTCTGGAGCAGACGGAGCTCCAGATCCTTCAGCACAACGCAGCTGGGAGGGGCAGGTTTTCTGTGCCTTTGGACATCTGACGCAGGATGGTGGGTGGTCACAGTGCTAAAAGGGAAAAAGGAATGCATACTCTAAGGATGGTTTGTCGACTGGGTTTTTTCACAGGGAGGAAAAAGTCTGAAAGGTCCCAAATAAAGCTATTTGCTGTCGCTATAAACACAGCTGGGGGCCGAAAGCAGTATTGTTCAAATGGAGGTCACTCTGTTCTAGGAAGTGTGCGCCCTGACACGTTGGTGTGTCTGCTTGGCCGTGGGGCCTTAGGTCACTTGTCAAGACTGGAATAATGACATCTCCTGTTAGGGGCAGCCACCAGGCCGGGTGGCGTTTGGAGGCCCCTCCCAGCTGTGGTTTTACGAGAGGGAAAAAACATTTGTCCGAGGGTAGCCGGGGATGGGGCGGGAAAGAGTCAGGACCATGGATAGCCTGCACACCCTGAGTGCTCTACTCAACCCCGAACCTCAGTTTCCACCACGATGGCACGGGAGCAATTACGCTAACCTCTCAGGGACGCCGAGGCTTTTGTGAGCTCAAACGCTGCGCCTGCACGAGCCAGGGGCCAGCGTCCGGGAGGCTTGTGCAGCCGTGATCACACAGGCTCCGCACGCCCAAGTTCAGGTCTGCCTCCCCCTGCCCACCAGCCGCAGGCCCTCCGCAAGCCCCTCACTCTTTGCTTTGGTCTCCTTGTCCTCAGTCGGACAGGGGGTCTTTTCTCCAGCCTCATGTGGCAAGGTTTCCCTTGAGAGTCCAGCAGAGGTGGTGAGCATGGCACGGTGAGGGGGTGTGAGCGTGTTCACAGCCGGGGGGACGGCCCCAAGTCCGCACCTGTGCAGGTCCCATTCCATTCCACCTTCTCGTTTTCTCTGAAGAGACCTACAGTATTTTCAGATAGCATCTGGAAGCGGCAGTCTCTGGCATCCGAAAGGGTCTAAGGATTCTGAACAAAGGCAGCCCCTCCGGTTGGCGTGGCAGCGCTGGCTGTCCCACCAGGAGCTGCTGTCCCAAGTGCCAAGCGACGAGGTTGTGTGGGCTCGCTGGTCAGCCGTGGGCCCCTGCCACAGCCCGCAACACACACATCCTACCAGCACCGCTGGGTAACTTGTAAGCGGCCACGAGGTACAGATCCGAGAGCCGGGAGCTTTTCACACCAGGTAAGGCTCTGAAACACTTAATCCCAGCCTATGGAGACAAACCCAGGCACGGCGCATGCTCGCACAATAGCTCGTTTGTCGTCACATGTCAGAAACCCAGGGCAGCACAGGAGAGGGGCTCGCGGGCTTACGGGTGCGGTGGGTCGGACACTTTCCAATGAGAAGTGAACCATCACAGTGACCAAATGTGCGTGGAGTCTTTTATAGTCTGGCAACGACGAAAGAGAGATGTAGTTGGAAGAGCTGGGGGTGCACAGGGAGCGAGGGCTCCTCCGAGGGCCAGGACCTTCTCCGCGGTGCACCAGCTCCGCGCTCCTCCTGCTCCCGGGTCCCGCGGCCCCGGGGGAGAAGCCGGCCAGTGGCTGGGGCTCTAGTCGGTGCTGTCCTGGCTTTGCGTGCCGTGCGCGTGCCTGTGCGCACACGTGTGTCGCTGGTTTTCTTTTGAAATAGCTTCAGCCACATAAGTAGATTCTGTCACGGTGATGTAACGGACCAGCCGGACAACATATTTCTTAACACTGTTTCACTGTTCAGCAGGTGGGAAAGAAACTCCTTCCCTCACTTTGATATCCGCAGCTTTTACTAAGCGATAGGAGCGATATGGTAGCAAGGCCCCGCGGTTTCTCAAATTCTGTGGATGCACACAGCCGCCCTCTCAGCCTCGGGGACCTCAGTCACTGATGGACATGCATTACAGAGGAAAGGCCAACGCTGTTCATTTCTTGGTGCTTGGTTAGTGACTTTTTAAATACAGTAGACCACAAAATAGAGAGTCTTAAAGATGGAACGTGCGGTTCTTGTGCAAGAGAATTAGGTTTTTGTATTCAATGAAAACTGAATATTTGAAAAATAAAAATTGGGTAAAATAAAAGATTAAAAATTCTTAGGTATCTGGTATCATATTAGTTGTTCAAAATGGAAAGCAGAGAATTTTCTGCACCCCTGAAGTACAAATTTTATCTTGCCCTAAAAAAAAATTGGGGCACCTGCCAGGTGTGGAACACTTGATCTCGGGGTCTTAAGGTCAAGCCCCACATTGGGGGAGGAGTTTACTTGAAAAACAAATTGACTTGAGTTAAATTGTTCTAAATTTGGTTTATAATTCTGATTATCTAGAAGAGTAACTATCATATATTGAAATAAAGTCTTCTAAATATCTAAAAATGGATCATACGTATTTGTAAAATATTTCCCTTAGAAGGTCTAAACAAAGACCTACAGTATTTTCAGTGTGATTCATCTTGTCTTTTCAAGTATTGCTATTCATACCCCACAAAATACTGACTTTCCCTATCTTTACTAAGTCGTTGCAGTGTTTTCCTAGAGCTTGCTGGAATTCTGTTACAATATGGGAGATAGAGGGTTCAAACTTTAGATTACAAATAGACTTATCAATGCATGTATGTTCACTGTACAAGACATAGAACAGTGAGCTTGTTTTTATATTAAATAAAACTCTGCCATGGATTAGGTTGCTAGCAAACTGAACCCAGCCGAGGGTTGGGCCCTCCTTTATTATAAATGCTTAAATTTTTGTAAGTTGCTTTAGTAAAAAGAAAGAAAGAAAGAAAGAAAGAAAGAAAGAAAGAAAGAAAGAAAGAAAGAAAGAAAGAAAGAAAAAGAAAGAAGGGAAGGAAGGAAGGAAGGAAGGAAGGAAGGAAGGAAGGAAGGAAGAAAGAAAAAGAAAGAAGGGAAGGGAGGAAGGGAGGAAGGGAGGAAGGGAGGAAGGGAGGAAGAAAGAAAGAAAGAAAGAAAGAAAGAAAGAAAGAAAGAAAGAAAGAAAGAAAGAAAGAAAGAAAGAAAGAAAGAAAGAAAAAGAAAGAGGGAAAGAAAGAAGGAAAGAAAGAAAGAAACTTGGAGATTCACTCTGTAAGGCTGGAAGTCACCACCAGGAGGCAGAGCAGACGCACCTGTCACTGGTCGGAGAGCTGAGCTAGACAGTGTGGGCGTGGCCCGTGGCCGGGTGCCACATCCAGGAGAGCAGGACAGACATCTAGAAGGCGTTTGGGCTTCACCCCATTCTCCAAGGGAAGGCCGTCAGAGGTTTCACAGGAGGGCTTAGCTTCTCCCCGAGCCAGGGTGCTCACTTCTCACTTCCTCAGAAGGCCGAAGCCGTGTTTCCGTTGGCATTCCCCAAGCCTGGCACCCTGTGGGCACATTTCTGTTCAATGTCATGGCACTTATCACAATTATAATTCATTACTTGTGCAATTATTTAACACCTGTCTTCTCCCTGGGAGTTGCGATTGTCTGTTGTCATTGTTAATCCACAGTCAGCTGGTACCTGACATGTGTTGGGTCCTCGATCTGTGTTTGTTGATTGAATGAATAAGTGAATGAGGGGATGGATGGGATGGTCCCGGCAGCAATGTTGGGGGGGCTGTTTGCATAACTAGAATCACTCTGAGGAGCCCCTCTGAGGCCTGACTAGCACGAGGCGGTGGCTGTGGGAGGCACCACAGTGGTGCGGAAGCTGGCTGGCTAGGGAACTCAAGTGGGACGCAAGGGGAGCATGGCCTTTGAGAAGAGGGCCAACAGCGGGCGTGTGTGGGTGTTGGGGGCGTCAAGGCTCTGTGCGTGCACCCTGCAAGTGCTGTCTCCTTGAGCCCCTGCAACAGCCCTGTAAGGTCGGTGCCATTATTGCCACTCCTTTACAAATGGGGGAACTGAGGCACGGAGATGTTAGATAACGCTTTCTTAGGGGACGCTGGTTGGTTGTCCCCCCACAGGAGAGGGAATGCAGGAGAAAGAGTCTCGGAGACAACAGGAGTTCTGCTTTGGACGTGTCGAGTTTGAGATGCCTTTGGGACAGGCAAGGGGCAGGTGGACTGAAGCTTGGAGAAGTCAGGAGTAGAAATACTGATCTGGTGCTCAGGTCATCGAGGTCATGGTCAACATGGTGGGGCCAGGGGATCCCAGGGAGCAAGAGGCATACAGGTAAGGCTCTGAAGACCACCCAGGAATCCGAAAATACCCACCTCCACCCTGAGTATAGGGCTAGGACGTAAGTGCGTTTGTGTGTTCTCTTTACTTTCTGTGGCATTCAGAAATAGGTAATTAGTCAATGAAATGCAAAGATTACTATTCACTACTTGCAGGAGTGGTTGATAGTGTCAGTGAAATGAGAGGTATGCACAAAGGCATGAATTTGCATACTTATTATTTTCTCTTTCAAAGCATAAAAGAGATCTGGTATCAATGATCAAGTGTGTGATTTAAAAAAAATATTTATTTATCCATTTCAGAGAGAGATGCAGCATGAGTGGGAGGAGCAGAGGGAGACAGGGAGAGAATCTCAAGCCAACTCCTCACTGAGCCTGGGAGCCCCCTGCGGGTTTCGATCCCACAACCATGAGATCGGATGCTCAGCAGACTGAGCCACCGGGGGCCCCAAGTGTGTGATTTTTAAAAGCAAAATTAAACAAGACAAAAAACTGTATTTGACCTCTTAAAAGACCCAGAAAGATTCTTAACCTTGGGTCCACGAATCCCCGAAGGGGCCTTAGGTTAGATCTCAAGAGATCCCTGAAATTTCATGGGAAAAAAGAACAGTGTTACCTCCAATTTGAATATAGGCCAAACACTTCTGTCCTATTCGAAGTGTATGCGACTTGGCCACCAGTAGAAACTCTGGGTGTTTGGGTGGCACGTCTCAGTGGTTGCAGGCAGCTGGGGAAAGTGCACACAGTGTGTCGACACGGTGGCAGGTAGGAACTCTTGTCACTGAATGCATTAATACGGGAGCCGGCCGTGCAGGCTGTTAAGCTCCAGCCCCCCCTTCCTCCCCCTGCTGAGAGGCTGGGGCTGGGGCTCCTCCAGCAGGGCAGGCAGCACAAAGAACCACTCCTCCCTGCCTGCTTCCTGTTTCTCTGTGTGTCTCCTGGCAACTGCCACAGGGTTCCGTTCTGCTTCCAGTGTTTGACCCACTCTCAGAAACCCCCGTCCTCGTCGTCAGGGAGCCCTTTCAGATTCTAAAACACCCTGCTCAGAGCTCTGGGTACCCCCGGCCTTTGGAGCCCGGTAACCCAGCCCTGGCTGTCCCCAAGATCATTGCCTCCTGGTGACCTGAGCCCCTTTACTTTCTCAGGCATCCGGCACCTGCTCAGTGGGTCCCCTGTTTGTAACACTTCTGTTACCAGGACTGGTGTAGACTTCCTGATTGAACTCTAGTTGACACACTGTAGCACGATTTAAAAATACATTTTAATACCATATTTCAGAATAATCTGTTTACTTTGTAACCCAGTATACTTTGCTTTAAGCATTTAAAAATATTATTCCGAGACTGGCCATAGGTCCTCGCCAGCGTGTGGGAGGTGCGCGTGATACAAAGCAGGGACGAAGTAGAGGTGGTCGCCCACGTCGTTCATTACAGTTGCTGTCATTAGGCTTAAAAGCCTCTAGGAACACAAAACATAAAGGTTTTTCTTTCCGTTCTTCCTTCCTTTCGTTTCCCATAAAGTTATGGAAGAAAGTGAACTTTGTGTTTTTCCTCCCTTTAATAGCAGTAGCTGCTTATCCAAACCCCACGTCTGCCGAGCAGCATTTCTAGCGCGGAGGAGCGGCGTCGGGTCTGTTCACATTGCTTTTTGCAGCCGTCACCACCGTCCGTCCCCGGAACGTTTTCACCTTCCCAAACTGAAACTCTGTCCCAATGAAACGGTTCCCTGTCTCCTTCCCTGAGCTCCTGGAACCCACCATTGGTCTTTCTGTTTCTATGAATCTGATTAAGATAAATTTCTACTATTCCCGGTTGCTGTCCCGTGGTAAGATGGCTAAAATGTTTGCTTAAAGCAAACAGTATTTGCCTGATGCCTGCCTTTCTTTTTTTTTTTTTTTAGTTAAATTAGCTGTTGTCTGCATAGAATGCCATCCTGCCAGTCCTAATTGTTTATTTTGCTGATAGTATCTGAAAATTCATGTAGAGTCATGATGATTTAGACCTTTCAACTTCCATGAACTGCAGCTGTAAAGAGGGCATGGCAGGGAGATGGCTTTAAAACACGTGCACTGGTCACATACTTGGAAGATTTCTTCCACACAGATTTCCAGATCTTTCGTGTGGCCAATTTCACGTGGAGTGGAGGCACTAGAAACTCACACCATATAACTTCTGTTTTCTGGGGAGAACTCCACACTGACGTTCCTCTTCCTCCTTTTGTGACACTGCATAAACAGAGTAAACTGAGTTTTTTTCAGCACTATTTTTTAAATTGTGCTAAATACACATAACAAAGTTTAGCATCTTCACTGTTTTAAAGTGCACTCGCACTGTTGGGCACTCACACTGTTGCACTCATCACCACTATCCATCTCCAGAACTTTCTCACCTCCCCCGAACTAAAACTCTGTCCCCGTGACACACAGACTCCCCGTCGTCCTCCCCCTGGCACCCACCCTTCTGCTTCCTGTCTCCGTGAGTTTCACAATTCTGGGGCTCTCGCATATGCAGACTCAGACGGTATTTCTCCTTCTGTTTCTGGCTTCCTTCACTTTGCCTAATGTCTTCAAGTCTCATCCACATGGTAGCAGGTGTGGGAATCTCCCTCCTTTTTAAGGCCCGATAATATTCCATCATGTGGATGGACCACTTATCTGCTGATGGGCACTCAGGGTTGCTTCCACTTATGGGAATAAATTGGTTTTTGTATTTAATACAAATTAATTAGGAATTTTGAAGTGGATTAACATAAAGAGAACATGGGTCCTAAGGTCTCCTTTTATCATTACATTATCTGATACTTTAATGCTGCCAACGTGAAACATTTATTAGCACAGGCTCCCTGGAAATGCTCCCCTGTGGCCACCAGGAGACAGGCCTTGGAGTTGGGCCACCCTCTCCGGCCTTTTCTTCCAGACTTCGGTTCTTCGCTGCCTACCCGCCTTTGCCTTCTTCCAGAGGTAAAGATCGTTCTATTATGTTTCAGTCTAAATGTAGGACATACATTTTAGATAATCATAGAATATTAGGACTGAAATCTCTGAATATTGCCATCTTTTTAATATTCTTAGCTGCAGATAATTTCTTCTTTTTCAAAGACCTATACCTACCGTAGGAGAGCCTCTTTACCCAAAAAGAGAAGTTCATGAGCTTCTCTTGCCTAATACTTTGGAGACACAGTCATATCGCCTTATCTGGACTGTGAAGTTCAAGTCAAGCGTCGAGATCAGAATCGCAACTAGGAAGTGACCAGGTGCCTCAGAGAAATTAACGCTGGCAAAGTTCAGGCCTCTTGTTCTAGGAAGGAACACGATCACTCCTGCGAGAGGCCCCTGACATCGAATTCCAGTTAACATTGCGATTTTAAGGGTTGAGCCCGAACCAGCGGGTACGTTCAGGCTGTGCGTTCTGAGCTGGAGACGGGCAGGCAGAGCCATGCTGGGCAGGGCAGGAAGGCACGTAGGGAGGGGCGCTTGGTCTGGGACAAAAGTTAACTCCCACTTGGTAAAGGGTGAGACTGGATGCACAAGATTTAGATTGCATGCCGCTGGATTATTTTGTAATATTGTGCCTTATAGAGACCAAGAATCTGCCCCGCATTTACAGTTGGCATTTTATTTACTTAAATATTGATTACGAACAATTACTCATTGAGGCTTATAGGCCATATGAAGTAGGTAACATCATTACTCCTGTTTTACAGATGAGGACACTGAGGCCTAGAGAAGGGTGCATCACTGGCCCGAGGCCGGCAGCGAGTTTAGACAGCGAGTTTAGGCAGACACGAAGCTTCCCGCCCAGGCAGGGCTGGCCCTGCAGACCTAGCCCGGTGTGTTCCTCCGCGGGGCCTCACCCTGCAGAAAATGGTTGTATTCGAACACCAACAATAATAATTAACTTTCCACCTGCTTCAGTGCCAGTCCTTGTCCAAGTTGCTTTGCTCTGTGCATCTTTTATTGTCAAAATTAGATTCTAGCCTTTAGCCAAGAGCGTCTTGTTCTGAGACTTGTCCTTTGCTCTTTTTCGGGTCCCTGGGCAGGTGACCGACAACAGATTCTCTGCTTACCTTATTGGCAACTTTAATGCTATTTAAATTCTAACAAGCTCTGAGACCTGCCCTGGTGATTACAGCCCGAGCACTAAGTCACGAAGCTGCTGCGTCCTTACTGTTTTGCCAAGTGTGGAGGACCCATGTTAGGATGAGACCGGTAGACCAGGGCCACTGGACTGTTACTATGACGGCCGTTCTGATGTGCAGACAGGACAAAGACATCCGCAGTGCGGCTCGGAAGAGGAGGCAGAATGTGCAACCACTTGCAGATTATGGGTATGCCCGATGCAAAGAATCAGTCTAAAGCTGGGAGCTCAGTTTGCAATCGTCTGTAATGACATTAAAAAAAACAAAAAAACAAAAAAACCATAGGGGACACCCGGGTGACTCAGTTGGTTAAGCAGCTGCCTTTGGCTCAGGTCATGATCTCAGGGTCCTGGGATCCAGCCCCACGTCGAGCTCCCTCTGCCTGCCACTCACCCTGCTTGTGCTTTCTCTCTCTCTTTCTCTGTCAAATAAATAAATAAAATCTAAAAACAAACAAAAAAAAGAGACCATAGCACAGCCATATCCCACAATTATATATATAATATATAGATATATATATGTATATATATATATCTATATATTTTACTTAAGGCAAAAAGGTAAGATCCCATTCAAGGTAGTATTTAGGACTAAAGAAATATGCAGGACCTATATGAAGAAAACTATTACAATATACTGAAGGACACATCAGATTTTAAAATGGAGAGACACATGCCTTGTTTCTGAATAAGAAAACCCAATGTTGTAAAGATGTGAATCCATCCCCAAATAATTTATAAATGTAATGTGATTCAAATAAAATTGTAGTTTAGGGGACAAGACTGGTTTTATGTTTGACAAGTGGACTTGAACGTTAATCTAAAGGAGTAAATAGTGAGACCATCAAGGAATTTTTGGAAAAGAATAATAAGGACAATTTTTAACTTGTTTTGTAACCTACAGGTTCTTTGTTCAAACAAAATCCTACCTCCCTATTCAAATACTTTCCGTGGGTCCTTTACTGCTTCCTGAATAAAGTTCAAGCTCCTTAACCTATTACAAAAAGAGAACATTCTAACAATATCTAAAGGTACTCTGAAAAGCAATAAAATGCCCACGATTCCATCGCTTGAATAGAGAGGCTGTGTTGTTTATTCTGTGTTTCCTTCCAGTCTTTGTCTATGTGCGTCCATTCTTACCTCGTCATGGTCATAATACACTTGTCTAAGGACCGAGAACGGCGAAAGCCTGGCTTCGGGAAGAGCAGTAAGGCAATGCCAAAACCCTGGGCTTGAAGGGGGGCAGCTTCCTCACAGAGGGCTGAGCTCCCTGAGTGCTCCGAAA
Source organism: Ursus americanus (assembly GCF_024610735.1). Classification (NCBI taxonomy): domain Eukaryota; kingdom Metazoa; phylum Chordata; class Mammalia; order Carnivora; family Ursidae; genus Ursus; species Ursus americanus. The sequence continues at coordinate 104,414,858 of NC_142127.1, forward strand.
ATGCTGATTAAAGCTTTAACCCTAATCCAAACTAACGAAGTGACCGAGACTGCCTACGGCTTCTCTAAACCTGTACGTGAACTACAATTCCCCAGTCCCTTATCTTGCAGGAAAAATCTCTGTGTGCTTTGGAAAAACAGACAGAATGTGCTGCAAACTCTTCATGCCAGCCTGGCGTCCCACAGTGACCTGCCGTCCTATATGGTGGCTGTGTCCCTCCCATTTTACATAGGACACTGCAAGGGGTCACGGGAGTCCCCAAAACTACAAACTAATGAACGACAGAGCAGGGATTCCAGCCAGATTCCCACCCGCCCCCCCACCCCATCCTCTGCTTTGGAGTTTTGAGGGCTTTCTGCAGGAATCACTGGGCCTCCAGGTCAGCTGTGCAGGCTGCGGGCACTCTCCGCAGCCCCAACTCCTTGGTGCTCACCCACCCAGATGGGCCGAGAAGCAAAACTCCATTCTTTGCACTCACCCACCCAGATGGGCCGAGAAGCAAAACTCCGTTCTTTGACCTTCTTGCTTGCAAGGCTCTTACTTCCAGTTTACTCCCACCATCACCCCCTTGGCCTTGCCCTTGGCATTGACCTTGGCATGACCACACCACGTCTGAAATCTCAGCTTCCGACTTCCCACCCCGTGGCCCCCACCTCCTGTCTCTCAGTGCCTGGTGCTGGCTTTCTTCCTGCTACAACCGAACTAGACTTGCTTTTGAGTTCTCACTTAAAGAAAAAAGAGGACCACAGATATTAGGCGGTAGGTTGAAATAGTTCTTCTCGACCATGATTTCTGTGCATGGGTAGCTGGCGGACTATTGGAGCATGACTTCTCTGCATAAGTTGATAAGCCAATGTTCTAGTACAGCGTTCGATGAAATCACAAGCTCCTCTCTAGACCAGGGCTTCTCCTCTGGGGGCATTTTGCCTCCCAGGGGACATTTGCAATATCTGGAGACATTCTGGGTTGTCACAAGTAGGGTGGAGAGGCCGAGGACACTGCTAAACATCCGTGACAGATGCCACAGCAAAGAATGATTTGGCCCAAAATGTCCACAGTGTCGAAGTTAAGAAACCCTGCTCTCTATTTATGTTAGAGTTTCCTCCTAAAGTCTAATCCCACATTGGATACCGGATGCCTCCACGGAAGTGGGGATAAGAGGAGGGTGCTTCCATATGATCTAAGTAGCTAAAACCAAACCTCCTGGTCAGAAGAAGCATCTGAAAGCCTCCAGTGGGCTCAGAGAACCACGCCCTCCCCGCGTTCAAAGGCGGGTCGAAGCCGCCCCACAATATGTTGGGTATAAAGGTGCCTTTAATTGACCTCTTTGCTGGTACTCGGAGATGACGTGGTCAGGAGTGGCTATTTGATCTCCAGTTATTCCAGAATTTCCACTCTTGTGCCAAACATGCCTGTCCAGACTGCTGTTCTTTGCTCTTCCTCAAACTTCCCTTGAACTTCATCTAAAATACTCATTTTTCAAAGGTAAGACTTCTTGATTCTATGTTAAAGTCTCCTGTAGAGATACACAGTTCATACGAATTGATGATAAAGAAGTTGCTGATAATCTGGTACTTTTCTGGAGTCTGACAGTTGATGACTTATCTTGGCCCTGTACTTCAGGGCCTCGGGTGCAGAGGGGAATACCCTGATATGAGGGTGTGGGCATGTGTTTCTAATACTGTGCCCAAGTGTGTTAGCTGGTCTTATTTTCCTTAGAGACATGATTTTAGGGATACTGTTTTAGAAATTTCTATACTTTGGGGTGGAAGGTGGCTCACTTCTGATGTTCTCATCTGTCCTTAAGTTGGGTTATCTTTAAGTCAAAGGGCTTATTAGCAAGAGTGCCTGATTTTTAAACCTTTGAATTCATCTCACCTGCCCTTAAATTTACCTGTTTGCTGTGGGGACCATTTAAATTCACATCATAAAGTCCTGTGTTCCCCACACTTCTGTGAATGACATTCGTCAATCATATCTGTAGACTGATTGATTTCTGAAGGGTAAAGATTTGTTCTGTGGCTCTGATTATAAGGAACGTTCTATCTTTTCTAGAACGTTAAACTCATAGGCAGGAGGACTAAGGCCCAAGCCAAATAAACGAGTGAGAATGTAGAAAACATATTGTTTCCATTTATTTACTCACCATATTCTGTTCCTAATTATATATTGAAGCATTTGGTTTATTTCTTCTCAGTGGGGTGTTCTATTAGCTAGCGAACACAGTTCTCTGGAGTAAAGTTTATTTTTCCATGTCACTCTTTATTCTGAGCAAAAACATTTTAAGTTGACTAGTCCGAGAACATATATAGATGTATCTTTTTCTTTACTTTGGAGTTAACTTAGGGGGATTTTGCACACTTTATTCCTATATGGCTGAGAAATACATAATGGATTTTAGTTGTTTTATTTTCAGTATTTTTAGAGAATCATCAGTTGATATTCGTGGTGTGTTCTGTTCACGAAAAGCACAGCTGGTACTTATTGCAGGTGGATGTGGCTGTCTCCTTGGCTATGATATATGGGAGACATCTCTGTACTCTCTCAGGTCCTTGGTCTGGCCTCAGATCACCAGTGCTGAGGGATGGCATGGAAAAATGGATACATTTTTTCCCCAGGATTGCTATAGACTTGGACACTTTTGGAGATGAACTTAATTCCAGAGTACAATAAATGAGAAATTATGTTAAGTGTGGATCAGATTTTACCCTGTAACAGCATTGTTGGGCTTTCTAGAGTCCCGTGGAAGGGCTCTGCGCTGGGGAGCTGGAAATAGCATCACCCCGGCAGGGCCCCAGGCAGCTCCGTGGCAGGCCCATCCTTCTCTGTTCCTCCTGCCCTTCCTCCTCCCTCAGCTCCGTGGTCCAGGGTCCTTGTTATCTGTCCTCTCCTGACCGCGTGATTTTCTCACCTCCATTCAGCTCAGAATCAGGGCCAAATCCCCAAGTCCGTACACGCCCCACCCTCACCCTTTGGGCACCAGAGTCTCTCAGACCCGTCCCCACCTCTACCCCAATTTCCCCCACTCTCCTTTGGCTCCCGCCTTTCAGCCTCCAAAATCTCTCCCATCCTTAAAAAGAGACAGACAAATGAACATGTCCCCCTATCCAGACCCTCCCTCTGATCCCTCCTTCCTCCCAGGCTGCGAGCTGCCATTTCTTTCACATGCCCAAACGGCTGAAAATGTTTAATTGTAGAATTTTAACAACAGCATGCAATAACCAATGTTTTTCTAGTTGCAAATTAAAGGCTTCCTCGACCCTGTTCTCTTCCCTCCATCTACCTTATGTAACACGGATGTTCACAGCAGCCTTCTGGGGTAGCTCGTGAACAGTGGCTTTCTGGAGACTCCTCTTTGTCCGCTTCTCTGACCACCCCTTGTCTGTCTTGGCTTGTTGCTGACACACGTCTCACTCCCTACGTGTAGGAACCCCATGGTTCCTCCCCTCACCTCTTCCCTCCTCTGTGCACACTCCGTGGTCCTCAGCACATTCGCCCAGTTTGCACGTCCGGCGGTGCTGCCGGGCTGCCGGACACTTCCCAGGGCTTTCTGCCACCACTTCCTGTGCAGTCCAACCGAAACTCAAACTCGCCACCTTCCTTAGAAATCCAAGTGGTTTGAAAGAAGTCTGGTGAATTGCTGAGTAGTAGGTAGTTATTGGAAAAAAAAAAATTCCTGGGGTGCCCAGGTGGCTCAGTCGGTTAAATCATCTGCCTTTGGCTTCAGTCATGATCTCGGGGTCCTGGGATCGGCTCCCTGCTCAGTGGGGAGTCTGCTGATCCCGCTCCCTCTGCCCCCCCCCCGCCTTGTGCTCGCTCACTCACTCTCGCTCTATCTCAAATACATAAATAAAATCCTTAAAGAAAAAAAAAAGATCAGTGAGAGTTAATGATAACCTGCCAAAGTCCTTCATTTTATCAGGAGAATCATCCATGCACCCATCCATCATTTACGAAGTGCCTCCCCTCCCCCCCAGGTGTTCCAAGGTGAAAACACCCTCCCATTCTGGAAGGGCCCACTCCTAGTGGAGGGGGAGGGGGAGTGCCAGGTCATAGGCAGCTGAGAGCATGAAGGATGTGGTTGTATGACACCCAGCACAGGTGAGTGCCCCGTAAGCAGGAGCTGTATGTATGTATTAGAGAGAAAGAGAGAGAAAGCGTGCGAGTAGGTAGGGGGAGGCGCAGAGGGAGAGGGAGAGAGAATCCCAAGCTGATTCCATGCCCAGCACGGAGCCTGACACGGGGCTCCATCTCACTACCCTGAGATCATGACCTGAGATGAAACCAAGAATCAGATGCTTAACCACCTGAGCCCCCAGGCGCCCCAGCAGGAGCTGTTTTTGTGCTGGAACGTAGCTCAGTCTTCTTTTCAGCTACTCTTGATCTGAATGCTTCCGTCCACTGGAGACAGCCCGGATTCCGGCCCACAAGCTATGTTCACTGCCGCATGGGGTGCAGCTTTCTCGGCAGACGCCGGGCAGGGTCCGGCCCTCCTTTAGCTGCCCCCTACAATGCACTAAGTCTTTCTGGGAGAGCTGGCCGGCACATCGATCTGGGTGTGTACATGGCTTTGTCAGCACCCCTGGAGGGGAAGGTGGTGTTACTGGTACAGGCTAAGCCCGGGGGGGGGGGGTGGACAACTGAGGACATTCACCTCGCCTGTCTGTTGACTGTCTATTCCCAGTGAGGACCCCGGGGTGGTGGCTGGGGGGGGCACTCTGCCTTGTGCTGTGCATGGGACGCTAAGGGCTCGGACTTTTAGGGGGACTTGGGTTAGTGAGGCCAGCCTCACTCTTCCAGCGCGGGTCTGCGGACAAATTACACAACCTCTGTGGGCCTCAGTGTGTGTATAAAAGTGCTTCGTAAATGGAAAGGTCCAGGGAATCATCACATGAACCAGCTGTTTAATACGAGGCGTTCTGTGATATTAGTCAAAAGCATCCATATAAAGTAAAAAAAAAAAAAAGCTCATTGTTTGTAGATTATTTAGAGCTGTTTATCTTGTTGTAATCAATATGAATAGTAATTCATGTTCACAAAAAACAGCAGTTATGGGTGTGACTTAGAAAAATGGTTTCATGTCAGTCATCTGACTAAAGGGGAGGCTGAGAGCGCGTCCCCCGCCCCCACCGTCTGCTGTCTGCTCTGTGCCAGGATCCCAGGAAGGGCTTGTCACCAAACCGCAGGAGGAGGCGAAGCTCGTGAATCGAGCAACAGGCCAACACCATGGAGACGAGTAAACCAAGCTCGGGTGTGGCCACGTTGGTTAAATGTTCTGGCATTTGCTGGTTAGCTATGATTCTGATGTTCCCAGAACAAAGTGAGACAGCTCTATTTACCTTTGGTTCTTTTCTCAGGGGTTCCTTAAGAAGTTAAGTCCTTGCATATAATCTTACTGGTACATCAGAGAACTGCTTTTTGAGATGTTGGACATTTAACTTTTGTCGAGAGGGCACAAAGCCTCCCAAGCTTGGCGGCTTCTAGGAATGCCTAGCTTTCACAGAACCCACAGCACCTCCTCCTTGCAGAGCTCCGGGCCTGCAGGGCTGCAGGTCTGTAACCGCCGGGCAGCTGGGAAGGGGCCAGAAACTTGCAGTCGACCTGTTACAGGGGGCACCCTGACCACCAGAGGGTGGAACTGGGAAATTGAACCAGTGTCCTTAACCTCAGAGGTCCTCATGTAAGGACCCTGGAGGAGCACTGGCCCGGCTAGGCGGAGGGCCGCTCCTCCTGAGCACCCCCACCCCATGCCACTCAGCCCTCCCGAAGACACCCTGGGTTTCTCCTGCTAACCTTCCTGAGGATGGAAACCTGGGGCTTCCTAAATGCTCCTTCTCACCTGGCACTCTCAGGCGGTTTTAATTCTGTCTTCTTCAAGGGAAAGGGTGTCTGTTACGGTGCCAAGCTGCCTTTCACGCTGTGAGCACCGGGAAAATGGGTCTTGGAGTGTGCCCCATTTTACAGAACGTCTCTTTTCACAGCCACGCCCCTGTCTTTGACGTCTTTGTGCACTTTCCAAAAACAAGTTTGTAGGTTCCAGTCACTCATTAATCATCCTCACAAGTAGCCTTGCTATGAGTTAAAAAAAAAAAAAAGTTCCGTTTGGGAAGGGAGCTTCAATGAGGGGTCCTTTTCATTAGAGACCTACTTATAATCAAAATTAACAGAAGGCAGCTAGATAGACCCTTTACGGACCCCGGGATCTACATAATAATACCAAGACGCAGGATTCAGGGCTCTACTTACAACACAGACTTCGACACTTGCCCATGGCTGGGAATGGTTTTGAGGCTTGGCCATCTCCTAGGGCCACCTGGACTGAGACACACTCAGGGGAGGTAGCGTCCCATCTGGAAGGGTGTTGGAGAAGCAGGTTTCTCTAATGTGCTACCACTTAGTGAAATAAGAAATCTCCTGGGCACAGACTATTATTATTCTATTATTCTGTTGCTGGTATCATTAGTTTGTTCCTAGGACTAAAAGTAGTCAGCTGGTTGCTTCTTACTCCCTGACAGTGTCCTGCCACCCACAGCTTCTGCAACCAGCCCTTCCCGAAGTTTCTCTGGTCATCCCATTTCTCGGCCGTTTGAACCCGTTGTTGCCTCACTTCCTTCCTGCTGTGGAGGGGGACAGGAAGGCCTGGCCGCCTTGGATGGGGACTCTGGCGACCAAGGAAAGAGAGTGGCTGACCAGCAGTGTTGGTTTGCATTTCCAACAGGCCCACAAGGCTGCTCAGTGGGGTTTGCACGTGGGTGCCCTTGGTCCTCCCCTACACCAGGGGCGCTACGCCGGGGTACTCTCCTTATCATTGGCATGTTTCAGATGAAGCTTGAGACACAGGGCTAAGCAACTTGCTCTAGATCCCACGATGAGTGGCAGAGCCAGGAATTGAACCAGGTGCTTTTTTCATTTTTTAAGATTTTTGTTTATTGGGACACCTGGGTGGTTCAGACAGTTGAGCTTCTATCTTCGGCTCAGGTCATGATCCCAGGGTCCTGGGATCGGGTCCCACATTGGGCTCCCTGCTCAGTGGGAATCTGCTTCTCCCTCTGCCTGCTGCTCCCCCTGATTGTTCTCTCTCTGTTAAATAAAGAAAATCCTAAAAAAAAAAAATTTATTTATTTGAGGCTGGAGGGTGGGGTGGGGGGAAGCAGAAGGAGAGGGACAAGCAGACTCTCTGCTGAGTGCAGAGCCCACTGTGGACTAGATCCCAGAACCCTGAGATCAGGATCTAAGCTGAAATCAAGAGTCAGATACTTAACTGACTGAGCCACCCAGGCGCGGCCGAACCAGGTACTTTAACTCCAGAGCCCATTTAACCCGTTCCCTGCATGGTTTCTTGGAGGTGGTACCTAGAGACTGGATGTCGGCCTGGGGGCTGGGGAGAATGCGGATGTATTCTAGCAGATGAAGCAGGTTCCCTGTGCCCTGCTCTGGGAGGTGTGGTCACAGGGTTCAGGATGGCCAGTAGCTCTAGGATTCGTCTATCTAGATTGGAATATTCAAACTGAAGTCTCAAAGAAGGCCGTTTTATTAATTGTCTATCATTCTTACCCGTGAAGTTACTACTAAAATGAAAATTGCTTTCCATGATAAATTCTGTAAGTTCTGTACTTGTTTATGCAGAAGAGTTTAAAATTGTTTTCTCCAGTGAATTTAACTTTCAAGAAGAATTGAAATACACTAACATATTTTAAAAGAGGTACAGCAAGAGTATTAAAATGTAGGCATTTCAATCTCTTTGAAAGTTAATTTGGCAAACCTGACGATGCTATCCATCAACGCCTGCAAAGCTTGGCGCTGTTTACCTTGATCAAAGTTGAAGCCTGGTGCGTTTCTCCCTCAGCGGTCACTGCAGACATCTAGTAGGCCTCTCTTTTCTGTGGCCCCTACCCTCTCCTAGGTCAGGTCCTCGGGTACCTCCTCTGCCCGCCCATCCTCCGAGTTAACCCCTTCCTTTACGAGCCCCTTCCAGGTCGGGGCGCCGGTCCACAGTTCGAAGGTCAGCGCGCACAGGCCCTGCGCTACCGTGCTGTCGGGAATTGGATTAGGGTGGCAGTGGGAAACTGGGGTACTGTAACATCGAGATGTGAATATGTGGTCTCACAAGACTTTCTGGAGCCGCCTTTGCAGAGAATTAGGCCAAGCGATTCTGTTGAAAGTTCCGGTTTTGAGGCGGGGGGGGTGGTCTTTCTGAGAAGGAGCTTCTGGGCGGAGGGCAACGTCGAAGTAGGAGAGAAGGAGGGCGCGCACTCCGGTTCCAGACACCGCGGACACAGGGCCTGGCCAGGCCAGGTTAGGGTTCCGATAAAAATCTGCCCCAGACTGGCGAGGTCAGGAAACGTGGCGTGCACTGCCCCTTGGACTTTTAAAGGAGCAACGCGTGTCTTGCGGCTGGAAGAGGCGCGCGCTGAAGGCCGGTGCCCGTCCCGTCGCGGGGACGACTCCTCTCCTCTCGGCTCGGCCCCTGTCTCGCACGGTCCTCCCGGCCGGGCCCTGGACGCTGCAGCCCCCCGGATCCACGCCGAACCGCTGGCACCCCCGATCTTTGCTTTGCCGGCTTGCTGAGCGGGAGGCGGGCGCCGGCGGCGCGGTTTTGTGGTTCTGGAAGCCGGCCCTCCTCGGGGTGACGCGTTAACGGGGTACCCCCGCCGGCAGGTGCTGCTGTGCTCGGGCGGAGGTTGCGGCAACGCAGACGCTCAGTTTGGGATGAGTTCCGGGGACGTCGCCGGGCGGGAGCCTCGCGGAGCAGGGCACCGACAGCGCCGGGGACGGGGGCGGGGTCAGGGCGGCAGTCCGCCCCGCCCCCGCCCTGGAGGACCCCGCCCCGCGCTGGCTCCTCCCCAGAGGAACCCTCCCCAGCACAGACCCGCACAGGCCCCTCCCCAAGCAGACCCCTGCCCCGCGTGGGCTCCTCCGGCGAGCCCCACTTCCCACGGCCCCTCAACTTGCCCTCCCCCGGCTTTGGGCGCGCAGCCGGGGCGGGGTCGTGGGCGGGGCCGGCTGGGGGGGGTCCCTTTTTTTTATTTTTAGTCCCCCCCCACCTCTGCCTTTCCGGTGTCCGCCGGAGGGGGTTGGGCGGTGATTGATAACCGCGCAGCTGGGGCACGGGGCGGGTAGGACGGGGTGCACCGGGTGGACGGGATTGGGGGAGAGAGAGGGGGTGGGGGAGGACCCTCGGGGGCGGAACGCTCAGGAGGCGGCCCTGGCTCCTCGGCCCCCGGGTGACCCCGCCCCCGGCCCGGCCAGACCCGGCCACCTGCGCCCCGCCCCGGCCGCGCCCGAGCCCGGGAAAGGCGGAGGCGCGCCTCTGCTTTGGGAAGGGCGAGTTCCCGTTGCGACGCGGTCGGTCTCTGGGAACAGTAATCCCGCCACTCTGGGGATGCGGCTGCGCTGAGAGCCTGCCCGCCCGCGGATCCGAGGAGTTTACCGAGTATCTTTCCCGGTTGTTCGAGGAGGCGGACTTCTAGCTGGCCAGGATGACCAACCCTGCGGCCACGCAGAACAAGGAAATAGACTGTCTGAGCCCAGAAGCTCAGAGACTGGTAAGAGGAAAACACGTTTTCGAAACTTTCGCTTTCCTCCTGGTTGCCGTTCTAAGGCCCGGGGGGTAGTGGGCACCTTCCGCCGCGGTTTCTGTGCCTGGTGCAGTGCGGGGTGGGCTCGCGTGGCCGGCACTCCCTGAAATGAACGTCCCCACGCGACGATGCGCGGGCGGGAGCGGGCTCCGCCGTCGGTTGCGTTCGCGGCCCCGTGTGCACTGTCCTCCTTGCGCGCTGGAAAACACGTTTTACTGGACGTAGCCTCCCCTCGCCGGGACCAAAAGAGACTCGGTCGCTCCCCTGTTCCTATTGTGGCGGCCTTTGACGACAGGCTCAGCCAGGCCGGCGGTGGCCGAGGATCCAGCCAAGGTCTCGGACCTGCGCGTGGTCGAGAGTTTCAGTCGCAACTGCTAGTTTGGTGTTTTACAAAATACAGCAACTGGAAACCGGTGCCCAGAACCGGTGCCCTCACCCCGAGGCTGGCACCACCAGTGGCTGGGGTAGTTTGGAGTACTTACCCTGCTTTGGAGCTTGGGACCAATGGGGCTCGGCCTGATTTCTCCCAATACGTCCCGGGACCCAGGGCACCAAACCTCCTGGGGTCTCCAGGTCTGGGCCGGATCCTCCATGCATGGGATTTTTGCAGTTGCCAGCTCAATACCCACCCAGGACTGGGATCATGTATGTGGGGATGGTTGGGCATTAAAATTGGACAGGAGGTAAGGTGGGGAAGGTTTGTACTTACCCATTTTTGGGCAGCTTGTGGTTGACTGTGAATGGAAATACAGAAAGGCAAAAGGGTGCACTTTGGAAAAGAATCATGAGATCAGTGCTGCAGAGTGACCCTACCTAGATTTTCATTTTACCCGGCTTTTGTGGAAGCCTTGATAGAAGTGTGAGCCCGACACAATCACTCCTTCATCAGGCAGAAGTTAATCATCTACTGGGTGTTTGTGGAGGATCCAAGATAAATAAGACGGCCCTGACCTTGGGGAGCTTCCTGGTAAACGCCAGGGAAAGGCATAGAAATAGACTGTGATGAATCCACACTTAAAGGTTGCTTTCCTTGCTGGGTACTGTCGGGTGGGTATTTTTAATGTCTGGGTTCGTGTGCTGCTTCTGTGGCCTCATTTAAAGTTCCTGCCGTGAGCCGGACCTGTGGAGCTGGTTCCTACCCCTTCACCTGGCTGGTGTGTAAGGGCCTGGGAGCTTACGGAGAAATCCTTGCGTCTCCATCAGGGAAGGGCCCTCGGAAGAAGGAAGGACGAAGGTTGCTGGGAGATGCTGGTGTTCTGCAGGGCTGCCTAGGCACACCATAGATGGCAAGAGCAGGGTGCTGTTAGCCCTGGGCAAGAGTCGAGCTCAGAGGGACGAAGCACTGGGCAGGGAGCCCTTGATGGAGAAAAGAGTAAACACGGAGAATCAGGATGTGGGGACGGGAGGGACAGGCCGTCCGAGGAATGAGAAGTAACGTGGGCTCTCTGTGGCACGGGCTGCCAGTCCCTTACCCGTGGTCCCGTACCCGTGGATTGGATCTGGTTGAGATGTGCACTTCATAGAGGTGCTGTGCGAAGAAGTCACAGGAGCGTCTGGAATGGGCTTTGATTCAGGTGCTCCACTGTACCCCCAGTCTGAGGATCGAATAAGCTCTGAAACCTGAAAATTGCTTTTGTTGTGTTTTGTTTTTTTAAGTTTGTGGCAGAATTCATTTGGCAGGGAGGGCTGCCCTGGCCGATGGGAGGCTATTTTCCGTCTCTATCCCTCTCACCGTGAATATTCATACCTTTGTCTGCAGCCCCAGAATGTCCTTGGTTGAGGACTGTTACTCTGGTGATTACAGACTGTAGGGCCTATGCAATGCATTACCCTTCTAAAATCCAAACATGTTGAATTTTGAAACCTCTTTGGTCCCAGGGGTTTCCAATAAGAAATTGTGAACCTATAGGAGTTTCGTTTTGTTTCGTTTTGTTTTTTGGTGAATAGTAGCAAAAAGTGTTTTGGAGTGGGACCTGGGAAACAGAAGTAAAACTCAGTCCTTCTTTTATGAGGTTAATGGTCGTTTAAAAGGAAGTGCTGAGGGGCGCCTGGGCGGCTCAGTTGGTGAAGCATCTGCCTTCAGATCGGGTCATGATCCGGGGGTCCTGGGATGGAGCCCCGGGGTGGGCTCCCTGCTCAGTGGGGAGTCTGCTTCTCTCTCTGCCTCTGCCTGCCACTCCCCCTGCTTGTGCTCTGTCAAATAAATAAATAAAATCTTTTAAAAAATAGAATTATAAAAAAATAAAATAATTAAAAGGAAGTGCTGAATGAACAGTTGGGGGTGCCTTACACAACAGTGAGCTCTGGCCCTGGGGCTCTTTGAGTGTAGAAACCATACCTTTCTTTAACTTTTGTAACTTCCTCATGCTTATGATGGGTTGTGTCACCTCTGGTCTCTTTCCACATACTGATTAGCGCTAAGCCCTCTCAAGCCAGGTCCCGGCCTGAGGACAGCCTGTCTGGGTCGAACGTGGACACAGTCTCCCGAGCCCCATCTCATCATTGTAGGAGCCTGTGCCAAGGTCCACAGCTCTTGGCGAGTGGGAGCGTTGACCAGCATGGGGGGTTCAGACAGCGCGAAGGTGGTGAGCCCGGCCTTCGCTCGGTCTGAGATTTTGAGCCCTGGAAGCCTGCCTTGTTTTAGATGGGTCACTTTCCCAAGCAGTTAAGATACAAAAATAGTGAAGTAAGGTCTTTTCTTATAGGATTTAGAGTGTCCCCCTAGGGCAGAGATGGAGACTAAATTTCCCTTTTGCTTTAAGAGTTACTTTCTCTTCACCCTGGGCTAATACAACATAGCGGAAGCCTCCTTAGCAAATTAAAAAAAAAAAAAAAACCTGCAGTCTAAACGGCCACTTATACTGAGCACAGGAAATCAAGTTATTTATAGTTGCAGAACTGCTCTCAAGTGAAGTTGATTGGAGTCTTACCTGATGAGAGGTCCTTATCTAGTTTCTGCAGAATCGTGAGGGCAAGTGTTGGTGCAACAAGTCTGTTCCTCAAAAGGCAATGTTCAGGAGGAATTTGTTATCCCTGAAAAATCAGGCTATGTGACTCAGCAGAGACATGGTTTATGACCAGTTACTCAGTGTTTCCAAGTATCTGTTCATATTTAAAAGTATTAATCTTGGAACCTTGGGGCCATAAGGTTCAAATCACGAGCCTGTTATCGAAGTAAGCCTGTTACACCCCCGCCATCGGCTGGAGACGGGGCAGGGGCAGAGAAGTTCTATTACCTGCAACTTTCACTTTGGGCCACCAAAATTTTAGTTTGTTTGTTGTTGTGTTTTTTTTTTTAAGAAGCTCATTTTCATGGAATGGATTTACTAAATTTTCATTATTTAGACTTTCTAGATTAAATTATATTAGCTTCTTTTTCCATGTTTGTTCAACAAAGTATTATTTTCACTCTATCCATGTAATAATTCAAAATTGCCGTGCTTTTGATTGAGACCACCACCAAAATCCCCTTCCCCTGGCCAAATTCCAAAATAAATAAGCAATGAAACCAACAACAACACAAATGTGTATTCTGAGACTCATCCATTCATTTGGGCAAGGGCCAGAGTTCAAGTGGTTTTCTCCTTAAAAGTAACTTGACAATTTTAAAGTCATGTAAGTGGTTTTGCCTTGAGTCGAAAAGCATAACTACTTTGTAGTAGGGAAGTAATTTATCTTAAATTACTGTAATGAGGACTTTTAATTGTAACCAAAATGTTTCCTTTGTAGGTTTGTGTAATCAAGCTTGTCAAAGCAACATCATTTCTGATCCCCAAGTCTTTTTTATTTTGTGGCAAGTGGGTGTGTAATCTTCCAGGGGGAAGAGAAATCGAGTGGCCTTTCGGTGTGGGCTGGGAACCTCCCCTCCCTCCTTTGAAATTCCCCCCTGCCCGTTCTCCTGGCGGGCGCCTCAGCTCGCTTGTCTTCTCCCGGTGCCTGTAAGCTCCTTCTGCGCTGAATCCACACTGCGGGATCCCTAGCTGCTACGGAGGATGCCTTGTAAGTGTTAGCAGCAGGCAGCATTCCCAGACCCCTGCAGCGTCCCCCCTGCTAAATGTTTTCTGCGGATGGCTTCCCTAGCCCTTGCCAGAACCTTGTTTGATTATCTCCACGTACAGATAAAGGGGAGACTGAGGCTCAGAACGGTCGGGGGACTTTCCCAAGTGCACCCAGCTAGCAGGCGGTAGAGCCGGCTCAGACCCAGGCCTGCTGACTCAGAGCTGCTGCTGCTAACTGTCACCACCGTATACAGTCCTTCAGCGAGGGTCCGGCCAGGAGCTGCTGCTGTGCGGCTGCTGTGAGTTTCTCTTTGCAGCCTCTGGGGTCTTACACCCCCAGTGTGGGGCTGAAGAGTTTCTTGGTACTAAGGCCTCCTCTTAGGACACCTGGCCTTGCCCCTGAATGCATAGTGAGACATCTTCATTTCATCAAACATTTCCTTTCTCTCTCTGGTAGTTTCTAGACAAAAGAACTTCCTTTTTTTTTTTTTTTTTTTTTAAGATTTTCTATTGGGGCGCCTGGGTGGCTCAGTCGGTGAAGCGTCTGCCTTCAGCTCAGGTCATGATCCTGGAGTCCTGGGATCAAGCCCTGCACTGGGCTTCCTGCTCAGCGGGGAATCTGCTTCTCCCTCTCCCTCTGCCTCTCCCCCAGCTCATGCTCTCTCTCTCACTCTCTCAAATAAATGAAGTCTTTTTAAAAAAAGATTTTTTACTTATTCATTTGAGAGAGACAGAGCGAGCGAGAGCACAAGGTGAGGTAGGGGCTGCGCAGGGAGCCCTACAGGGGCTTGATCCCAGGACCTCACCCTGGGAAGACAGACATTTAACCGACCAAGGCACGCAGGCACTCCAGACAAAAGAACTTCCAGTTCAGCCCTTTATTTTTCTAAATAAGGAAAAGAAGAGTAAAAATGAAAGAGCCACAGAAATTTCTATTTTTCTATTTTCACATTGCACTAACGTTGTAACTGTTACGTGTGTCAGCATCCCCCAGAAGCCGCCTTCCCGGGTGTCGTGTGCCGCTACCCGACCCCACCCAGACAGACAAGCTCACTAAGAATTGAAATGATGGCCTCTGGGGACACCTGGGTGGCTCAGTCAGTTAAGCATCTGCCTTTGGCTCCGGTCGTGGTCCCAGGGTCCTGGGATTGAGCCCCACATCCAGCTCCCTGCTCCGGGGAGCCTGCTTCTCCCTCTTGCCCACCCCTGCTCATGCTCTCTCTCACTCTCTCTCGCTTCTCTCAAATAAATAAATAAAATCTTAAAAAAAAAATAAAGAAAAGAAAAGAAAGAATAGAGGGCCTCTGTTTCTCCCCTGGCTGTTTCCAGGAGTATCACGCGAATAGAGGGAAGGTTGTAAATAGTTGTGCGCTGCCCGATGTTGGAAAGCTCTGGTGCGAGACCAGAGTGTCCAGCCTTATTCTTTTTTTTTTTTTTTAAGATTTTATTTATTTATTTGACAGAGAGAAACAGCCAGCGAGAGAGGGAACACAAGCAGGGGGAGTGGGAGAGGAAGAAGCAGGCTCCCAGCGGAGAAGCCCCATGTGGGGCTTGATCCCAGAACGCCGGGATCAGCCCTGAGCCGAAGGCAGACACTTGAGGACTGCGCCACCCAGGGGCCCCCAGCCTTATTCTGAGAAGGAACAACGTCAGTGTTTCATGACACCTTAAAATGTGGGGTTTGCGGGGAAGACCGTGCATAGAGCAGGTTAGGGTGAAAGAAGTGGAGCCCAGATGTGTTGGCTGGAGGACACCTGTCACCTGGAGGGCCAGCTGCACAGGTGGGGCCAAGCCGCTCCCACCTGTCAGTCACACGTGGTTATTTGTGGCTGTCATGTTTTCCTTTGTCATTCCAGCACCGCGAGGCTGTTGAAGGAGATGTGAACCTTCTCTCAGCTCAGAAAAAAATATAAAAGGTGTTAACAGGAAGAGGAGAAATGTATCCACATGGAGGATACTGTGCAATGTGCGTACTCATCCACGTCGGTGCGGTAGTTGCTAAAGATTGTGTTGGGAGGTTTCCCTGGGTAAATGTCACTTTGTGAAGTTTGGGCGAATGTTACCAGTCATTGCTTTCTGTAAAGTAACATGAATAATATTGCTCCTGAATCCTACCAGTTTGTTATTTTGGTATGTGGGTTGCTTTTAAGAAGTTCATTATTCAGGAAAACAAAGTCTGGAGATTTCTAGTAGTCAAATGGGGAAAAAGAACTGACTGTAGAAATAATTCACCCCTGGTGTCAAGACACAGCATTCTAGAAGTAAAGGAAGCTCCTGGAGATCATATAGCCTGATTCCCCCATTCCCTATGATGAGGGCTAACATCCAAAATGATGTAGTTTCCAAAAAACAGACTGATAGCTCTAGAGAATACACTGAGGGGGCCGGCGGGAGAGGGGCATAGTGATGGGGATGGAGGAGTGCACTTACGTGATGAGCACGGAGCAACGTATGGAGCTGTTGAATCACTATGTTGTATCTGAAACAGATATAACACGGTGGGTTAATTACCCTGGAAATAAGATAAAATGAAATAAGATGTAAATAAATAAATACTGCATGATTAGTACCACCAACAACAACAAAAAAACAGGGTGTGGTTTGTGAGAGCCCACAAACTGGTAAGCAGGGGAGCCAGCACCAGAGGCTGGGTGTTGAGGCCCCTCCCTGCGTGGTCCCCACCCGCAGAGACCCGGAGCACATGGCCCAGCTTGTGGAGACATGGCGCCCGATGTCCCCTGGTCTGGGCTCCTGGAGGCCCATGGCCCAGGCCTTGCAAGGTAGAGGCCTCTCTGAAGGCTGGTGTTTTATGATAAAATTCTTTGATAATTTTACATTCTACTCTAGAACTCATTGGTTTTGGTGGAAACTTGGTGTTTTAGATAACTAGTTAAACTTTAGTCTTTAAAAAAAAGATTTATTCTTTTATTTGAGAGAGAGAGATTGGGAGAGTGAGAGTGAGCAGGGGGAGGGGTGGAGGGAAAGAATCCCAAGTAGACTCCACCCCCCCAACATAGATCCCATGTAGGGCTCGACCCCATGACCCTGAGATCATGACCTGAGCCGAAATCAAGAGTTGGATGCTCAGCTGACTGAGCCCCCCAGGCTCCCCTGAACTTTAGTCTTTAACTTTCTGTTTTCCAAACCTTCACGTTAATGGACAAAGCGTGTCTTATTTAGTCTGTGGCTCACGCAGTGGCCCCCAGCCCTGTGACCTTAACCTGTGATCGGGCTGTTTGGACCATGCGGCCGAGCCGTAGAGAGGCTCAGCTCCCTCGTTCCACTCTGCACTTTTAAAGCTGTGGTTCGCAACGCTGTCGGACCCAATGCCCCCTTTTTATGACAAGTTTTTATCATGCTCATCGCTAGCCTGAAATGGAGCTCATAGGTGGTAAAATCTGCTGGTACACATAATGTCAAGTCAACAAAACGTTTCCACTGTCGCACTGAAAAGAAATCAAATGAAGGTAAATCGCAGTAGCAGAACGTGGATTTCGATAAACGCTCCAGGCCCGTGTGCCAGAAGAGCACGGGAGCGGTCACGGGTGTGCGGACGCTGCCCCGAGCCATGGCCGCAAACACGGACTGAAGGGGGGTGTGGTGCTGAGACTCGGACGCCACACATTCTGTTGCCGTTGGTGACTCGACATCCCCAAGTGGTCACTAACTCTTAAGAAAGTTCTGAACACGGCCACGTCGTCTTCCCTCAATCTTAATACGGATCACATTCCCGGAATGTCCAGTGTACGTTAAAACTGCACAAATCATGTTTTGATTTAATGCCTAAGTCAGAATCAGTTTGTAGATCTGAAAATTATAAGGTGGTTTCTTCTCTCCGTCTGAATAGTCAGTGGGAAAGTTCTTCAGTACGCAGGCCTGTCTGAACGCAGGATGGTTGGCCTGCCTTGTCTTGCCCCTTACATGCTATCTGTGCCTGCCTCCAGTCACCGTGACATCCCAACCATGGCCCTCAAATTTCCAAAATGCCCTCTGAAGAGTTGGCACTGCCCCCGTCAGCGACTGCAATCCCAAAGCATCTTCCCTTCCGTGGCGCTTGTACTCACAGGCACGGCCGTAAAGCGTACGCCGCTCACGGGGGGAACGTACGGTAATTGTGGGAGCAAGGGTTTTGGAAAGATGAGCGTGTCCTTTGGGAGTGGCATGCAGTGCACATGGCGGCCGAGGGCCACGGGGTGGCGGGTGCGGGGCACAGAGGCGGCAGGAGTCACTGCGAGCTGCTGGCCACACGCTCCCTTCCCTGTTCACGCCCCTGCGGGAGAGCACGGCCCTCGTGGCACTCGGTTCCTTGAATAGCAGCCCATCCTGAGAATCGACTGCACACGAGGGATTGGGGGTTTACCCAGAAAACGAGCTGGCTGTTGCCACTTCCCGTGGCGAAGGCCGCTCTGGAAAGGGGCTCGGTGGCAGCCTCGTGGTCCCTGTGCGCAGCCGTCCAATCCAGACGGGAGACGTGCAGCGCGTCACAAGGCGCTCTTCGCGGCCCGGCTGTGCGGCCTCCAGCCTGCGCAGCGGGAGCCGGGCGCCTCTGTCATCCTGGGGAAGAATCTCACGCGCACAGAAGGCTCTGCTTCTTTCCAGACAAAGCTGGTTCTTTGTCACCATTTCAGGCTTCAGCTGCGTGATCTTCCTGTTACCTTCCCATGAGCGAACTTTCCCTGAGAGCTGACGAGCTCTGGTTAGATTATGCGGCCTGGAAAAAGGTCTGGCTTTTCAGTTCTGCCTGATTCTGAAACCTGAAGTCCAGAGTGAATGTGTACAATCAATAGTAAAACTTCCTCCTAATTCTAGAATTAGATTGCCTGGGGCTCATTTCCACGTGACGTCTGAGGAAACAGAACAAAGAGGTGGCCGTCACTGGGGTCCCTGGGGTGTGGCCACGGCCCAGCCCTCTCTCCATGGACCCCAGCGGTGTTCTCAGTGGGTGGTGGCCGTCTCCTCCCGAGCAGCTGTTCTGGAATGGCGGCGCGTGGGTCACCGAGCCCGGCTGGCCCCGGTGAGCACGTCAGCAGGTGCGTGAGGCCGCCTTGGGCTCTGCCTCACAGTCGCGACAGCTGGCCTCGGAGCCCTCATCGCAGTGCCTTCCCAGTCCCCAGGGCTCTCTTGCCCTCGCTGGAGGAAGTGACAGGGCGCATCTCAGGCCCGTTTCTCAAGAATCGCCCCCAAGTCGTGGCTTATAAACCCCTCCCGGCTTCCGCGTGGAGTTCTGGACCCCTGGGAGTGACTGCAGAGTCACAGAGCAGAATGAGAACATTTTCTGTGACCGCAGGAAGCGCGGTCCCGGGATACAGAATTCCACACTGCTGGAATCCCAGGACACATGCACACGGAGCCAGGCTGCCCCGAAGCAGCGCGAGGCTGCCCAGGAGTGACCGCGGCTTCCTCCTGCAGCCACAGGCCCTGCGCCCGGGCCTCCCGTTCCACCGCTGCTCATCACCTTCCCGTTCTTTGAAGGTCATCACGTGGGGTCCTCCAGGTAGTTAAATGGGTAGGAGCTACAGGAAGGTTATAGACACCCTTAGAGGTCTTCGAGCCCCTAGAATGTCCCTGGGATTTGGGGGCAAGGTACTGGGGCTGGCGTGTGGCTTTCCCAGGCTGGGCAGCAGCCCATCCAGCAGACAGGATCTCCTCCAGCCGGCAGAGCACAGGGAAGGTTGGCCGGGGTGGCAGGGCGTGCGGAGGGCCTTCCTCCCCGTGTCCTGGTGCCTGACGCCTCGCTGTGGTTCTCCTCAGCCTCAGTCTCCAGCCAAGGGGGGGTCCCTGGGGGAAGGGTGTGGCTGGCCTGTCAGGGGAGAGGACACTGCATTCCCGCCAGGAGCCTGGCTGGATCAGCTCCCCTGCCCCGCTCCCGACCCCGGGGGGGGGGGGCCTGCTGGGGGAGCGGCTGGGGGTACAGCAGCCCTGCAGGGGTTTCCACCAGCACCCCGGCCACCTTCGAACAGCCCCAAGCACGGTTTTGGTTTTGGGGCTCCTTCCTTTCCTTCCTCTCTCTTTCTCTCTCTGCCTGCCTCCCCCTTTCTTCCTTCCTTTTAAAATTTTGCTATTTATTATGAAAAATGTCAAACATACCCAAACATAGATGGGATAACAGAAGACAGAGGTCCCACACTTGAGCAAGTATTGCTCCCCCCACACACACACTGGGACCATGTTGAAGCCCAGCTGGCTGGGCCCCACTCCAGAGGTTCTGACCGGGGGGGGGGGGGGTGTCGGGGGGGCGATTCTGCATCTCTAACTCATCCCCAGGTGTGCTGATGCCCGGGGGGGGGGGCACACTGTGACAGCCACGGCCCACCAGCCAGCCCAGCAGTCGTCAGCTTCCAGCCATTTAGACCCCCCAGTTCTTAGAAGGCAACTCTGACGGAGATCGTATTATTTCTTCTTAAATATTTCAGTATGTATCTCAGCAACGATGCAGTGGGGAGCAGGAGGTGGCTTGGGGCCCAGAGCCGTGCCTTTTCTGGAGCCCCTGAGGGCAGACGCTGAGGGCTTGGTGCCCCTCTCCTGTTGGCTCTTGGAGGAAGGGAAGAGGGCAGCCCAGGACCGGGAGGAAGGGCCCGGCCAGCTTGCCCTGCCGCTGCCCCAGCAGGTGCCCTGAGGTCACAGAACGAGCTTGGTCACAGGTCACTCGGGGGAGCATCCAAGGAGCTCCACGGGAGCTGAAGGACGACGGAGCAGCCCGCTCGCTGGGCAGGGTGTGTGGTCTCGTTTTCCAAGCTTGCTTTTCTGAACCCCTGTGCCGTCTGTACTTTCTGTCCTAAACTCCACAAACCCATCCCTTTCCTTCCCTCCAGCCCTTCTGTCCTTGCAGCCTCGATGGACCATCATCATCTCCCTTCCGTTTGGGAGTTTGAGGGGCTCGAGGTGGCCGCACACCCCAACTCTGAAACCCACGCCGGCCCTGGAGGCGCGCTGGGGTCAGCAGGCAGGACGCACGGCACGTCCAGGTTTGGGGACGCGCCCTGCACATCACAGGCGTCCGGGGATCCTTCGCCAGGCTTCTCTGGCTTCTGGAGCACACAGGCTTTCCTCAGGACCTTGGGCTCCCGGCACCCCTCCAGTGCCCTCTGGCCGCCCCACTTTGCTTCATCCCACCTGTTCATGTTCACAGGCTCAGAAGCAGCCCCTGCTCGCCTTCTGGATTCCACACTGCCTCCCTCAGCCCCTTCCTGTTCCCCACATTTCAGCCAGAGTGGTTCTCAAACAGAATTCCGCCCCAGCATGTCCCTCTGTAAAACCCTCCAGTGGTTCCACATTCCTTCAAGATAAGGTTGCAGATACAGGAACTGAGAGCTAAGGCCTGCTCCCCAGGCCCTCAGGCTTCTCCACCTTGTCACACGTCCCCCCCCCCCCCCCCATACTCCCCGGCCCTGGCTCTCTCCCCCGGAGACTGCGGACCCACACCACGGTCTGCAGGTCCTTTCCTGGCCGTGTCTGAAGGTGCTCCTGCCAGGCTGGGTGGGCCTGGGCTGGCAATAACCAGTAGCCGCAGTCCCCACCAGCTAAGTACAGAAGTGAAAGTAAGCGTTTGGAAACTCTCCTGCAAACTGACATGGCTGTGACCTCAAGAATGTGAGTTTATATTTCACAGAAGTGGCGGGTGGTGATGGATTTGTCCTGTACACAGAAGCATTGGCCCGAAGCACAGGGAGCCCAAGAGCTGTTGTCTGGCCTGGGGCAGCGGGAGGGCAGGGCTGGTCTGCCCACAAAATGCTGCAGGGGAATGAATTCATGTTTGCTTGACACCGTGGTGGACCAGAACTGTTTCGTATTTTTCGTTCATTTAATGACTTGACCGTGCCCATTATTTTTTCTGGTGACTTTGCAGCAATTGCTTGAGTGATCACTGTCTCAGGCTCTGGGTCAGGCTGTGTTCTTGACGATGTCAGTGTTTTAGGGTGAATTGTGTTGTCAAAACTCTCTAGTTTTGGATTCAGGCCTCTCAGGCCAGGGCCAGGCTGACGACGCTGGTCACAGTCTTGTGCACAAAGTTGGCCATGCAGAGGTTTTGGGCCGGGTTAAATGCTGACCCCTCTGTCTGTTGGGTTTTAATTAGCCAGATTCCCAGAGCCGAGCATGAGCATTACCACTTCCTGCATCACGGGCGTCGTGCTTCCCGCGTAGGAGTCCCCTGCGAGTCCTGAGAGGGGAAGGGGTTTCAGAAGGTGGCGATCCCAAGGATTTGAAATTGTACTGAAGTAGAAATTCATCCCCTTTCTGAATTCAAATCTAAGGTCGATTGACTACAGTCGATGTGTCTTGAGGCTGGCCGATGCGTCCTTCTGAGGAATTTACTCTACAACTTGGTTCATTCCCATGGTTCCTTTACCATCCCAAGCCCAGGTCCTTCCAGTGGGGAGCTGGTGGGTTTTAGTCTGTTGGCGCCATTATCCGCGTGGCCAGGACAGACTTCCTGGGTTGGACATGAGGACCACAGGAGTGGGCAGGCCATGATGGGAGCCTTCTCCTGGCAGGAGGGAGACCCACAGGAGCAGCTGGGATGTAGTCTGTGGTCCGATGGGATATTATTTTGGAGTCCTGCCCATCTGGTGGGGAGGTCGTGCCAGGCGTCAGGGACTGCACGTTCACATAGGTGGTCTCTTCAGGGATCTTGGGCGCGACCCCAAGCAGAGCTAGACGAGAGCAGGGTGGGATGGGATGGGTGTACCCGTGCTCAGATTCCCCACAGGTTAGAGGCTCTAGCCCTGTGAGAGCAGATCCCACCTCCTTGTCTTATTATTATCTCTTGCTGCATAACAAATGTCCCAAATATCCGGAAACCTAAACAGCACACATTTATCATGTTAGGCTCTATGGTCACGGGTCTGGGCACAACTTACTGGATCCTCTGCTCGGGGTCACACAGGCTGCGGTCCTTTCTGAAGCCTGAGGGCCTGTCGAGCTCACAGGGTCATGGGCAGAATTCAGCTCCTTGCTGTTGCAAAACCAAGGTCCTGTTTTCCTGCTCGTTGTCTGCCAGGGTCGCTCGCAGCTCCTACAGCCCACCTGCTGGTCCTTGTCACGTGCCCCTCACACAGGCCAGCCTGCTCTTCAAGGCCAGCAGGAGAGTCTGTCTGACTTCCAGACCCTCTTTTAAAGGGCTCGCCTGATTAGGTGAGGCCCACCCAAGAGAATCTATCTTTTAATTAAGTCAGCTAACGAGGGACCTTAGTTTTGTTTGCGTTTCTTTTTGCCATGTGACGTAACCCAGTCACAGGAGTGACATCTCTCCTGGTCACAGTGCTGCCCACATTCAAGGGGAGAGGGTTACGCGAAGCAAGTGCACCGGGGCAGGAATCTTAGGGACAACCCCCCCCCGAGAATCGGGCCTGCCACACTCCTCTCTGCCTGTGTCCTCCTGGCAGCCCTCCCTTCTTCTGTCCCCTTTCCTGTTTCTCACATTCCCTCTCTGCCCCTCCCCTTCGCCCTCCTCCATGCCCTCCCTTCTCTCTTCCTATCCACCCCCCACCCCCACCGGTCCCAAGCTGGTGGCTCTGGTGGCCTGGTCTGTACCGGCTTAGACACTTAGACCCAGAGCCAGCAGGCAGGGAGCCCAGGCCTCCCCGCAGGAAGGCAGGGAGGCAGGCTGCACTCAGGGCGAACCTAGTTCTCTTGAAGGCCCGGCCATGGGACCATAGCATCTCAGCATGGCTGGATGTCAGTCAGACCTTCCCTTCCCTTCCCCTTGAGCTTTGCTGGAGCTTTTTTAGACCCCGAGTGGCCCTTCACACAGCGTAACAGGGGTTTAGAAAATTGAAAGTGGCACCAAGGTATCAACGTTCTGAAGCAGTTGTGATATTTGACCCCCACCCCCCACCGACTTGAAGAACCTGGGCTTGGGTTGATAAAGGAACCACATGAATGAACCGAGTTAAAGCAGAAATTCCTTATAAGGCCACACACCGGCCAACGTCTGACAGATCAGCTACGGTCAGTTTTCAACCTAGATTCAAATTTGGACGGAAGATACATTTGTAAGGCAGTACAAGTATGGCATGGGGAACATGGACGTCCTTGACACCAGGACCCGCCGCCCCGATGTGAGCCTGGTCCTGTGGGAGAAGCTGCACGATGACACTCGGGCCACCTCCTGCTTGCTGGCCTGCCGGCCACACCGGGAGCACGCTAGCCCCCTCTCATGGCCCTGCTTTAACACCTAAAACTGTATCAACAGAACTGTTGGCAGAAGAATGACAAGTGTATTCATTCCCCAAAAAAACTAAGTGGAAAGGAGATGAAATTTGCTGGACACCAGAAAACCCGAATCCGGGCGCACCTGTGCCAGGTGCTCACTGAGCCGTCACTATGGCTGAAATAGTGACCAGACAGCAGATCTGTGGAGCGGGAAGCAGTGTTTGAGTGGCAGGGTCAAGGGCGCTGGTCAGCCCTGGTCCAGCATTTTCAGTGGTCTTCAGGACAGTTTGGCTAAGTACGTATCCAAGCTGCTCACCAGTTACATGGAGGTGGTTTGTTTGGTTTTGTTTGGATGCAATGCTTCCTACAGCTAGATCCCACCGCCCGTCCTGCTCTGGTCTTACTTGTTTTGAGAAAAGACGAGCTTCCCAGCGCTGCAGGTGTTTGAGGGAGGAGCTGAGGGCAGCAAGGCGTCCTGAGGGTGACTAGACAGGAGTTCTGGAAAGCAGCGTCAGAGTCCCAGCCCTGTGCCCCGGGACAGGTCTAGCAGCCTCTCCAGGCCTCCGCTTCCTGCTCCGCAAAAGGGAGGGGTTGACACAGTGGCCTGTGGTCCTACCCAGCTCTAATACTTTTCTCCGTGCAGTAGTCTGCTGTAGGTCCAGACGACGGCACACTGCCCAGCCCTGCCACTTACAGGCTGTGTGACCGTGGGCAAGTTACATACCCTCTCTGTGCCATAGTTCCCTCCTCTATAAACTGGGCATGGTAATAATATCTACCTAATAGGGCTGTTGCAAGGGGTATATGGTACAATATATATATAGTCCTTAGAACCATGCCCACTTAGGGGCACCTGGGTGGCTCAGCTGGTTAAGCATCTGCCTTCAGCTCAGGTCATGATCTCAGGGTCATGGGATCGCCCCAGGTCAGGCTCGTTAATCAGTGGGGAATCTGCTTCTCCCTCTCCCTCTATCCCTTCCCCCAGCTCGTGCTCTCTCTCGCTCTGTCTCAAATAAATAAATAAAATCTTTAAAAAAAAAAAAAAAAGAACAACTGTGCCTACTTGGCATTTAGTAAGGGCTCCGTAAATGGAAGCGATCCCTATTCCTGTAACTCCTGCCTTCCTGATGACCTTTAACTCGTATGAGTCTGTGATGTGTTACTGTGTATTTATTAAAGCCCAAACAAAGTCTCGTACTACCAGCCTCATTGTTCACACGAGAGGAGCCACTGGTCTGTCTTCTAATGAAATCTCCCGTGTGTTTCAGGCGGAGGCGAGGCTGGCTGCGAAGCGTGCGGCCCGCGCCGAGGCTCGAGAGATCAGAATGAAGGAGCTGGAACGGCAGCAGAAAGAGGTACCCTTTACAGTCGCGTCGGTTCCTCTCTCGGGCATTGTTATTTTGGGTAGGGCGTGCAAGTGCAGAGACACCTGCTGCTGTCGACACACCTGTCCGCCTGACATTGCTCATGATCGGAATGCCCCGTGCCCGTGACTTTCGTTCAAGGTCAGGCAGGGAGTGCGCATAGCACGGATACCAGGCGTGCCTGTCCCAGACCTCGGCCTGCCGGATCCTGACGCGGCCTCCCGCACAGCCGCTTGTCTGCCTACATCCAGCCCAGCCTTCTGGCGGAAAGGAGCCAAGACGTGCTGGTTCTAACCTCGAGGTCACACTGTCCAGCTAGGATCTCGAGCCTCTAAGTTAAAACGTGAAAGAACAGAATATTATTTTTTTAAACTCACCAAACTCTTTTGTTTAAAAATATCTCCCCTGTGGCTTTCACCTGTTGTAGTAAGTTTCATGATGCCTGAAGCCCACATGTGATGCAGGAGACAGAATATACACCGTGGGTGGAAGAGCTAGGGAAGAAACTGCCCCTCCCCGCCCTGGGAAAGGGGACGGGAATGGGCTTACACCCCTGTTAATGCCGTTTGCTACTTATTTTCAAAATCTTGGGCTACAGCCGAGGTCGTGTGGTCAGCAGGGGGACTCTGGAACTTGCGGTTAGAGCAGTGAGCTCTTCTGTGCCCTTGAAGTCCACGTGGTAAAGGAAGCGAGCCCCCGTCCACCAGACCCGTGTTCTCTGTGAGCCACGCCCTGTGGGAGCATCCACACCAGGCCCCACTCGAGGGCTTTCCTTGTTCAGAACATTCGAATTTATTGAGCTGGAGAGAGGCAGCCAGGTGCTTTTCCCAGGGCTGATTTCACGTAGCCAGAATTTTAAAGTTGAGCCAGTATTTCAAAGCATGTGACATTTCCGATAAAACCTGCGTTTCCAGTCTCTCTCCAAATCCTTGCGGATTCCACCCCATGCCCTCACATTCCCCGTCGGGGGAGGCCCGGCCGCCAGCCTGAGGTGCTCATCGCCATTCCCTGCGTGTGGAGGGTACCACGCCATGTGGTAGACAGGTTCATGTGGGGAAGGGGCATGACCAGATTCGAGTTTCGGGAAGAAATCTTTTCCGTGCCACTGGAAGAATGGATTGAAGATGACTAGAAGCTCCAGGCCGGGATGTCACTTAGGAGAGTCAAACCACAGGCCCGGTGGCGGGAAGGCGGGGGCCACCAAGGGAGCCCCCCGGGGATGGGGATGCGGGGGGACGGGGTTCCCGAGAGAAGGGCCACAGCACGCTCCAGCAGCGCCTGGGAAGCAACCAGAGCAGAAGAGCAGGCGGCCGTGGTTCAGCGATGCTGGAGGGGTTACTCGTCCTGTGTTTACAACGCGGGTAAAGCCTCACCAGACATTGGAGGATAATTCACCACGTCCTCCCTGCTCGTTAGAAGTACAGATGCAGCTCTAACTAAGTTCTGGTTTTAAGATATTCTGCTGTAGAATTAACTTCTACTTCGATTTCTTGTACTTTTACTCTGAATTTATGCAAAGCACGGCTTTGGCATTTTCCCAGTGCCTTCCCCCGAGAATCATAGTCGTCATTTTAAAACTGGAAAGAGGCGCTCTGGAATTTTCACGTGGGTGATTTGGACTCGCCTGTTGCACCAATGACTGCCGTGACGCGCCCCCTCAGTTAAGGGTGAGGTTCGGCTCCCGTCGGGATGGGGACCTGATGGATACCCACCCATCAGCTCCAGGGGACAGGTCTCACCAGGAGCGATGGTCAAAGATCCTTGAGAGACGCATTTTCAGAACATCTCTGGAGAAAAGGATCTGAATGGGAGGCCGAGAAAAAGTACAGATCTGGCTGCTTGTAGACTTTGTCACGTACCTGTCTGAGACCCTGTCACTGTGCCGTGACACCAGGCAGCTTCTGCAAACTCAGACTCTGGTATTAATAGTAATCAGAGGCCACCCAATGGAAAAGTTCTTTTAGCCTGAACTGGTTTTTAAAAATAGATATTTTTCCTTTTTCAGCTACTTTTTTCAAACTGCCTGGTGTCCATTTCCCGCTAGAATATTTCTGTTCTTTCAGCAGATACTCATAAGCCCACTGTGTGCAGGACACCGCTGCCCCCTGCCCCGCTGTAGAAAGGAGCACGGCAGTGGGGCGCTAAAGTGTCCCCAGCCTGGGTCGCCAGCTCTGCCTCGCAGGCCGCACCATCGGCGGGGCCGCGGATGCTGCCCTCTCGAGGCTCATTCTATTTTAATCAGCTCCCCTGGTTCTCCAACAGGCCCCTGTCCTTGTTATGTTAAGGTCGTAAGGACTCATAGGGAGAACTTCCCAATACGTGTTCCCGCTCAGCCAGCTTTTCCACAGTTGACCGTGGGTGTGTCTGGTGGCCTGTGGCTGCGTCTGAGCCCGCTATTGGAGCCACGGGGCCGATCTCAGGCAAAGGAGGACAGTGACTGTCCTGCCTTGGGCGCTCAGGATGGTGTTAGTAATCTTCATTTTATCGTCATCCTCCAGCATAAGAGAAATTTACACTTACCAAGAGTACGATATGAAATTTCTACAAAACCAAGATGGGAATGAATTATGCAGTATGTGCACACACATGTTTTCCAGATTGTATGTTTAGATTAACTGTGGCCTGTCCTTAGTGATGGGTGGAGCTGATTTAAATACATGCATGGTAACCTAAGCAGCTTATCATTCACAAAGTCCTTTAGCAAAAGTTCTTGATTTAGAAAATGAAAGTGAAGAATTGAGCCACGAAAATGACGATTTGAGTGGCCTCCTTCAGAAGCAAAGCCCCGCTGCTTCCTTCAGCTCCCGCTGCTCCTTGCAGCAGCCTCACGAGACCGGGAAGTCCCCACAGGGCACGTAGGGCAGGGGAGCCCCCAGTCCCCGCCACACGGCATTTGAACCCGGGCCCGTGCGCTGGCAGAGCCCAGCTCCTGGGCAGTACGGCCCGCCCCCAGCGTTTGGTGCTGGCTGAGGAGCTCAGCTTTGCAGAGAAAAGCTGATTAAAACCAGAGATCTGATAAAAACGCCACAGTTGGCCTCCTCAGTCGTACCCACATTAGAACTGGGACATTCTCCATTTTAACAGCATGTTCCACTTTTGTTGTCAAGACATTGAAGTGGTTCCTGGGAATCAGATGTTGTATCTTGAGTAAAATCCCATGGAATGTCTCACACGAACGCAGGTGGTCACTGGGGTCCCGTCAGTCTTTGCCCCAGAAATGCTTGCAGACGCGGGAGCCGGTGTCCGCCACGTGTGGGGTTGAGTTCTGAGGGGCCCCCAGGAAAGCTTGGCTTTGCCTGTGAGAAAGTACCTCCGGTGAGCATCAGCTTCTTAATTTCTCTTCCCAGTGTGATCTCACCCTGCTCCCTGTGTGATCCCCCAGCCCATTCACCCCTGCTCACCCTGCTTCCTGTGTGATCTCACAGACCATTCACCCATGCTCACCATCCTCCCTGTGTGATCTCACCCTCCTCCCTGTGTGATCCCACAGACCATTCACCTGTGCTCACCGTGCTCCCTGTGTGATCCCACAGCCCATTTACCTGTGCTCATCTGCTCCCTGTGTGATCCCACAGCCCATTCACCTGTGCTCATCTGCTCCCTGTGTGATCCCACAGACCATTCACCCATGCTCATCATCCTCCCTGTGTGATCTCACCCTCCTCCCTGTGTGACCTCACAGACTGGCAGGGAGTTAGTGAAGGCACCTCTACAGTTCCTTCTCTGCTTAACTCAGACTCTTACTTGGGGTCAGTCACGTGCCTGGTGACCAGCTCCCATGGTGTGAATTATGTGTGCACCCTGACAACTTGTATGTGTCAAGGAGGAAGCAAAGATACTAACCCTGGTCCACACAGCCCGTTGGGACCCTGAGTGAAGGAGTGGCACGTGGGATAAGGCAGAACACAGTGACAGCCAGGACAAGGAAGGGGCAAAGCATGGAGGGAGCCCCCCTCCACCCCCCTCCAGTCTGTCCTGCAGTTTGTACTGATCTGGTTGGCTCGGTAGAAGCACTGACCGATCCAAACGATGATTTTGCTAGCAGAAATTTAGGGTCTTTGCAGTTATCATATGATTTCTCTCATCTATGGAACATAAGAACTAGGAAGATCGGTAGGGGAAGAAAGGGATAAAGAAAGGTGGGGTAATCAGAAGAGGGAATGAAGCATGAGAGACTATGGACTCTGGGAAACAAACTGAGGGCTTCAGAGGGGAGGGGGGTGGGGGAATGGGATAGGCTGGTGATGGGTAGTAAGGAGGGCACGTATTGCATGGTGCACTGGGTGTTATATGCAACTAATGAATCATCGACCTTAACATCAAAAAAAAATTTAGGGTCTTTGAAATATGAGAGCATTGCTATTTAAAGTTTGTCTGCTTCTTCAAAAAAAAAGGGGGGGGATTTGAAAGGTTTAAATTAAAATAGGTGTATATTTTCTTGCTAGTCAAAGAGAGCTGGGGTGGGCAGGGGGGAACCACAGGGACGTCCTAGAGCCCCTGGCCCGGGGCAGCACCACACCCGGGTGCTGTCACTCACAGTCTGTGAGGGACTCTGCCTGAGTTTTACTGACAGGCAAGGAAATGGACAGTTGTCCCCACGGCTACAAAGATGGCCGGGATGCCCATGTAGGCCTGACAGCTGCAAAGTGGGGCTCCTAGTACGCCCTTTACCTCTAAATACAGAGACGTAAGTAACAAGAAAACGCAGGGCAGAGTCCATGGGATTCGGGTTGTCTGGCAGCTGGCCGGCCCCATAGCAGAGGGGAAAGAAAAGGTACACAGAATCCAGTCGTCTTACAAGTGGAAGCATCCCCCAGGAGACCAGGGTTTTCGCTGGCGCTGACTTGGAAGGTCAGGATAAGAAACAGAATGGGCGACTTTGTTAGCAAGAGTGGTCCAGAGAACACAGGAGTCGTGGCTGTTCACCCAGTGGGGGCGGGGGGCTGGACCGGTGCGTGCGCACGTGCACACGGGAGGGTCTGTGTGCACCTGTGCAGGGAGAGGCGAGACAAGCTAGCAGGGTCTAAGGATTTAGGGAGGTGTCCAGACAGCACTCCCCTCAGCCCCCCTTTGCATATCACATCTCTGGGCCTGACTATTATTAGAACTAGCGAGCACAATTTGAGGTTATACAATCTGATAGCCCGGGGCACTGGCATTCTAAGTTGTTGGTTAAGTGGAAATGAGTATGCTTTGGAAGGCCAGTGTTTAGCTGGGAGGGCTGGTATTTTGGTGTAAAAAATTGAGAAACATGATCCCTGTTTTCATCTGGCGGCGGGCCACCCACCTCTTACACAGGTGTTTCTGAGCAGGGGCGAGGCGCTCCTGGAGGGGGAGCTCAGATCCGTTAAAGGTGGACAGAGCCTTACATCCCTGGAGGAGGAGCGGTGACTGTCCCTGGGGCCAGGAAGCGGGAAGCCGGTGACAAAGGTTGGGGGTTTCGGAGGTGGGTTGTGGTTGGAGCAGCACGAGCAGCTGGGATACCCCGAGACGGGCATGGAGAGTACAGAGGGGCAAGGTGAGCAGGCAGACACCAGGCTGGAGTGTAGATCTGCCTGCACACCCCACAGACCCTGAGGACGCGGGGCCTGTGAGCGGGCTGTGGCTTTCCCCGGACCAGCCAGGTCCGCCCAGCCCTCCCGTGGCAGCCCCTAGCTCTCTCCATCGTGGTTCTCCTCTGTGCAGACGTGAGACCCGACTGCGGCCTGTGTCCGCTGTGCTGTGGGGCTCTTTGAAAGGATTATGAGCTCCTTTTGAATGGATTCATTAGGGAAGAATAATATGTAGATATTCTGTGGGAACTCCGAGTGAACCTTTTACTTCACACAAAGACCTCCACTAATAGAAACAAAATGGTAATAGATGACCAGCCAATATGATGGACGGGACGCATCTCTTTCATTGCTACTGACCTGACAGGCGTTTTCATGGAATGTACTATGTGTCGTGTGGTCGTAACATTGAAGATGCTCACCTGTGTTCGCCCACGTAAGACTAGAAATGCCAAGCGTTGGCAGTGCCTTGAGTAAAGCCTGGCTCAGCAAATGTTTTGTTCTATGAATGAATGAGTGAGTGAGTCTGGTGTCTCAGTGTTACCTAGTGATTACTGCACAGTTAGGAGAGCCTCTGAAGCAAATGAACATGTCAGTGTGTGATAATCTGCTTTAAAAAAAAAAAAAAACGTGTTTCAATTCTATTCTAGTGATCCCTTCTTCTTTACCTGTCATTTTCCTGGCATTGTTTGTACCTGCAGGAATCAGACCAGGAAAGCATCTTTCTTCCCTATTTGTGAACTTGCCCAGTTGACTTTCCAATTCAGTTTCTGTGCTTTCTTGTTGAACTTTTATCACTGTGCAAAGAAATTTCTAATTGAAGATGAAATGCTTCTCCCCACTGCTGGTAGTGGGTCACGCCGACCCGTGCATTGGAATCGTACCAGGATTCTTGCAGGGGCCCATGTGTGTGCGCCCGGGTTTCACCATTGTATCTAAAATAGAATGTAAAATGAGTTAGGAAATTAATAATTCTTTCAATGACACTTCAAACATTTTTCGCATTCTACCAGCATTCGGTGTTGGGTTTTTTTCCAGTATGGCTTTTATTCACATTTCCAGGGACTTAGAGAACCTTTCTTCCCGATGTATCTACTTTTGTAATTGGATTCATTTCTTTTCCTGTTTCTTTTGTTTCTTCTCTGTAGATCTACCAGGTTCAAAAGGTGGGCTCTGTGTTCTTTGTTTCCTAATTTGCATGCATTCGTTGTTTTCCTTGCCAAGGGCCTGGTCACCTTTCAGAAATAACGCCTTTCATTGAAAATACACGGAAGTATTTACTGCTTCTTTTACTGCTGTTTACAAATTGGTTCCATCAAGAATGCTCGAGTCCCTACTTCCACCCCGAGAAAAAGCAACCATCAGACGCTCCTGGGTCCACAGAATATTTTCCTCAACTCTGCTTTTCTCAAGGAATTAGAAAATTGTTTCTTTGAGGGAAAAAAAATTCTAAGATAAAATCACACATCAGAATTGGGGAAACCTTCGAAGTCAGATATTTAGAGAGAAAGATTATCCTTCCATATGATTTTATTAGAAAAATTTTAAAATCTCAATGCAGATTACCACACATTGAGAGATTATTACATACTGATTTAAAAATCGGATTTAAAAAAATGATACAACAGTAACACCCAATAGCTTAAAATAAACTTGCCGTCCATCCCTAAACATTCAGGATGGTAACGTGCATGTGTATTTCCTAGGCCACTTAGAAGCGGCTAAGATTTAGAAAGAAATACACTAGCAGGCCAGGCACACAAAGCAAGGTCGGAAACAACCAGATCAGTGGCTCCTGATTCTGCGACGATGATGGAACAAGTGGTTGGTTCCCTGACAATTCATAGACTGTGTCTACAGTGAGTCCTTTCCAGACCTGAATCTAGTTTGTTACTTTCGATGTCTATCATAGTTGCTTTTTATAAAACTATTTAGTTTATAGATAAAGAAGAACGGTATTTTTTTTCTTTTAGAGCAGCTAAGAAAATCAAAATAAGATGGCCGTTTCAGAGGTTAGAGTAAGCAGGTCCTTCTAAACACACGGTCAGTAGATTTAAAATTCCGGCCGTGGATTCCTGTTCTCGCTACAATACCGGATTGCCTTTGCTTCCTGTCCCCCACCCCCAGTCTGCGTAACTACTGTCTAGAGGAGTGTGGAGAAATCAGATAAGTAGGTGCCAGAATCTGTTTGCGCTTTATTAGTTTCGTAGGCTCTGGTATTGGAATTCATGTGGAAGCTGGGTCCAAACATACGGGGTCTCAGAAGAATTTAACAAGTAAGAGGCAAAGCTGGCAGGGCTGGGGAACCCTCCCTGTGACAAATTGTCCAAAACCAAGAAAAGAGACCCCGCCTAGTAATTAACACTTTGGTTCATTCCTTTCTAGTTCCAGATCACTATTATTTTTCTGGTTAGTAATTCACCAGGGATACAATGTTAGACCTTTGTCAGAATGTTAACTTGTATACAGAGTAACTCTAGAAAGGAGCTCAGGAAGTCCACAGAAGAAAAGCAGATACACATTTTTATAATAAAGATGTGCCAAGGGAAGGGAAGGCTCTCCTTATCATTAAGATTTGAGAAAAGGAAGAGGAGGCAGTAAACATCTCTCTCGGCCCACTTGGCTGTTCTGTGTGATGGTTTCTCTTCTACTGAATCAAAGCTATTTCTGAAAGTCGAGCACCTTTTGTATTGTAAGTCTGGCTCCTGCTTCCTCTGCATGACTCACTGGCTAATCATAGTCGTTTACATTTGAAACATTGTACGCTTTCCGCACTTGGCTGTGCTAGCCTGCTCACTAACATCAGAGCTTCCACTTAGTTCACTTGTGGGGGGGGGGGGGGCGCTGCTCTCCGTCCCTGAAATGACGGGGGAAACGTAGCTACAGGCGTAGGAGTGATGTATAAGGTCAGCATGAGCTAGATGGAAGATTTTGAATGCTGAGTGTTATTTTTATCACAAAAAGAGCAAGAGATGGTGTGCAGCATTTGATATAAGTATAGAATTGGCAAAAAAGGAAGATATGGAAATAGAAAACGGATCATACAGACTTCTGTTGGAATTGAAATAATTTTTGTGCCTTTATATAGGCCCCCCCTTAAAAAAAAAAGACTGTCTTCTTTCTTTGTAATCAAGCCATGAGCTGAAGAGGGTTGATGTCCTCACATTTTACAGGTGAGAAGCCTGGAATTTGGCTGTGAGAGCGGGGCCAACATTAATTGAATGCAAATGGCTTTAAGCTGTTGCATTTCAGCTAACTTGAGTTAAAGCCTCAAAGTAAAGAACGTGACTTACAGAAGAAGAGTCGGCTCATGTAGTTTCGATATGTTCCATTTCTGTATTGGTTGAAATTTGAAAGCATGATTAAATTCTCCCTCCAGTTTTTTCTCTTCCACTTTCCTGCTTAGCATCCTAAGAGAAAGGGACAAGACAGTCGGGGTGCCATTATATTTAAATTCTGGCCACCCTTCAAAATAAACTGAAACTAAGCCAAACATAGCAGCATGTTTTGGCAATTAGAAAACAGTTTCAAAACTTGTCTTGGACTTCTAGCATCTAATATTTTTTTCTGATTAGAAAGTTTTAACGTATAAAGAGGAAACTCATCTATGGTAGATGACGTGGAGGTTTGGTTGGTTATTCCTTGCTTTTCCTTTTGGAATTGTGGGAAAAGTGACGAGAAAAGCAGAACCCCATTATTTGAGACTAGACTTGGGCTCCCGCCTATCTTGGGAATTACTATATTTAGTAAGGGCAGTAGCCATTCTGAATCCGCTTTTCTAATTTTAACTTGGACCACCGGGGCTGGGACAAGCAAGGTAAAAACATGGGGGCATTAGCTAAAGAAAATGCCAAATATAACCTGCTACCATAATTTTTTTTTCTGTTCCAAGCCCTCTTCTTAGCCACTCAGTCATCTTTCCATCGGTAACATGCTATAAAGACATCCAAAGAACGTAAATTCTCACGGGCCTAAATTTAGCCTAGATATCCAATAGCCAGAGCAAGGGCTCCAGAGACCTAGGGGTCATCACGCACTCTGTCCCCATCCCCTGGGCTTTCTCGCGGCTGTAGCTGCTTGAGTGTCTTCGTTCCGCAGGCTTGAACAGCCTCACGCAGGGGCTGCTTGGCCAAGTTTCAGCTCCCGCCCCACCGTGCTCCGCCCTGGCCCGTGGGCTTGCCTGGGAGGGCGGGATGAGGAGGTCTCCACGCACAGGCTCCCCAACACCGGGGGCGCTCCCTGCAGAGCTCCGAGTGTGGTGTTTACCGCTGTGCTTCCGCTTGTTCCCTTCCCCGTGTGGCTTGGGCAGCAGTTTGAAGATGCATGTCTGAACAGTTTCTTACTGGTTACCATTTCACGTCTTGCCTAATTTTCTTTCCTTTCTGTCTATAGAAATATTATGGGCTGGATACAAAATGGGGTGACATCGAGCAGTGGATGGTAGGCCTTGAATACAATTTTAAGCTGAACTGGTTTATAATTTGATTCTTATGAACTTTAATTATGTTGCTAGATTCCTACTGTACCATAATTTAATACTGAGAGATTTTCTTCCAGGGACTTCTGCATCTGGCCTGATTGCTTACATCCGTATGAAGCTGGGTTAGAAATGGTCCTGGCCGGCGTTTTGTCTGGTCTGGTCAGTAGCTGCTGACTCCTGGAGTCTCCAGGCTAGTGGCTTGTGGTCTCCAGTGCCACCGCCTCCCTGTCTCCTGGGGCAGAGGGCTCTCCATTTTACACACTCAGGAGGAGATGGTGCCCCAGGCATGAGGTTCTAGAAGGGGGGTGTTCCCCTTGCTGTCCACTGGCCCCAAGAGAACATGGACCCACTCCTTCTCTCCTTAATTCGTCCATATGAGTTCCTCCCACCTCCTCCTGTCCTTGACACATACCGAGTGGCCTCATGGGCATCATCCCATACTTTTAGTAACTGAGAGCCTGGCCAGTGTGGAAATGTCATATTCGATGTCCCTTATGCACAAATAATCCAAGGAAATGTAAAATTGCCTCCTGCTATGTTAGACACCTGTGTAGAACAGGAAAGAGAATTGTTCCTGAAATATAAACAGTATACACTTCCTCTATTGGAAGAAATGATCGATTTCAGCCTTCACTATGGTAAACCATCGTTTTAAGCTGCTATGGCAGATGTATTTTTATCGGATCTTCAGAGCCAGTTAAAAGATGCCTCATTGTCCTCTATACCACTGAGAAAGCAAAAAAACACTGCTAATCAAAATGGGAACAACTTTGATGGTAAGATACGCCCCCACTCCAGAGATGTCCGGATGTGAAAAACTGTGTGTGTCTCGGAATGCACAAAATGTACTAGATTGGGCGACATCCTTATTAGAGCTTTTATGGACATGATTTATCTCCTGATTCCCAAAGGAAAGAGAATAAGGTTCTGACTGTAGGCGGGAAAGTAGGTTGGTTGAAATGGACCACACTGAGGAGGTTGGGAACAAACGAAGGCCCATCTTCCCCCCAACACACACTTTTAAAGCCAAAATGAAATATGCCAATTACTCATGTGCTTACAACCCCCCCCAAAGAAAACATTCTTCCTTGGTGGTTTAGTTGGAGACTTTTAATGGCATCAAAGAAAATATTTGTTTGACATTTGTAACAAATACTGTGTTGTATCACAACCAGACTAAAGGTTTCTGTTGTGTCTGTATCTGACCTTTAATACTGTTTCTTCCATTGCTTTGGTAGGAAGACAGTGAGCGCTATTCACGTCGATCCAGAAGAAACACATCGGTTAGTACCGTGTTCACTTTGACTGAAGTCTGATTTGTAGTTGTGGCGGCTGAAATACATGAATCAGATCTATCTTAGTGATGCTTATGAAAGAAACTACCTGCTACTATCATTACCTAAACAAAGATTGTGGACCCTGCTTTTAGCATTTTGACCTAACTTTGTGAGGGGAGAATGGGAAATTTCTGAGTACTAATATATTCATGACAGTTTAATGCTCTTTTGCTATCCAGTACCCACGAATAATTAGCAGAGGGATACGCATGGAGGCTGTGTGTCTGTAGTTTATCAGCAAAGTAAATAACACCACTTCAGTGAAATTAACTGAAAGCGGTATCATCCAGAAACAGCCCTCTGTAAACAGAGGTGCACACA
Organism: Ursus americanus; assembly: GCF_024610735.1. Taxonomy (NCBI): domain Eukaryota; kingdom Metazoa; phylum Chordata; class Mammalia; order Carnivora; family Ursidae; genus Ursus; species Ursus americanus. The sequence goes on from NC_142127.1 coordinate 104,451,640, forward strand.
CGGCCCACATCGGGGAGACGGAGGCTCGGGTCCACCGAGGTTTCCAGAGGCGCCTGACCTGCCCCACTGCTGTGGTGTCCGGTCGGCACATCTCTCTGAAAGCTGGATGTGGGTTTCTTTATGTTACGCTTCATGTTTGTTCTCATCCTTTCTTTTACTAGGCTTCTGAGGAAGATGAGCGCATGTCAGTGGGTAGTCGTGGAAGTCTGAGGGTCAGTAACCACAATGATTGGGTTTGCATGGTACAGTTTACGGTTGGCCGTCTTTGCTGCTGTATCCCTGCATTCAGACTTCCTGTTCATTACCCCACAGTCTAACCGAGAAGCTGCTCTTTTGAAATCTAATCCATGGGGGTGGGGGGGGGCGTCTCCTTGTGTTGCAGAGAGATTATTGATAAGCATGGGCACCTGTGTTGTGTCTTCCTCCCAAGAGTGGAAATCATACTGTTTTTATATTCCCCCACATCACAGCACTGCCACGCCTTGACTAAGTGGTCTTGGCAATGCTGCTGTGATGAAGGGGCCCGTTTGCCTACGTGCTCCCAGTCAAATTTGCATTCCAGGTAAAGTGACTGTTATTCAGCGCTGTTTTTGCGTAGCTCCTTGAAAGCTGCCCTACGCTGCCTGGTGGAAAATTGGAGCAGGTTGGATCCAGGAGACCCAGGTCTCCTCACCCTCGAGAGTCTTACCTTTGGTCAGCTGTGATGAAATCTCTTCATCACTCACAGCTTGATGGTCGATAAAGACAAATACATATTTTTCCTTAAACATTCCAAAAATCTTCATAATGAGGCTTGAAAACATTGCATGCCTTGGGAAGTGAAGGAGAGAAACTGTGTTTTGCTTAGTGCTTTAAGTCAGCGAGTTACTCTGAGCATGTCAGTTTTACTTACCACCGGGTTACAGTTGCTGTCACTGCTGGTAGAAGTAGGTCTCAACGCGGCCACTCCGTTGTGCTCAAGAACCGTATAGAGCAGAAGGCTTGTTTTTGATCACTGTGACAATTAAATGAGACAATTAAACCTCGATTTCTTCTATGCACTGTGAATGTGCATTTCACCTGGCCGTTCACAACAGTAACTGTAAAGGTGATACGTTGTTCTGTCATTCTGACAGCAATCATTGTCCTTGTCCTAGCAGTAGTGCCAAAGCAGATCCATAGTGATTTTTCCAGAAAGTAACGGTTCAGCTGTGAAGTCAGTTGAAGAGCTTCCTTGCCCTCTGAAACTTTCCCCTTAGCCATACCGTTATAACTTCCTCAAAGATCTTGTCTCTGACAAGTCAAGCTAGAGGAAGTAACATTTATCTAACCAAAACATTATAAATGCAAACCTCAGTTTGCAGAATCTGTGTCAGAGACACGGAAATGACAGCTGTTGGGCAGGCCCAGAAGAAGGCTAGGTCCTTGAAACCAAGAGAAGAAGATACTGTTTCCAGGAGGAGGGGTGGGGGTCAAGGGAGCATTGGACCAAGGGCTGACCACTGGCCTTAGCGTCATGGAGGACGTCAGTGACCTTGACAAGGAAACTTTTGGTGGAAGTGGTGAGAACAAAACCTGATTAATGCAGGCTCAAGAGAGGACAGCAGAGAAATTGTACACAGAATCCAGACCTATCACGGTATCATTTTCAGATCTGTGAGCCTCCTGAAATTGTATTCAAGAGTTTGTGTGTACTTGGATTTTTCTGGGAAAAGAATTTGTCTGTTTCCTAAGATTCTCAGAAAGATTCCTGATCCCAAAGAGTTTAAAACTATTAAAATCATTGTTTATAGCATTCATTTCATTTTCAATGATTTTAACCAGACATGAGTTAAATTTCTTTGCTAGACACCATTCTCTGCCAAGATTTCAAGCATATTTGTTTTAAGGTATAAAATTTTATAGAAGAGGCCCACAATCTGGACATTAAATAAGAGAGGGGCAGAAAGTGGAAAATCAACAGTGGACAGAATTCTTGTGTTTAGCCAGGTGGTTTCCTACACTATTCTTTCCCATGATAAACGTGGTCTAAAGAAATAATATTAAAAAAAAAAAAAAAGCCACAGACCTTGAGAACTTAGATCCTGGAGGTAAGAGTCAGACCTCATAACTCTGACAGGTTCAGGACAAGCCCAGAGCAGTGAGGAGGTGACAGTATCAGTCCCCAAGCTCTCTGGGGCCGGAGGCTCTCTGGCCTCCATTGGTTGGTGGACCAGCTGCCCTGCCGAGAAGAACCTTCTCTCACCCCCCTGTGCCAGGTCAGTGTGTGCTGCTTTGATGTATCTTAATATTCTGAAATCTTTAGTTTGCAAAGTTCAAAGATCATATCTTTTATTTCTTGACATTCTCAAAATACAGGCCTTCTTCGTTCAACTGGCAGTGATGGTAAACCCTTAAAAATGGGGGCAAATTTTCCTTTCCTAGTGTTTGCATGGGCATTCTTCTCAGTAAACCTAGATTTCGGATATCATGAGATTTTACTTTTTCTTATTTAAAAATTGATAATGATGCATGTATTCACCTTTCGCCTAATATGAATAGAATGTATCTTGTAGAGGAGGAAGTAAGATTGCTCAAACTGCTTCAGACTTCATGAATTATAGCAACGTTTGCCATACAAGTTTTATTTAATGTCACTGGGTTTTATGATGACTGTCATTCTAAGGCGATTCCTTTTGTACATGAGATCCTGAAAGTCATATAAAAATGTAATTTTGTCAAGATTTCAAGATTACCTGGCTTTTGCTTTATGTTTTCTGATGTTTGGGTTAGCGTTCTAATTGATTTTGGCAACTCTGTTTTCTGTTCTTTTCCTCTTCCACCCTCATGCGGACAGTCGCAGCCTGACTTGGAGTATGGGGGTCCTTACGCCTGGGTGAGACGGTCGGATAGATGTTGAGGCATGATCCTAATAGTGCTGTGTGATGGGGAATAACCTGTGATGTTTCCACTAATCTCGTGGGCGTGTTTGTACAAAAAGCCAAGTATATCTTTGTCCAGAAAGACACACATGCTGTCCACCAGGCCCCCTTGGGGGAGGGGTGCCGCAGGCCGGAGGGCAGGTGCACCTACCAGAGTGAGCGCTCTTCTTGCAGAGCCCCGGCTGTGTCTCTGATGCTCAGGGTCAGGCCCTGTGCTTGACCACACTCACGCACCGCTCGGTCTTTGAGCACCAGCTGTTTGCCACGCACTGTGCTAACAGCTGTGGATACCAAGACGGGACCAGAGTGTCTTGCTTTCAAGGAACTCAACTCAAATCAAGAATTCCCAAAACTTCTACATTTCCTTTCAAAGATTAAAGTTAGTCATTTTCTCTAACGAAAAATCCATTATTTTTTAATCTGCACCCTAAATGTGCATTCTGGCCCCTTTGCCAAAAAGTGCTGTTTTAGAAAGACCGCGATTCTGGTACCAAAAATGAAATCTTCAGATTTAAATTTGGAATTTCCCTTCTTACGTCTGTCTGTCTGCACCCTTTGCACAGAAAAACATGTACATCTGAAAACCTGTACGTTTAAGTGACACCAAAAGAGAGAGAAACTTCATCTCGCAGAAATGAGCAAGAACGCGCTTCTGCACCGAAGTGGTTCTGGCAGATCGTGCACTGCTTCGTTTCTTCTCTTCTCCTGAAAGCATCTTGTGCTTCATTCATTCCACCACCCTTCAAAATTATTTAACAACTTACTGTTTTTAAAATGTAGTTTTTACCTTGAAGACGGTAACGAATAGTGCCGTGCTTGCCCCCCAGCCTCCTGGAAGGGCTGCAGCTCACCGCTTGACGGATGGGAGCCAGCGGCCAAGGGGGAGCCAGGCATTCCAGCCCGTTCTTGGCCTCAGCCACAGGCGAGCGGTAGATCCGCCGTGGAGAACGTGAAGCACAGAGTCACGTAACTAGATTCAGGACGTGCTCTTCACGGAAGCTCCCAGGGCGCTTCACAGTGACTCTGTAATTCTAGCAGCTCTTCCGTTCTCTAAGTAAATGTACGCACAGCTCCTTTCCAGATTTTTAACCATCTTATTTTAATCTCAAAGCTCTCTCTGTCAAATAAATAAATAAAAACTTAAAAACAAAAAAACAAAAAACAAAGTAAACTCTATTTAAGGGCCAGTCCCTGGTGGAATGAATGAGTACACGTGTTAGCAATAGTCAGAAACACATTCTGGATTTTGCTTTTATTTTCAGTTTTCATTCTGTTTTCAGACTGAGTTGAGTGCATGAAATACCGCACTTCAGAGTTTTGATTTGGCCGTTCTTATTTTGCTTCCCATCTCTCCTGCCCTTGGATGTGATCTTTTGACAGTATAAAAATGATCTAACATCATTAACCAAACAAAATAGCGGTTGACGTTTGCTTGCACGGTCAACGTGAAGTGCGCTCGTGGTCTGATAGCAACGGCACAGTAGTTGGGAGCCTTCTGACTAATCACAAGATACCGCTGGAATCACTGGCTCTGATACGGTGTTCATTCTTGTATCTTACACTCTTTTAGAGAACACTAATCTGTGACTGTCTTCTGTATTCTGTTCTGAGAGCAGCGCTCCTCCGTGTTACTGTGTGTAAGATTCACCTAGGAAGCTTATGAAAATGCGCATTCCCCAGCCCCAGCTTTAGGTCTTCTGACTGCCCAGGTCAGGGGCCCGTGGTCCTGAGAAGCACACGAGGTGACCGTGAGCAGGTGGTCTGCACAGTAAGGGGTGTTGAAAAAACAATCTCTAAGCAAAGGAAATTGACCATCCGAGACCTGACTTCAGATGGAGTTCATACACCATCTATGGACTTTTTATTCTAATGCATTAATTTTCAACTCTCCTTATCCTGTTATGCGAGGTAGAAACAGCTCCACCCACCCAGATCCAACACATAAAAATCATCCAAGAGGAAAATGTTGGTGGTGTTCTTTAAGAGGTCAAAGTCCTTTTCACCATAGGGATGTCAACGAGAACCTATACATTGGAGAATGCATGCTAGGAATATATTCTCTGTAACAGAATTCCTTTACAACAGAAGAGCGTGGATGTCCACAGAGCCTGTGAAGGGAAAGTCTTCCTGCACGGCCACGGAAGGCTGGAAGAGAAACGGTGACAGATGAGGGGCGCACTTGCTCTCCCGTCCTTCACCGTGCTCTGCTCTGTGCTACAGGCGGCATAGAAATTTGAGATGACCAAAAGAAAGTTTTTCTAGAGCAGCACGTAGTCCCCAAAGCAACAGTGGAAAGCCAGAGGGCTTATATGTGGAATATATTTTACTTCCTCACTAATTAGTAAAGTCAAAGTCATCTAAAATTGATTGATGTTAGCCTTTATCATTATACTAATTTTTTTCCAGGAATGAGTTTCTAAACAGCTACCAAGAGAGTAAGACTATGGTCTGAAATACACAAGTCCTCAACACACACTCCCATCTCAGATAGTCTGGTCGGTTGAGAGAGAGAAAAGGAAAGTAGATTGAGTAAAACCCCTGCCTGTCTCTGAGGGTTTTTTACTATCAAATTTATTTCAGAGATGTTTTAACATTACTCGTGGAGTTTTCACATTTAAAGTTGAAGAATTTCTACATACTCTTCTGCTTCATTTAGAAACTTCAGCTTGACTTGTTTTTGAGTTGTAAGTAAACTTGTAGTTGGATAGTCAAGATTTCGTGAATCTGGATTTATGATCTGTCTGGAAGTTCATTTACTTATCCTCCACTCGTGTCATAGTTGCAACACACATGCTAACTAGTCTCCCGTCGCCCGACCCTGTAAACGAGGACACGCTCCTGTTCCCATGGGCGCTGGGGACCTTCCACGGCCGCTCACTCCACCGTCCGCTCAGCACACGTTCAGGGGGCGCTGTTCCTGGCTAATCAGGTTTAACCCTCCGCGGCCTTGTCAAGTGCCTATTTCTATGCACATTTGCACAGCTGAGGAAGTGGCTGGAGGTGCCAACGGATTAAACAAGCCTGTGTAATCATGTCACGTGATAGAGCACTGATTGGAATTTGTACTCCTGTCCTTTACCCCCTGGCATCTCCTTCCAGTTTTACCAGTTGTGTGGACTGCTTTCCGTTTTCTGTCTCGAGAGCTGGTTGTGTCTCTGACACTTGGCAGCTCTTGTCTTCAATCGGCAGAAATGTCCTTATAGATGAATGAGACCAATTCTAGAAGGGCTGGGCTTTGGCTGGGGGCATGTGAGTGCAGAGGTAGGAAGAGAAGGGAGGTGGGCACACACTTAATCTTTCTCTTTTCTGGAGGACACGTTAGGAGCTCATGAACTGTATCCTCAGACTTCATTTTGAAAAGCAAAGTAGGAAGACTGGATGAATGAGGAGCTCCCGCAGAGGATACGCACCCACCATAAACGTGTTTTCCACGATGAGCTTCTGCACTGAATTATAGATTGAACAGAAGCTATTTCCAAATCCTCTGGATACAACTTCACAATGGGCCATAGTTTTCAAGGACTTACCTGTGAACCAAGAACCGAAACCTGACTGACGCAGGCCGGGTCATGACCCCACTTGCGTGGCATTCCAGCTGCTGCAAAGCTAGGACTTCCGTGGCCATGAACCTGTAAACAGGGAAAGTGCTGACGAAAGCAGCTGCGCCGTGCCCATACGCTGCACCCCACAGAAGTCCTAGAGTGACCTGTAGCCACAAGTAACACGACCTGGGCTGATCGGATGAGCCTGACCGTCCGATTTCTCCCAAGTCGCGGTAGAGCAGATCGGAAGCATGGAGGCATCTCGGGGCATGCTGAGACGTGTGTTATCCCGGGCTGGTCGCGCCTCTGGTCCACTAACAAAGCCCAGTTTATACCCAGCTAACTCTTCCTTGCAGACGTGTGCTGCGTCTTCATTTGTATACTGATGTCCGTTTTCTTCTTTTCTTCATTGAAACAGACAAATGGTTATGATGGAGAGATATATGGATCGCAGTCCCTGAATAGAAGATCTGGCAGGGTCAGTATAGTAAATTTGCATGACACAAGATGGAAACAGATTGCTGCAAAGCTGAAAAAAATATATATTGCTAAATTTAGCTTCTTTGCCTTTTTTTTCTGTGCTACAGCGGGTCTCTCCCCCTTCCCCAGTCCCAGCCCATGAAAGAATGAAAACTGATTTTTTCAACTGATAAACATTCTTAGAATGTTAGCCTTCTAACATTCTTAGTGTTACTATAAGAGATCGATATTAAAAAGAATCTCTTAAGTTTAAAAATATGTTGAATTAAATACTAGCTCTTTCATTATTTTGTTGCCCTAGGTGTATGTGCCTAATGTCTATATTAAGTATATTCAGCTTTCAAATATACTTACATTCAACATTCTCACCCTCTGTGCCCATCTCTCATTTGTCATTTTATTTTTTTTAAGACTTTATTTATTTATTTATTTATTTATTTATTTGACAGAGAGAGAGCACAAGCAGGGGGAGCAGCAGAGGGAGACGGAGAAGCAGGCTTTCTGCTGAGCAGGACCTGAGTTGAAGGCAGGCACTTAACGGTCTGAGCCACCCAGGCGCCCCCCATTTGCCATTTTAAAGATGTATATTAGAGACCCTGTGTCCCTGAGTACAGGCACGGGAGGCAGCGGGGAGCAGGGTAGTGCTCTGTGCGGGGAGGAAGGAGAAAGGGATTAAGGGCAGGAGAGTCCGAGAGAAGTGGGAGGGCTTTGAGTTCAGCAGGGAGGTCATGACTACAGATCTGGTGTGCAGGAAATTAACTAAAACCTTCCTATTCTACATTTGCTTTATTTTTTTTCTTATAGTAAATTTTACTAGTTGTGGATATAGTAAATTTTCATTTACCTTAATCTTATTTAGATATACCCTATATACACTTGAATTATATTTTCAGGTTTCAGAGGGGTAACCCAGTCCCATCTTAGCTTTCTGAAACTGGCTGATGAGGTTTTTAGTGTCTCGTCCTATTAAGGGTGGCATACATGTCCATTTCATCGAAACTTTTCTCATTCCGGTTTAAAGGCTGCGTCTTCCTATTTATGTTTTTACACAGACAGCCTTTGGATTATGTTTTTAAGAAACGCAGTAGTCCAGGGACAGAAGCAAGCAACATGCCATTCTGTCGTCATGGGGCGTGGACAGTTTTGTTTCCTGCTCAGCCTTCCTCCGGATGGTTCCGTGCCGGCTCCATAGGACAGGCGCGGCAGAACTCTCTGCTGGCCCAGACTGCTTGTCGGGGCTGTGTTGACTAATTAGCAACTTTTCACCAGGATCGATCATAAAGAACTCTCGTTTAGAACTGGAAGTTACTATAGAAGTTCTGTAATCCACTTTCTACCCAGCGGTAACATTCTTTTCTAGAATATCCCAGACGTGTGGCTGGCAGCACGCCAGGGACAGTAGAGAGAGCGCCAAGCTCTGTCATACATACGTCCATGTAGCTTCATCTTTGGTTTTTATGTTAACACAGCAGAAGTGTGCCTTATGATTTGGTTTAAGATCTAAGTAATGCCTTTAGACGTCAAATGCAAAAGAACGTGATTATAAAATGTTCACCACAAAGTAAAATTGCAAATAAAATTGATTAAATAAAAAATCAGGAAATATACCGATTGAAGAACCAGATAGCCTACAGGCAACGCCGTGAGTTGTGGCGGAAAATCCCAGAGTGGCGGGACGATGAGTTTGGGGAAAGATGGGAAGAGAGTGAGAAGTTCCATAGATGTCAGCCGCACACGTCTGTGGGGAGGAATGAAATAACCAGAGTGAGGGGAAGGGTTTGGAAAGCCCTCTTTCCTCTGTGCCGGCACTTGAAGTCTCCATAGGAGATCTACCCAACCGTTTCAGGGGCAGCGCGATGCCTTCATTCATGACAGGCACGCGCACTGCCTCCCCACGCAGACTCCGATCTTGGTAAAGCAGGCACCAGGTCACTGTGAAGACGGCTGCGGGCCACCGCGTTCTGGGGGCGACGCTGTCCACCTGCAGCCCCCCTGCCCCCCCAGCTTTGGGTGTGCTGCAGCCCTCACGTGTGCTGGGCTGAGGAAAGATTGAGAATCTTGCCACAGACGTAATCCTAGTTCCCTAGGACAGTATGCGCTAGGGGAAGTCTGCATTGGGGGGTGATAGCCGCCTCGTTGTGAAGTTCAGTGAGTAATTACAAATAATACTAGAGATGAAAAGTTGTGAGAACCAGGAAGAGTCAAACCGTAGGACATCGCCGAGACACAGACACTGGAATGTAAGCTAGAGCCCAGAACCTGTAGCTGGTGAGCCTTTGTGCCGTAGCAGAGCGTCTTGGTTCTTACGCTACGCTGGGGTTCCTGGAGCCCTAGTGCCGGTTTGGTTGTGTCATTTTCTATGTGCCTATTGACCGGGGCAGCCGGTGCTCACCACGTCCCACGTGTTCTTTGGTTCCCAGAACTCCAGCTACGGCGGTGAGGGCAGACTCTCTGCTCTGTCATCTTCCAGAGAGGAGACGCTGGTGGGCTCTCATTTAGATCTTTCACACCCTCTCTTCAGAAACTGCAGGTTTTGTGGCATGCCGTCTTGTGTGTGAGCTCAGCTTTGGATGGATGTTAAAGACTGTTTCGGGGCAGTAACTAACATGAGACATGTAATTCAGGCTTACCCCCTCCCCCCCCACCACCCTGCACTTGAATCGTATTTGCATTCAGCGGGACACAAGGAAAGGAAGGATTCATGTGGATATTTTGTAGTCAGAAGTAATCAAAAGGGAAAAAAGTAAGAAAACCTTATAATTCTTTCCTTACGAGTTCCTGAAAACAATTCCTTTGTGGGGTACAAGAAAACTTTGTGGCAGTTTCTCAGGGATGGACTAGGAATGGAAATCAAACCAAATCCAAGTCCAAATGTCTACACAATAGGGCTGCTTCCCGTACTTCAGGGACACGCATCAGTCTCGACAGGCACAGATATTTCGAAGTCGTTTAAGAGCCTTTATAATGGGTGAGGCTCGTCTGTTTAGAGGAGGTTCACACTCACTTAGGAAACACGAGGGAGCTAGTTCAGGCGGGAGGATCACAGGGATAAACAGGTGAGCAGGAGGTACTCTGGAAGCACACGCTTCCAGAACAGAAGGCAGACCCACCCAGCAGACAGACTAGTGCAGCGGTGATAGGACGATGGGGAGAAGGAAGTGTCCTAACAAAGGGTGGGAACTGAATCATGAAGAAGACACAGGGAAAAAATAAGTAAATAGAAACTAAGCAGGTAGAAGTGTAACTCCTGGTCCTCCCTCCTCCCCTGTCATGCCTCATCCCTCCCCCGTTCACCCCTGCTGCAGGGGTTCCAGATACGGCTGGCAGCTCCATCCCCCCATCAGCGTGCTTGTCCACTTTCCAAACTCCCACTGCTGTTTCCCAGCCTCAAGTGTGAGTAAATACTCCATCCCTCCTTCCCCCAGTAGGTGAATTCTGACTGAATGTAAGATCAGCTGTAAGCACCAACGTACTGGTGGGTTTCACCATCTTGAACTTTTTGTGTGTTGTGTGTATTTCGGTGGGAGATTTTGCTACTGCAAAGAGCACTTTGTCATTCAGAAAACTTTACTTCCTCCTCACTTTCCGAGCCGAGATACTTGCTCTAAAGTAGAAGATGCTGATAGGTATCTAATATGCAGATACGAATTATTCACCAAAATTCAGCATGTCTCTGACTCACTTAAATTCCTTTAAGAGAAACAACCCACATTCAGAGCATGAAAGTCAAAATTAGAGCTGATCTGTTCCAAACATTGAACAGCAGAACTTTCCTGAGGCCACATGTCCCCACCCTTGTTCTTCCTGAGGTCTTACTCACCAACCCACGGAATGTTCTGGTAATTGTCGTGCTCTGTAGGTATCATATCTATTCCTGCACAACACATGGGCTTGTTTGATTTTATTTAAATATAAACATAGAAAGGTATTAATGTCATGTGGAGCACTGAAGACCCTTCTAAATATTTCTCCAGTCTTTTTGGATTTGTCAGACCCATACCCTGGCCATGGCGGCCGCAGCTGTGGGCGCTTTCTCCCCTGCCCGGGTCGTGGTGCTTTCCATGTCCCGCAGAGGGGCTGACAAAATGGCTTCTACACAGAATGTTCTCCCAACTGGAACCAGTTTCAGTATTTGTAAGAAACATTAGAAAGTTTCTCCCTGTTCCCCCCTCACCCCCCCGAGTTCCACCTGTCGGCCCATCAGGTCACGTGGGTGTAGCTTATGCCAGAGGAATGACAGGCACAAGTTTGGGACCTTGAAGGTCTGGGATATCTTCAGGGGCCATCAGGTTACTGGAAGGGAGCCAGTTCATCTTCAAGGACTGCCCCATGCTTGCGCATGGTAGAACATTGCCAACAGAGCAGTTTGAAGCTATGGCTTCCTCTTGGAGGAGCCTTTAATTTGGATAGAACGTTTCATTTGGGGAAACCATGGAGACAGTAGTATTCCCCAGAAATGTTGTAGAGACTGGTGGTCTCAGAATTATACCGCTGAATCTACCCCGTCCTCTGTGAATCCTGAACACACGTACACGTTACGTCAGCCCCTAAGGAAGCCACACCAGAGGTGATGTCCAGTGAAATATTTTACTATGCAAAGTAAAGGTTGCTATCTCTGCCGATTCTTAGTTTTGATTTTTTCCCACCAAACTGTACAACTTAGAGCTCCGGTTACAAAGACCTTTAAAACCCCGATGGTCTCACTGTCGGTTAAAAGTAATGAAATCTATGTTTGTGTCTGCATCGACTCAGAACTCCTGATTTGGTCGCACATCACAGTTTGTCGATTAGCTAGACTGTCTTTATTTCCTTCTGACCATCCTGCTTTCTCCCTCCTCCATTAACTGCATGTCCTGTACTGATTTTGTTGTTTAAAAAAAAAAAAAAGGCAGTTTTGTGTGAATTTACACCACCGTTGGACCTTTGAGGTGAAATGAAGCTGTGAGCCCTTCTCCGCCCCCCCCCCCCCATTTTCTCTGATTACAGGGACTCTCCCGCTCCGACCTCGGGCTTCCTGGTGCTGGCCTTGCTCCCAAAGCCCTGTCTGCCCAGAGTGGAAACCGGGTCTGTTCTCCTCCACGTCGGCCCCTTCCTCCCTCTTTCCTCCTGCGTACATCCCTTCACTTTCTGATCACACGTGCGAGGACACTTCAACCTCTTCTACCTGAAGTCCAGACAGCAGAGTTCAGCAGGCGTTTATTCGACTGGTCTAACTTGCTAGGACTTTTCTCAATGTTTTAGAACATTATCAGGGTAACCTGGGACCTTAATAGAGAAAAAGGAACTGAGGAAAAAGGAGGTTCTATTAACCGTATATTTCCAAAAGCTCAGGTTAAAAGAATCGGTCTCCTGGGTCTCTCCTCCTTTTCCAGCAATTGTTCCCCATTTGGGGTTTCATTTGTTTCTTTAAAAATATTTTTCTCTTGGAAATGTGTCCAGGAAGCAATTTGGAAGGCTTTTGGGCTTAATCTGCCTCCTCCATCTTTGAGAAGTGGGAGAACGGGGATATTTCTTTGGCTCAGTCTCCCCTGTGTTTCCTGTTTTTACAAGGCCGGTGTGCGGGTCAGGCCTCAAGGGGCCCGGCCTTTTCAGCTATAGGACAGTGCTGTTCGCACCCGAGGATCTCGGTGTCAGAGCCCCGGACCGATGACTGTGGAGGTTGAACTGCCATCTCCCTGCCTTGCTGAGTGATTCACCCCGGTCGTGCACATTCCTGACTGGCTTGGTGGCCCCGTGCTGCGGGCTTACGTGGCCTCTGCCTATCCATGAGTCATGATCCTGTTCTGGACCCGGGGCCCCGCTGCCCCGGGAGCTGCCCTTCGCTCTGGCACCTGCCGGCCCGGGCACGACTCCGCCTGGTCCGGGGTGCGGGTGTGGATCCCCTGTCCAGGGAGCTGCCAGCCCAGGCCAGCTGGCACGGTCTGACAGCTCCTTGCAGATCCTCACACCCGTGACCGGGATCATTTGTTGGAAATAAAAGCACCATTTCTGCCACGCTCCTCTCGTGTGGAAATTTACGTATTAACACCCCTGAGTGCTCTATTAACCTGGGATTGTGAGGTGTGGGTTTGGTGGCTGCCCGTGGTATTTTCACCCTGTCACCATTGTCTCACTCCCTGACCCTTTCCTCCAGGAATGCCTGAAAAGAAGTGACTAGAAAATAGTCCTACTTTAGAGATCCTGGGGACTGTGACAGTTTTCAAGTTGGATTTGCATCTGTCGATGTACTGAAAACACAGACCCTACATTGACTTCTTTTTACTTCTAACCGTTGTGCAGTAGTTTGTCCGTCGTGATCACTGAAACCATCGTGATTGTCTTGTCACTAGTATTTGTCGCTGTTTTCTCAAGGCTTTTAAAACCTGCCATTTGCTCTCGTCCTGTAGCCCTCCTATCTGTACGGTGCTGCCCGGCCTGCTGGGAGTTACCTGGTGCGTGCTGCCTACCCCCCTGCCCCACCTTGCCCCCTCCCTCCTCCCCCCTTCCCCCATCTGCTGACCTGCCCCGCCCCATCCCCATCCCTCACCCCCTGCTCCTATCACCCCAGCCACAGTCCCTTGACCTGCCCCAACCCCTCCCCCAGCCCCATCCCTCTGCCTTCATCCCCATCGCCCTCCCCCATCTCCCCCCACCCCTGTCCCCTGACCGGCCACTGCCTCCATCCCCCCATTGCCCACACCCCTCCCAATCCCCCCGCCCTCATCCCCCATCCCCCATCCCCATCACCTCTGCACAGTCCCCTGGCCTGCCCCCCACCCAGCCCCGCTGCACGTGCGCACTCCGCTCCATCTCACACCTGCTCTGGAAGCCCGGATGCACATGTCTGCAGCCCAGCTACTTGCGAATTACCCCTTCACGTGGCGCTCACCCACGTCATGGTGTCTGTCCGTCCCTTTCGGCCAGATCTGGGTTTTCTCTCTCCCTGCAGCTGACAACAGCTGTCATACCCCTTCAGGCTCCAGGAGGACATGTGCTCGCATAGGACTGTTAGCTAGGAATGGAGCAGCGACATCTTTTACTTAATCTCTGGCAGAAGGAAAATGGCGTTTTATTGCTTTGGTAACCTTAACAGATGTTAACGTATTGTGCTGTATGACTTTAGAAATTTCCAGTTTAAAATACAAGGTACTTATGCCTTGCAGGAAGTTTATACTAAACAAAGTAGTTATACTGTATTGCTAAAAAGTTTCTGAATTTCCATCAGATTTCACAGTTAAGAAATAATATATAACTGGCTAAACAGACCAGCTGTGTCCTCAAGGGGAAATAGGGAAAATTGAAGTTCCTTTAAGCTGGGAAAAGTTTGAGATGGCCATTCACCATATTGTAAACTCCTGTTTACCCTCAGGGATTAACTATATGGGATTTTTAAGTTAATCAAATATTGTTTTGTAGTTAGCATTTTTTTAATTTTAAAATATTGAACTGTAATGAACATACTGTTTTCTTCCAGAGTCGCTTTCTATTAGTGTCATTTTCTAAATATCAAGCATGAGGATGCCATGACAAAATTCAGGATATTTGAATTATCTGCTCCCTTTAAATCTGGATTAACAAGTTCTTACTTAGCAAGGGAGGTTTTTCAGAAGCGTACGTTTCAAGGACCTACCAGAGAGCATGTTGCATGCTGGTTGACAGCAACTGGTGTCTCCCTTAGACTTTTGCATGGCCCTGTTCCGCTCCGCTCTGCCTGTGAAGGTGGTTGAGGGCCTTCCCTGCATGTCTTCCATCATGATTTGTTCAGGACGGTTCTCCTCGTGGTCAGTCTTCCTTAGCTTACCTTTTCCTGTGTTCTGGTGCTGGGGAGGGGAAGGGCGCCCTGACCTGCCCATCTGTTTCTTGTCACAGGCGTCTGTTTTCGATGACAGCAGCCTCCTCGGCGGGGCTCGGCGGGGCAGTGCCTCCAGTTCCTATGCTGTAAGGCATTTTCTCTCGTTCCCGAATTTCCTCCTGTGTGCTGCATGCTCCTGAGGGGCTCACTGGGCACAGGTCCAGCCGCTGGAGAGAACTAACCAGGGTTCTAGGGAGGGAACACTCTCCTCTCAGTTTTCTGTTGTCGTAAGGGTCATGGATGCTGTGAGTCGTGAAGCCTTTGGCTGGCGGGTTAATGTCTTCACACCTCAATTTACATTGAGTTCAAGGGAGAAGACGGACCTTAATTGAGGTTCCTGGGCTCTTTCCCTGCAACACACTAACAGTACTAACTGGGGGTGAGGTGCTCTGAGAGTAACAACAGGAAGAAGAGGGCGTTCCACAGGCCACAGATTGTTTTCACCTCTGGAAAATCGAGGAAGAGGAACAAATTTAAAGACTCGGGATCTTACCCGTACATAATTCACTTTTATTTTGCTGTCTTTCCACCTCCTCCAAGGATTCGAAATGACAAGACTCAGGTCTCACAATAAAGGTGTAGTAGTCAGTTGTACAGGAAATGCTTCTTGAGTGAAAAAATGAGTGAATGAAAGAGGGAAGCAAAATAGAAAAATGGAGTCACTCCATGGAAGTGAGGAGGCTGGTTGACCTGTCCTGAGGGTCAGGTGAAGCTGGATGTCCAGCCGGTGTGGATGCTTCTGCACACAGGGGCTCCTCCGCAGGGCTGCTCCTCCGCAGGGCTGTTCCTCGGCAGGGGCTGCTCCTCCTCAGGGGCTGCTCCTTCTCAGGGCTACTCCTTGGCAGGGCTGCTCCTCCGCAGGGGCTGCTCCTTCTCAGGGCTACTCCTTGGCAGGGCTGCTCCTCCGCAGGGGCTACTCCTCGGCAGGGCTGCTCCTCCGCAGGGGCTACTCCTCAGCAGGGCTGCTCCTCGGCAGGGCTGCTCCTCCGCAGGGCTGCTCTTTCTCAGGGCTGCTCCTTCTCAGGGCTGCTCCTCAGCAGAGCTGCTCCTTCTCAGGGCTGCTCCTTGGCAGGGCTGCTCCTTGGCAGGTCCTGTGCAAGTCCTGTGCAGACGCCCCACCAGGGTCCCACAGGAAATGTCACAGCTTACAAAGACCTACTTGAAAGTGCTTTTATAATGTTGCTTTAGATGTTAATTGGCTACTTAATTGCTTAAATAGTCCAATTTCTGGCTTATTGTCGTTCATAAATATTCAGGAGTTCTTACAAAGCTGTCATGCCTACAGTTTTCTTTAGAATGCAATTTTTATAAATATTAATGGACATAGCATTAGTTTCTGTTGACATCTAATTAAACATTTATTAATTTTATATTGCATACTGTTTGAAATGTGGTGGAGCCCACTATCTTAAATCTTTTTCTCAGTTCTTAGACATTTTTGTAGGCAATTAAGCTCACAAATCATGCCTACTGGAGAAAATAGCTCTGGCCTGCATGTGACGGATAAAATGCAACTCAATGATTTTCTTTTATCAGTAAAGAACATACTAATTTTTCAGAAGAATGAAACTTTCCCCAAGTGCTGGGTACTTTTCTGATGACTGAAGTGGAGCTTCCGATCAGCAGCGGGGCGGGGGGGGGGGAGTGTGGGGGTGTGTGGGGGGTGTTCTCCTTTAGTTCCCCTTGGGCCCTGCAGGTGGACTCTAAGAGCAGCTGAGCCCCTGAGCATCTCTGAGCACTCTTACTCCCGTGCTTTTTGCCTCCTGTAGGAACTACCTGGGAGTGTGACATTCGGGGTCGGGGACTTAAGGAAGTCAAACGTCTTCTTGACCCAACAGCATAAATGTCTAAAACGTGGCCTCGTGCCCCTGGCATCGAGCCATGCAGAAGTCAAAGAGAGTAAAAATAAGTTTTTTCTGCACTTAACACTGCACTCCCACACAGAAAGAGCTCAGCATGCATTTGTAGAATTAAATTGGACAAATGGAACCCTGGGGTAAAATCCCTCAGAAGAGATCTTTGGCAGCCAATTAGCAGCCTGGATGGGAGGGATGTCCACTGAGCTCCGTCCTTGGCATCTCCCCGAGCCCCGACATCGCCCTCCCAGTGGATGCCATTCGGGAATGTGGCTGGGGAGAATGTTTCCTCAGGCTCCATCCAGCCTGCAGCTGTGACCGCTGGCTGATACGCATGCCCGTGGTGAGGAGGCTGCGGCTCGGGGGTCCTGTCCTGTCCTTCAGCCCAGGACAGAGCTGGAGAGGACAACCGTCTGCTTTGACCTGAGTCCAGGCCGACCCCAAGCCTGCACAGGATGGTCCTGATCCCATTCTGGAAGATTCGTCCCCATCTCCAGAGCATCCAGCCTCTGTTAGCCTCCCCCACAAGGTAGCCTCGACTACAGTATGTGTTCATGGTTAAATGACTTCATTACAATTTAGCGATTAGAGATGAAATGACTAGCTTTCTTTTAAGTATCACTATTTTGCTTGAAAGCCTTTCTGTTTTCTATCTTCCTCACTGTTATTAAGCTGTGTGCATGGTGTCGGGAGGACTCTTGGTGGTGTGTGACGTGCCCGTCGTTGTTTTGACACGCTGGGGAGCGGTCATCACCACCGGTGCCATCAGGTCCAGGAGCGTGAGAGTTGCTGTGGCAGAAAGCAAAAGCAGGGAAGAGCCCCCCTGGGTTCTCTTGCACAACCCCGAGCACCTCTGTGTCCAGCATCCTTACGAATTCGTGTCCCAGGTGACAGGCTAAGTAACTTTTCCCATGGCCAGTAAGAGATGGAGCCTGGACAGGAGCTTTGTAATTTACGGCAGCCCCACACCAGCCACGCTAGGTCCCAAACACAGGCTGTTCCGAAGGTGGCACGTGCGTCAGGGTGATACAGACCCTAAACTTACTTTTCCCGCATGATCAGGTCAGTTGATTTGAGAGCAGCTTTTGCCTAGGGAGTTAGGGAAACCTGGGCCAGCAGTCATGCCTGTTAACAGCAACCTGCCCTGTCTCTGCACAGTGGACCAGAAAGCGAACGACAGAGAACACAGTAGGAATTTTCTATAGGACAGGTTTCCCTGCTCTTGTGTCCATGAACCCAAAGGCAAAATTCTTCTGCCTTGAAGTACTGACCTTAGGTATTTCCTTTTATGTTGCATAATACAGCAGAAGGTGGGAGTAGTAATCGTGGTAGATTTCTCATGTGCGCCAAGTGTGGCAGTGACGCTGGCGTGTGGTGTGAGCACAGCTGTCTTATCTGTGCATCGGACACAATGTGCTGCTTGTAAGTGTAACTATACAGTAAATCTCAGTTGGATAAAGGAATGAGGAGGATAATGAGTAGGTAGGGTGGGTCTGGCTATTTATAGTCTCAAGCTGAAATTGTTCATTCAACAAGTATTTCTTGAGCCCACGCTGTGTGCCAGGCCTCATCTGGTCCCTGCGGATTCAGCAGGGACCAGACACAGACCCTGCCCCCAGGGCATTACGTGCTGGTGGAAAAATGTGCAAACTAAAGGTGATCTTTAAGATGTTCTGTGCCTGCTGTAATTTGCAGTAGGGAGAATGCCTGAGGGCCCAGTGGGGCGGTGCAGGCAGCGGAGAGAACGGTCAGTACCTGCCTGGCAGGGTGCGTGGCGTGGGAGGCGGGGGGCCAGATGGAGGGGCTGCTGTTAGGCTCTGCAGGCCTCTGGGATGACCCCCCTGAGGCCACGCCACAATCCACTGGGTGCCTGTGGCCCTCCGTTGGGTTTGAATCCTGCCTCCCCTCCTCGTCCACCTCACTCAAGAGGAAAGGAAAATTAAAGCAAAAACAAAACACATGGAAATCTATCTAGGAGTGAAACAAGGGTGACTACGAATCACAGTGAAGAGGGCGTTGCTCCCACATCAGTGAGTTGCGGTGTCTTCTTTTGCTGGAAGAGAGAACGTTCAGGCAGATGGGGAGACAGACAGGGAAAAACCTTCCTTCAGGCAACCGACCAGGTAACCCGGCACTTTAAACAAGCCATGCCTGATTTTCTAAGAACCCTAAATCTTCCTTTGTTTTCCCTTGGAAAGAGAGACGAGGCAAACTTCCCCATGGCTGAAAAGCCACGCACCCTGCCCGGCGCCCCCGGTCTCAGAAACTGTCGCTTCCACGTGGACCAGGGGGCTTTCGTGCCTACAGCAGGCGTGACTCCACGCCCGGGTTGACGGATGCTCTGTGTTACTTTCTTCTCACTAACCAAGAATCCTGTGTTCTTTTAATATCGTGACTAATTGTTTTCTGTTCTTAGCGGGCATGCGTTTGCCGCTGTGACCGACACAGCCCTCCTTTCCAAGGGGAGCCTGCTCTCGGTGCTCACCCCTGTCCTTTCTGCATGGCACGCGGCTGACCTCCACGCTCGGGGCCTCCGCGCTCGCAGTAGCTCTGCTGACCCTGTCCCTTTGTTTCTGTCTGCGTCCCGGCGGCGGCGGGCTGTGTGGGCAGCCCTCGGAGCACGGCGGCCACCTCAACTCCAGCTCCCGAGCCTCCTCCAGAGCCAGCTCGGCGCGGGCCAGCCCAGTGGTGAGTGTGCCTCCCGCGCCGCTACCTTCCGCTTTGTTCCTTCCTCCTCCTGCCCTTCTGCTCGTCACTCGGCTGTCCTGCAAAAGGAACCCTCCGTCTCCAAACGCAGCATAAAGTAGGAGGGCTTTTCTGTGATTTCCTTCAGGTCTGAGCAGAAACACAGCTGGGAAAAATGCTTCCAAATTTAGAATACTACTATTCCGTGATAGCAGAATTGCATTGCTAATGTAAGAAGTTAACAGGGCCTGGGGCTGACTGGGAGGAGGGACACTTTGTACAGTGGGGGGAAACGTAACCAGGTGCATGGATGTGTAGGGGTTTTTTTAATGACTTAAAAGTTGGAAGGATCGGCTTTTAACTTGTTTGTAATGTCATCTCTTACTGGACCCAGACGGTTTTTAAAATCAAGTATTGCCTGGAAGGGCCACGGCTCCCACTGTCCCATTGGCTCTCCCACTGTTCGGGATCAGAGAGAGTACAGAGCCGCCCTCCTGTTTCTCACCAGCTCATCCCCAGCCTCTCCGTGTCCTTGTTCCCTGTTTGTCCCAGGGTCTTTGCCATCTCAGACAGTTTCTTTTCATCTGATGCTTTGTACGAGGCTACCACACGTTCTTTTAATGAGAAGGGCGTGCAGCACAGTTGCCGGGGGGACACCTGGGAGTGGGCAGGCTGGCCCAATGTCCAGTGGCCGGGAGCTGGGGCTGTGTGGTACGCATTCCCGCCCCACACGGCTAAGGATTGCCACATCGAAGGCCAGTGGCGCCCTCCTTGATAAACCCCAACTAAGAAAGCCACGTGGGCAAAGTGGCTGTCTTGCCCTACTCCCCAGGTACAGAGAAGCTCGACGGGGGTCCTCAACTTAGTGAAACAGCACCAGGTTAGATGGGCAGATGCCTGCAGTTTAGGAGTGTTCCTGGGCATCAAAGAGGAGGCCCTCGAGCTGAGGTCTCCCGCTGGCACAGACGCGAGCCTTGACGTTTTCTGCAAATGCACATACTGGCTGCTTCTGGGGAAGCAGATAAAGCTGAGCCTGTGTGGCTGAGTGGGGCGGCCACACGGCCCGTGCCCTGTTGTCCCTGACTCCAAGGCCAGGGCCAGAGCCGTCCATCCCTGGGCCTGTACCAGCGTTTTCCTGATGCGGGGAGGAGAGTTCCTCGCCACCATTTACTCATGGAGGATGAGGAAACAAAAGATAGACCAGGGCCCACTACTAGGACAGGAGAGCCCCGGAGCTCGTTGCTCCACCGACGACCGGTCCAGCGGGAATAGGAAGATATTCGACGGTCAGTATCACGTGACGTCAGTCTGTGATCGGGCAGGTTGCTTTCTGCGGTGTCCTTCCCGCTCTGCGGTAGCCCGGCGTGGAGACGCCCCTCCGCGGGGAGCCCTGGAACCGCTGGGAAGAAAACGTCTCTGTGCCGAATTTCATGGAGACTCAGTCATCCTTAGGCGTGATGCACTCACGCTCACTCACGTTCTGGGAAGTAATACAAGTGTTTGCGGTAGGCAGAAGGCAGCTGTGGCCCCCGCCCTGCGAAGGACCGCAAGCCCCCTGGGTCCGGCTCCCGGCGCGGCTCCCAGGAAGCACGGAGCCTTGAATGCCTCGATTATTTGACTGCTTTGGGTCTCTTCGGGCATCAGGACAAAGTCGCAGAATAAGAGGACTTCATCTAGTCGCTTAGACTGAAGTGGTCAAGATCAGACTCAGATTTCGGTGTCCTATGCTTTCCACATTTGTGAAAAATGTACCCACATAAAGTGGCTTCAGTGACCGTAACCAGAGAGGCGGCATTAGACATGCTCGTGCCCCTGGGACCTGTTGACCCACCCCAGCCGGCCGGGAGAGGCCGGGCCCAGCTGCACCCAGGCTCCGAGCCCCCGTCCCTGGGGCTTCTCGAGGCACCGCCCAGGGGAAAAGGCAGCAGGTACCAGGGCTGGCGGACCCCTCTGATCCTAAAGCTCCTCCTCGGTTAATTTGCTGAGTTTACAGCCCAGGAAACAGAGATGCGCTTCCATCTGGCTCCCCCGAGCTCTGAAGGGAAGGCAGGCAGAAGAGCTCTGAGTGAGTGACACTGTCAGGCGTGTGGCCGAGCTAATTTTTCAGTTCATTACAAACACATAAACCATCTTTTCTCTTCCCTGAGACAACTGCTCATTTACAAAGGTCAGCCGACTGCCGTGCTATTGGCACATTTCGTGAGCGAGGGTCAGCATCTCGCAGGCTGAGTGGGACGGGCCATCCTCCCCCCCCCCATCTGGGCCTCGATGGCTCCTGCCGGTGCTCCTGTGGCTCCTGGACAATGATCCATGGCCTGGTGATTCATCAGGAACGTGGACCCGGGGGAGGGGGAGGGCGAACAGGGTGCAGGAGCCTCTCTGGAAGGAAGTAGGACTGGGGCAAGGGACAGCCCTGGACGGCTGGGTGTGGGGGAAGGGCAAGTGCCCCAGGGGGTGGGGAGGAGCACTGGTAAAGAACAAAAGTAACCAGAATGGAGGAAGGGCTGGCTCGTCCCACTTGAAGAAAATAAAGGTGCCTTGGCATCCAAAGGCCTCCCCCACCCCTCGGTCCTCAACAGATGCCTGCCCCACCTGGGACCTCAGTCACGTTGTTCCCATTCTATAGATAAGCTGTAGGTTCTTCTCCAACAAGTCCAGGGTCTTCCCCTTGAGGGGGACTGTTCTCTCATTCCGCCAGTGTTTATTGGGTACCTAGAATGTTCTAGGCCCGGGGCTGCAGTGATGAGCAAGCAGACCTGTCCCAGCCATCAGGGATGCATAGACCGGAGGGGACAGGCAGGCAGCAAACGGGCACGCGTAGGGTATGAACTCCGGGGAGAGACGCAGGAAACTCTGAGAGCTGGAATCGGAAGGTTTGGCGGTCCTGGCCTGAGCCACCCACGCGGAGGGCCTCGCCTGGCAGCGCCCACACACCTGTGTCGTCCGGGCCCCAGAATCCTGCCAGGCATTGCAGAAGCTGCCGTGTTTCTGACCCATCCATCAGAGATGTCCTGAGCGGAGCCCGGATTCACGTTCCTGTGTGTATTCAGAGAAAACACGAGTGACGAACTCCAGCCCTTTTGAGCCAGAAAAACAAAAGACCATGGTGACCCATGTTTGATGTTGTCATGGCGACCCATGTTTGATGTTGTATGAAGAGGCAGCGGCAGCAGGTGCAAACACAGGTCATAAGCTATGAGTCCAAGGATAAGTCATTCAGGAGAACGTCAGTGTTATTGGATGAAAACCCGAAATTTCCACCCAATGGAAGCCTTGACTACTATTTATATCTGAAGGAAAATTGCCCTTAAAATGGGTGTTTTCTGAGCAGTGTTCCCTATTGTCAGTTTGTTTGTTGAGAGGGACCGTACGCGGACATGGTGTCTCTGGTCCCGTTCAGCATCCAGGGTCTGGGGTTGCCCAGCGGGGGGCTGGGGACACCTCGAGAAAGAGTTCCTTTGTGCCTGGCCCCTCTGCTAGGGTCCGGCCATGCTCACGTGTTGTGTTGTGTCCCCGGGCAGGTGGGCAGACCGGGAACCGTGGGCCTCCGCAGACGTGATGTTGAAGTGAGCCTTAGGGGCATGCTCGTACAGACACGATGTTGGAAGGTTGGAACTAATAAAATCCTTAATGGGCTACTTGGATCACCTGTTTTTGAAAGGAAACATTGCCATAATTTAAAGTTCAACAGAAATTTTTTAGAAGTGACTGTTTCTAGTAGACTTTAAAAGCTGTCTTTGTGGACACTCGTGATTGTCATAAATCTGTTACTGTGAAGTTTTCACACCGACCTAGAAGGTTCAGAATTACTCTGTACGGGGGAGTAACAAAGTGAAGGCCTGCGGGGTGTGGGGCACGGTTGTCCTGGGGTGGACCAGGATGCCAGTATTCACAGAGGTCCTCAGTGGCTTGCAGCAGGTGCACGGGATGGCCTCCCCTGGGTCCCGCTCTGCCCCGTGTCTGCACCATGGCGTCCGCCACACCACGTCATGCAGCTGCTCGGTGTTCAGAATGTTTTTCAATTCTGTTTCTTTCTATATTATTTTCAGAGGTAAAGTGGCATGGTTTATGTCAAAATTAAACACACTGCCTGGGTTCCTGATCTGTCCCTTTGCTTAGGGGAAGGTGGGGAGTGGGGACAGCTCCTGGCCAGCCCTCTTAGCTCCACACAGGCTGCCATCTAGTGGCAGCTAAGGGGACTGCGGCAGCTCCTTGCTGTAGCGCCCCTCTCCCTGGGGCTCCTCCTCCTGCCGATTTCAGAACCGCCTCTAGCGCAGGTACCCTTGGTCGTTCAGAAACGGACGAAGGGCACTTACCCTAATGTGTACACAAAAGATTGGAAACAGCGGTTAAGTAGAGATTGGCTATAACTCTCGTCGAGAGTTTCATTTTTCCCCTGCGTGATCTCTACTTAAAAACACATCCTAAATTTTCATATTCTGAGTTCATTATGTATTTCCGAGCAAAGGATTTTTTAAAACTATTTTTAAACCTTTTTTGAAAACTAAAGAGCTGTGGTTTTAGGTTTTTCTTCCTTATTTGATGTTTTGCAAATTACAAAAGTAATACTTATGTTGATGGTATCGAGGGAAACAGCATAGAACACAGCAGTGTTAAAGGACCGCCCCCCCCCCCGAATCAATGTTTTTTGGTCTGGTTTGTGTTCTTTCTCATCTTTATCACAAGAAATACTGAAAAACGTGGGATCCTTCTTTTATGGGCACAGATAGCTCTGTAGGTGGATTTCTGGACTTTCATTTATATACAGAGTATTTATCTGCCGCTGACGAGCCGTTGGGAAAGATTGTGTCACCTGCAGAGGCCACGAGCGGCCGGCTTCTCCGCGGTAACCTGACAGTCTGTGACGCTGGCTCTTCGTATTCGACCAGTAGTTAAATTATCTTCCTTACTTTCAGCTCATGAATACATGTTCTGCAAACTACCTGCTTCCAGGGAGCGAGGGCCTCGGGCCAGGAGACGTCATACCTCGATCCCCTGCGGCCCAGTTGCTGTATAGTCAGCAGTGATTTGAAGTTTTCAGGAATATTTTCATTCCCGAGTGGAGAGAAGAGCCACACTTGAAATGCTGAAATCATCACAATGAGAACATGGGCTGGGGCTCTCCGGGGCTCTGCCAGGGACGGGGAGACAGACCCATCTTGACCGAAGGCCACCTCAGCCCCCCGAGTGTCTACTCGGGCTGATGTGGCATGCGCATATGGGAAGATAATAATTCTTGGTGTGCGTTTTTACATACACCAAACACACATGCCAACAAATGGTGGGAGGTGTGGCACACAGTTGGGGAGTGAGCTCTCTTTGATGGGCTGTCGCCAGCCCACTCCGAGCCGTGGAAAGGACACATGTGGGCGGAGATTGCCTGGGAAGCTCCCGGGAGACACAGGCCAGCACAGGCCCTCGGAGGACAGCCAGCCATGGCCAAGTGGAAAGGAGAGTCCTCTGGGTGGGGAAGGACTAGCATCTGAAGCCCCCCCCCCCAAGGGCTTATTTAACCAACTGGTAGTTGGTCAGTCTGCTCTTGGATCCAACCCACTGGCCTGAGAGATGTGGCCTCTTCACTCTCATTTCCTCTCCTACTCTTAGGACAGTAAGGAGACCAGTAAGATGAAAATAGAAGGTTCTTGCTGAAGACCCAAGTGTGGGCCTGTCGGGAGACCAGCTGGGCTGGCTTTGGAATGAGACCCCGGGGTTGAGCAGAAGAGCCTTGAGCTTGGCTGAGCCAGGAGCTGGTTTTGGAAATTGCCTTCTTTTGAATTAATCAAGTATTCTGTAGGATTCCATTTGAGCCTCTTGGTTGGCTGACTCGCTCTTAGACTTTGCTGTGAAGGTGTGATGGGTTTGAAGGAGAGAAGGTAGCTGTTAGTGAGCCTTGTTGGTGGGGGACAGGATGGTGAGGCCTCGAGCATCCAGCCCGCCGTGGGCCTCGGGTGGGCACAGGGCAGGGACAGGATGGTGAGGCCTCGAGCATCCAGCCCGCGGTGGGCCTCGGGTGCGCACAGGGCAGGGAGTGTTGGTCTTCACAGAAAATCACTGCCTTTGCCGCGTCCCGACCAGCGCTCAGCCCCACACCCTCACGCTCTCCTGAGCCCAGCTTCGTGGTGGGCCGTTTGCATGTCCGCGAGCCTCCAACCCAGCTCCACTGGGATTCCTTGACCTGGGTTTGGAATGTCTGTGGTTGAACGTGTGAGGGTAACTGCAGAGTCCCTGGTCACCCCCTGGGTCCACTGAGTCACGGCGGTGATCTGCAGTTGGCTCCCTGGAGGTCAAAGTTAAGAACGTCTGAACCACAGGAGGGAGGATCAGAGACGTGCTAGGAAAGGCGTGATTAGTTGTCAGCTTCCCCCAGAGGCTTTGGAGACCAGTAGGCATGGGGTGTGCTCACCCTCTGTGACCTTCCCAGTGGGCTTATGGAAAGGAGTCCTCGGTGTGCAGAAAAGAGGAAAAGTTGGCCTCTGTGGGATGCTCGGCACAGAAAGACGTAGCACCAGTGCCAGCCTCAGCCTGTAGACCCCCAGACACCTTCGAGGTGCAGGGTCTCCCTGGGAGTGAGGCTAGGGCTCCAGAGGCTGCCCTGGGTCCCACGGAGAGTCCTGCCTGAGGAAGGGGCAGAGCAGCCTCAGAGACACGTGAAAAGCCGGATTCTGGGGTCTCACTTTTCACGTGGCGGATTCTCATGTGCCTTCACCCCCTGCCAGCTCCCCGCATCTGGCCTCAACTGCGAGATGGTTAAACGAGAATCTGCGCGGTGGCCCCATTTCTCACGAGCAGTAGGGAAAGTTGGAGTTGGCCCCACTGCTGTCTCTTGCTGTGGAGACCGGGTAGCAAGAGGCCTGGTCCCGCTCTCCGGCTGTAACCGTGGTAACCGCGGGGGGCGGGGGGGAGAGGCTTGGAGTTTGTCATCGTCCCCCACGTCGGGGCCAGCACGCAGAGCTGTGGCAAGCTGTGAAGGAAACCGGTGCCGATTCAGTTCATTCACAGCTGCCTGATCGGTGTGTGTGTCGTTCAGACGTCATGTTCCCCGTGGAAATCACGAACATTGAAAAGCCACCCGGTGAAGTTCACGCTGGCACCGTGAGCTGCCCGCAAGCCACCGCCGCACCCGGCACGGCCCGGCAGAAGCGGATCCACGGGTCTCGTTGGCAAAGCAGTTCTTAAATTACAGAGGAAGCTAATGTCGTATTATCGTCTTACACTCTAAACCCGTGTTAGCCATTTAATGCTCTGAAGTATTTAGTATTTGTCCACTTTCCTCCACAGGTTGAAGACAGACCAGAGAAGGATTTCACCGAGAAGGTAAGGAATTTCTGGAAGCCTTTATGTTTGCTGTTGATAAACGACAAGGGGACCAAAGTGTATGGATGAAAGGACAAGAGAATACGTTGGTGAATCTTGAGTAAAGATGCTCGGGCGCGAGTGAGCAGGGCTTGCGTGCGGCCCAGCAGCCGGCACCATGTCCTTCAGGGGTCCCCCCGGAGTCTCTTCCAGCATGGGGCTTAGACCCTGCAGAAGAGCAGGGCGTGCACCGTGGGCCCAGGCATGAGCATCAGGCGGACCCAGACTAATTCCCAGGCATCCACAAGGCCCCTACGAGTGAACCCTTACTGCTTTCCATAAGCCGCTGGGGATTTTCCCATTTGACAATATTACAGTAGACTTGCAGGGGACTCTGTTTTTGTCTGAAATCACATTCGGTCCTTGTGGCTTTCCAGGGCTCGCGTAGCCTGCCCGGGCTGTCTGCAGCCACCCTGGCCTCCCTGGGCGGGACCTCCTCTCGGAGGGGAAGCGGGGACACGTCCATCTCTGTTGACACCGAGGCCTCCATTAGGGAAATCAAGGTAAGGCTGCCTACCTACTTGTGCCCTAGAGGGGCCTTTTAGGAAAACCAGTCTTCAAGCATAAATCTGTAAAGTTCTGGATCTTTCTTCTGGGTCCTGTCTCCCCTACATCCCATAAACACATGTTCTAGTCACACCAAGACCAGCTCAGATAGGGTCTCCCACAGGAAGCCGCACCTGCCCGCCCCACCATGGCCAGGCAGACCGCGCGCTCTGCGGTCCCGGGCTCTCCGGCACACCTTGCTGAGGGCCCTGGCGGCTGCCGTGTGGTGCTCGGCCCCCTCCATATACCTGGCGTGCACAGACAGATGGTCGCCATTGTTTTGGACCCCACATTATTCACTGCTCCCAACAGCACCACCCTGCCTAGAATGTTTGTATTTCTATTTGTAGTACGCACAGTATGCCTCTAGTAGCTCGCCGTTGTGATCAGTCTCCCGCCAGAAGCTAAGCGTCGTTCTGTGCTCCATCCTCACCACTCGCTGGGGGGCCACCCTGAGTGTGTGAGAGAGAGGTAAAGACAGTGCTGTCTGTTAAAGTCACTAGGAACCACAAGGGACCGGCACTTATGTCCTCTGGAGAGCGAGCCGAGGCCCGAGGGAGAAACGTCAAGGATCGGATTTGGCTTCGTGGATGGAAGCCTTTTCTAATAATTAAAACTGGAGAAAAGGGGACCCGCTGCCCGTGGTATCTGAAGGCTGGATGACCACCCGCCAGGGAGGTCAGAGAAGGGACGTAGCCTCAGCCAGGCCTCCAGAGTCCTGTGCTGTGTAAGAACAGTTTTGGTGGACCGCTCTTCCTAAAACGTCCACGCGCCCTCCCTTGGCCTCCAGCAGCCCTTTGCTCTTCCTTTGCTGCGTCCAAGTGCAGTTTGCCGCAATCCCGATTCGTCTCCGCTCTAGTCTGAGAGCACCGTTCATTCGCTCAGCGAGCGTGTAGAGTCTAGCTCAGACCCGACACCGGGCCCCGGGAATGCGGAGCAGAGACTCTGCACTCTGTAAGCGCGGGCATGGAGCTCGGCGGAGTCCCATCTTCAGTCTTTCACTCTGTCTAGCACAGCGAGCCGCCCAAAGAGCCTGGGTGAACTATTAAATACGGGTAAAAGTACCGGTTCCATTGTCAGAACCTCTTTTGCCTGTTTTATAAAATTGTGCAAAAATATAATGATACAGACCTACATTTTGTAAGATTTTGTGAAAATATCATATGGGATAGACCTCAATTTTAATCTTTGTGATTTTGCAATTCGTTTTATTTTTCTTCAACACTTAAAACAAAACAAAACGAAAATCACTGCCCAGACTCCCAAAAGTAGGAAAGATTTAGAGGACGGCTTCTCTCTTTGGGGTCATGCTCACTTTTCTCCCCCTGATATCATTTGCCTCTTTTGCTGATTCCCAGGAACTGAATGAGTTAAAGGACCAGATTCAGGACGTAGAAGGCAAATACATGCAGGGGTTGAAAGAGATGAAGGTACCAGTTCACGGAGGTGTGGGCTGCTGCTGTTAACCCTACTCGGCTTCAGAAAACCCTAACGAAGACACACAGACCGCATGCTCACTCTCTGGAGCCTCCAGACTCAGAGTTCGAGCTGGCGGGAATGCGGGCGCGGCCTTGTGCCCTGAGCCCTCTTCCCGATGCAGCTTTTGAACCGAGCCCTGAGCCCTGTAACCCTCCATAGAAGCAGTTACTAACACGCTTCCTGGTGCATGTTTTGGACTCCCCCTCCTTGCCCGGCCCACACCCCGTTTCTTCTCATTCCCACAGAAGTGCCCCGAATGCTTGCAGAAGTGTTTGGGGTTTTCTTCACTGTCCATAGTGGTTCCATACAAACAACGCTTCACTCCATTTGCTTCTCAAAGTATCGGACATTTGCCAGGAAGGCAGTGCCTATTGCCAGGGCTTCTGAAGCACCCCGCGTACTTGCTCGCTTGCTGTCCAGCTTCCCTGGTGGAAGCGGCGTCCGAACGTGCGGCCTCTGGGATTTATCTGCGCAAACGCACAGCCCCGTACGGATGTGTTATGCCTTGTGCCGCCGGGAAGTCTAGTTGCCATGTTGCTCGGAATGAGGTGGACAGCTGAGGACTGTGTTCTCTGCGGACCCAGCAATAGATGGGAAGCCTGTTACTTCCTCTTCAGCTCCCCAGAAAGGACCCCCAGAACAGTCTGAGTTATCTGTCACAGGGGCACCACCCAGAGGCCACGTTGGGTTTAAAATGACGAATTAACCGCTGGCGTGCTTGTCACCTCTCCTTGAAGAGAGGGTTGACTTTGCACGGTGAGGAGGGGGTCCCCAAACTAGCCCAGGAGCCACGGGTGCCACCTAAAATCGTGGCCCTGGTTCACAGGCGCAGGCGAGCGCAGCACGGGTGTCCGAGAGGCCTCCTTGGGGGGTCTGACCATGCAGTGCCTGCCTCTCCATAGCTTTGGGGGGTTCACCCTCCCTGTCCTGGGGTCACCTTCCCCTGACCTGTGCTTGGGGATGAGCGCGCTGCTCCGTTGCCCAGCCAGCGAGGGTGTGAGCCGCGGGAGGGCCGTGTTTCCTCTGCAGGCCTCTCTCCCCAGTGCTGGCCTTTCAAAGGAATGCTCTCCGTCCTCCCAGGACTGGCCCAGTGAGACGTGTGCAGCTTGTTGAGTCGTCCTGTAGGTCGAAAGTTAAAATTCCGCCTCATCCTTTCCTGGTTTACAAGCCCAGACGGGAGCCGGCGGCTAGTGGCAGGTGTTCCCTCAGCCGACACGCACTGGCTCTTCCCGGGGTGCTGGTCGCATTTCCTGAGGGGCTACTCCGGAAACCTGTTGAACAGCCCAAGCCGCCACAGGGGGCACCACTGAGTCACGGGCTCAGGGCATTACCGCCCGCGCCCAGAGCCTCCCCGCCGCATGTCTCCCTCGTGCTGATGGCTAGGGAAGCCGTCTTCCTCCCAGACACAATTAAGAACTAACTTTCTGAGTTAACTAATATTCTGAGTGGTTAATAACTGATTTGACCCCATCGAAAGGGGGCAATTTCTGTGCATATGAAATTGTCGTGTGTTTCTTATCCTGATCCATTTGCTCTAAGAAATAAAGTCTAAAATTCGGGCTAGGTTTTTTTGGGTTTTGTTTCTTTTTTTTTTTTTTTTTCCAAAGGCCACTGAACTCATCTTTGTTTTCGTTCTCTTATACAATTTCAAAAACGTGATCCGGTGTCTGCAGGACTCACTAGCCGAAGTTGAAGAGAAGTATAAGAAGGCTATGGTTTCCAATGCTCAGCTGGACAATGAAAAGACGAACTTCCTGTACCAGGTCGATACCCTGAAGGACATGTTGCTGGAGCTGGAAGAGCAGCTGGCCGAGTCCAGGCGGCAGTACGAAGAGAAAAACAAAGTAAGCGTCAGCGTGAGAGAGAACGGTGGAGTGTGTGTGTGTGTGTGCTGTGGGCACATCTGGGGTGGGTGTGTGTGTGTGTGTGTGTGCTGTGGGCACATCTGGGGTGGGTGTGTGTGTGTGTGTGTGTGCTGTGGGCACATCTGGGGTGGGTGTGTGTGTGTGTGTGTGTGCTGTGGGCACATCTGGGGTGGGTGTGTGTGTGTGTGTGTGTGTAGATAGAATCGTTGTTTTTTAATGACGGTTCTCCACGTGTCCAGGAAGCCCCAACATCTGTGAATAAGAGTGTCATGCTCTTTGCAGAGGGCTTTGAAATATTAATAAGCACAATTTCACTCTGTAAACTAGAGACAGTTTCACGGGGAGAGCATTGTGTGTTTTGCACGTAAGATAGAGTCATAACCAGGAAGAAACAAGCCTACAAAGAACCAGCATGTTTGGATGGACATAATTGGGTGCTTCAAGATTTACCTGTTGGGGCGCCTGGCTGGCTCGGTCAGTAGACAAGCAACTCTTGATCTCGGAGTCAGACATTTGAGCCCCACGTTGGGTGTAGAGATAACTTAATAATAAGATCTTTAGAAAAAAATAAAAAGATGTTCCTGTTAATATATATTTCTGGATTTTTATTTTGTTATGTCTTAACACCACTGAGAAGTAGTCAGTTGCAAGTATATTCATTTATTTTATTCCATGTAAGAGTTACATACATTCATTAAGCTAAATTAAGTTAATTATGATAACATCAAGAAGTCTGAGCCTATGTTGAAATCAATGACAAAAGATTAATTAGATGTTCTTACGGGATATAAATCAAGGGATACTTGTTTTTCCATAGTTTTAGGAATTACTTGGTCTATGAAACCCCAGGATGTTGCTCAGTTTTTCAGAGTTGCTGAGGTAAAACAGAAAATTTAATTTGTGAGTGTCACTATCTTTTTTTTTTTTAACTGGCTCTATCCCCTAAATCCCAAGGGTTAAAACCAAGGTGCTGTTAACATCTCAAAGGTCTCCTTTGACTGCTATAGAATTTAGAAGCTAAAGAAGGATTTTTG
This sequence comes from Ursus americanus, assembly GCF_024610735.1. Taxonomy (NCBI): domain Eukaryota; kingdom Metazoa; phylum Chordata; class Mammalia; order Carnivora; family Ursidae; genus Ursus; species Ursus americanus. The sequence goes on from NC_142127.1 coordinate 104,483,211, forward strand.
AGAACTAAACTCTGAAACAAAGGAGAAGCTTCCCATGAGACCTGATGACAAAATATATAATTATGGGAGCAGAGTACAGACTCTGGACTCCATTTGTGGGGAAGATAGGCTAATGCATCCTGAATACTCCTAGGATGTCCTCAAGCAGGCATCAGGAAGTAGACCAGGAGCCCCCAAACCTAAGTCCAGAAAATTTGGATGATCCTGGAGTGTTGTCCCAAGCTGGGGAGCACGGACTGAGAAGAACCCAATAGGCAGGCCCTTGTCACAGCTAGGAAGGTACCGGTCACCCTCGGACTTTAGAAAGTGGGTGAGCAGGTGAGGCCAGGGTGAGAAGCAAAGGTCACCTCCCTTCCAGAATAACCCCCCAATGGCCCTGGGAGGTATATACCCTGCTGTCCTAAACTGTTGGCGGTCGGTTGGGTACAAGACCACCGTCAGGGATTGTGCAGTATCGGAGCTGAGCCAGAGACCAGAAGAGCATGTTGCCATGCATAGGGGCGAGGGGGGAGGGTCGGACTAGGGGAGCGGCTTTTGTCCCTGGAGTGGGGGCCCTAGAGTACAAAGTTGGCCATCCACTTAATAAGATAAGCTTGCCAAAGTAGACCATATTAATCCCCCTTTTTATCCTAAAGAGTGTTCCTTATCAGAGTTCAGAATCAGGGATGGTTCCATCCTAAGTCCTTCACACAGCTGCCTCCTCCTGGGCCTCCGCACACACAGCCCCCTGGAGAGGGCTCCCCCCCCGGGCCCTGATGGTCTGGAAGGAGTCGGGGAGCACCTGTCCAATGCATCAGGTCCTCAGAGAAAGTTTACGGAAGACCAAAAAGTCCCGAGAAGTGGGCTTATGTTGCTAAAAAGGCCTTGAAAATTGTGCTGATGGGGCACCTGGGTGGCTCAGTTGGTTGAGCTCAGGTCATGGGACCTGAGGGTAACCCCAGGGTCCTCGGATTGAGGCCTGCACTGGGCTCCCTGCTGAGCAGGGGGTCTGCTTTTTGCTCTCGCTCTTGCAAAAAGATAAAATCTTAAAAGGAAGGGAGGGAGGGAGGGAGGGAGGGAGGGAGGGAGGGAGGGAGGGAGGGAGGAAATTGTGATGACATGGTAACAGGTAGTTTGTTCCAAGGTCAACTTAAGTCATGGGAACGTGAACTTGAAAGACAGCGTGATTCGGTCACCATGTCCGTGCTCTTTCCTTCCCTTGTAGGAGTTTGAGAGGGAAAAGCACGCCCACAGCATCCTGCAGTTCCAGTTTGCCGAAGTCAAAGAGGCCTTGAAGCAGCGGGAGGACTTGCTGGAGGTGGGTGGCACTCCCTCGTTGCTCTGCCTTCTGTGTCTTAGGAGTATTTGGGGTTCATTACGAAAGTTAACTGTTTTCTTGAAAATTGAGAATTTAGGCTAATTCTCCATGCCTCACTGAAGGAAAGTAGTTCCTTTCATCGGTGAAGATCCTCATTCTTTGGGGGCTTTGTGTTTGTTTCGGGAGGCGTGGCAGACAGAATGATGGCCCCCCGAGATGTCCACGTCCCGATCCCCGGAACCTGTGGATTTGGCACCTTATGCACCAGAAGGGACGTTACAGGTGTGATGAAGTTAAGGGCCTTGTGATGGGGAGTTGACCCGCAGTTATCTGGGGTCCCACTGTCATCACAGGGTCCTTATGCAGGGAGGCGAGAGAGGCAGCAGGAGGAGATATGGGGGGAAGCAAGGCTGGTGCCGCGTGAGGAAGGGGCCATGAGCCGAGGAATGCGGCGGCCTCTGGAAGCCAAAAAAAAAAAAATTGGGGGGGGCGGGGAGGGCACAGGTTCTCCCCTAGATTCTCCAAAAGAGAGTCCAGGCCTGCCCACACCTTGATGCTAGTGCGTCAGACTCATTTTGGACTTCTGAGTTCCAAAACTATAAGAGAATCGATTCGCGTTGTTTTTAAGCTGCTGAATTAATGTTACTTTGTGACACCAGCAACAGGAAACTGATACTGGGTTGGTTCTAACTTTTTAACTGATCAGAACTTGAACTAGTGCCTGTAAGTAAGAATGTCACCCAGGCAGGGTTTCTGCTTGCTCCTCTGGCCTCTGGCGACAAGGCCAAGGAAAAGGTTCCGGCTCGCAGAGACGAATCCGGGCCGACGCAGGCCACGGGGCTGGTGCCTCCCGCACACGTGCCTGTGGGCTCAGGGCACTCACAGCTCTCGGACTCTCTAGCCCTGCACTTTGTCTTCCTGCTTAACCCTTTATCTTCTTTCTTTCTATCTGTTTCTATTCCTCAGGAAATCCGACAGCTACAGCAGAAGCAGGCGAGTTATATCAGGGAGATTTCTGATCTTCAGGAAACAATAGAGTGGAAAGACAAGAAGATAGGGGTAGGACTCCTGAGTCTGTGAAACTGTTCAAAGGGGCGTTCGGCTAACATGCGGAAACGCCTGTGTGAGCGTGCATGGGTCCCCACGCGACACAGAACTAATAATGTGGAGAATACACTAGCTTACCCCAGCTGACAGTAACGCTGACCTTGACGCTGACTTCCAGAGCGGGGGTGGGCATCTTGTTGACACTAACTGGGCTCTCTGCCTGCACCGAGTGGGCCCGCAGCACCCTGAGATACAAGAAGTAAGGAAGGCACCCTAGAGCAGGTGGGACATGGGGAGGCTCGGGCCTCTCAGATTCTCTAAAAGGCGTTTGAGGAAACCCCAAGGTGTCAGGTGCTGTGTTCCCTCCTTGACACGTCCCCGTGGAGGCCCCAGGCCCCTCTCGTTTAACGAGAAAAGCAACTGCAGCCCATCTGCCTTTAGGGTGACGAGTAGGAAGACAGGAGCCCACTTAGAGTAACCACCATGCTTCCTAATGACAAATGGCTTCCAAAACCCAGCGCCCATGGTGCTCCGCTCCGATGCAGATCTCCGGATGTCGGGGCACAGTGTTGGTGCATGCGCCGCGAGAGGCCGTGCTGGTTTCCCCTTCTCTATCCTCATCCACACTCATTTGGGACTTGGTGAGCATGCACACATGTGTTTGCTTTAAGACCACTTTGCGACAACAAACACTGAGAGTCGACGTAGAAAAATAGTCTACGTCGTCACTTGGGGTTTCTTATGCATTTCTTCTTATCCCTCGTTTATCTTTGAATGGGTGCATGGCTTGTGTTCATTCTCTCAGCTAGAAAGCTGTGCACATACAGTGGCCTCTTGATGCCTCTAAGGGACAGGAGGCAGTGTCCCTTGGCTGCCATAAATTCATGAGATGCTTAGTACTTGTGTCTTGTCTGTATCTCGAGCACGCTGTGCACAGTGCTTTAACTCGTACCGGAATCCTCCTCGTTCTCGCTTCAGTCACCTGCTCACCCGAGTGAATCTTCTCTCTCTCTTTGCTCTGCTCACACTCAGGCTTTAGAGAGGCAGAAAGAGTTCTTTGATTCCGTAAGGAGTGACCGAGATGATCTTAGAGAAGAAGTAGTCATGCTGAAAGAGGAATTAAAGGTATGAAGCCAAAGTACAGTCAAAAAAAAAAATATCCATGTTCTCAAGAATGACTGTGTGTGTACTGGTGTTAGTTAATTGTGTGTCATTGCTCTGAGTTCTGTTAATCAATTCAAACCTTCGGTTATCTGGCACCGAACCGACCCATGAAATGAACATAGGTTCAGCTGGTTCGCCCGTTCCTTTAGCTATTTATGAGCGTAGCTGAACTCGAAAGCAACACCGACTTCCAAGAATTTTTTATATACCGCTTACGTTTTTTCTCATACTCATTGATAAATTCTCCAGGACATTACTCCAAGTTAGAGAATTTGTGTGTTTCTTTATATTAAAGGCTCAAATTTAAGGACTTCTCCAGCTGGTTGTCTCACACTAATTAGACCTTGAGACCCCCTGGGTTGAGGAAAGTTCCACATCCTGTTTGCACCCTGTGAAGGGGCCTTCAGCTGCTGGCTGGACACCGAGTGAAGGAAAACGGGCTCTGGGTGGGTCATCAACATTGCAGGAGACGGTGTTGAGAAGAGGGTATGGCCATGGCCAATTCCGAGATCGTCAGTGGAAACGTATCCGTGTCAGCTGCTTATAGTCAGGGGTCAAGGCAGAGCAGCCAGAGGGAACAGGTTTCTATCACCGCTCCTCCCAGGGCTGTGAGCACGGTGCCGGGGCCTCATCCAAGCTCGAGGAGAGAGCCGTGGGCACGGGGGTAGCAAGCGAGTCTGCGATCCCTGTGAAGTGTAACTTTTTAGAGTATTTCACAATGTGATGAGCATGAATTCTATTTCCTTTTAAGATACCAAACATTCTAGCCACTTCTTTATTCCTTCTTTAACATACACTGTGTTTATTCCTTTCAGAACACGCACATATCTCTTTATCTCTGTCTCTCTTTTTAAAGAGTGCCACCAGGGTTTTTAAAGTGGGGTCACTTTGCAGTGATTTGCGGGCGGCCCTTCCATGTGGCCACCTGCACACCCTCACCGCCGGTTCAAATAGGATGCGTGTTAATAGTGTCTTGTCACCAGCCCATTAAGACACGGATTGGAGCGTGCAAGAAAAAAGTCACCGCTCCAGGAAGACATCCCAGATTTGTATGTGTTGATAGGATATTTATGAGCGTGGCGTTTACCACTTCTCGATTCTGTTTTCTCAACTTCAGGAAAAATAGTTTCTTTTTCATTAGTATTAATAAAATAGAGTTTAGCCTAGTATCAGTCAGTGAGTATTACAACGAGTCTGTTTTTGTTCGCAGAAACATGGCATAGTCCTAAATTCAGAGATAGCTACCAATGGAGAGGCTTCAGACACTCTAAATAACGTCGGACACCAAGGTCCTTCCAAGATAACGAAAGAAGAGTTAAACGCCCTCAAGACGGCAGGGGACGGGACGCTAGGTAAGTGCTCCCCTTCCTTTGGGTCTTTTCATCCTCCAGTCCGCATCGATTCACCCTCCATGCATTATTAGAATTGGTGTAATCATCACTGATCGATTAACACTCACACAGCATGCCATGTGTCCTGCCACTTCCTGGGAACGCCCTTGCCACACGATGTGATCACCCGTGTGTTGTCTGGCGTGCGTCTGTGCAGTGCTCACCACCGATGGCTGAAGAATACGTTTCTCTTGCTTCTCAAAGCCACCAATGAAACTGTGAATGCAGGAGAATCGTCTCGGAAATTAAGGGACAGTTCTGACAGTACGATATGGTTTTCCTCGGCCATGTGCCAAGGATGGCTTCCTAACTTATCCGTTACAGACGGCGCAAAAGATCAGAGTAGCAGAGGCTGTGAAGTGAGATAGCTAACCCTGGTTACACGCTGACACTGCACGTCCCACACACCGTGAAGTGATCTGAGAGCGTGAGGCGCCTGCGGACAGCAGATGCGGGCTTGTCACAGAGTACAACTTGGGTGCCATTCTCAGGCTACCGCTCAGTGGCCCCGGGCAGGGGGCAAGGCGGACAGGCAGCCCCGGGCCGGGCGGGGGGGTGGTGGTGAGGCGGGCAGGCAGCCCCTGGTGGGGAGTGTGGGCAGGCTGGAAGGTGGGCCTTTCCCTTTGTCAGAGGTGAGGATCCTTTGTACGTCAGTTTTTGCTTCTGAAAGAATATAAACCAGGGAATCCAGTAGATTGTAAGAATACTTTATACAACTTGCAAACATCTGAAAAGATTCACGGATCAGTATTGGTCCTACTGTTTGGCTTCTGGGTAGAACAAGCTTCTGAAGCCGGTGTGCAGCCCGGAGTTGCTGCCGGCAGGCCGCTCGTGAGCAGGGGCAGTCCCCTTTTCTGCGGTGCGGCTGGAGTACGTCAGAGCCCGTGCCTTTCGTTTCCATTGAGAAGCTTTCGTCTTTTTTTTTTTTTTTATGGAAATGTAGAAACCTGTAGCCCCCGCTTCTCAGGACTTGCTTCCTAGGCAGATGCTCCTCATTACCTCGAGGACCCCAAAGGCACGCAGTGCTTTGAATTGCGTGAAAGTTGCTGAAGGAAGATAAGTTCACTGGTTTCCACCCTACCTTTACATAAGCTGTGTGAGCAGCTAGGAGTTTGATCGTGTTGCTCTTGTTCCAACAGACGTTGTAGAAATCTTTGTTGACCATTATGACACCAACCCTTAAAGAACCAGAAATACCACTTTCGTAAGTGGTCTCCACAAGTTTTTTGATGGCATATCCCTATGAGTAGAGAATGGTGGGAACTTGCCGATACAAATACTGTTAATTTATATACGTACTAGTCCCTCAGTAGAAAGCGTGTATTACAAAACACGTTCCCTGACAGACATCTTTAAAGGGTGAAGCAAAACTAACTAGAAGTCCTGCTACTTCTCCCATTTCCTCTGGGGTAAGGGCACCCCCTGTGGAGACCACGGTGTAATAAAATGACCAAGCTTTGACTTCCGGCAACATAGCATCGATATGCCGGCGGTTGGTTGGTTTGGAGAATCTAAAATGTAAGCATTCATTCCAAAGTCGTAACGTGTTTTTAATTTGTGCTTCGTTAACTGATGAATAACTTCTTATTTAGTGGTCATCTTGCTCTGAGCACTTGCCACCTGTTGGCCCTCCCCCCAGGCCCTTCGGGGATGAGCAGACGTGTTTAGGGCACAGGCTGCTTTCCTAGGAACACAGTGACTAGATGGCGGGGAGGGGATTTCTTTTCACCTCACGTGAGCTATTTCAAGTTCATATCTTCCTTGAGATTGACCTTGAGGCGGATTGAATGTTTAAGAATTCCGTGCAGGTGGTTTTAGGCCTACGTGTTCGACAGTGCACGTCGTGAAGACGTGTGAGTAGTCCAGGTGTGCGTTTGGGAACCGGCTCTAGGTCGTTCTTAAACCCATTATTTTGGATTGTTTGGCTGCCTGATCCAGAGCTCTGTTAAAACTTACCTGCACCTTTGGAAATATGTTCACACTAGACGGCACCAGCAGCCACTCTCGCCTCTGAGATGGTGGCAGTGGCCTCCGCTGACCAGACGTTTGCTAACGCAGTGACTGCTTTGCCGCACAGACCTGGCAAAGGCTTCTCTTCCGTGTGATTCTTTGATGACTCTCTCTCCTTAGGAATGGGGTCGGGGGGGAGACAGAACATGTGTTTACGCTGTAATGTGTGTTAAGTGGTCACCACATCATGGGGTCCCTTCAATTTTCTCAATGGTCTTTTAGGAAGAGCCAGTGAAGTGGAGGTGAAAAGTGAAATGGTGGAGAATGTGGGGAAAAAAGAAATCTTGCAGAATACTGAGCAAGAACAGCACAAAGAGGACCCAGCCCAGGAGTGTGTGGACACAGAGGTGTTCCATCCTGGTGAAAATGCCGAGGACCAGAAAGCCTCTGAAGACAGTGCCCCCTCCCTAGGAGTATTAGCAGATGCTGTGAATGAGGAGCAGGCTGCAAACCAGGTTCTAGAGAACGCTTCCTTCCTTGAGAACACAGAGCAGGCTGAGTCCAACGAGGTCATAAACACACCAGATGATAGGACTGGGGCTTCCCTTGAGCAGTCCGAATGTTTGAGTGAATTAGATGGTGAAATCCCAGGCCCTGGGACTGGGCAGGATGGCCACGATGCCTTGGATATCAAAATCCACAGTAAGGAATCTGCAGAAAGCCAGGAAGACTTGAAAACCAACTTGGGAGAGGGTAGCACAAAGCCACATCAAGAACCCACTCCTCTGCAACCATCTGAACACGGGGGGCTGGGCAGCGCAGACCCCGGGGAGCAAGGTGGGAGCCCCACGGCAGGTGTGGTGGAGGCAGGGCTAGTGGGGCTTGGGGAGCAGGTGGGCGCAGAAGCCTCCAGCCCTCTAGTGTGTAGTGAGGACAACGTGAGTCATGATGGGAAGTGTGCAGTAGAAGCCCCCACAAAGCTGGACCCAAGCCCAGGGCAGGATCTAGACAAAGAGCTCTCCGGGCAGGAAGCTGCTGAGCCCCAGGAGCTCCCGGGTCAGACCACAGCGGTAGGTGGGGAGAATGACGAAAAGGAGGATGAGGAAAGGGGGTTGAGGGATGAGGAACCAAGCCAGACAGAAGCGCAGAACATTCCTAGTTGTCCGGAGGCTGAAGGCAGTCCACAGGGCACCACGGGTCCAGCTGCGACAGATGCTGAAAACGAACCCCTAGATGCGAAAGAACCCGAGGAAGAAAAGAATGACCAACAGGGAGAGGCACTGGATTCATCACAGAAGAAGACAAAGAACAAGAAGAAGAAAAACAAGAAGAAAAAATCAGCGGCGCCTGTAGAAACCCTCAAAGATGCTAAGAAAGAGTTAACATTTCAGGACTCGGATTTAAGTGAGGTGAAGGAGGACGAGCAGGTAGCTCTCACCAACGGAAAACCAGCTGTAGAAGCACAAAGTGAGGTAACTGAAAGTCCAGAAGAGAACAGTGTAGCAGGAAGTGGTGAAAACGTTGATTGTCCAGAAAATCCTAAAATTGAGTTGGATGAAAAACTTAACCAAGAAGACAATGATGTAAACACTGAGGGTGGGGAAGAAACAGTGGATGGCGACACATTAGGTTTGGGGGATGACCCAACCCAGCCACCAGGCACCAGTGCCGGCGACAAGGAGCTAGAGGAAGCCATGACCAAAGATGACGCTACAGAAGATGGCGGCGCTCACAGCGGCCCTCCAGAGCCAGGGAGCGGAGAAGCGTCCAGCAGCGCCCGGCTGGAGAGTGAAGGTCCCTTCAAGGACAGTGAGGATGCCCCTCAAGCAGGAAGTACAGAGCGGCGTGAGACGGCAGAGGGTCCCAGTCAGACAGTCAGGAAGGCCGTAGAAAGTGATGACTTAGCGCCCACAGGAGAGCTGGGAGCCTGCGCTTCAGAAGGCCGAGACGAGCCGGGAGCCGGGAGCGAGAAGGGCAGAGGCAAGGAAGAGTGTACCTTGTCGTAGGTGGATGGGGCCAAGGACGGCCCAGGAAGCCCAGCTGTCGGAGGCTCATCTGCTGCCTCCACGGGTGAGCTTCCTAGAATGTTCCACATTGAGATGACGCACCGTAGGACAATCAACCACAGAGCTCTACCACGTTGAGTTAGAGACTGTTACTGGTAGCGGAGTCTTCCTCATTAAGGTGATCACCCAGATTAGAAAGAAAGACGCATCTGTAATCAGCGGAAGTTCCGAGGAGAGCACTCCGGCGTGTCAGACGATGGTGTCCAGCCGTGTCTCTGCTTACGACCCAAATGAAGCCATTTAGCACCTGCCTTAGGCTGATACTCTGGACCAAATACGTCAGCATCCAACTGAAATGACCAAATGGCGTTCTGAGATTTGTGAGTATAGTCGATATTTAAATTAATGTGTCTTCATTCAAATATATGTCCTTTCATATTTGATTTTGATGTGTACGGTATTTTATTTTAAAAGGAGATAAATGGCCAAATAGCATATAGGTCGCTGAGTGATAAGATTTGCACCTTAGGACAGTAATAATCATGTTAGGGGTAAGAATTAAATATCTTAAAAAGCACTGGGAGAGCTTACTTCCCTTTACCTCATATAAGTGTTTTATCTCAAACTGATGCTTCTGATATCATTGTTGGTGATACCTGAATTTATTTTGTAGATTTTGACTTCACTTCGTGCTGATTATGTTCCAAAGTCATTTTACACAAAGTTTTTTTTTTTGTTTTTTGGGTTTTTTTAATTTGTTTCTGGAAGAGACATACATTGAAATTGCACTTCCTAATGCAGTTTTTGTGCAGGGAGACCATTTATAAAAATTTTTTTTTAACCTTTAAATTACTTCTCTTTTTATTTGTCTTTCATTTGAAAGAAGAATACAAAAGGTACCGTTCTTGTGCAAACTGCTAATTGGACTATACAGGATATTTTAAATAGTTGAATCACTTTTGGTATTTTGGTATAAATATTTTCATTTGTTGTATCTCAATTGGAAAATTCTTGATTTGATCTTCCTGAAGGAAATATATATTTTCTATAGAAGGAAGCATTTTTAAAGATAATCGTAAAGTTAGATTTAAAAAAATTGTAAAATACTAGAATCACAAAGGACTGTACATTATGAATGCTGTTGACACTTTATGAGATTATATGAATTGATGTCACTGTTACAAGGTGTAATTAAGTGCAAAAAAGACCAAAACCTCAATAAAATTTGAGGCAAGCCTAAGTGTTACTATGTAATTGAAATAAAAACATTTTATAATTTCACGAGCCTGTGATTCCACTCTTTGGGCTGCCTGACTTCTGGCTGTGGCCACTGTTGTACGTAATTATTATCTTCAAAGTAGCGCCTACTTGGGGGCTGCTAATTCCCTGTCTGTGTTGTGTGAAGGACTCGTTACTTTGTCAGTAATGAATGGACGTCTGTCCTGGTACCTAGACCAGGGCTAGTGTCATGCCCCCCTGGGGAGAATTGGGAAGATCTTCCCTCATCGACTCTCCTGTGGTCTGTGGTTCTGGTGAGGAGGCCCCAGTGGAGCCCTGTCGCTCTGCTAACGTGTGCCAATGCTAAGAATGCTTGGAAGGATATGGTGAAATTGGCAAATAGGCATTGACTCCTCCCGTGTCCGGGTCCTGAAGCAGGGGGCCCATACACCCTCCCCACTTGGGCCACGTGAGTGAAAAACTACCAGGCTTGCTAGAGAGTCTCCAGCCCGAGGGCTGCAAAGGCCTCGAGAGGGGGCAGCGGATGCCTCTGACTTTAGCAAAGCCGCACTCAGCCTGCAATGGGCGTCAGGAAAGGGCTGTCATTCCTACTTTCAGAGGCCCCTGGGGAGATGATTCAATAACCCAGCTCACTGGACGGTGAGATCATCAAGCCATTTTAACGTCTTTCCTTAAAAGACCTTAAGGTCTTTTCCTCTGTTACTCAGCAGCACATTTAAGACATTGTGGCATACTTCATACCCCTCAGGTCAGCTGTCCAGGCGTCTCGATGATTCACGCATCCGTTTAAGTAATAGACGTTTTGATCACTTCGTATCCAGAAGGCACTGTGCCAATGGACAGGCGGATAGGACCCAGCTTCTAGTGGAAGTGGGCAGCTGAGAATCAGGAAGTGAGGGGGAAAAAAAAAAGGATTCTGAACAGCCAAGTCATTTCTTGATAATCTAAGAGCCTTCACCGCAAGCATCAGTCACCCTGCGCCAAGAGGGACGTGATGTCGTGGCAGTAGCTGATGTCCACGGGAAGGCCCTCACGTTACCAAGAAGTCAGTGGGACCTTAGGGATGTTCAGGCGAAGAAGGCACAGAGGTGCATAAAGCAATTTGGAGAGATTCGGTGTCAAAAGATTCAGACTCAGAGGAGGATGGAAAGGCTCCCTGTCAGCCACTCCCCAGAGGAGCCTACACCCCCGCGTGTCACTCCCATACAGAGCAGAGGAAAATGCTCATCACCGATACCTTAGTCAAAAAGCAGCGATGTGTTCTAGCCCCAACAGAACATAGCTACTGTATGTAAAGTGTAAATCTTCCTTCAAAAGCATAATTAAGTATAATCATAGGTGTACAGAGAAAATAGGGAAAGGCAACAAAATTTTGAGTTAGAGGTTCTCATTTGATGACATACAAAGGTGGAGAAGCAGCACAGTGTTTTCCAAGGGTTTTTAGAAATGAGATGTACTGCGCTGAGTACTTCCTATAATGTTTAGTGTTTCTAGCAAACGAAAACCCAGTGACCTGAACGTTTAAGTCTCTACTGTCACTAGGACCCAGGAGTGCTAGTTCTGGGGGTTCACGCAGTTTGGGGTTCCTGTTTTCTACAGTACACCCCTTTCCTAGGAGACCACCTTGAACAGCGTGCCATCAAAACCAGGGAACACAGCAGTGAGATTCATGCCAAATGTCCAGGATCCGGAACGAAAGGAAGGGGTGTTCATGCCTACGTTACGTTAGAATACGTATTTGTTCGGGTGATGATCCAAAAGAGAAAAAACTTTGTCTTTCAGGAGAAAAAACCCTCACTCTTTCCCTTTTACCCTATTCACTGCCTCTTATGGCATATTTTTTTGCATGTTATTTACATATTATTTACATGTTATTTGCATATTATTTTTACTACATATTTTTCAAGATGTGAATGACGTCGGTGGTGGCTGACATATACAGTACCCATCTGTACACACCTTCTGGGCCCTGTAAATAGGAGAAAAACCCTTTCCCTGTTCTGCCTTTTGCAGGAAGGAGGTGCTGTCCTGGTGTGGGAGGCCGGCCCCAGGGACAATGAAAACTGCCCACATGGATTATAATCAGACTAAGTCAGTGCAAGAAGGGAATGGATTCCTTGAGAGACCTCGGCTTCCCCCTCACTATCTTTGCAAATATGGAGGGGAGGTGATTTTCCTTTGTCTTGGGAGAGGAAGCCTGAGGCCCACGATGGCTGAAATTAACCCACAAAATGAAAATTCTGCTCCTCAGAGTGTATTATTACAAGCAAGCCACTTACCCTCACTGTGTATCATTTGCTCTCTGAAAACAGAGTTGGAACCTGCCCCCCTAGGGTTGTGGGCCAGATCCAGGTAAAGCAGTGCAGAGAGGGAATGCTCAGTGATTGTGGTTGTTGCTGGGGGTTGGCCTTGCTGTCCTTGGACAGGTGGGGTGACAAGGTGCAGGCCAGAAGAAAGACCAAGGAGAACAGGGGCTCAGGGAATTTCAAAGCTGTTTGCATTGGCTGCCCCGGTGACTGTCCTAAGACCTCGCCGCTCTAAGTGCTTCTCATTTCACGGGCCTCTTGATGTGTGTTCCAGAACATTTATTGGAATTTAATACATAAAAACCAGACTTTTAAAAATTGAAATCCTCTCATAGCCAACTCATTTTGACTTCTCTGTGTAAGAGAAAACTCTAAATTTGAGACACTGTGACTTCATTTTCTTCCTTGTTTCTGAGCACTTCAGTTGTGGCCTCAGATGAATAGCTTATCCGTTTATCATCGGGTATTATAGGCCAGCAATGAAGAGAGGAACGTTGTAAACGCAGGGCAGTGGTCAGTCTGCAGCGCTCTGGGGAAGTGACACAGGCAGCATCTCGATGACACACCGCAGTGCACTCAGCAGATCAGACTCGGTGATTCTTAAAACTACAAAAGTAGCGCCCATTTTCTTCCAATTAATTTGCTTCTTTCTTTTTTCCGTTTTCTTCCAACGATGTAGTTTTAAACTTCCTCTTCAAGTCTGCTGTAAAACTTTCCTCCCTTAAAATTTCACTTCTGTGTTTTTCATAGTCTCACCATACGAGCGAAGGTCACGTTCCCCTTATTTTGTGTCTGTTGGCCAGCGCCGTTATTGTATCTTAACGTTTATTTGGTACTTGCTATCCAGGATACTCGAAGTCTTCTAATAGAAACACTCTAATAATAAAATTATACAATACATAGATGAGGTTCAAGATCACTTTCTGATGTTTTCATTGCGTCTTAGGATGCCTGCGGGTTTTTTATATAGAATATAAGATCATATAAAAAGTAATACTGAATAAGGAGCTGGGTTTATGACATTGATGTTTCAGTGTTGGGTGGGCTTGTGGAAGACAAAGAAGAACTATCAGAAGCAATTCGACTCTGTAAATTAAAATGGAACTCCAGAGGGTCCTAAATTTATCTTATGACAACGTGGGGTGCTTGGAAGAACCATTCGAGAAAGCATGTAACTTGGATGAGAATGTAGATAGGTGATTGTTTAGATGGAAACAAAAGCGCATTTATACAGATTATTTATTTCCTTTTTCACGTGGTGAATCAAAGCTGCACAGCGTGAGAGCACCATGCCCTTGGCAGTTAGAGTCTCGGGCCAGGAGCCCGGCTCCGATTCCCAGCGCTGGGTTTAGGTCTAGAACAGAGGAGTGCCGTGGTTAGAGGTGCGGGCCCTGGCCTGTAGAAGAGGAGAGAGTAGCAGGGCGCACCTGTGGGGCTGTGTGGGTGAAGGCACAGCTGCTGGGACGTGCCTGGCACAGAGTGACCCTCCAGTACCCATTAGCATCGCTCTCACCAGCACATCTTCCTGATTTGGCCTTGAAACTGGGGTAGGGTTTTGCCCACACCCCTAAACTGCCCCCCACCCCGGGCTTTGGTCTCCTCCTCTGTACTCTGCAGAGTGTATCACTCAACACCCCTTCAGAGAAATGTCTGGGGATTTCGAGAGGCTTATGTGTACGCCCTCTTCTGTGTCTGGGTGGCAGGGGTGACAGGACCCCGGCATTACTGCATCTCTCAGGACAGTACCCACTCTGCATGAGCAGGGAGCGGATGTGTTGTCAGCAGACAATGATTCATAAACGTCTAGTCAAAGCTCTGGCACTGGGGAGTCTATGAGAGAAAAGAGAAAGATCCACTCTTCTGGGACGTGACCTTGGGAAGTCAAGGATAATGAAAATGCCGCTGATATCGGTCGCGATGCTCCGTGTGTTCGTACCTTGCTGATGATGTTAAACCATGAAGCCTGTGAGATCTTGTGTTGCAGTGTGGTTTGGCCCTAGAGCTCTTGCATGCTAACCCAAAGTAGAAGACTAGCCTGTTTGCATGCCGCCGGATGCTGCCCCTGACGAGATAAGCATGTTGTGGGAGGCTGACCCAACCCAGCCTCCCTCGGCTGACGTCTTCCCCAGTCCTGTGTGTGGCCTCATTCGCTGTGGTACGTGTATAATACCTTCATCATTAGTTTCACTAACCTGAATGCTCACTCTTCGGTTAGCATTCTGCTGAACGGTGCACTCCACGGATTCACCTCAACCTCTGTCTTTCTGATTTCTTTAGATATTAGGTTGAAAAAGCTTGTTGATGAACGGGAATGCTTATTGGAACAGGTAACAATCTTTTTATTATTTTATGAATCCCCCAACGGCGGCACCTGAGCCTGAGAACTTTCCCATACTTAACTTCCTGCTTTATCAGAAAAACCCTAACGCATCATGCCTGAAAGCAATTACCAAGCCAACCTGTGTCCTTACTGGTTTTACCCAAGTAGGACATCGCAAGTCATGTGAGGTCCAGAGAGGATGCCCCGAAGACTCGAGGCCATGGGACCAAACGTGGTTCGCTCTATGTCAGTTGCCACTTAAAATACATATTTATGTAGAAGAGCCCAGATTAACTGTTGAGAGGCAGGAGCTCTAGTGAGTCACTCCAGACACCACTCTCTGACCTCTCCTGGCTCGGCGAAGTCGGTTTGGGGATCCCTCCATGATCAGCACCCCTTTCCAGAAGCTGTTTCCTTGTTGCAGCTGATCAAAGGTGTTTTCATTGTGGTTCGCCTTCCTCGCTCTCCCACCTCCAGAAACACCCCCGGCGGTCCTGTTCGGTCTTTTTGTGCACAGGGTAGTTATTCAGTCCTTCCACGATCACTTTCTAAGGAAACTCAGTTCCTCCCAGTTTCCTCCGTAAGCCTAATCAGAGGTATTTTGCTGTTCTGTTTGCGATTCCGCTGAAGGTTGCCCTCAAAATTGGGGAAAGCACTCAGTGTGGTAGCCGCATGGAGGTTCCTGTGATCTTTTAAGAACACGTAGCCCTCGTAATCCTGTACGTGTTTCCTTCGAGCCGGGCGGCAAACCAGGGGGCAGCATGCGCTGTCGGGGGAGGGGCTTCCACTGGGTCTGCAGAGGTCGGAGGGTAACAGGACAAGGACCGGGACACTACCCGTCCGACATCGGAACTCTCTCCCGCCGTGGCTGCTGACCACCGTTGCGGCTCGACGCACCTCTGCGGGGAGAGCGGGGCTCTGCGGGGAGAGCGGGGCTCTGCAGAAGTCAGCTCCCGAGCACCGGCTCTGTGAGGGAGCACGCAGCTCTGCTAGGCCCTCGAGGACGGTCCTTCGGGGCCTGGAAGGCTCCGGAAGGCCCTGCCCGGCTTTCTAAGTGAATAACGCGAAGGCGACTAAGCGCACTGACTTGCTAACTCTGAGAGAAACGTGTAGAGTGTGTTGTGTGCGACGTCCTCCTGAGTTCAAGAGGAATTTCAAACTTAGAAATAACTTTCCACCCAGTTACAAAAATAATTGCTGCCTGATATGGTGACTAGGATTCCATTTTCACCCATTACCCTATTACTTCCTGAGACGAGTACTAACGGGCCGAAAGTTTTTCGTCTGTTTATTCGGATTGGTTATTAAAGGTGAGAGACTCCCTGTGGTGGCTGGTGGATCGTAACCATTTACTACATTTTTCTTGTGCTTAGTTCCATAACCCCTATCTCTTTGGCACCTTGGAGACCCACGAAATAACTCCACAGCCACATCCGATTGTATTTATGGGGTGCTGGTTTTTCCTCTACACACTGCTTCCTTTGTCACAGGCCCTACACTCAGCTTCCGGCCTCCTTTCGGATGGAGAAATTCACATATTTTATTGGTGGGTGTTTTCAGATTAAGAAACTCAAAGGACAGCTGGAAGAGAGACAGAAGAATGACAAGCTAGACAACCTGCACCCTGGAAATGACGTCTTAGAAAACGGGACAGACATGCATGTAATGGATCTGCAAAGTAAATGTCCATCCTCGTGTCCTGTCTGCATTACACTCGGGCTAGAGCAGGAAAACCATCATGGCAAAGACCGCTTGGCGTTCCCCTTGGCCCCCAAAAGCCCTTGAGCGCGACAGTGCAAAGATGTTTCTGTGGTGGGGTAGCACGAGCATGGGCAGGTGGGCGGAGAGAGGGTGTTTCTGTCCGAGCCTCAGGACTGGAACAGGTGCCCCAAAACGTGCACCAAGTCACCGCCACGTGATGCACTGTGAGAAACCGTGTTTTCCATGCTGGATACGACTGCCTTGTGATCAGCCAACTGTATGGAAAAATTAAATTAGAAGGTATTTTTCCATACAAGTAAACTAGAAAGAGGCTTGAAGGGAGATAAAATTATTCCGTCTCCCCCCTTCCCCTCCCCTGACCACCTCTGTGTGTTCCGTGCTCAGAGGGGCTCTCCAGCCTAGGCACATGGGGAGAGAGCACCTTCTCCTGTCTCAGCTTCCCACCCCGCTTAATGGGGCCTCAGGCCAGAACTTGCAGTTTTGCATGCCAATTACTAAGTAGGGGCTCAGATCCCAGGAACTATTGTTGTAACATTTTAAAAGCCTGAGAGCTTAACAAATGTTCCTTCTCTTTCAACCTTTAGGGGATGCCAACAGACAGATCAGCGACCTCAAATTTAAACTTGCAAAATCTGAGCAAGAGATAACCGCCTTAGAACAAAATGTACGTGCGCAGTAATGGGCAGTGAAAGCCGCGATTAACTGAGTCGTACTTGCTAGAACTCGCCCTGCAAGGCTGAGGAGCAGGGATTTACAGAACCGAAAAGGGCATTCCGTGTATTTCCCGCAGAGAGAAAGTAGGGGAGGAGAGATCACCAGGCGCAGCCGGCTTGTTAGGGTGGATACTAAGCCTGTATAAACAGTGGCTGGTTGTGGAAAATGGCTCATGTGCCTGGGGGAGGGAGGGTTCAAAATGTTGTTCTTTAAAAATAATTTAGTTAAAAAGCACTTCATGTGGGGCCATCCCTCTTGCCGGGGTTTTCTGCCTTTCTCTCCCAGCCAGGTGGCTCTCTCCGATTTCTGGATCGGGGGTGTTTATGCCTCTAGCACGTCGGGCCAATCTGGGGCAAGCTGTGTCCTCAGCCAAGGGAGAGATGAAGTCGGTACCCTTCCCCCCTCAGTTATGGGTCCCCGTGGCTAGCGCTGGGGAGAGGTTTTGAGGAAACAGAAATGAGAACAGCACGCCTGGGACGGGATGAGTTTAGGAAGCACGTCTCAGGAGTCTCCGGTGGTCGTGACGCCTCCTGTCCCTGGCCGCAGGCCTGGCTGTGGAATGCCATCCCCAAGCCGCCTCCTCTTCCTCTCTGCTAGTTCCTGGCCTTTCCTTCTCCCTTGCTGCCTCCCCACCACGCCACCCCAGGAGAGACTGGACAGGAGCTGAGGTCCTGGCCGAGCCTTTGCCCACAGCATCGTGCCGCCTCGACCTACCTTCTCCTGCAGAATCGCCCCACGCTGGGGAGGGACGGCAGCACTGTGGGAGCCGCGCGTTTGGACCAGGGTCAGAGAGGGGATGAGGCCCTCACGGCCCTCCGCACCAGGCTGCTCAAAACCGCTCGCTTGGCGAGAACTTACACAACAGCCCACAGAGCTAGGTCACGATGACGTGCATGGTCTCTCCTCCTGCGGAGAGGAATTTGATGAACCTTGCCCTTTGAACCCACAGGTGATAAAGCAACCAGAGAAAGAAAACAGGCCTGTTCATTTACACATATGGTGTTTCCCTTCCTTTTAGGTAATAAGGTTAGAGAGTCAAGTATCACGTTATAAATCGGCTGCTGAAAATGCCGAAAAAATAGAAGATGAACTTAAGGCCGAAAAACGGAAACTCCAAAGAGAGGTAAATTTTCTAGGCTGTTTGCAGGGACAGTATGGGAAATGATGGTCTAGCTGGCACCCGAGGGAGCGTCTCCCCCCCAACCTGGGCTGTTCGGGGCCACATGGCACCAAGGCACTCGGAAGGGCCAGGCCAACACCCCCGGGAGCCTGGGGCGGAATCTCTGGTCTCCCTGCAATGGTGGCTGTGGGGCCGCCCTGTGTCTGTCCTTCTCTCTGGGGCCTTTGTAGGCGGCCTCTTCTCTCCCCCTTCTCTCAAGTTCTTTTTTGTCCTTGATTTTCTGCGGCTTCGCCCTCATGTGTCCTATGGAGTTTTATTGCTGTTTGTTCTGCTCAGGATGTGGTGTGTTCCTTGGATCCCCGAAGTCTGTTTCTAAATCAAGTTTGGAAAGTTTTTACCCATGACCTCCTTAAGTATTCCTCTTCCCTGGTCTGTCCACTTCCCCTGTGGGGCTCTAACCCGAGGCGGCCAGACCCTCTCCCTGCAGCCCCCGCAGCTCTTCGCCACCTGTCCTTCCCAGCTCCTCACCCTCTGCTGGTGGACCTTCCTGTTCACCTTCTGTCTTTTCCAAGTGTATTCATTGCTGCTGGGTGCTGGGTGGTGGTTGGGTGTGCTTCTTGGTTAACTGTACCCTTACTGCTTTAAAGCTGCCCTACCGGCGGTTCTGTTCTCCACGTGCCCCGAGGGCTGACACAGGTTCGGTCTGGAAGGCTCTAATTCTGTTGCTGGCTCAGATGGCTTCTCCTTCATACGTCTGCTGTCTCGTGAAGTGATGCTTGATTTTGGTTTGCAGGAGTACTCCAGGCCTGACTTGGGGAGATTTCCTGCAAAGAGGGCTGCCTCTGCCAGTGAGAGGGGGTGCAGGGAGGCTGACCTGCTCCAGCACCCCAGCCACCCCCACCCCGAGGGCTTCGGATCAGAGGCGGAGCCGCAGACTCTGTTCTGATGATGCGTGTCTCCACACCCACGGGCTGTTGTACCCCCACCTTAAGGCTCCTGTGCTCCGCCCTCCTGCCTGCTGGGCCAGGTGGCTCCCTGCTGGTGTGGCTTCCACTCTGACTCCCAGGCTCTGTGGGCGTGTGGCCATCTTGGCCTCAGCCATTGCCGCTCTGGTTTCTGGTTGTAGAAACCTTGCTCCCGGCTGCCCACGCCTCGGGGACCAACTTCTCCAACTGGCCTGGGCTCAGCTCTGATCTGTTTGCCTCACTAATGTTTTGTGAAACCATCAAGACCCCCAAGACTGTGCCATGTCTGGGGTCAGGTTGTTTGAGAGGAGGGTTGCCTAGTCATTCCTGAGGCCGAATCTTGTGCCTTGCATCCCTTAAGGAACAGTTAAGAAATATATGTGTGCATGCACATAGGGATGTATGTACTTCTAGGAGCTCGGTGGCTCCAGGCTATAACTGTCTTTTGCAGTAGGATGGAATCTTGGCAACTCTTTTACGTTGGGAGGAAGCAAGTTCCTCAAAGCTGCCTTTCCTCTGTTTCCAGCTGCGCTGTGCATTGGACAAGACAGAAGAGCTCGAGGTGAGCAACGGCCACTTAGTGAAGCGTCTGGAGAAAATGAAAGCAAATAGGAGTGCACTCTTGTCCCAGCAGTAAGCACCAGCTCTCACAGGAACCCGGTCGGTGGATGGAGAGCGTGGTGTCGTGGGCTTGCCTCTGTTACTGTCCGGGATTGCTGCTACGTCCCCTGCTTCTGAGAGCGCCGGGGGAGCACTTGGCTCCTGCGTGCTCCCGAGCCGGCTCAGCCTCGGCCCCGGCAGCCACCAGATGCCTCTGACTGCGGACACCGACCCGGGCTGGGGCCGCCACTCCAAACCCGCAGGTCATTTATCAAGCACACCGGGCCCACGGGAGCTCCGTGTCTCACGGCGCGGCAGCCTCGCGACGCCACTGAACATGGCAATCAAAGTTACGATTAAAATGGGACTTGAGTTTTCTTTTCATGTGTCTTGCTGAAAATTGAGGGGAAATGTTACTGTGTTGGGACTTCCTTTTGGGGCAGAATCTACAATTTGAGCGACTTCGGTAGTATCTCTTAGTCTACGCTTTTCATATACAAAACACTGTGGAACCACAAGCCATTACCAAGCAAAACTCTTTCACTAGAAACAAGGGGATGGTCTGGAAGTAAAAGTGACCTTAAGAAGACTCTTTACAGGCAACAAATGAAGCTTTTCTAAGGGATTTTTGCATCAGTTCAACCCTAAGAACACTTTTTTCCAGGGTAATTAGGCAATAGCTCCACTGAAAATGACAGCTTTCCATTCGCACTATGTAACCCTTCTATTTGGACTTGAAGTTGTGAACTCCTTTTAAAGAATGTACTATTAGAAAAATTAAAAAATGAAATGCTGAAAGATTTTAGCAACGTGGTTTTTATTTCTTCCCCCACGGAGAAAGAAATCTTTATTCCATACTCATTGTTCTATACGTTTTGGGTCATGTCTTTATTGTTTTAAGTATATCATATCAGTTCATTTTTCTTTCCCTGGTTAAAAAAAAAAAGTATAGGGGCGCCTGGGTGGCACAGCGGTTAAGCGTCTGCCTTCGGCTCAGGGCGTGATCCCGGCGTTATGGGATCGAGCCCCACATCAGGCTCCTCCGCTGTGAGCCTGCTTCTTCCTCTCCCACTCCCCCTGCTGTGTTCCCTCTCTCGCTGGCTGTCTCTATCTCTGTCTAATAAATAAATAAAATCTTTAAAAAAAAAAGTATATTCTCTGTGAACAAGAATAGTGAGTGCACTTGTAGGAGTCAGCTCTCTTAGAATATAAAGCAAACTGAGGAAGTTACACACTAAAGTCAACTACGTTAACTTCAGGGCCAAAGTAGAGAAAGTTTAGCTACTTGCTGATTTTTAGTTACCCCTCATGGTGGTCGTACTTCCAGCCAGCTGGGTGAAGCAGACCAGCTTTTCAGGATCCTAGTCAGACAGTGTCACCCGAAAGTGTAGCTCGTGTTGACTCTTGAAGAATGCTGGTGTCCGGGACATGAGTTGGGTGTATACCATTGAGGCAGTGCTCCCGACATAGTGCTAGAGGTCATGAGGCTCAGTCCCCCAGCACCGTCTGGGTCTGGGATACACAAGGTGACGTTTCGTTAGGCACAAGAGGAGTTCATGTCTCCTTGTGCCAAGGACAGTTTATGGTTCGGTCTCTTTCCTGAGCGCTCCATAGACAAGATCATCCAATCCCCATCCACACGCTGGTGCCCACAACATGCTAAAGCTGCTGCGTATTCAAGACTTTTTAGTACAGAAACCTACTCTTGCATTGATCCCATGGAAGTGCCAACTCTCCATGGCAACGTGGTTTTTATATTTACTGCAGATTTGTCAAAACACATCGGTTTTGAAACACTTCTAAGTTCGAAGTTCTACTCCAGGAGCATTAAGCACTCCAAGTTCTTTCAAGAATGTAAGGTATCAGGTCCAGTCCAACAACAGAAACTACCGGTAATTTGAGCAGGGGAAATTTAATAGACAGAGTGATCAACCCACAGGGAATTAACTACAGAGAGCGGATGGATGCGAACCCTAAAGAATGCCCTAGAGCTGAGGGAGATACCCAAGAGAGGACAAATTGGGACTGAGACCTCCCTAGAGGGCCTGGGGTCACCACCCACGAGGGGACAGACAGGTCACAGGGTGCCAGGGGCTGACGGCAGCAGGCAGGAAACCAGGGGCCAGGACTGGGGAGCAAACTCTGCTGGAGGGCGGGCACCCCCGGGTGGCATACATTCACGCTCCGCGTGAACATGCAAGAAGGAACCAGGAAGGGGAACCCCTGCTTCCTGCAGGGTCCTTCCAGCACCGTCTTCTGACCTCAGTGGGCCAGCCAGCAAGGAGATGTTTCCTTGTCTTATCCTTCAGATTTCTTCCACAACATCTTAATACAAACACGTTTAACCAGCAAAACCTCCCTATGAAAAGATCACAGATAATACTAAGAGCAAACACGTAGAGCACTCAGACATACCTGACTGTTGGATACATATTTTCACTCGATTTTCACAAAAGCCCTGTGAGGTTACAAGATGAGGAGGCCAGAGCCCGAGGAGTTAACAGGCTGGAAGTCTCACCACCGCTGGTAAGAGGTGGGCTGCTTGTCTCTCCGGTCCTGGGAAGATGGCCTGCCCCAAATCTGTGGCTCCAAGGAAGTCAAACCTTCAATCTCTACCTGTCCCACCGATCTTTACAGAAACAGCAAACCCATTTCACACACACTTCCCAAATCCAAAGGAAGATGGAACGTGATTTTTAAATTTATTTCATAGACTATGATTTTTCCTCAGATATCGCTCTAGGGAATTTGTTGCCAGCTCTTCTCATGCCTGGATTTCTCACCCACACACTACGGACGCCCTGGGCGGGACCGTTCTCGGCTGCTGGGCGGCTGTCCTGTGCATCAGAGGGTGCTGGGCAGCGTCCCTAGCCTCTACCCACCAGATGCAAATAGGCCCAACCCCCAGTCGTGACACACAGATATTTCGGACATTGCCGAATGTAAGCACCCCCATTGAGAACCACTGCTTTCACGGAATTAGAAAATTGGGAGAAGAAAAGAGGTGGTTGAAAACCTGGACCCAGATGGCTATTGGATGTTCCCTACAAACTGTTTTCCTTTTTAGAAACAAAGTGGCATTTAGGACATTCAGGACATAGAGAAACCCATTAAAAGACATAAATGGACAATATCAGATAACGTAAATCAAATGCAGTTCAGAACTTCAGTAAGGTGCTGTTTTCCGTTATTCATTTTTGACGTCCCATTCTGATCGTCTGAAATGCAAACTTACTGTTGATAGTTTTGAAAATTTACGTTAGCATTTAGCAAATATGGACTTCTGCTTTGCACAGCGCCGAGCTCATGGGGTGCACCAGCCAATGCCGACCTTACAAAGGTGGTTCTAAGAAAGACAATGGCCACACACGCAGATCATCACAGAAGAGGGCAGTGTGGCATGGGGGGTGGGCAAGTCCCAGGTGGAGAAAGCCAGGTTCTAATTTTCAAACTGGGGCATAAGCATCTGGTGTGTTTGTCCAAATAGCCAGGCCAGATGTGGCCCGTGTGTGCGCCTGCCTGTCTGGGTACTTACACGTGACAGAGCTGCTGTCTGTCGACCTGCCCGGTTCCCTGCACCAGCAGCCGCACCCCCACCTGGGTGTGGAGATACCTGAGGATCTAGAGGACCCCAGCTTGTGGTCGGGGACTCTACCCTGTGCCCAAGAGCCTCCAAGGCTAGGTTTCCACCCAGCTCCCAGCCTCTCAAGAACTAGCTAGTTGTCCCAAGTCCCAGCCCCACACTTGCCTCCACACTGCCTTTCCAGGCGGGTGTGATCTCTATGTATGGCCCCTGCTTGCTCCTTTCCGCTCTCAACCAGAATAGCCCCCATCGCCACTTGCTGGATGCCTCCTACTCTGCCCCGAAGAGCACTGAATGCTAAGCGGGCTCTGCTAGTCCTGAATGAAGTGGCACTGACCATGGCTGGGTGTCTCCTTTTGCAATTGCCCATACCATGGGTGGCATGTGACAAGAACACCACAGACTTGGGGAAAGAGTCCTGAGCTAGAAACATCTGAAGTCTTAGATTAATGCTCCTGTGATATAACGGTTTATGAGAAGTACAGGCACGGTCATTTGGATGACCAAAATGTATTTCTCATATATGTTCGGTCTTCGTCTGCTTTACCTGCAAGTGCTTCAGAGTCATAGGGTGAAACACGTGTCTTATTATTAATAAAGGTGACTTTGGGGCACCACCCAAGGGCAGGGGCTGATTGCCAGGAGGACCAATCATGCGACTAGAAGATTGGAAGTTTCTATGTCACCTCTAGGGACAGAAGAGGGGCCGGAGGTTCAATCAGCCAATGGCCAATGACTTAGTCAATCATGACTATGTAACGAAGCCTCCATAAAAACCCAAGAGGATACTTTTGGTCCTTTTTCCCTTTTAGAGATCTTCCACATTTGTGGAGCAAGAATGCTTCCAGGTGTCCCCAACCTCAGCCCCAAGCTCCACAAGGACAGAAGTTCCTTTGTTCAGGACCTCACCCTATAGATTTCTTCGTCTGGCTGTTGATTCATATCCTTTATCACATCCTTTAATAAGCTGTAAATGTAAGCAAGTGTTTCCGTGAGTTCTGTGAGCCACTCTAGCAAATTAATTGGACCTAAGGAGGAGGCCACTGGAACCTCCAGTCTGCAGCTGGTTGGTCAGAAGCACAGGTGACAGCCTGGAATTGCAACTGGTATCTGCTGGGTGGGGGATGGGGTGGCAGGGGAGACAGTCTTGTAGGATGAAACACTTAACCTGAGGAATCTGATGCTAGCTCCTGGTAGATCATGTCAGAATTGAGTTCACACCTGCTGGTGTCCAAAAATTATTTGGTGTTTTGTGTGGGGGAACCCCCCCCCATGTTGGCATTGGGTCCAAGAATGCTAGAAGAACTCCCCGAATCTCAAGCGGTAGGTGTTCTGTATTTAGATGTGAGTGGCCAAGATAAGGGACGAGGGTTCTTTAGGTTTGTGTTTACCCCTCACCGCTAGCTTTCTGGGTCCATCAGCATGCACGGAGTCCCCTGAGCCCTGACTTCTGAAGACTGCACCCCTGTCTGACTCCCTTCCACATTAAACGAATCGTTGCCCCCTCCCCAACTCAGGTGTGCTGAGATTTTCTGCTGCCTGAGCTTTTCTCTTACAAGTTACCCCAGGGCAAATCCACCTTTGCTTCTTGGCTCAGGTGTGCATGGATTTTCTCAACCTGCCTCAGCTAGCCTGGAATTTTGTAGCTACTAAGAGCAGTAGTTCCTCACCCACCATGATTTTACTAAGTGGGGTTTAAGATCATGTGGTTTAATGTTTCCATACCAAAACATTTTAATTTGCTATCTTTTTTTTTAAGAGAAAGAGAGCACGTGAGTGTGGGGGAGGGGGAGAGGGAGAGAGAGAATCCCAAGCAGGCCCCACATCCAGCATGGAACCTGATGAGGGGCTCCATCTCACCACCCTGATATCATGACCTGAGCCGAAATCAAGAGTTGGACGCTTAACCGACTGAGCCACCCAGGCGCCCCTAATTTACCATCTTAAAAATCTAGTGCT
This sequence comes from Ursus americanus, assembly GCF_024610735.1. Classification (NCBI taxonomy): domain Eukaryota; kingdom Metazoa; phylum Chordata; class Mammalia; order Carnivora; family Ursidae; genus Ursus; species Ursus americanus. The sequence continues at coordinate 104,508,594 of NC_142127.1, forward strand.
GGGGGCACCTGGGTGGCACAGAGGTTAAGCGTCTGCCTTCGGCTCAGGGCGTGATCCCGGCGTTATGGGATCGAGCCCCACATCAGGCTCCTCCACTATGAGCCTGCTTCTTTCTCTTCCACTCCCCCTGCTTGTGTTCCCTCTCTCGCTGGCTGTCTCTATCTCTGTCGAATAAATAAATAAAATCTTTAAAAAAAAAAATCTAGTGCTGATTTGGTAAAGGAACGTAAAAGAACAAAACAATCGTTGCTCCCTCCTCCCATGAACCATTTGGGCAGTCTGCAGGGTCATATAAGAAAGATGTCTGGCTTCTGTATAGCTAATATAAAACAAAATGTCAGACCCAGAAAAATAATCTCCCAAGATTTAGCAGTCAAGATCTCACAAAGTAAAGCAGGAGAATGCAACCATAAATGCATTCAAGTGATAACAAAACACATGGGAAAAACTGATTTTGATTTGCTAAAGCTGTTAACTCCCACCTCAGAAAAGGCAGCCGCAGCAGCACAAGTAACTCAAAAAGCCAAATCAAGGCAAGAAAGAATTGCCAGAACAAGGTTTTAATACCCAGGAATCTGTATATCAACATTGACCCATCAGATTTAGATAATATCATGGGGGAATCTTATTCATAATAGTGAAAAAAAACCTGAAACAATAGTAATAAACCCTAAAAAACCTAAGAACCTATATTAGAGGAAATCTATACATTCTGCTAGGAGATACACAACATGAAAAACTATGGAAATGTATGGTAAGAATAAATATCATAAAGATGTAACTTTTCCCCAAATTTATAGATTTAATACATTTCTTATGAAAATCACTTTGTCTGGGGGGTGAATCTCACAGCTATTCTAATGGTCATCTGGAAATTTAAAAAATATACCACTAGCCTACATCATTTTGATAAAACACAATGGGGCAGCGAGTAGCCTCTGCCAGGTGCTATGGATATTACAAAGCTGCAAGGACAGACAGGTCCCTGTGAGGGGACAGCCACAGCCTAGCTCAGAAAGCCGGCTACATTCCCTGGGGAATCCCAGGATGTGGCTCCCATGCTGGTGTGTCTGCTCTTCTGCATCTCGGTCTTCTCCACACGTTCTAGCCCGCAATGAGCTCTCTCTGCTATCAGCTAGACTGCACGTTCTTTCAGGGGAACTGCTTTACGCTTTGCACCCCTGAACCTGCCTGGTACGCAGCAGGACCTTCGCAGGTGTTTGTGGAATTAAGTGTTAACAGCTCCTGCCAGGACAGGTGGATAAGCAGAAGGGCGCTGAAGTTGGCATGAGAGTAGGTCTCAGTGGGGTCTCTCTTGATGCAGTTCCCCCCAAAATATCCAAAGGGAGGCTCTGTGAGATTACAGAGGATTTCTATTTTCCTCTTTACATTTTTTCTGCATTTTCTTTTTTTTCCCCTGCATTTTCTACATTCTACATGTAACTTTCACAACGTTAAAATACTGGAAAGTTATAAGGAACAAATGTAAAAAAATCACATCATAAAAAGCAAGTAAAGGCTGTTGTGTAAATACAATTATTCTGAACGCGGAATGGGGCAAAAAATCACTGCTATAAATCACAAAGACATTGACAGATTTCATACAAATGTAAAACTTCACATCAGAGCAGTTTAAGCCCCGAGTCAATTATGTGAGTCCAGACACAGTAGAGCTGCCAGGCCAGGAAGGCGGAGGTGCAGGCTACACGCTCAGGCTCCCAGAACTTGGACAGAGAGAAGCAAGGATCCCACTGAGCCAGGGCTGGTGGTGAATGCGGAGATGGTGTCAGAAAATTAAGCTTTTAATGCAACCTTAAGCGACTTTAAAGAAATTTAGGGGTGCTTGCCTGGCTCAGCTGGTAGAACATGCGACTCTTGATCTCAGGGTAGTAAATTCAAGCCCATGTTGGGTATAGATTACTTAAAAATAAAATCTTCAAGAAAAAAGTCTTCCAAAAACCCCAGAAATTTAAAACATAACGATTTAAGCAAATATCAAAATCAATGCCAAAATAATTCACAATGGACGTAAAAAATTCGCCCATTTTAAAGACAGGATATGGTGCCTCGCGGAGCCATACTAGAGCTTGGGGCAAAAGGAGAAATACCGATATGGATAGTTTGTTCGTCTCGGATTTCTCAGTACTTTTGATTTCCTTAACGGAAATTAAAATATTCTTTGTCTTGATTGCTGCGTTTTTGGTGCTCCCTTAAACGTTGCCGTCTCACCCCAGCCCCCGCCCGGGTGGGGTACTCTAGCGGATGCCCGAGGGCGGGCGTCGTGCCCGGCATGAGAAGGGACACCTGCCTGTGAGGGCTGTCCCGGCACTGCGGGCGTTAGGCTCCGCGGGCGCTGGGCCCACACCAGGGGGCAGCTGGGCCTGGGCCGGCAACTCTCTGTTCCGATGGCTTTGCACCACCGCGCCACCCAGGCCAAGGCCTCGGGCTGCCCGGTAGGAAATGTTCCCCCGCGGGGAGGTCGTCTCCCGCGCCCGCCACCACACCACGCCAGCCCGCCAACTCGTTCTGGCTTCCGCGCCCGCGCGCTGGGCCAATCACGGCGCTGCCCGTGCCGGCGCAGACCAATGGGAGCGCCCGCCGAGCGGTGGGCGGGCCGCCGGCGTCCGTTACCCGAAGCGCCCCGCGGCGGCACGCGGAGCGCACTGGGCTCTGAGGCTGCGGCTGAGGTCGGGGCTTCTCGCGCGGTGGCGGCGACGGAGTGGGCGCGGTGTGGCTCTGAGGTGCGACGGGCGTAGACGCGGACCCGCGGGGAGTAGGCCGGGCACTTGGGGGGGGGGGCGCCATAGCGAAGCCCAGTCTTGGCGGGTCTTGGTGGCGAGGACCCTTCGCGGCTGGGGGCCAGGCAGGGGTCGCCGCCTCGGCCCCGGGGTTGTGCGTTCCCCGATGGCGACAGCGTTACAGAATCCCCCAATTTGGTACCTTTACATTCGATCCCGAGCGTGGCCCCCAGCCTCGCTTCGCAGGCGCCGAGGCGGACTTGCGCCCCCAAAGCGGGCCTAGAGTCCAGTAGCGGGACTGTCGTGCAGATGCGGTTACTTCCCCGGGGGGAGGTGGAAATCCACCCTCGTGCCCGTAGTCGTGACAGGCGCTCGCGGGTCTCCAGCAGTGGGCAGGCATGGCTGCATAAGAGACGGACCGCAGAGCCGGACTCCCCGAAGTGTGGCATGTTGGCCAGGCCGGCAGAGGTTTCCCCGCAGCACGGGTGTCTAGGGTGGGACCGGAGGTGGAGCGAGAGTTCCACGTGGTTGGCGGGGAGGGGGATCCAGCGGCCAGGGAGAACGCATGTGGCCCACCTGTCCAGGAGGTGTGTTGGCAGGTGTGCCTGCAACACAAGGTGCCTAGGTTAACGCGGAGCCCAGGGCCTTCCTCGGAGGGTCTGGCAGGAGGTCCTACGGAGTTTTTAATCTGCATCCAAAGAACAATGACAGTCTGTTGCTGAGCTTTAAGCAGTAGGTTGAGCTGATCAGATTTGCATTATGGAAAGATTATTTTGGCCATATTATTGCTGCCATCCATGTGAGAGGCAGTGGTCCTTTAACAAAGATGTGTCAGATGTTAAAACTGACAGGACCTGGTAGGGATGAAGGAGGTGTCAAGGGAGAGTACGGTGGTTTCTGGCTGGGTTCTGGGATTGAAAACACAGGAGGGAATCGTTTGGTAAATGAGAACTGAGAGAACAGAATAAAAATGGGTATATACCTAGGAGTGGAATTGCTGGATCACGTGGTCATTCTGTATTTAATTTAATGAGGAACTGCCAGATCGTTTTCCAAACTGGAAATTGTTTTACATTCTCACCAGCAATGTATCAGGGTTCCAGTTTCTTCATTCCCTGGCCAACACTTATTTTCTGTGTGTGGGGGGGGGGTTTTGTTTTTTTTTTTTAGTTTTGTTTTTTTTTTTTGGTAATAGCCATCCTAGTGGATATAAAGTAGGATCTCATGGGTTTGATTTGCATTTCTCTAATGAATACTGATAGAGAACCTTTCCATGTGTTTATTGGCCATTTGTATATCTTTGGAGAAATGTTTATTCAGGTCTTTTGCTTATTTTAAAAATTGTGTTGTTTGCCTTTTTGTTGCTGTCTTATAAGAGTTCTTTATATATTCCAGATAGTTGACCCTTATCAGATGTGTGATTTTCAAGTGTTTTTTTTAATACTAAAATTTTTTCTTTTGTCGAAGTTTTTGATGTTGGATATCTGTACATATTTAAGAATGAAGCTTGCAACACACTGAATGCAGATTTGAATGCAGAATCAGACATGAATGAGAATCCATCTTACAACAGATATTAAAGAGATTTACAAAACGTTAATGCTCTTTTCACTAGCTTTTTTAAAAATTTTTTTTTTAAGATTTTTTAATTTATTTGACAGAGATAGAGACAGCCAGCGAGAGAGGGAACACAAGCAGGGGGAGTGGGAGAGGAAGAAGCAGGCTTCCAGCGGAGAAGCCCGATGTGGAGCTCGATTCTAGAACGCCGGGATCACGCGCTGAGCGGAAGGCAGACACTTAACGACTGAGCCACCCAGGCCCCCCTTCACTAGCTTTTTTGAAAACACACATTTTTACATTTAAAGTGTTACTTAAGTAATGGGTTTGCTAGTGTTTATAAATAAATATTTAAATTTTTTCTATTTTAATTCTAATATGATAAGTATTAACAGATACCCTCCACATAAACAAATACTCCCTGGGGTTCTCAATACTTTTTAACAATGTGAAGACTTTCTGGGTCCAAAAAATAAGAACCCACCGATATATTCTAATGTCAGTTATTTTGATAAGTTAGCTTTCTTTTCATCTTACCCTTTATTTTAAATACTTACCTGGAATTCCTAGAGTAAGATCTTTACTGACTTAAATAAAATCCCTTAAGCCAGGAATTACTAGAAATTTTTAGATGTAGTATAAAAATCCATAAATCCTTTAATTATATATGTTTGTGTGTATATGTTCTCAGGGAAGTGAGTGTGTGACTTCTGTCAAATGTTTGGAAACTCCGTAACTTCAGATTAACAGCCACTAGCCAGACTTAGGGCAGTAAAAATAATAAAAGGCTACTAAGCTCTTGGTATTGGGCCAAATTTTTTGCATTATTAGCTAAAAAGAATTTCTGAAACATTAAATTGGAGGTTGAATACTTCCAGTCCAGATTATTCCTAAGCCTCACAACTGTATATCAATTTCAATTTGTACATGTTACAGGCACTTAGAACTTTTATGTATTAAATGAACTTCTTATCTCCATTTCTTCCCACACAGAAGCAAAATAATATAAAAGTATTCCTTCTCCTTGGTTCCTAGTTCAGTGAGTATACCATCAATGATGAGTTCACTTTTATACATATTAAGTCTAGTCGTGTCTCCCGTTTAACCATCTTTGACCTGGGGGCCATCCCATATTTGTTCTTTTAATTCGAGATGCTCTATTCGCTTTGAGATGCTCTTTCTTAGTGGTTGGCCCCTATGTGACCTTTATGATTTAGCTTATATGTCACTTTCTTTATAAGCTTTTCCTTACCTTTATCAATGCAACCATGCTATATTATAGTCTACTTAATTATCTGTGAAATACGAAGTAGATATAGGTTATATTTCTCTTACTCAGCTAGAATATTAGTTTTTAATTGCTTTTTAAATACAACTCTCAGTTTTAAAAACTCAGAATGCATTTGTGTATGTGTGACATCGTATCCTTTATGTCAAAATGAATACTAAATAGATTTAGTAATCAATATGATAGCAGACTCCTACTTGCTCGTCTTGCAGAATTTAGTTTAAAAGACAATTCCTCAGGAAAGCCTTTCCCTAATCCTTAGTCTAGGATATATCTTTTTTTTAAAGACTTATTTATTTATTTATTTATTTGAGAGAGAGAGAGAGAGAGAGAGAGCATGCGGGGTGGGGAATCTCAAGTAGACTCCCCACTGAGTGTGGACCCTGACTCGGGGTTCAGTCCCACAACCCATGAGATCACGACCTGCCATCATGGCTCTTGTGTCAGGCTCCCTGCTCAGTGGGGAGTCTGCTTCTCCCTCTACCTCTGGCCCTCTCTTCTGCTTGTTCTGTCTTGCTCTAGAACAAGTGGGGAGAGAAGCAGAGGGAGAGAGAGAGAATTTCAAGCAGATTCCACACTGAGTGGGGAGCCTGATGCAGGGCTTAGTCTCACAACCCTGAGATTGTGACCTGAGCCAAAATTAAGTGTTGGACGCTTAGCCAACTGAGCCACCCAGGTGCCTTGGAATCTGTATTTTTAAGGAGTATCCCAAGTGATTCCCTTGTCAGGCACGTTTGAGCAAAGGGACCCTGTAATAAGGTTATGTGCTCCCTCTCTATTCTCCCATCCCACTTCTGGAAATTGCTTCATTGTTATATGTCTATCATATTTCATAAGGGCAGAGACTGATCACCTCTATATCCTCAACACTTAGCATATGACTTAGCAAATAGAGGTTCAGTCATTACTGACTTATATATTAAAGAATGATTCTCTAGAGAAGGGTGGGTATACATTCCTGAAACTGGAATGTAATTTGGTAATAGGGTAGGTATATGTTTAACACCATTAGAAACTTCCAAACAGTTTTTCAAAATGGTTTTAACAATTTGCATTCCCTCCAGCAATGTTGTTATGAATTCCAGTTTGTCCACATCCTCACCAATATTTGCTGTTACCAGTCTTTTTTTTTTTTTTTTTGGCCATTCTGATAAATGTGAAGTGGTATGTTGGTGATTTAAATTTTCGCTTCCCTGATGACTAATGATGCTGAGCACTTTCTCATATGCTTAAGAGCAATTCATATGCCTTGTGTTATGTATGTGTGAAGTAATATCCAAGTATTTCATCCCTTTTTTTATTAGGTCATCTTTTAAAAAAAATTATATTTGTATGCATTCTTTACATAATCTGGGTAAGAGTCCTCTGTTGGATATATAAATTGTGACTATTTTCTCCCAGTCTTTGTCTTTCACTTTTTTTAGTGGTGTCTTTTGATGAGCAGAAGTTTTAAAATTTTGTGGATGTTCATATTAACAACTTTTTAATTAATACCTTTTGTATTCTAAGAAATCTTTGCCTCCCCCAAAGTCATGAATATATTCTCCTATATTTTCTTGAGAAAATTTATAGGTTTGATTTTTACATTCAGAAATGTGATCCATTTCACTTCCTTTATCATATAAGATGTAAAGTAGGGAGTCCAGGCATTTTTTCCTCACTTTCAGAAATCTAGCTGTGTTAGCACCATTTATTGAATATGCCTAAACCTTACTTTGCACATTGAATTGAATTAGTACCCTTCTCAAAAATCAAGTGGCTTTCTTTCTAGACTCCCATAATTTGTTCCTTAATCTGTTAGTCTAAATACTACACTGCCAATACTGTAGCCTTATAAATAAGTCTTGAAATATATGTCGTATAACTTTCTTCTAAATTGTTTTGGCTCTCCTAGGTTCATTGCATTTCCATGTAAGTTTATAAACAAATTATCAACTTCTACCAAAGAAAAATCATTCTGCAATTTTGATTGAAATTGTCAATCTGTAGCTCAGTTTGTAGAGAACACATCTTAACAATATTGAGTCTCTTGATCTATGAACATGGTATATCTCTCCCTTTATTTAGTTCTGCCTTAATTTCTCTTAACAGTGTTTTGTAGTTTTCAACATAAAACTCTTATACATCTCTTGTTCCATTTACACACCAAGTTCTTTCATGCTTTTATAAATGATAACTCTTCTAAAATTTTCATTTTCCAAATGTTTGTTACTAGAGGATGGAAATGCACTTGATCTTGTATTTTTCAACTTTGCTAAATTTACTTATTAGTTGTAGTAGTTTCTTTCTATATCTGTTTTTTTCTGTGTACATTATTATATGATCTGTGAATAAAGACAGTTTTACTTTTTTCCCTTCCAATCTGTATGCCTTTTATTTATTGTACTAAGACCTATGGTACATGAAATAAATGGTAAGAGAATAAATGTCTTGTTTTTGACAGAAATTACTCAATTTTCACCATCAGATATGTTAGCCATACAGTTTTTTGTAGATACCCATTATTAGATTGAGGAAATTCCTTAATGTTTTTTGTTTGCTGAGAGCTTTTGCCATGAATAGGTTCTGAGTTTTAACAAATGTTATCAAATTATTTTTCTGCATCTCTTAAGATGATCCTGTGATTTTTCTCCTTTATTCTCTTACTGTGGTCAATAACTGATTGCTTTTATATGTTGCCAGATTTGCTTTGCAAAAAAATATTTTAGGATATATGAGTCTATGTGCATGAGAGCTTTTGGTCTTTTTATTTTTTTCTTGCAGTGTCCTCAGATTTTGGCATCAAGATTATTCTGGATCTATAAAACATAATGGGGAGTCTTCCCTCTTCCTCACCTTTCTAAATAACTTTGGTTAAAACTGAATTCTGCCTTTATTTCTACCTTAGTTAATGGGTAGAATTCATCAGTGAAACCATCTGCATCTGGAATTTTCTTTGAGGGAAAATTTTTAATTGCAGGTTTAATTTTCTTAAGAGATGTGGGACTATCCAGATTGTTTACTTCTTCTTGTATCCGTTTTGGAAGGTTGTGGTTTTCAAGGAAATGTGCCTGAGTTGTAGAATTTATCAGATAATGATGTTCATTATATCGCCTATTATTTTAATGTCTGTAAGTTTCTATAGTAATGTCTCCTTTATCAGGCATGATATTGGCAATTTGTGTTTGTTCTTTTTCTAAAATGTTCTGTAAGGGTTTATTAATTTTATTAATCTTCAAAAATTTGGATGTGTTCATTTTTACCTATTCATTTAACTTTTCTTTTACTTACCTCTCATTATTTCCATCCCACTTTCGGCTTAATTTGTTTTAATTTTTCTAGTTTCTTAAGACAAATCATTGATTTTAAACCTTTTTTCTTTTCTAGTATAAGCTCTTAAAGCTATGCATTTCTCTCTAAGCACTACAGATTTTGATATGTTGTATTTTCATAATCATTTAGTTTAAAATATTATTAAATTTCCATTGTGATATGTTTTTTTTTTTACCCATGAATTATTTACAAGTGCTCTGATAATTTCTAAATATTTGGAATATATGGGGCGCCTGGGTGGCTCAGTCAGTTAAACGTCTGACTCTTGATTTCAGCTCAGGTCATGTTCTCAGAGTTGTGAGATCGAGCCCTGTGCTGGGCATGGAGCCTGCTTGGAATTCTCTCTCTCCCTCCCGCTGTGCCCCTCCCCCACCTCTCTCTCCCCCACCAAAAAAAAAAAAAAAAATATTTGGGAAGTTACCCTTTTTATTAGAAAGGGTAGTCAGAAAACATACTCTCAAGCATATGGAAGATTCTGGCCATGATGTAGTAACAAATTGGATTTATCATGTTTCCACAAAACAACTTGAAAACTAGGCCACGTGTATGAAACAACTGTTTCCAGACACTGGACAATAGGCAGCAGGACTGTGATTTCTGAAGGAAAGAAAACGTATAACATCAGCCCTATGGTGGCCTGGCTTCCTACCTGGAACACATTTGCCAGGTCAATAGCTGCATACCAGCTACCGTGGGATGCGTTAGCTTGCTCAGTAATGAAACCACATTTGGTTGAGCAGCTGCAATTGGAATCACCACCTAGTTAAGCTTGTGGTAATCCACTGTCATCTCCCAAGATCCATCTCTCTTCTGCACAGGTCAAATATGAGAGTTGAATGGGGATGTGGGATTCACAACCCTTGCCTCTTTCAAGTCCTTGGTGATGGCACTAATCTCTGCAATCCCTTCAGGGAGGTGATATTGCTTTGATTTACTTTTTTTCTAGGTAGTGACGATTCCAATGCCTTTCTTTTGGCTTTTCCCACTGTAATTGCCCTCACTCAACAGGTCAGGGAACCATTGTGAGGATTCTGCCATCTGTTAATCTGTTATATCTCTTACAATAATGCATTCTGAAACTGGGAAAATAACCACAGGATGGGTCCAGGGACCAAGAGAACCTACAAAAAAATAGACCTGAGCTAAAATTGCATTGATCATCTGACCTCCGTAAGTTCTTACTGTATTGGAGGGCTGGGCCACAGTGACATTTTGGGTCTCCTAAAGTCGGTGTCAGTTCAGAGCCAGTAGTCTGATTATTTCCTTTTCCCCAATATACAGTTAGTTTGGTAAAAGGCTAACCTTTAGAGAAAAGCTAGGAGAAAGATTAATAGTTTTAATTTTTAGTAGTGTATTTTTAGGATCCTTCCTCAAGAGGACTCATCCTCCCCTTCATTTAAGGGGTTCTGGGTCTGTAAACTGGCACAAGTCTGGAAATTGACTGAGGGGCCAGAACTCTATTTTTATGATTCAGGTTAGAGTTTTGTTCACTTGACCTAGAACTCTCCTGCTTACACAGATCAAATAAGAAGTTAGTAGGCTTGATAGGAATTGATATAGGATAGATCTTTGATGGTCTTTTTAATTTTTTCTATGGTTGGTTCTCTGTTCAGCTTTTTCTGTGAGTTTCTTTAAAACTATTTTCCTAGAAAATTGCTGATTTGGGTTTTAGTAACTTTACCAAGTGGTACAACCATCACACCATAAATCAGCTTCAGAATATTTTAATCCCTCCAATAAGATCCCTTATACCCATTTACAGTTAACCCCTCTTCCCATACCCTACCTGAGGCAACCATTATTCTACTTTCTGTCTGTATAAATTTGCTTTTTTTTACATTCATTTAAATGGAATCATCAATATGTGATCTCTTGTCCGACTTCCTTCATTTAGCATAATGTTTTTGAGATTACTCCATGAGATTATATGTCTCAGTAGTTTGCTCCTTTTGTTGCTGAAAGATACTCCATTGTATGGATATGGATGTACTGTTTCATTGGGCTTTAATCGGTCTGTAATTTGTTTTGAAACCTTTCTGATCCAGGTTTGATATCAGTGGGTCACACTGTGGCCTTTAATACTCTGTTTTTTGGATTAAGACTCTTTTGGTGGCCTAATATATTGTTTGCCCTTTAATGTTCCTTGGAAATTTTTAAAGAATGTGCCATGTCTGTTTAAGTAATATAATCTATTACTTAGCTGTCAGTTCATGCTTTTACAAGTTATTCAAATGTTCTACCAGTTTTATCAGCCCTCTTATATTAGAATCTCTAATTGCCATTTTGTCAAATTCTTGATTTTCTAATAGTTTTTTAAATATAACGCCAAGTATGATAATAGTTTGCTATTTATTCCTCTTCTAGAGTGCACAACCTTGAGAGATGCAGGCTACCGCAGTAGTGGAGCAGACTTCTGGTAAAGGCTCCCACTATAATGGAGGAAACATCCAGAAAGGTGAGGGGCTTTATTCTAGGTGGAGAAAGGTACTAAATGTAATTGGGTTAGTTAGTTCCCCCTCCAGCGTTGCTCCTTTTTAATCCTTCCTCCGAGTAAGGTGGTAAGATTCAGTATGTTTTTAATTTAGCAAACTCACTCGGGTGATTTCTGGACAGGACCTCTTGGGTAAAATGGAAGATTTAGGAAAGAAAAGTGAGCCAGAAGAGAGGATTTCTATTTAGCCAGGCCCTCAGGGTGTTAAGTGGAAGGTGGGCAGGTTGGCCTCTGCTACCCAAGTTGTAGATGTTTTGTCTTCACAGAAATCTGAAATTTCTTTTTCTGTGGTAATGGTAGATGAGAAAACAAGAAATAAAAACAAAAGCATAAAAAGCAAGATGACTAAGTTTTGTGTGCTTATGAATATATATGGTTTTAACACACAAATAATTAGAATAAAATATAGAATACTTTTATAATCCTGTGGTAGAGAAGGCCAGAAAGACAAAACCCAGAAGTCAGGGAAGAAAAGACTGATCTGTTTAACTAATCTTAAAAAACATAGTATAAGATTTTACAGAAAGTTAAAAGATAAGCAATAAACTAGGAAAAAGTCTCTTGTATTATAAATATGAAAAACAATTAGTATCCAGAATACAACTAACTCCTATACAAATTCCTAAGAAAAACAAATAAACTTAAAAGTGAAGCTGACACTTCTAGCCTTCGCTCCAACCCCATATTTATAATAGTTTATCAGATACTCACATGCGGGTGTTTTATCACTGACCTCAAACTCCACTTGCTTGGAACTGGCCCCTCATTATCTCCTCCCTCCCACACCTTGCTTTCTCTCTATGCCTCTTTATAAAGTGCCTCTATCCTTCTAGCTCCAAATATTCCCATTCAACTATAATACCAAGTTGTAAACCTTAGCATTATCTCAAAATGATGTCCAAGTGGGTGGTAGCAAGTTGGTAGTCATGAAGTCAATTTAGCTAATTGCTATCAGCTTTTTAAAAATAAACAGACCAGAAAATACCAAAATACGTTGGACATAGAGTAGTAACTGTTTTGTAGGATTATTGTTTCACTTATATACATACATATGTGTGTGTATACTAGATCTTGATATAAACTGTGGTTCTGATTATGTTCTTAATCTCTCCCTCATCTCCCATTCCTAATCAACCACCAAGTCTTGTCAGTAGGTGCTTTTATACCAGTCCCATCTTCTCATCCCTCTTCTGTATTTAGTCTCTCTGCCTCAGTCTCCCCTTCAAGCCTTTATTCTCACTGTTGCCAGGGGTATCTAAACTTATTCTATTCACATGCCTACCCTTTTTTAAAATATTTTTTATTATATTATGTTAGTCACCATACAGTACATCCCTAGTTTTTGATGTAAAGTTCCATGATTCGTTACTTGCGTATAACACCCAGTGCACCATGCGATACGTGCCCTCCTTACTACCCATCACCAGCCTATCCCATCCCCCCTCCCCCCTCCCCTCTGAAGCCCTCAGCTACCCTTTTAAGAAGCTTTCAGTAGTTGTCTGTTGCTTTAGAATAAGAGCCATACTCCTTAGCACATCATAAAAGGCCTCTTTCTGTTCATAGCTCCTGTTATTTCCATAGAGGTGTTTCATTCCAAAGTGGCTTACAATTTCCTGAAAATGCCATGTTCTTTCATGTAGCTAAATTTCTATGTGCATGCTGTTTGATTTGCCTAAAATAACTATTTTGTTTCAAAAACACTTTTTAAATGTGAAGTTTCCTCTGAAGTTTACTTCTTCTTTCTTCTCAAGCATTTTCCTGCTTGTTAACACAACTCTGTCACTGTATTACATGTAAGTGTCCTTTTCTTATCTGTGACCCTGAGGAAAGCTATAAGTGTTTGGATGCAGTGCCAATGTCTTCTTTCCTTTGTTTCTGCAATGCCTAAGGCTGTCGTTAGGAGGCACCCAAAGATTACAGAGTGTCTGCCTTATAAATAGTAAACACTTTGCCATTGAAAGAATTCAAGAAGAATCTTGCTATTATCTTAGTCAACTGGGGTTACCATAACAAAATACCATAGACTGGGTGGCTTAAACAACATATACTTATTTTTTCACAGTTCTGGAGGCTAGAAGTCCAAATTAGGGTGCCAGCATGGTCAGGTTCTGATAAGGGCTCTCTTCCTGGCTACCTTCTTGCAGTGTCCTCACATGGTGGAAAGAAAGAGCAAGCTCTCTGGAATTTACCCCATCTTGAGGCACTTATCCCATCCTGAAGACCCCATCCACATGACCTTATCTAGCCCTGATTTCCTTCCAAAGGCCCCGTCTCCAGTTATTGTCACACTGGGAGTTAAGGCTTCGACAGATATATAGATTTATAGGGGGACAAAATTTAGTCTATAGCAGCAACCATAAGCATTATTTGTCGTGGTGATGTAAGAAGTATTCCTATATTGGGAAGAGCTTTGATCAGAGCATACCTAAGGTCTTTTCTAGTGTTTAGCTTCTATAATGTTAATGATGCCAACATTTTCTTCTTTTTTTTAAATCAGATGTCCCTTCTAATCCTAAGAAAGAAGATTTGTTATTATCTTTCAATGGTTGTAACAAAGCCAAATTGGCTTTTCGTGATGATGACTGGGATTCCTTGGCACTGGAACAAAGAGCTAATGACAAAGAAGTCAGCAGTACTGACCAAATGGATTTATTGGAGCTGTGTTATACCGGGAGTCCAGATACTAACAGGGAGAGCACTCACTCTCAGTCTAGTGAGTTTGAGGACAGTATTGACTGTGCTTTCTTGAATGAAACATACTCTGTACATTATTCAGAGTCAAAACTAAAGAATGAAAGTCTCATTCATTTAAGTTCAGAATTAGATTCTGAAATGCAGAAAGGAGAAGGGATGTTTTTTGATATTTTGGAATATCAAGGTACTAAGATTATTGGCTTGGAAAGAACCTGTAAGATTTCGGGTGATGATTATAAAGAAACTGCTGAAGATGTACAAAAGCACGATATGGATGAAGACTCACAGCAGGACTATCACAGTGCGGAAGAGCAAGAATACATAAGTACCCATTTATCTTTTGACCAAACGAAAACATGGAACGTACCTAACCTGGAAGTTGTTGCATTGAGAAACTCGGGTTATGAAGTTGCATGTCCTAGCAGTCTAGAAGGTAATCATGTTAAATTGGAAAGTAATTGTAGCATCTCTTTAGATTCCATTGATGTTTATGGGCAAGAAGATGCACCTCGTGTCTCCAAGTTTCAGAATTCCATTGTGTTAAGAGAATATCATGAACCAAAGCATGAACTGTGTACGGAACAAGAGACGAGTTTACTGTACCACACAGTCTTTGATGAAGTTGTACTAGAGAGTAGTCTGCTTGAGAACCAGGACTCTCAATCTAAGAGTGGGTTCTTGAACCCTCAAAAAACATTAAAAACTAAAACGTATACTGGCAAAATGAAATGTCAAATAATTGAAAGTAAAGATTTTTGCAGGAATGCAATTGTTGAGAAAAAAAAGTCACACCACCTTGAAAATCCTAGCACATCAGAAGACAAATCTTTACAGATGTTACTTCAACCCTGTAAAGATTGTCAAACGCCCTGGACCTCTATTTTTGATGATTCAGTAATTTCTGCCAGTGGATATTCACATTATAAAAGCCTACAGAATACCTCTAATCCAGCCTTAGATTTTTCTGTTACTCTCCAGAGGATTGCAGTTAAAGATAATCAGGCAGTAGAAGATGTCTCCCTGAAGGTTGCTAATGGCAGTACCACAAGTAAAACTTGCTTTCATGATACAGAAGGAGCACATCCCAAATTAGTAACAGATGCAGCAAACAGGCCAGTCGCAGTTAATCAGACAGTGGACGTTAGCACGGATTTTAGGGCTTGTTTCACAACCAGCAGGGCAACAAGTGCAAGATCCTCTGTAGCATCTACATCAAGCAACACAGAGATAACAATGATAAACAAAAAATGGCCTGGTGAATGGCCCAGTGAGAAACAGAGAAGCGTGGCTTGCAATACAGATTGGTCATGCAGTCAGGATGATGACAGTGCACCAGGGGCTGCGACAGAAGGATCATTGGGAAAATCTCTCTCTGTTGACAGCTCAAAACCTAATGGAAATTTCCTAAACAAGGTAAAGCCAATATGATTAATAATAAAATTTTATTTGACTTTATATAGAGGCCGTGTATGATAAAATGAATGGTTTGTTGAATTATGACGGGTTCCTAAGGCTTTTGTGAGAAAATGCTGGATGAGGGGAAAGGTGAATAGATTGCTACCAAACTCTGTCCTTTGATGGTAGCTATTGCCACCAAGTCAGTTAGAAACTGGATTTTACATTTTACCAGTTTGGAACTCCATATACAATATATGTTGTTTGTCATCTATTTCTATTTTCATTTTAAATCATGTTTTCCAGGATACCCTGGAATTAAGAAAAGCATCTGCTATCACAGACTTAAAGAAACATCCTGAAAGGTAAATCAAATGTATAAACCTGCAGCTACACATGGGGAAAAAATCAGAACAATAATTTGCTTTTTTTGTAGGATGTTTAACCATATGGAATAATAGCTAAAAGGGACTTTAAGAAATCATCTGCTTCAGCCATTAGCCTTCAAACAAATAAATATTAGGATAATGTATAACTTTAAAGCTTTTCACTTATTAAGATTCTATCTCAATAATTCCTTCAGAAACTCATGGCATCTTATCTTTGTTTATTCAACCCAGATCTATACTGATCTAATTATTCCATTTTCCTTCATTCAGTCCCCCAGTCAACCAAAACAAAATAGCACCTATGGAAAACTTCACATATTTGAAGAAGTAAATAGCTGCTTTCACTGGAGTATTTTAATCTTGATTTTATTTTTTTTAAATTTAATAATAATTTTTTATTATGTTAGTCACCATACAGTACATCCCTAGTTTTTTTGATGTAAAGTTCCATGATTCATTACTTGCGTACAACACCCAGTGCACCATGCAATACGTGCCCTCCTTAATACCCATCACCACCCTATCCCATTTCCCCACCCCCCTGCCCTCTGAAGCCCTCAGTTTGTTAATCTTGATTTTAATTCATTGTGTAATTTACTCTGCATCGGTAGAGAACCTGGGGTGAGAGTTCGGAGAGAAAAGGGCACGTCTCTGAGAAGCCAAATTAGTTTTCATGCTCTGAGTTCATTTACTTTTTCCTTCACTCATTCTTCATTCTCCTAATGAGTTTAATGTGGTGCTCACTTGCTGTCTCTCAAATAAATAAAATAAATATCTTTTAAAAAGAGAATACATTTAAGAACCATTTCCATCCAGAATTCTTATAACTTTAAAAAATGTTGATTTAGGTTGAAAATCTATTGATTGTGGATAAAGTTGATTCTGTACTTCAGAATCCTTTTTTGATTAAAAAAAAAAGTATAAATTGGAAACTTTTTTACTTCCTTGACTTCTAGAAAGAATATATTTACCTTTGACTTGACATCCTTATTTTCTGAAGATGTAATGTTTCCTACAGCCTTTCCATCTTAGTAGAAATTGATTTAAACTTGACAGAAAATTGTAATTTAAAATCTCTTTGAGGGGCATGTCATTAACAGAAATATTTGGAATCTTACCTAATCCAGTCTTTTATTTTAAAGGGAATGTCAGCTTTCTAAAGAGCCAGCGAAGAGTTTGCCATCAAAATGCTGTCAGAAAGTCATGCAGAGAGCCATCAAAGCAGAGTTGCACCTTTTAAATGTTCACTATCAGATGTGTCACCGCCACTGCACTGATATTTACAAACTCGTAGTGGAAAACAGGGCAGGAGTAAATAGGTGATTGTTAATTTTAAATCTGTATCTTCTTAGAAGGTTATTACAAGCTTTAAATTTATACAAGAAAATTTCTTCAATTTTTATTTTTGAAAGGCAAAGTGAGGGGTAGATTGTAACTGGCTTTGTTGGCTGGCCTGGGGGTAATGGACTTTAAAAAGTGATACATTTTAATTTCACGGGGATGCAGCAGGTATGTCGGGATGGTGAATCCAGTGAAAAGATAGATTGGGTGTTTCTTTATATATAAAGTCCAAGTATGGTTGAAGTCAGTAGCAGAGTTTTGCATGACATCCTGCCACATTCTCTCTAGCATATATACCGAGGGCTGCTTCTGCTACCCCTAGAAAAACGTCTTTTTGGTTTTCTTTTACTACATATTTAAAAGAAAAAATCTGTATAGATTTGTTAGAGTTAGAACTCAGCATATAATATAATACTGTTAAATGGATGACTTGTGCCTAAGGAGTTTTGTAAATTTGACTTTTGAACAGAAATGTATCAAGTAATTCTGCTAAAAAGGAATTAGGATCAGCACTACTGTCTGTTTTGGGAGACTTAAATATTAGATATGAGAGCTTGAAAGAAAAAATAAACAAGGGCATGCCTCTGGAAGAGCTGCCCCCGCTGTCCATGGAATCAAAATTATTATCGACCTTGTTTGCATTTGCTTCCACGGTATGTGTGTATGTTTTATAATTAAAATTTTGCTCTGTTTATACAGAATACATTTTAAACTAAAAGACTTTTCTTCCCTTTTCTCTCTTTCCAGCTAATGAAAGAAGAATCTCATGTGTAAGTTATGGTTTCATCTAATGTAGAATTCATTAGATCTTAACAATTGCTTAATTTGGTTAACTTGAAGTTTTCTGTTTTCAGAACATTGATAAGCTATTTAATGAAATGTTTGTCTGTTTAGCTTTTCAGGAGCAGATCCTGAACTAGATAATCAAAGTACACGTGATATTGACGTCTCTTCAAGCCTAAAAAAGACACTCTCTCAAGTGAGATTTTTAAAAAGTAGTTAATTGGTGTAAATCTGTAATTTTATGGCTTAAGCAAAGTAAACCATCATTTTCAGAAGTTCTCACATCTTTCTTTTCACTCAGCTGGCTTTGTGTACTACCACTTGAGGGATATAACTGATTAGAAGGAACATAACATCCTGATCAAACAGATGTCAGTGGTATCTTCCAGTAGGGTGATCCTCATACCAGGACACTGCTGAGCTTGAAAGGCAGTGACGTTAATGACATGACAGTGGGTATAAGCCTGAACTGTCTAAGGCAGCCATGACTTACGGCCACTGACACGCTGATGCAGTGTGCTTAAAACTTTTATCTGCATCTCATGAGGTAAAGTAATACCTCATTCATTTAGACAAGGCAAAAGCTTAATTCCTTCTTTACTGAAATGACAAAATTAGTTTTTAAATGCCTTTCATAGGTGTTCTTGATCTCTCTTATCCCCCTAAGGAATTTTGTGTCTGGTGACAGTCTGTGTAGGAGCACTGCAGATTGTGAAGTGGCATAGAAACACAGGCTCTGTTCCTTATGAAGTGAGGCAGTGCCGTAGAAAAGCTGAACTCTTGCTGTTTTCGGATTTTGGTCTTAACCCTGAGGTTATGCTATTTGGGTAGTCTTAAATAATAAGATGCATTTCAAAGCCAAAAGTAAAATAGTTTATTGAGTTACATACTTTTCTATTAACAAATGATTAAAAGTAATTTAGCAAATTATGTATTCCATCGTTTTACTTGGTTAAAAAAAAAAATCTCAGTTTTCCACAAAGATTTAACAGATCTAAAACCAGATTTTTATATCTTCACATTTCTTACATAATTTGCTAAAACACGTTCATTTAATGGTATGTAATGTTCTGGAGAATTTTTTTCATCATTGTAATGGTAACAATAATATAACCTGCTTATTTGGGGAGATCAATAAATTATTTTTAAAAATACAAGATACAGGGGCGCCTGGGTGGCTCAGTCGTTAAGTGTCTGCCTTCAGCTCAGGGCGTGATCCCAGCGTTCTGGGATCAAGCCCCGCATCAGGCTCCTCTGCTGGGAGGCTGCTTCTTCCTCTCCCACTCCCCCTGCTTGTGTTCCCTCTCTCGCTGGCTGTCTCTCTCTCTGTCAAATAAATAAATAAAATATTTTAAAAAAATAAATAAATAAAAATAAATAAAAATACAAGATACAGGTTTAACAATTTTTATATGATCTTAGTCTGGGCTATAAGACAATACCTATCATAAGTTAGGATGAAATTTTAGTACCTGTCTCATTAACTTAACAGGTTACGTGTGAAAACCAGTATAGTGTAGGATAGCGTTGCTAAATTTCAGCTACTCATGTACCATCTTCACAACTTTCCATAGCCGTGTATTACCTATAACACTACTTGCTTTGTATTTCTCTTTAAATGAGTTTCCTTTTTTTTTTTTTTAAGATTATTCATCTATTTTAGAGCGCACATGAGCAGAGGATGGGGAAGCAGAGAGGGAGAGGGAGAGAGAGAAACTCAAGCAGACTCCCTGCTGAGCGCGGAGCCCCACATGTGGCTCCGTCCCATGATCCTGAGATCATGACATGAGCCAAAATCAAGAGTCAGATGCTCAACTGATTGAGCCATTCAGGAGCCCCTGAATGATTCTCCTTTTTATTTATTTTTTATTTTTTTAATTGATTAATATTTCTTTTTTTTTAAGATTTTATTTATTTATTTGAGAGAAAGAGAGCGTGCATACATCCTTGAGAGAGAGAGCAGGAGTGGGGTGAGGGGCAGAGGGAGAAGCAGACGCCCCACTGAGCAGGGAGCCTGACATGGCACTCTATCCCAGGACTCTGGGATCATGACCTGAGCTGAAAGCCGACGCTAAACCAACTGAGCCATCCAGGCGCTCCTAAATGATTCTCCTTTTTAAATAAATTTATGTGTAAAAAGTAACTATTTACATATGGGAAAGAAATGTCACTTTTTATAAATAAAAGGTATATACAAGCACACTTTAAATGTACTACTGTTATCGTTAATGTGGAAAATATTTATATGTACATTTCTGAAAATCATCTCACATACTTCTTGTGTGCGTGCCACACTTTGCTAAATAATGGTAGTGTTGGCAGTCACTATACCCAGGCTGAGTTCAAATCCTTGTTCTTGGTAAGTGTGACCAATGACCAACATAAAGCAGCAAGTTGCTTACTTTCAGTTTGCTCACCTGTAGAAAATGACTTTGCTCTCACTGCCTTCATTGTCGTGAGGACTGAACAATGCTAGTGAGGAGTGCCTGCCCCATAATAACAGTGCAATAACTGTTAGTCTGTGTTTATTGTTGTTTTTATTATTTTAATCCTCAGATGTCCTCACTGTGTGACTATAGTCATCCCAAACAGGATGCACTACCCAAGGAAGATGGTGTAAAAAATGGTGACATAGATGTAGACTTTAGTCAGCTGAAACTTGATGACAAAGGTCAGTGTAAAGATGTAGTCCTGTGTCATTGCCCAAAAACAAATAGCAAAGTTAAAAATATTCCTAGTGCCCATTCATTAAATCAAAATAAACATTTTTAATTGACTGAATGGCATCATTCTGATTATGAACAATAAGTAAGTTCTTATTACATCTATTTAACATCTGTCAGGTTACTTAATATATTTGATAATGTCAAGTAATAATATAAATTTATTCTTCTGGCTCATACTTGCCAATCTGAAAATTCTTTCCTCTGTCCAGTTTGTATCTATGTAAGTTGTATTTTGTTTTTATTTTTGTCCTCTATGAGAAGAGATTATAATCATTCCAGAAAGATCATTTATTCAATTTTTAATGAAATAGAGCTGTAGTACTGATTAATCCCTTTTTAAAGATGTTTACTATTCTGTGTATAAAAATGTGTCTTGTCTTCATCAGTAAAGGATAATTTAAAAATCAGAAAAATAAGGCTTTTAATAAGCTAGGAATCAGTGTTCATTAAAAAAAAACTGGAAGCAGATCACTCAGAATAGTATTTTTTATTCAGAGACTAGCGAAAAAACCTTTCCCAAAGAATCTTTATGCTTGGTTTATACTTTGCTGATATTTATTTTTACATAAAACTAGTAATTGTCCTCATGCTGATTCATTCTGAGAAGATTTTTAGATAATTTCTCAGAGTTTAATATTATACATAACTCATATCTACTTCTGTTCAATTTGTCAGACTGCAAAAATTATCAAGAAGTAAGTGAAGACTGGTTTGATGCTAAAGAAAACCTGACAGGAGTTGACTTGTCAGGAATACAAGAAAATCAAATAGAAAAAGACAAAGGGGATCCAAAGTCTCCACAAGGTTGGTTCTTAACAATTTGCTAAGAAATCCTACTGTATCTCATTTTGTAACCATCTTCTGTGTTATTCTGGGAACTAAACTCTTTTAATATTTTATTGTTTGTGGCTTTCCTTTATAATTACAAAAAATGAGAAATTGGACATTTAGAGGTCAATTTTTCTAGAGAGTAAATCAGTTTAAAATGTTCATTTCTTTCAGAAACCCGCTTAAGCTTAAATCCCACATTTCTTTAGCAGTAGAGGTCCAAGTCCTTCCTGCCACTCCGGGCCAACACCGGTGCTCCTCCCGGGCACTCTCTTCCTCCGAACCCTCAGCAGATTTTGTCAGATTGGCATGAGGGATCGAAACTGTCTGCTTTCCCTTATTTCCCTGAAATAGATCAGCTTCATCTTTTGATAGTCTTTAATTGCTTATAGTAGTTGGAATTTCCTCTAGTATCTAGGATCATTGCCCTTCTATAATTGCTAAATATATGCTACCTTTTATTTTATTTCTGTATGCTTCCATGGATTTTTATTTTATATAGTAGCAATGGTTTTATTGGGCTTTTTTGCTTGTATAAATAATGCTTACCAAGATTTTTAAACAGGGGCGCCTGGGTGGCTCAGTCGGTGAAGCGTCTGCCTTTGGCCCAGGTCATGATCCCAGGGTCCTGGGATTGAGCCTCACATTGGGCTCCCCACTCAGCGGGGAGCCTGCTTCTCCCTCTGCCTCTCCCCCTGCTTGTGCTCTCACTCTCTCTGTCAAATAAAATCTTTAAAAAAAAAAAAAAGAGAGAGAAAGATTTTTAACAAAATATAAGAAAATTTAAATTACATGAAGTTTCTCCAATCTGCAGTAACCACTATGAATATTCTTTACCATTCATTTTTATGCATATATTTAATATGCATGTACAGTTTAAAATAAATGACATTATATCATCTAGTTTTATCATAAATACTTTTTTCCTTCCCTTGCATTATTTTTGTCCATATCACTTAGCACATACTGTGTACTTATCTTACTTGATCTATGGACTACCTTTCCACATCACATATTAGCTCAGTGAGGTTGGATTTCTTAATAGTTTGTTCACTACCCATCCCCAGTGACATGTACAGTGTTCTGCCCATGGGGTAGTTAGTCGTTCTGTTGTATTGAACAAGTGCCAGTTGAAGAGGATGAGTCGAATATATGTCTCCTAATACTATTCACTGGAGCTTCTTGCTCTCTCCATACCCCAGTGTAGAAGTATACAGATAAATAGTTTCACTCTCCTCTCTAAAACTGTACATTATAAACCAAAGAGATTACGCAAGCTAAAGGAAGTAAGTTAATGAGGAAGGTTGGGTTATTATTGTCTTGAGATGAAGGAGTCTGCTTGAATTCCAGCACCACCGCTTAACTAGATTCATGATCTGAACTCTGAAGACTTCAGCAGCCTCCTCTGGAAAATGGAAATGGATAACATTTGCTAGGTCACGGGGCGAAGTTGGGGCATCCTGCCTGCAGTGTGAGGGACACTCAGGTGGTGTTAGGCTATTATTATTGAGTGAAAAAAATAAAACTTGGAACTATCCCATTATTATATAAAAATATAAAACAAATAAATTAAAACTACTGTAGGAATTCATTGAACAGATGTTTATTGTGTATTCGTTTTGACAGTAGACTGGAAGAATCTCAATTCAGTGAATCCTGTTTGATTTTAGACCAAGTTCTCTTCAAAATGGAAACCATGAAAATGCATTCTGAAAATGGAAAAAACTGTATCTGTAATCCTAATATTTGTGGTTCCCAAAAAGTCCTATGTAAATCAAGTTGTTTATACCCCCCCCCTTTTTTCCTAATGTGCCATTACCACTAACAGGCTATATACCTGCTATTGATATTTTTCTGATTTCAAGGTTTTGTTAGTGTGATGTTTCTCCACAGGAATATACATAAGCCCTAGCCAGAATTAACATGGGGGCAGTTGGGGTCCTCTGCACATCCAGCTTCCTAGATAGCTCTTCTTGAACCAACGACAAATGAAAGACAACTTTCTTAGTGATGATGTAATTGATTATCCTGATTAGATGTTATTGACCCATTTTTGAGCTACAAGAGACTTAACATCAACAATCCAGCCTCTTTATTTTGAAGATGATATGTTTAAGGCCCTAAAATCTTAAAACTATACTCAAGGCTCTTGATCTTCAGACTAGTGCTGATATTCGGTAATAACTTTATAATAAGCTTTGTGATAATAAAAAATTTTTTTCACATTTCTTTTAAAATATTGAAACAATAATGGTCATATATTATGTTTCTCTACAAGCAGAAGTGAAGAATATTGAAACTTTACGAAAAGATAAAGGTTATTTGATACATGTTGGCGGTCTCTGCCCTTCAGTATCTGAGGTATGCCAGGACTTATTTTCTGAGTTTCTTTTGAAAATCTATTAATTGTTCATATTTTGATTATTTTTTATTTTTTCTACCTTTCACAAACTTTTATTTTTCTTTTAGGCTGATTTAAGATCTCATTTCCAGAAATATCAAGTTTCTGAAATTACAATTTATGATTCTTCTACTAATTATAGGTAGGTTTCCCAGATTCAGTAAGGTGCATTTACTGGGCGTGTGCTGTGTGCCAGGGGTTCTGTAGTAGACACCAGCCACAGTGGCGGTAAAGTCAAGGGCCATTTCCACAGAGCTTTGCCAGCCTGGTGGAGGGAGACACGTCGACAGATAGCTACATCACCAATGTGCCGTTCCTAATCAAATCTTCCATTATACTTTTTAATTTGCCATTAATGCTTATTGATTTTTGTGCACTTAATCCTGTTTCATTACCATTTTATAGGGGCAGTAGAGTGCATTAGTTAAGAAAATGGGCTCTATAGCGAGATGGCTTATGGCTTGGGTTCTGTTCCCAGTTGCATCAGTAGCTTGCTGAATAAATTTGGGCAAGTTAACCTTGCCATACCTCAGTCGCTTCATCTGTAAATGACGATAATAGTAGTACCTTCATCGCATTGCTATGAGACAATTATTAGTTAATAAGTAAAGCAATAGGAATATAACCTAGCATATAATAGGCACTCAGAAAATTGTACTTGGTTTTATTATTTTAAATTTTAATTACCTTTTAGTTGATGCTTTTGTTTTTTACATCATCTACATACAGTCATTTCTAATATGTATCATGCTACTTTCTGTTTTGTGACATTGTGAGAACCTTCAAAATGATCAAATAAAATGGTGATAGCTTAATGGAAATGCCTTAATTATTTTACCACTAACGGGGATAGCTGTTTATTTCAGATATAAAAGTCTTTGCCAATTAAGAAAGGATCCTATACGGGTGCCTGGATGGCTCAGTCAGTTGGGCATCCAACTCTTGATTTCGGCTCAGGTCATGAACTCAGGGCTGTGAGATCGAGCCTGTGTCAGGCTCTATGCTGGGCATGGAGCCTGCTTAAGAATCTCTCTCTCCCTCTCCCTCTGCCCCTTGCCCCAACCTGTGCTCTCTCTCAAAAAAAAAAAAAAAAAAAAGTAGTTGTTGAGTTTTGTCTTAAATGGAGTCACTTAAGAGCATGTGCTTTTTTATTTGACCTATTGATGTGTTGTTAATACATTCCACTAATTAAAGTAGTTTTGTAATCCTGGAAGTATTACTTGATGTGAGATATTCTTTTAGTATTTGTTGAATCCTTTTTTAAAAAATCTTTGTTTTTTATTACAGAAGTATTATACATTCCGTGTGGAAATTTAGAAAACACATTTTAAAAGAAAAATAGAAGAAATTATAACAATATATCCATAGTTCTGTCTTTTGAAAACAACTCCTTTTCAGATACAGTGTATGTCCTTCCATTGACACATCTAGGGCTGGTGATTTCAAAAGGATGACTCTTGGCTAACTTTCTCAATCCTATGGTTAAAATTCTGGTTAGATTTGCCAGCTTCTTTTTTGGTCCTCTTATTTTTCAGTGACAAGGTCCTAAGGACATTATCTTATATATTCTGTCAAATGTTTTTAAAATTTGCCTTTCACATTTAAAAAACCTTTGATCCACATTGAGGTTGTGTTTTGCGTATAGAGATTAATTTTACTTTTTTTAGAATGGATAACCAATTGTCCTAAGACTACTAATCTATGTAACTCTGCCATATAGCAACTTTGCAAATGTTTTACATTAAATTTTAATATAAAATTAGTAGAGAATTCATAAGAAATGCTGTCTTTTACTTCCCATCTTTGTTTCTTTTTTAAAGACTGTATTTATTTATGTAACAGAGAAAGTACAAGCAGGGGGAGCGGCAGGGGGAGGGAGAAGTGGGCCCCCAGCTGAGCAGGGAGCTGAATGCAACATGGGGCTCAATCCCAGGACCCTGGGATCATGACCTGAGCCAAAGGCATATGCTTCACTGACTAAGCCACCCAGGCGGCCCTAATTTGCTTTTCTTTTTTTTTTTTTTTTTTTAAGATTTTATTTATTTGAGGGAGAGAGAGCAGAAATGGGTGGGGACAGAAGGAGAAGGAGAAGCAGGCTCCTCACTGAGCAGGGAACCCCAAGCAGGGCTCGATCCCAGGACCCTGAAATTATGACCTGACCCAAAAGCAGATGCTTAACCAGCTGAGCCACCAGATGCCCCTAATTTCTTTTTATTTAGTTATTCTAAGTAAATATTCTTTCTAATCCCGAGGTAAGTATAGTAACCTTTTTATTTTTAAGGGCAGCTATTCTTGTAAAAGAGACGTATGTATCTAGTAGTTACAAAGTGAAGAGGTAATTTAGTAATTAACAATCTTTTGGTTTTCTGCTTTTATATGTTAGATATGCATCCCTTGCTTTCAAAAAAAACACTGATGCAAAGATGGCCATGAAAGAAATGAATGGGATAGAAATAAATGGAAAATCAGTGAATGTGCGGCTTGTTAAAACTCCTGGAGAATATACATCACCACTTTCCTACAAAAATGGAAATAAAGTTAGTTGGAGTAATTTGGAGAGAAGCACCAACAAAGAAATTAGCTCAGTCTCCTCTATTTCAAGATTGCCCAGAACTAGGCCGAGGCAGCTGGGATCTGAGCAAGACAGTGAGTTTTTTCCTTTTGACCAGAAGGTTAGTTTTCTTGACGGAGCCCTTCAGTGGTCTTTGTATGGGCTGTACTGCAGTAAGTCTTTTCGTAGAACAAATCACTCTAGAGTCAGGGAGCTTGAAGTGGGAATAAGAATGTTAATCTGTGTCCTTTCTAACCAGGGATCCACCCTGACCTGTTTTTTGTACAAGTCCAGGTGCTCTGGGGGGTGGGGGATGTAGATTTTTGTCGGTCTGGCTACAGACTATTTCTCTCCACCTTTATCTAGACTCTTTGCCAGTGCTTTGCAGTCTTTTGTCCCTATTCTCGGGTAGTATTCCTGTCTTAAGTAGTTAATTACTCTCTCATTATCCTTTGTCGCAGTTAATCTTGGCTCATAATCATTTTTTTTTTAAGATTTTATTTATTTATTTATTTGACAGAGAGAGACAGCCAGTGAGAGAGGGAACACAGGCAGGGGGAGTGGGAGAGGAAGAAGCAGGCTCCTAGTGGAGGAGCCTGATGTGGGGCTCGATCCCAGAACGCTGGGATCACGCCCTGAGCCGAAGGCAGACTCTTAACGACTGTGCTAGCCAGGCGCCCCAATCTTGGCTCATAATCATTAAAACTATAAAAACCCATCCCCCCACCCATCTTCCTTCTGGTAACCATCATTTTGTTCTCTGTAGTTAAGAGTCTGTTTCTTAGTTTGTCTGTCTCTCTCCCTTTTTCCCCCTTTGCTCATCTGTTTTGTTTCTTAAATTCCACATATGAGTGAAATCATATGGTATGTGTCTTTGACTGTCTTATTTCACTTAGCATACTACACCCTAGCTCTATTCATGTCATTGCAAATAACAAGATTCCATTCTTTTTTATGGCCGAGTAATATTCCATTGTGTATATATACCACATCTTCTTTTTCTATTCATCAATCCCAAAAAATGAGTAATCTGATTAAAAAATGAGAAGACACGAGTAGACATTTTTCCAAAGGAGATACACAGATGGCCAACAGACACATGAAAAGATGCCTAACATCACTTATCAGGGGAATGCAAATCAAAAACATGATGAAATACTACGTCACACATGTCAGAAGGGCTAAAATCAACAACACAAGAAACAGGGTGTGGCAAAAGGGGAACTCTCTTGCACTGTTGGTGGGAATGCAAACTGGTGCAGCCGTGGAAAACTGTGGAGGTTCCTCAAAAAGTTAAAAACAGAACTGCCTACCCTGCAATTCAGCAATCATACTACTGGGTATTTACCCAAAGAATACAAAAATACTAATTCAAAGGGATACATGGACCCCGATTTTTATAGCAGCATTATTTACAATAGCTAAATTATGGCACCCACCCAAGTGTCCATTGATTGACGAATTGTTGTTTATTTTATTACTGAATTTTGAGACTTTTTTTATGTTCTGAATACAAACCTTTTATAAGATATATATGTGATTTAGGGAATACTTTTTCCTACCTGTACTTAGTCTTTTCCTTCTTTTAATACTGTTTTAAAGGAGTTTTTAATTTTGATGAAATGCAATTTATCAATTTTTTTCTTTTTTAACTCGTGCTTTTAGTGTTGTATCTAGGAAATCTTTGCAAAACCCATGGTCACAAAGATTTTGAGTTTATTTTTATTTAATACATGAGGTATTATCACCTTTCTTTTCTCAGCTTCTCAAGATTTATTCATTACATTCATTTATTTAGAAAATATTTATTATCTACAATGAGAGGCAGAACCTGGCTCTGCTATCTGCTCATTATGTGACTGGACAAGTTACCTAATCTCTGTGTCTGAGCTTTGTTATCTTAAAATGGAAATAATCCTGCTTCACAAATGTGAGATTTAAATGACTTTCATACAGAAAAATCCTTAGAACAGTGCCAGGCACAGAAAATGCACTTGGTCAATAGTAGCTGTTACTGTTGTTGAGCAGTAATTTGGCTCTTTCTTGGGAATCTCATCCTTTCTGTGGTTTGAACTATCAAACTGTTGTATCCCAAACTTTATTTATTCAGCAGTTATTACATACCAATTGTATATATAAATATCCTAGGCACTGGGAAAGCAGCAAAGAACAAAACAGACCAAAAATATGGGTTCTTGTATAGCTTAAATCTAGTGAAGGGAGGCAATAAGCAATTAAGTAAAATAGATAATGTTCTGATGGGATAGAGTATTTTATGTATTTTGCCCTGTCTTTTCATCTAGACTTTATAAAGTCTCAGCTGTTCCTCTAGTTTGAGTTTTTAATGGGATATATAGTGCTTTCATACAATTTATAGCTTATTTGCATGGTTAATACTAATTAATCATTTTAATTTTGTCTGTTCGATTGGATTGTAAGATTCATAGGTGGAGGGGTTTCTATTTTACATGACTAGTTTTCCTTCCATAGTATGTGTTCCAATTCTGGACACATAGTCTGTGTTGATTACATATTTAGTAAATAAAATGTAGAATATTTATAATTACTATGTAAACCAGCGTTTCTCTGTCAGATTAGCTAAGAGAACTAAGCCTCCATGCCATAAGCCTAAGATATCCACTGTATGTAGTGAATTAACCTCTCTCCTGTGCACTGGGAATGAAACTAATTGTGTCCTGTCTTTGGGGAAATTGAGAAAATAGTTAACATCTCTGTTCTGTGGTTCAGATGAGGAATCCCAGTTGAGAAAGGCTGATTTAGACATAACTTCAAATATTTTGTCACTATTAGAAAACATGTGTGACTTTTTTTTTAATACATGGCTCTGAACACAGCTCAAGTAAATCTACTTGGTATAAATAATCCCAAATCAAAGTAAATTTCTTAGGAATTTTTATTTTACCATTTGTAATTAAAATTTTTTTAAATAAGCTGAATGTCTGTGTAATGGTCACTGATTTTAAGAAAACTTTAAAATGCTTATTTAGGGTGTCAAGAAGAATTGTAAGCAGATTGAATCTGCTAAATTATTACCTGATACACCTGTTCGGTTCATACCTCCAAATACATTGAATCTGCGTAGCTTTACCAAAATCATGAAGAGACTGGCTGAACTACATCCAGAAGTTCACAGGTAATGACTACAGTTCTATTTAAAATGGTTTTAATATTTTTATGTAAAAATATAGTGATAACTTACCCATATTTAGAATGTGTTACTTTGGAAAGGACAGATGCTTATGTGTGTTTTCCTTTTGCATAGAGACCATATTATAGATGCTCTTCAGGAAGTAAGATTAAATCATAAAGGTTTTCTGAATGGCTTATCTATTAATACTATTGTGGAAATGACTTCATCTGTCTTGAAAAATTCTGCTTCCAGTTAGGAGTAAAAGAAGCAACAAGAGGTAAATCAGCATATCTTTTATATTTAAATATTACTTACAATTTTTAAGCTATTTATTTTTTAAATAAAAATAGTATTAAATTTAAAGTAATAAAATAATGATATTATAAAATTAAAAAGCAAACATACTGTATTAACTATTAACGTAAAGCCAGTTACCCAGCGCTTAATTGCTCAAACAACATTCATCATCTCATAGCTTGCAGGTCAGTATTCAGGAGTGGCTTAGCTGGGTGGTTTTCACTTACGAACTCTCGCAGTGTTGCAGTCAAGATGTTGCTTGGGCTGCAGGTCATCGGGAGGCTTGACTGAGACTGGGCTGTTGGCCACATGGGCCTCTCTTTGGGGCTGCTTGAGTGTCTTTACATTGTGACAGCTGGCTTCCCTAGAGAGAGTAAGATGGAAGCTGCAATGTCTTTGTGACCTGGTCACACTATGGTTTCTATCACATTTTAGATGTGAGTCACTGTGTGCAAACCACACTCAAGGGGAAGGGAATTAAGCTCCCCCTCTTGAAGAAAAGTGTATCCAAGAATTTGTGTTTCTGTTTTAATTACATGCACAAACATGGGATTCTTTGTTATAAAGTAGTGAATGGGGATTTGTTTTCAGTTAGAGCTGTCTAGGTGATTAAAGCCAACTTGCTATAGAGAACAGCTAGAAAAGCTGAATAAATGTAAAGAATATCTGTTTAAACAAGGCACTGGGGAGCTATCCACGTAATCATGAATTAGTGGGCCAGGGTACAGAGATGAGTCTCAGAAAAATATGCCCAATGTTTGGGATCACGTTTCCCCTGGTATTATTTGCAGAGGGGTAGCTAGTTTAAGGGACCCTTCTGATAACATTGAAGCCAGAGAGATGGGGCCTTGGTGAACTCTCAACAATGGGTTGGAACCCCAGCAAGCTGTACTCTAGTAGTAACTATGAACCACAAATAGATAATTCTTCAGAGGAACTGTAACTCAGCTTCAGAATTTATTCCCTCAGTTAGAGTGAAATGATATGAGGTTATTTCTGACATGCACCCAGCAGAAATGAAGATAAGAATTCCCTGGAATAAAGTAATGTCATTTTAGGCTTCAAATTATTTCTACCAACAATTTTGCGCATACTAGTTATTTTGTAAGTAAGAGTGCACAATCCAAAATAACTAATAAATGAAATAAGGCCACATGAATGAAAACTACTAGATAATAAACACTAGATAACAGAAACCAGCCACAGGGACTCCAGATATTTAAGTTATCAGATACACTTAAAGAATATATGCTTTATGTCATAGACTGTTTGCAAAAATGGCCATGATTCCTCTCTTCCTGCATTCGTGACCCTTTGCAATGTCACTTTGAAGCTCCTTTCATCAAGATGTGGAATCTGTTTTCCCACCCACTTGAATCCAGACTAGCCTTTTGACTTACTTTGACAAGTTGTGCCATTTCCAAGCCTAGTCTTCCAGAAGACTTGATTACTCTGCTCTCTCTTGGAAATTTGCTGCAGCCACGTGAAAAAGCCCTAACAGTCTGTTAGAGGACAAAAGATTACATGAAGGCTAGCCAAGGCATTCCAGCCTATAGCCCGCTGCACCTAAACGTGACAGAATCTGGCAGAGATCAGGAGCCCCACCCCCACCCCACCCCCAGCTGGCAGCCGTCCATAGAGGCATGAGCAAGCCCAACCAAGATGCAAAAAATCCCTCACCTGAGTCCAGCGCATTGCTAAACCGGCAGAATTATAAACTTCAATAGATAGTCATTGTTTTAAGCTACTAAGTTTTGAAGGTGGCTTACTGCACAGCAAAAACTAAATGGTTCAGATGTATTATATTCAGGGTGACAAAAGACAAGATTGAGAATTTCAATATAGAACTGAAAATTTTTTAAAAATGAAAATTCCATTAATAAAAAAAGAACAATTTAAATTAATAACTCAATTAATAGGTTCTATAGCATATTAGACAAATAGTTGAAGTGAGAATTAAAAAGCTAGGTCCGAAAAAAAAAGAAAGGTCAGGGAAAAATAAAAGAAAGGTCAGAAGAAACTATGGAATGAAGCACAGAGAGAGAAAAGGATAGAAAACCTGAGAGAGAAGGTGAGGGAGAGATAGAGTGAGACAGTCTATGTATGCAAATGGGTTTTAACAAAAAGAAGGGAAAGAAAATAGAACAGACAAAATTTTTGAAGAAAAATGGCTGAAATATTTTTTAAATGATGAAAAACATCAAGCCATAAATTCAGTAACACTCTTTCAAATGCCAAGCAGGAAAAATAAAAGACATCATTATATCAGAGAAAAAAACAAAGCTCAAATCTATAAAACAGCCAGAGAAACAAGAATTTACTTCAAGAGTACAGCAATTAGATTGACATCTGATTCTTAACAAAAGCCGTCAAATAATTCTACAAACCTTGGGTTCTATACTCAAAAAAAGATCCTTCAGGAATAAATGTGAAATAAATATATCTTTACTCAAATAAAAACTAAGATAATTTGTTACTTAGAAGTCTCACTTAGAGTAAAGACAATACTAAAGAGTATTCTCTAGGAAGAAGGAAAGTGATTTTAGATGAAAGGTCAGAGATGCAGGAGAAGTGAAGATAAAAATGTGGTATGTATCAATTAGTATTGACTGTATAAAACAAGAATAGTGGTATTTTACAGGTCCCATAAAAATATATGACAATAGTAGCATCTAAGTTGAAAGGAGATTAGGTACTTACTCTTCTAAACACCTTGTAGGTTGGGAAAAGGGTAAAATGTACTATGTTGGGGGTCCCCAGTACTACCTCCCCCCAGGCTCAGTGATTCACTTGGAAAACTCACATGACTCAGTATATGGTGTACTCATGTCTGTGATTTATGACAACACAATAAAACAAAGCAAAATCAACAAAGGGAAAAGCCATACATGGTGCTGTCTAGAGAAGAACCAGGCATAGGCTTCCAAGAATCCTTTCCTAGTGGAGTCACTAAAGACCTGCTTGTTTCCTCCAGTAATGAGTATGACAAAACATATGAAATGTTGTATACCAAGAAAGCTCATTAGAGAATCAGTGCTCATATTTTTATTGGGGCCTGGTCACATAGGACCCACTGCTTAGCACATACCAAAGTTCCAGACTCTAAGAAGGAAAGCAGCTGTTTGGTATGAACCACATTGTTCATACAGTTTTGGTACAGTGAGCCACTCTTATCACTTCTGGGATTGGTGGAAACCCTTTCAAAATCCAAGTTCCTATATTCTAGCCAAGGGCCAACCTTGCAAGCAGGTCTTTGTAAGGAGAGCAGTCCCAATCCAGCTGTGTTAACTCTCCTTTTAAACATATACCAGTTGATACCAGACTTTGAGAGTAAGTAGAGGATGCATGTTGTAATCTTTGGGGTTATCACTAAAAGAACAATTTTTAAAAGCATACACAAAATGAAGTTGGAGCCTTACCTTATAACCATGTACAAAAACTAATTCAAAATGGATCAAAGACCTAAACATAAGAGCTAAAACTATAAAACTCTTAGAAGAAAACAGAGGAAAAGCTTCACAACACTGGATTTGGCAGTGACTTCTTGGATATGAAAAGATAAGTTAGACTTCATCACAATTAAAAATGTGCATAAAAGGATACTCTCAACAGAGGCAGCCCACAGAATGAGAGAAAGTACTTGTAAATAATTTATCTGATAAGGGCCACTATCCAAAATATATGAAGAATGTCTACAACTCAACAACGATTTTAAAAAAACATAATTTTCAAATGGGCAAAGGATTTGAACAGACATTCCTTCAAAGAAGGTATGCAAATGACCAATAAGCTCATGAAAATATGCTCATTATCACTAGTCATTAGGAAAGTGCTGTCAAGACCACAACGACACAGCACTTCACATCCATTAGGATGGCTATTACTAAAAAAACAAAAAACAAAAAACAAAAAAAAACCCACAAAAAACAACAAAAAAAACCCAAACAGAAATGACAAATGTTGGTGACGATGGGGAAAATTGGAAATTTTGTGCATTGCCGGTGGGAATAGTGCAGCCACTGTGGAAAATCGTATGACAGTTCCTCGAAACATTAAACATAAAATTACCATATGATCCAGCAATTCCACTTCTGGGTAACTGGAAGAACTAAAAGCAGGAACACAAACAGATAATTTGTATACCCATGTTCAAAGTAGCATTATTCATAAGAACTAAAACGTGGGAGCAACCCAGAGATCC
Organism: Ursus americanus; assembly: GCF_024610735.1. NCBI lineage: Eukaryota > Metazoa > Chordata > Mammalia > Carnivora > Ursidae > Ursus > Ursus americanus. The sequence goes on from NC_142127.1 coordinate 104,542,737, forward strand.
ATCAGTGGGTGAATAGAAAAAAATGTGATATATACGTACAGTGGAATATTATTCAGCCTTGAAAGAAATGAAATTCTGACCTATGGTGCAACGTGGATGAACCTTGAAGACTGAGATAAGTGAAATAAGCCAGTCACAAAAGGATGAATACTTTATGGTACCACTTGTACAGGGTACCTGGAATAGTCAAATTCATAAAGACAGAAAGTAGAATGGTGGTTGTCAGGGGCTGGTGGATGGGGAGAATGGTGTTGCTGTTTAGTGGTAAGAGTTTCTGTTTAGGAAGACAAAGTTCTGGAGATCGATGATGGGGATGGTTGCAGAACAATGTGAATATACTTAGTGCCATAGAACTGTACACTTAAAAATGGTAGGTTTTATGTTATGTATATTTTAACCACAGTGTTTAAAAGCTTATAATTCCAATGTTAATTTAGGGGATATGGATTAATAAAAGTGTTTTTTTAATCTTCAAAAGTAGGTAATAAAGGAGAGTAAAATTTTGAAATTTGTATGCATCTCATAAAACACTTTCAAATATATAATGCAAATATAGAACTACCAGGAGAAATTGGCAAGCTTACAATTATAATGGGAGTTTAACATACTCTCTGATAGAAGCAGCAAAAATAAAATCAGTAATGGTAAAAATGATTTGAACAATCCAAATAATCAACTTGACTTATTGGACATTATATAGAATGTAAAGCACATCACAACGGCAAAGTCTCTTCAGGTCATCTGAAATGTTTCCAAACTTTGGCCATATGCTAGACCGTAAAATAAGTCTCAATAAATACTAAAGGATTGAAAAACAAGTGTGTTCTCTGGCTACAATTCAAATAACCTACAAATCAGCAGTGGAAAGATAAATAGGAAATCCCTATGCTTGAAAATAAATGCCTAAACAACCTGTGAATGGAAGAAGAAAACAGATAATGAAAACTAGAGCATAGGTTTTAGTTAAAGGATGATAATGAAAATCCTCCACATCAAAACCTGAGGGATGCTGGTAGAACTTTGGAAACGGAAATGGACAGCCTTAAATTCCTATGTCGTAGAAATGATACAAAATTTATGAGCGAATTACATAGCTCAAGAAGTTAGAAGAAAAAACAAAAGTAATAACCCAAAGGAAGTACAAGAAGTGTGAAAACTACTGAAATAACAAATATACAGTAAGGGTCAACAAAGTTGATTCTTGAAGAGATATAATAAAGTTGATAGACCCTTGAAGAAACTAATAAAGCAAAAAAGTGAAAACACAAAAAAGGTAATATTTTTCACAAAGGAAATATCACCACAAATCTTAATCATTGAAAAGATGAGAGGACGTTGTGAATGACTTTAACATATTCAAGTCTTTTATTAAATGGGCAACTTCCTAGGAGGATTCAGCTTAACAAAAACAGACACTAGAAGGTATAGAAAACCTTACTAGTCTTGTATTTATTAAAGAAATTGAATCATAAATAAAACTCTTCCCACAAAATAAAATTCAGGCTCAGATGGCTATATTAATGAATTCCCCAAACATTTAAGGAAGAAGGAATATCAGTCTGAAGTTTTCCAGTGAAATCAGTAGAGTCAGACACCAAAACCAGACCAATAACATTCCAAGAATGGAAAATTATAGACCAGTCTCATGAACTTGGAAGCAAAAATTCTTTTAAAAATATTAGCAGACTGAGTCCAACAATTTGTAAAAAGAATAATACTTTATGGCCAACTTGACTTTATTTCAGGAATGAAAGATTCATTTAACATTTGAAAATTAATGTAATTTACTCATGTAGAAAACAATGGAGAAAAATCACCTTATTATTTCAGTAGATGCAGAGTAGTTGATAAAATTCACCACCCACACATGATAAAATTTTGAACAAGCAAGAAAAAAAATGTCAAATCTTTTCTTCATGAGAAATCTCAGGGTTTGAGATTTTATTTTATGTACAAACTAACAAGTTGACTTGCCATAATTTCATTAATGCTGGCAAATGACATGAGCCTCCTGGGACAGGGACAAAACAGGTTTTTCCCCACAGCAATAGCAGTAGCCAGAATATTATTTTCTTGCCTCGTTCCTCGAGCCTCATGCTCCTAGGGCAACCCAGTGAGGGCAAGCTGACACCACATGTACAATGGGTTATGTTACAGGAAGAACCCTACACTTAGGGAACCCAAATATTTTATTACGGGCTGCAGACAAACCCACCAGACCTCTGTTATGGAGGGAGACATCTGTATGATACTGGACATATTTGTCTTTAGAATAATGATTTTCATATCGTAGGTATTCATTAATAAACCAGTTTGTGAGTCTACCTGTATGATACCAGCCGAGGTTCTTCCCAGTGAAAAAAGATTTAACATGTCACTTAAGTGATTTTCTGTTCAAGACATGCCACATTTTTACCACAAGGACAATCTGGTTTTCTCTGTGGAAACAGTCAGAACAGTTCTCTGTATGTATAATATCTAGTGGCCTGTTTCTGTTTTGATGTAGTAGTAGAGTTTAGTGATATGCTCGGTCGGGGGATAGAATTTAATGTAAATGAGTATTTTTTATATTCATAAATACGAAAAATGAGTTTAATGACAATGATTGGTTTAGTAGTAGAGTGTACTGACAAATAACCACAGTAGTCCCCCCTTATCTTCAGGGCATAACTTCCAAGATTGCCAGTGGAGGCCTGAAAGCACAGATCGTACCAGACCTTACATATATACTGTGATTTTTCCTATACACACAAACCTGTGACAAAGTTTAATCTGCAAATTAGGCACAGTAAGAGAGTAACAGCAATAGCTAATAAAACACTTATAACAATATAGTGTTAAAGGCATGTGAATGTGGTATTTCTCTCAAAATACACTGTCCCTAGCCTTCTTGTGATGGTGTGAGATGATAAAATGCTCCCGTGATGAGGTGAGTGACGTAGAGGGTGATGTAGCATTAGGCTACCACTGACCTTCTGACAGTACTTCAGAAGGATGGTCGTCTGCTCCTGCTCCTGGACCCCAGTTGACTGCGGGTGATGAAACCTCGGAAAGTAAGAGCCCAGAGAAGGGGGCACTTCTGTGTATACTTCTGTGGAATATTGAATTTAGCATAATCAGTATGTTTTATGGTTGATTTCTCCCTTCTTTTCTTGATCTATATAGAATTTCCTTGGAAAGCATGAGTTCGTCCTACAGAGAATGTTCTATACCACTTAGGAAAAAACTGTGTAATAGCAAGATGCTGTGATTAAATAGGCTTAAGGAGTGGATTTAGCTGCATATATTCTACTTTATAGCCTTCCCTTCACATCTAGCAGCTGTTGTTTCTACAATATTACCATCTTCTCTATATTAAAAATAAAAGATAATTTTAATGTTTATAAACTTTATATTTCAAACTTGTTACTTAGAGACTTCAAGCTTTTGGGTTAGAAAAAATGCTCATGTCTATTTTAAAAATTTTTGTTAAATCGATTTTTAAAAATAGTGACCAAGAGAAGGTTTATTGTTTCAGAGTCTATTAAATAATATGCATACGTGAAAAATATAATTTTACCCAAAGTTCTTAGTTCCAGTGTTCAGTTATCTTAAGATTCTTAATTGGACCACAGGATAACAGATAATTAAACTGAATTTGAATTCATAGATACATAACATTTTGAAATGTGTATATTTTTAGGCTTCCAAGACAATTAAATTAATGCTCTGATACATTTAATGCATTTTGACTTTAGTATACTAAACATTTAGGTGTATTTTCCCTATTTTCACTAAGAAGAGTGAACCCATGCATGCTTTGGTAAAGCGCTTAGTCACCATGTTGCTTTTTTTTGTTTTTTGTAGTAAGTTCTGTTATATTAGGTTAAAGTGTTAAGTTGCAACAATTTTCAAAGCCTAATTTTATGTCCTATAAATTTCTTTAATGGATTACTTTTTAAAGTAACATACTGTTTAAAGTTGCAGTTTTGCCAATATTAAGATGAACACTTAAATATGCATTTTCTTCAAATGTTTAAAATGTTTAGAGCATTCAGTAGTTGGTATCATTTGATTAAAAGTTACTCATTTAACATTTATATTGATGTATTTGTATTTAATTAAAAGCAGAATCTGTAGTGCCATTTTAAATTTAATATTTTCTTCAGGTTTGATGGCATTTCCCAGGTGTGCATGAGCCTACCAGTGTTTATGTGGAGTACACATGAATGGGAAGGCTAACCACCAAATTATGCGATTTCAAATTTTTCCTCCTTTTAAGGGATTTTTGGTTTTATTGCATATATTAATTTGTCTCCAGCTATTACCAGATCCACATATTCTACCCATATATATTCTACCAGGATTTGGGTTCCAGGATGGAAAAAAAAAAAAAGGATTCTTAAATGAAACTTGAGAATCCTTGCTTTTGGCCATACATCAAACTAGTAGATCCCAAGAATTGTGGAGATTTCTTCCTATATGTTAAATCATATGTTTATATTAAAAGGCTGCATTCAGAGTTAACATTGAATAAGCTGAAACATGGACTAGACATTATTTTCAACATGCTAGCAACAATAAGAAGCATACCTCTAGTCATTGGTTTCCAAAGGTTTTGTTAAAGTGAAATCCCCCTTTAGAATACAAACAGACCAAGTTACTGCATTCAATTTGGGGAAAATATAGAAAGGATCATTTGATATTATAATTTTCAGGTTTCTTGAATAAAGATGTCCTGTTCAAAAACTAAAGGTAAAGCTCAGATAACTTTTGTATACCAAAAAGTTATGACAGTAAATTGATCACTGTTATGAAGCTTCCCAAGTTAAATGTAACAACTGGGGTCATTGCTGAATCTCTTGGAACTCAAGTGAAAAAATCAATATTTAGCTTAGTCTCTAAAAATCTCTAATTTGACATTAGTCAATAATATAAAACTCTGGTAGAATTCTAAAGACTGATCAAATTATCCAAGTTTTCAAATATCTTAAACTAGCAAAGTTTCAGATAATTTTAGCATACTTACATTATTGCTCGGACTCACTTTGCTTTCATACTGTGCTATTGGGACAATCAAGAACACTCCCGCTATACCAACTAGAATACACAAATAATTATGTTTAGCGATCACCAGACACCTGGAATGTTGTAGATACCCTAAGACTATCACCAAAAAGTGGGATCAACACTTCCCGGTTGGCTCTGCCTGATGCCAATGTCATTTCTGGTCAAAGGAGATAATGTGTGTAACTGAGCAGCCCAGTATAATCAGTAGTTTCTTTTTAAAGGAATAGTTCTCCAGCCAGTGTTCTGCGTATATTAACTCTACTGCTCTTTCACTATTATCATTGTTACTTATTATCAGGTATTTACCTCCACATAAAATGTTTATTAAGTGTTAGCTCTTCTGGTCAGAATAATGACCTCCAACCCATCCTGTCCTCACCCCCCCAGGCGTGTGAATATGTCACTTGGCAAAGGGAATTAAGGTTGCAGAAGTCAGTAAGATCACTAAACAGCTGACCTGGAAGATGATCCTGGGCTATCTGGGTGGGCAAAAGAGAAAACCAGAGAAATAGCATTTCTAGAAGCATCTCTATCTACTGTTGCTGGCTGTGAAGATGGAAGAAGGGAGCCAGGAGCCAAGGAATGAGGGTGGCCTCTAGATGCTGGAAAAGGCAAGGAGACAGATTGTTCCCTAGAGCCACCAGAAGGAACGTATCCCTGCTGACATCTTGATTTTAGCCTAGTGAGACCTGTGTCAGACTTCTGATTTCCAGAAGGGTAAGATAATGAATTTGTATTGTTTAAATCACCAAGTCTGTGGTAATGTGTTACATCAGCGATAGGAAGCTAATGCAAACAATAGAAGATTGTTTATAGGTTCCGGGTATCTTTGCCCAAATTTGAGTATGGGTGGGGGAGCGAAAACAGTTCTGCGTGAGCTGTGAGTGCTATAGAGCTCCTCGACTGCTATTGTTTACGTAGAACTTATATCTTAATAACAGCATGATAGTTAGGGCTGATAGTAACAGTGTCCTCACAGATCAGAGAATATCATTATTATGTGTATTATGGGCACTGATTGCTATAAATCACTTTGCTTTTATTGCCAGGAAGCTGAAAGCCTAGTAGCTACTGCTTAAGAATGCAGGCTCTGAAGCCAGGCTTTCTGGGTTCAAATTCCTGCTCCAACTTTGTTACCTGTTTAGCCTTGGACAAGTTAGGTAATTTCCCTGTCCCTCAGTTGTCTGGCGTGTAAAATGGAGGCAAGTATCTTCCGTTGTAGGGATGGCGTAAAGTAGAACACAGTACTTGTTACAATAAAACAGCCTTCAGTCAGGGTGTGCTGCTGGTAGTGCTGTCAGCCAGTGGGCTGCAATAACGCCTCTGACTGTGTTGTATCTCCTGCTATTTTATTTTCATTTTACTTATTTTTTTCTCTTCTATGAACATCCGTAACCTGCCTCAATATTAGAACAAAGCAGACCATAGAAGTTAGTATATTAGAGGGTACTTGATGACAAATTATAAAAACACAACTCTAACAAAAGTTTTAAAAAATCAGCTTATAATTGATAACTCCAGGAATGGATTCAGGTTAGGCTGGATCAAGAGGCTTCTGCCATCATCTCTCTATCACACACACACACAGTCCTGAAATACTTAGGAGTGGTTACAGTGCTCACCAAGAACATCTGGGAAACAGGCACATGGGCAACGTTCAGATTGAGTACTTGGTACAGAGCTTTTTAACTTTTATTTATCAACACTTAGACTTACAGAACAGTTGCAGAAATAGTACGGAGTTCGTGCGTGCCCGTCATTGAACTTCCTCTAGTGCTAACAATTTATATGACCACAGCAAAATTACCAAATTTTGATTTACTAGGTCGGTTCCTAAGTATTTTCTTGTCTTTCACGGTCTTGATGCTTTTGATGAGTATTGTTTGGCTACTTGGTAGAATGCCTCTTAATCACAGTTGATCAGCTGTTTTCTCCTGATTAGACTGAAGTGATGCATTTTTTGAGAAGAGGGCCACAGGAGTGCTGTACCATCAGTACCTCACATCTGGGGGTACGTGATAGGTCTCTCACAGGCCATGTCCTTCACTTGGTTATGGTGGCCTCTGCTGGGTTTCTCCACTGGAAAGTTACTGTTTCTCCTTTACAGTTGAGGGAGCTCTTTGACAGTATGAAAACTTCGGCTCACTGGTTTCGGCATCCATCAGCAGATCTTGCCTGAAACGACTATTCTTGTGGTGTTTGTGTGATGATGATTGGGTATGTCTTTCCTTCCTTCTATGTTTATTACTTAGAATTTGCCTGTGAGGAAAAGCTGTCCTTCTCCCCCATGTATTTATTCAGTTGTTTAGATCAGTGTGGACTCACTGATGTGTACTTGGTCTGTGAGTTATAATACAATACTATCATTTCTTATATCGTTACTCCGATAGTTCTACAAGGACTTAGGAGCGACCAGCCTTCAGAGCCCTGTTAGGTTGGGTTCTGCGTCTCTGAAAATCACCCTCCTTTCTCGAGTGCTCATTTTCTGGCACCACAGGCTGTTTTCGGCTCATCTTACTACCCCTGCCCTGGAATCAACTACGTCTCCAACAAACTCCATTTTCTTTTATTGGAGAATGCTATATGGAAGCCAGGATCCGGTCAGCAGGTGTGCTCACTGCTGTTGGAGTTGGTCTTAGGCCCTCTCCGCACAGACTCACCTTGATTTACCCAGCCCTGGTAGACACCTGAAGGCACTGCGTTTCCAGACCATGGCCCTGTGAGTACAGCGTTGCATGCAGTTCTTTTCAGCCTTGCAGTGTGCAGTCAGCAGATTGACTGCTTTTCCAGTTTGCTCAGGTGTTTCTCATTCCTCACCACCCCCCAGTGCGGTTATGTGACACATTTGTAATAGCGTCTCCTGGAGGGTAGAGGAGCCCTCAGTTCCCATGTGTGAAATCTCATCTCCTGCTTTTCTGCAGTAGCTCTGGATAGATTGACTTTTATTACTTTATATAGTATTGAGATACTTTAAAAAGTATTTTTATTTCTTGGATGTTAAGATTTAATCTTAGGGCCTGCACCAGCCCCCCTCCCCTGCCCCCCAGTTCTTCTCAAGCTCCCTTTGCTCCCTGAGGTGGGGTGGCTGAGGGGGGTGGGGGAAGGGAGATCCCACGCTGGCATCTGGTGACTTTCCTCTCCGTTATTTTGCAGCTCTAAAATTCTCCGAGTGATGCTGGCAACACAGTTTTGTGCAGGATTTACTTTTCACTTGTTTTTTGTTTGTTTGCTTTTGGAGAGGGCATTTAGGGAAATCAGAAACTATGCAAGCTCTTCTCAGCCACTTGCAAGCCCCAAGTGTTTGGGTTTTACCAGCAAGACTCCCTTGAGGGATTTAAAACACTGAAGCTTGATGAAGCTCAGTGCTCCTGCAATGCTGTTTTTGTTTAATGCTTAACAATTGCACTACACAAACACATGCCAGAACTGAGTCGTTACTGCTTATAAACATATCTCTGAAACCACCCATTCATCACTGATGACGATGAAAACTTAACCTCTAACTTGCTAGCCTCGTGGTGAGGACGTCAGCAAAGTCTTCCCCTTTGTATCAGCAAATTATTGAAAAATTGTACAGAACTCTTACTGGTTTTCTCTTCCAGTACTTACTGCTGTCGCCCCATCCCTGTCTGGTTGGCGCTGTTTCCCAGGAGACCTCTTCTGTCGTCTGAATCCGTTCCTCGGTGTACAGTGTGCTTTTTGCCTGGCCGCTTGTAAGATTTTTTATTACTGGTTTTGAGCAACTTGATTGTAATGTGTCTTGGCGTATTTTCTTCTTCATGATTCTTGTGCTTAGGGTTTGTCCATATTCCTGAATTTGCAGGTTTATAGAACAGTGTCCACACAGTAGTCACATATTGCTGTCTGACAGGACTCCCAGTTACACGTGTCTTATGGTTCCCTGGTGCTTCGTTCTTTTTTTTTTTTTTTTTTTTTAAGTCTTTCTTCTGGGATGTAGTAGTTACTTGGAAATCATTTGGCTTCATCAGTTCTTTTAAGCTTTGTTAGGTAGCCCCAGGGAAGCCTGTGTCATTTTTCTGACGACAAAGGCAGTACCGTGCTAATTACTCTATCAGACGTTCTGCTTCTCTCCAGGTTTTTCCACCAGGATTGGTGGAAAGCGGAGCTACTCCAGGCCCTGTGTGAGTTCTCGGGGATTGTGCCAACCTGTTCCTTCTTGCTGGTTCTTTTCTCTGCCTTGGACAGTGTCCTTCCATGTGAGCATCAGTCAGTAATAGGCCGAGGCTAGGGGAGGGGACGTGATTTCCTGCAGACCTTCCCTGGCAGCGTTCCTCCCCGGTACTGCAGAGCCCTGCCTCCCTAGCCGCCTTGGCCAGGGCTTCCCTGGACTCCCAGCTTTCTCCTCCATGCCATGAGACCCCAGGCTCTGTTTGGGTTCTCAGCTGCCCTGTGGTCTGGAAGCTGCAGGCAGCAAGCAGTCAGGGCTCATCTCACTTGTGTCCCTGCTGCCCAGGATCGTGGTCCTGCCATGCCTGTGGTCCAGAGTGGCAACTGTGGCTTCCTCAGTCTTGTCCAGTGTTTTTATTTAAGGCGGAAGGGTTAATCCAGTCCCCGGTACTTCATCGTGGCTGGAAGCAGCAGCCTTCTTATGTTAAATATGAATTTTTAGTAATGTTGTCCAGTTCTCGTTGACCCATCAAGGTTGTGTCTCTAACCTAGCTGTGTGCACAGCCAAGCATCTGGCCATTTTCTCACCTCTTCCGTTGTGCACCCTAATGTCCATCTAGCTGGAGGTGCCTGGGGAGTAGGATGGTTTCCCATGCTCCCTACCACCAGTTAGAAGTCCAGATGCTTCAGGGAGACTCTAGCCAGGGCAAAGTCGCCGACTCTTGTGTGTCATGGCTGTAGGGCAAGTGTTGAGATTGCCCACATTCCTACCCTTGCAGAAGAGGGAGCCTGTAGTAGTTACTGGGTATCTCTTGCCCAGACCCCGGTGCAGACTGGGAAAGACAGTGCCACAGGGTGTCTACTGCGCGCTCAAGTACACGCACGTGCACACACACACACACACACACACACACTTTGGCATTCTCAAGAGAATTGTGAATCTACAATGAACTTGAGAAGTACACTTTGTTTAGGTGCGTGCATCTGTTAGGGGGTATGTGTGGGCACGTGGAGAAAGGAAATGGCGAATGGCCTCCCTACCCTCACATTGCATCCTATCTGTCGCAGTCGAGTTTCAAAGAGAAATTTTTGCCAAAAAAATGTCTCCTGCTTAGCCTGAAGATGAGAGTACAGGAGTCCCAAAGGGCCCAATGAGGAGAGGTTGCAGAAAGGTTCATGAGCCAAGAGTGGGAAGGGCAGCCATCTGCGAGTGGAAGGCGAGTCTGATGGCCGAGTGATGCGTGTCCTTGGCCCCCACTGGTGGCCGCTGTTGCCTAGCACATGGTTCACAGTGGAGCTGGGCCGGGGTCCCACCCTCACCCCTCACCGTGCCCTTTCCTCTGGCCTGCAGTCCTCTCGTGCATTCCTGCTGGCCAGCCCTCAAGACTTCTTACACTACAGCGGGGCCAGGTGTCCCACACCCCGTATGTATAGTTCCTGTCTCATGGGCTGTTGAGAGTTTCGATTTGCCCATTAGAGTCACAGGCTGAAGGGCAGGACCTGCATTGTTCATCTAGCTCCGTCTCGCACACAGTAGGGACTCAGATCTCTCTTAAATGAATCAAGTGGGGAAGCCAGGCCACCCACCTTTCTAAGGTTTGGGAAGAGGGGCTAATCAAGTCAGGAGCTTGTGCCCTCCCCTGCCATCTGATGCAGACCCCTCACTGCCAGGACGCTTTGGTGCCCCCAGTTGTAGGCATGCTGGCCCTCAGTGCCCTCCCAGCCTGTGTTCAGAAGAATGAACGGATGACCACCAGGTTGTCGGCTGCCTCCTGTTCTCGGAGCAGACAGCAGGTGGCTCTGCTCCCTTTCCTTTAGCTAGGGAACGGGTCCTTCAGGGCAGACCTGGGCCCGGCACCATGCTAAGTGTACGAAACCAGCAAAGCCGCTGTGGCCATTGCACTCAAAGCAGCGATTCTCCCCCCTTCCGCCTTCAGTGAGCATTTCTCAGTCCATTTCTCAGAGTTCTCCTTGGGATAAGGTGTTACAGGAAGGAACCACTATGAGGTGAGATCCAACCACCAGAAGAGCTTTCTTACGTCTCCCACTCACACCTCTGCACGGGGAAACCTTCTCCAGGGCTCTCATGTGTACCCCTCGGAGCCCTTCTCTCCCATACTATAGCCAATATGCCCAGGCTTCTTGTCCCCTCCCCCTGTGCGTTCTCCAGGCCCGCAGAAGCCCAGAGTGACAGCCTCTCATGGCAAGTCTAATGCTGTCCTCTTTCAGCTCGAGTTTGGAGTCTGATGAATTCCGTCGCAGGTTCTCCAGCCGCCTCTGCCCCTCATCACCCATCTAAGGCATCAGTCTACCGGGGCCATCTTTCAGTCCTCCGAAGATCCCTGTTCACTGCAGCCCCAGGGCGTTTGGGCACACCTGACCTGCCCGTCCTCCCAGGCACCCATGCCCTTGCTCATTCCGTGTAGGTCTCAGCGTTTATTCCAGTTCCTCATTGCTTGTCCTTTTCTGATTAGGTGTCTCCCCAAGCTCCGGGACTGGTTTTGTCCCCATGGGTGCCCCAGTGCCCGCACCTTGGCCGGGAGAGAGATGTGGTCTTGGCCTTTCACAAAGCAGACACCCCCCCCCGGGGGGGACAGGAGTGGCCGGAACTAGGGAGAGGAAGAGGATGGTGCTTTGGTTGAGACTGAGGTGCCCTAGGAGACCCTCCCTGGCTTAAACACCTGCCTGTTAGGCGTAGGTTTCGGGAGCAAACCCTGCGGCAGTCGAGGCGCGTGGCCTCCCCGGAAGCCCGCGTGCGCGTCCCCCAGGGAGGGTCCGGGCGACCCGAGCTCGCTTCTCGCCGCGCGCGCTGCTCGCCGTGGGGTCGCCGCGCCTTGCCTCGCACGTCCGGCCCCCTCCCCGCGCCCGCCCGCAGGTGCCGGCCCGCCCAGCGGACCTCCTGCGCCGCAGCCCCGCCCGGTCCCGGGGACCTGCCCCCCGCCCCCACCCCACCCCGGAGCCACGGTGGGCAGGGCCAGGCGCGCGCCGCCGCTTCCCGCCGCGCCCGCTCCCGCCCCCGGCGCCGCGGCGGGCTCAGTCCTTGCGGGCGGCCCGGCTCGGCGGCGAGCCATGGCCCGGAGCCTGCACGGCTTCCCGCGGCGCGGCCTCTGGCTGCTCCTAGGTGAGTAGGGCCGGGGGTCCCTCGGGGGAGAGGGGCGGCTGGGGGGGCCTCGGGGGCCCGGGAGTTCGCGGAGACACGGGCGCCTTTCCCGCGCACTCCCGGGAACGCGCTTCCCCCGCACCTGTGCTCTGCGCCCTGCGCTGCGGCAGCGGCCGTGCAGGCGTCCTTGGCTCTCGCGTGGTAGCAGGCACCTTGCAGACTTAACGCTGGGACTCAGGTCCACGGCCCATTGATCTAGAAATTAGTTAAAGCTGAGAAGCCGACTGGCACATACAGCAGTTGCTGATTTGCAAACAAACCTCCCTAGGATGTCCTTTGCAACAAATGAGACCAGCCTTCTTCCTCTTGGATGTTTCCACAGCTTTTTGGTTTGCTTGTGAACTTGATCCTCTGGCTAATAGAAATTCAAAGAGGGACTCTTGGTGAAGAGGCAGAATATACTCAGCTTTCTGTTCCGAGAGAGATTATAAACTGAAACCCAGGGGCAACAGGAAGGTGCACCAGATTTAGCCTAATTTACCCTGAAATTGTCCTCATGGCTCTCCTGTGGCAAAGCTAAGAAGCCTTTCTAAACTCTTTTAGCTACTGGATTCATCTCATGTATGTAGTTACTTCTTAAGAAAAACTAAGTAGGGGACTTAAGTGGGAGAATCCAGTGGCCCGGGGGGGGGGGGCACTGCCTACAGCTACTAGGGTACTTAGGGGCTTTCCCCAGAACAGGTGATGTGGGTCAGACGCAACTGCGGCACCGGTGCCCCCGAGTGCTGGTGCTGGTGGAGGGGTGAGCGCTGTGCTGGGTTTGTAGCCGGGCAGCAGCTGGGGGCGTGTGGCTTGTCCGTATAGATGGCCCAGGTCACCTGGGGGAGAGGGTGCTTACGACCGCCCAGGAGCCCCGCAGGGGGCAGGCTGGCCAAGGAGTCCTCTGCATAAAACCCTTAGCGTCCACTTGCCTGTAATGTGATCTGAAGACTGATCTTGCCCCTTAAAGTGTTTTGGCTGAAGTTATGTGTAAAGCAAAATCTACAATCGTATTCTCTCCTTTTGTGTCAGGATCCCTTTGGCTTGACATAGAATCTTTTAATCTCCTGAGAAATGAACATTTCTCTGCTAACAGGGCAGGGAGCTGGGTTGTGTCATTTTTTTAAAACACATAACTGACTAAAGAAATGCTCTTTACTGGATTCCAGAAGCTGCACCGTCTAAAGCCTGTGTAAATAAACACTATGTCATGAGTGCATATAAAGACCTTCCTTGTTTACCAGGAAAATAACATACATTCCGGTGCAAGTCCAGAGTCCTATAATCTTAACATTAGTCTGAGCGGTCTGGCTAATGTTATATCTTTATTTTTCCAAATAAACACAACTTTGTGAGGTTATCAGAGCCCAGCAGTAATTAGTAGAATCATGGAGCACACAGTGTTTTCTTCCCGACTTGTAGCAGGAGCCAGATCTCCTTGGCGATGCAGATTTTGCTACCCAAAATAGCAATGTGGAATTTCTTTTCTTTTTTTTTTTTTTTTTAAGTATGCTAGTCCATAGGCTCAAGAACTTCTCTGTAACAGTTTTACAATCAAGCTGTTGTAAACTTGGGCTTTGTGCATACTCTTCTGTTTGCAGAAGACTCCGATATGACCACACGCATCTTATAAATTTCATACAGAGCCACTGAAAAGTTTTTCATCAATGAGCAAGGAAGGACATTTCCAGAGGACCCAGGGTTGCTCTGTGATGGCCGTGTCTGTTGTCAGCTCCGTCGGGCACCCACCTCCACTCAGGAGCGCTGGCTGATGCTGTTCTGTGAGCTGGGCGTGCTGGGGGTTTGAGGATATTCTTGCAAGGCCGCTGTATTTATTGAAATATGGGACTCTGTATCAGTACAAGCATAACTGTTTGGGACCGACGGGGATGTCACAGGAAATGCAATATACGTGACTTCAGATGGTCGTGCTGGTTTAAATCTGGAGGCAGTTCTCACCCTGGAATCCAAAGCCAAAGGATTCTTATTTGCTAATCATCTCAGTGTGTTTGTTTACTCTCCCTGTGTATCTAACCACACGGAGAGATTTCTGAATTTTTGTCTCCCTTCCATAGGCACTGGCCAGGCAGTACAGGTATGGCGGTCCCAGGCCGGAGCTGTTGAGCCACGCTATGTCCACACTGGAGGTGGTCGTGAGCACCTCGCCAGGGAAATAGATTAGGTGGAATCCTTCCTTAAGGCAAAGAGCAACTTCCGTTCCTTCTGATTTTTTTTCTCCCTGAATGAGCCAATTCCACAGCTTCTAATTAGCCAGAATTTGGGTCTGGCAGAGTGTGTGATGAGGTTGCCTCTTGTGGTGTGAATTCCAGTGAAAATGCTGAGCCCCCAAGGGTGGAGCCCCCAGGCTGGGCTGCCAACGTCCCCCGCTGGCAGGGGCAGAGCCCGTCCTTCCTGGGGCCCCCCCTGGCAGGATCAGCTCTCCTCCCCGGGGGCCCCAACTCGGGCCTGTCGACAGGCTCGCCTCAGGGAGGGCAGGGGGCCTGGGCTGGACAGTCTGTTTGCTGCCGGAGCCGAGGGGAAAACCCTCTCCCCTCTCGGCTGGATCTGAGTGCCGGCCGCCACATCCCATCCTGCGAGCCGGGGGCTGGGGGAGCACGACAAGACAGACAGAGCTCTCCTGACATGTTTGGAGCCCCTCCGATGGAGCCCGTGGGGGTGGAGTGTTCACCCTGTGACCCCACCGCGTTTGCAGGACAGTGGGCGGCAGGCACGCCCGGGGGCTTGGAAACCTGCCCCAGAGCCTGTCTCCCAGCAGGTCTCAGGGAAGCCCTCCTGAGGGAAGGTGCTGAGCTGAGAGGAGCAAGCAGGGGTGGGGGAAGGGGAGCCGGGCGGAGGCGGCCGCGGTGGCTTCACCTGCAGCCCACGGAGAGACGGAGATGATGGGGACAGTCCCCACACACAGGGAGCCCCCGGGCAATGGCCTCTTCACCAGTCCTCCCGCCCTCCCTGGCAGTTTGACCTCGGCCGAGTACTGTTTCTGGAGAACTCCCTTGTTCCTAGCGAGGAGGGTTATGTCAACACGGGAGCAACAGGAGGGCTCCCAACCTAACACGACCTCATTCATCTTCTCATAATGAAGTTATTGTTGTCCGTGGGAGATTTTTTCCCCTAAGACTCTTTTATCTTCATATTTTCTGTGACGTGGAAAGACCTGACTCCCCTCACCCCTGGAAGCCCAGGTGGTGAGCAGCCCGTTGGAGCCGGGTCCGCAGAGGCAGGCCGGCCAGGACTCGGGGGGGCCAGGGGCCCGTGGGCCTGAGCCGCACAGCCAGGCCTGGCTGCCTTTGAACCCACCAGGCCTCCCACCGGCCCCTTTATTTCGCCCTCCCATGGCGCCCTCCCTCCCTGCCGTGGGCAAGTCCCACGGTGCGCCCTGGGACCCGAGAGCAGAAGCCATTCTTCCTCCCCTCCGGCCTGGCCCTCACTTCCACTCTGCCCTCTGCTCACTGCCCTGCTGGGTCACTCCCTCTCCTCCCCTCCCAGGCGACTGCCTGGCTTGGGAAGCCTTCCCTGGTGGCCCCCTCGCCCTCCATCCCTGGGGTGCGCCACCCTCCTCCCACTGGGTCTCTCACAGCGTACTGTGTGCTGGGGTACAGCAGACTGGGCAGCGCCCACCCATGCTCTCCGGGGCTCTGCGCCCCGGGCCCACAAGGCCCACCGGGAAGGCGTCTCCTGAGCCACACATGGCTGGGAGGGCAAAAGGCAGCAACTGACCCAAGCAATTGGATACTGATGACTCTGCCGTATTGTCATGTACTCTGGCCAGTTATCAATGGGAATAAAAGCAAAACCCCATGTCAGGGAGGAAGAGGTCTAGAAAGCATAATCACTTAGAAACCTGGTGACACGAACACCCAAGGTTGGCTTTTTCTCTGCATGTTTATTGTCTCTAGAAGATTCTGTGGGTCTGTTTGTGAGAGGAAAGATGGCTGCTGGCTGGGTAGATGGACAGATCGGGGAGCTTTGGGGAAAGCACTAAACTGTTTCTCCTGGAAACTTCTGTCCTATAGCACAAGTGGGTCATATAGTGTCATGACTGGGAGGGAGTTCTAGTGTGTGGACACCAGGGAGGGTGGTCAACCGCCCACTGCCAGGGAAAACACATGGCCCCCAGTTAAATTCAAATGTCAGATAAACAATCGTTTGGTATAAGTATGTCGTGTGCAGTACTTACAAAATTGTTTATCTGACACTCAAACTTAACTGGGAGTCCTGTGTTTTTATTTGCTAAAGCTGTCAGCCCCCACCATAGCATCCATGTTGGGTCAGATGTCCCCTTGGACCCTCAGGGACAAGGGCATCAGGCAGGTATCCACAACAAATCCAGGGAGTCCAGGGCACAGCAGAAAAGTATGGCCAGGAGAGACATTTGGGGTAACCTCAGAGTCGGGAAGGTGTGAGAGCCACAGACAGAAGGGATGTAGATGGGGTGCAGGCTGGGGACCAGAAGCCAAGGCCACGGGCAGACTGAGACAGAGATGTGGCAGCTGGGCACCACTGAGCATTTCGACAGGGGCCACATCCATGGGCTGGTGGAGAGGGAGGGCAGCCTTGGGGTGCCGTGTGGGAGAGGCTGCAGCACTGCCACCTGGGCGTGGTCAGCTGGCGCCCCCTGGGAAGGGGTGCCGGACGGTCAGCCGGAGCACCTGCCCACCTCAGACTTCCTCTGTGTCCTCTGGTGTTAAATACCCAGATTCCTGGTTCATCTGCATCTTAAACCCCAAGGGTGCGGGTCTTCCTTTCCACCTCCACCACCCACCGTCTGCGTTGGGCCCTTTCTGGCCGTGAAGATAACGGAGGATCTTTCTCGAGTTTCCTATTTCTTCAGTGATGTTTCACGTTTTCTGTGAACTTGCTCATTTTATCCAACACGTAATTATAGAGATAATTATCTTATTTTTCTGTTGTCTGTGGACATGCGCCTTCTCAGCCCGACTCTGGACAGAAGGCTTCATGTTGTTCCTTGATCGAAGACAACAGCGGCGTATCTCTGTTACGCGTCTGCAGCCCCACCCTGAAGAACCAGTCTTTTCCTTGTTCGCTTTTGTTCTTATTGCTTAGCAATGGAACTAGTCCAGTCACTTCTCTGCTTGGCCTCTGGGCTGCCTTCCCCAACTTTCTGTCTCCTGGCCATTGCTAATATTTTCTAGCGTTTCCGTGTTTGTGGTTTTAATTTCTTCTTTAGCATATGAATTATTTGGAAGCAAGTTGTTTAAAATCCCAAGAGCTCAGGCTCCTTGGTTTCTCCCCTGGTATTGCTGTTTTATTGCCCTGAGCCCAGGGGAGTGGGTCACGGACCACCCCTGTGTGTTCGGGTTCCTTCTCAGCCTTTCAAAATTTTCCTTTGTAAGTGGCCCAGAAACCAGGGTAAGAGCCTGAGGTTGTGTGTGTCGACTCTAGTCTTCGTGGTAAACTCCGTCACGTAGGCGTCCTTGCTTACTTTCGTCTCCCCGCTCCGTCAGCGGCTGTGGCAAAGCCCTGCAGGCCGTCGGGTGGCGGGAGGGCCCGGCGGCCGAGCCCTGTGTGCGCTGGGTGGACAGAGCCCGTGGGGCGCTCACGCACCCAGCCCTGCAGGCCACGGCTTCCAGCGGCCCCCTTCTCGCTCCTTCCATTTTACTGTTGTGTTTTTAACTGTGGTAAACTACGCATGACATCAAACTTACCATCCCGGCCATTTAAAGTTCTGGGGCGCTAAGGCCACTCACACTGCTGCGCGCCCACCACCGCCATGGTCTCCAGAACTCCCCGTCTCCCCAGCCCGTAACTCTACCCATTAGACACGCAGCCGTGGGCAACACCAGCGCCTCCAGCCCCGGCTCCCACCGTCCCGCGGCCTGTGAGGGCGACGGTGGCGAGTACCGCCGGGGAGCGGGATCCCACGGGCTTTGCGTTGTGGTGCCGGGCTTCCTTCGCACAGCGTGGGACCTTCGAGATTCACCGGTGTGCAGCGCGTGCCGGGTGTCCTTGTCAAGGCTGCATTACCGTTCCGTGGTGTGGATGGACCCCGCTTCGTGCATCCACTCCTGGGTCGCCGGCCATCCGGGTGCTCCGCTCCTGGCCGCTGTGACTAACGCTGCAGGGAGCACAGGTGCACGCGTACCTGTTGCAGACGCGGCCGCCTAGAGCAGGACTGCGGGGGCGCAGGGTAGCTCCGTGTTCGCTGTTCCCGGCCACGATGGCGTGGCCAGCAGGGACGCACGGAGCTCCTCCACACCCTCCCCGACGCGCGTTCTTGTCCGGGGCCTGACGGTGGCCGTCCCGGCAGGAGCGAGGGGCCATTCCTTGCTTTGTCAGGGATGACGGTGTGGTTTCTCACTTCCGAGTCTCACGCTTTCGGACACCGCTGCCCACTGTGTGGATGTCATTCTCCATCACTCAGTTTTCTGGCCTGATCGAGCGTCCTGTTTTCTCATGGATTCAGGGGACACATTAACAGGTGCCCTCACGTTCAGCACAGAGCAGGCCCTTGGAGGAGGGCAGGGGGGAGGGAAGCAGGGTCTCTCCAGAGCAGGGGTGTGCCAGGAGGATCTCGGTCAGGTGACAAGCAGTGAATCTGCTTGATGCAGGCTTCGTGGCAGCGAGCTGTTGTGCGAATGGGAAACGAAAGGGCCGTGGGCCTGAGAGGACTCCTCCTCTTTTCCCTTGACCGGCTGCTCGGAGCGGGGGTCGGGAGTGGGAATTCCTCCTGCTGGGGGTGGGGAGCATCTCGGGGGGTCAGTGTGCCTCGGAGGGAAGCACAGCAGTGGGGAGATGCCCAGGAACCACGCGGAGAATGCCGGGAGGGGCCGCGGCAGCCACGCAGGGCCTGGCTCAGGAGAGCCAGCGGGAGGGAGGCAGGAGCGGGTGCTCCGAGGGGCAGGGGAGTTCGTCCGCGGGGCCTGGGCATCTCCTCTGGGACAGCTCCCTTCAGGCAGTCCTGGTCCTGACCTGTCGCTGAGTCCCCTGCGCGGTGATTTTCTTGTAAATCGTATGTTGGTACCGCTGCCTTCGGTATTGTCAAACCTATTCCAAATGGGCTCCTGCAACTGGGGAGCTGTGAAAATTAGTTTATAAAATCCTGAAAATCCGTTTGCCCTCCTCTGGCGGCATCACGCGTCCCTGCAGGACGCTTGTGGTGTTAGTGGGGCGTGGGCTCGAGTTTGCGTCCCTGCGCAGACAGGACTCTGCAGACCTGCGGCGGCTCGGCTCGCTCTTCTCAGCTTGACCTCGCGCTGCTCCTTTGCAGGAGTGGTCCTCCCGGGGCGGGGAGGGGGTCCTACGCTCTCGTCCCCGGGGACCCTGCACGTCCCCAGACTTCAGTGTTGACTGGCTGGTGGCCATCCATCGCACGGGCCTCCCACCTCTGGAGCAACACCCTCTCGACTGCTCGTGGGGAAGATGGCCCTGAGGAAGCCAGCCTGCAGAGATGCCTCCACTCGGGTCTCAGAACCCCTGCGGCCCTCGGTCAGCCGCAGGCTCTGGGGCTGCCGTCTCTGGCGCTGAGGGGGCCGCCCTCACTGTCTCTCCCATGTGTTCTGAGATGAGCGTGCCAGGAACTGCATCCTGGTTCCTCCACTCCTGGGCTGTGTGACTCTGGGCAGGTCACTTAACCTCTCTGTCCCCCTCTGCAAAATAAGAGAGTAATAACGCAGATCCTACTAGTTATTCGCAAGGACTGAACAGGTGAATGCCTGTAGAGGGCTTAGGACAGACTTAGGCCACGTGAGGTGCGGTGATCTCCTCCCCAGGCGCACGTCCCTGGCAGGCAGCAGTGCGAGGGGAAGCAGGGATTCCCCCGGAGCTGGTGTGGGACCGACCTAGAGCCAGAACTGCATTCTAGCCATTTATACCCAACTTGCTTCCAGAAGGAATACAGATGGGGGCTCCTGGCAGAGACACGGGTGTCCCGAGGTGCCCACGTATGACGTGGTGTCACCGCAGCTCCAGCACCCTGTAGGAGAGACAGAGGAGGAGCACTTCAGAGGACAGAAGAGAAGAAAATTTGAAACTAAGCAATCATTGCTAGTATTTAGGAAAACAGTAGCATCTAGCGCAATTCAGGAGACCCTGGTTGAGGAAAGGTTGAGGCCCAGCCCACGCTGAGCTTTCTAGAAGCCAGAAGAGGCCTGAGAAGTGACAGGGCTGTCACAGGAGAGGATTGGGAAGCTCCCCGCACGCTCGCTCCTTCCTTTCCTGTGCAGTCAGCCCCCCAGACTGCCCAGAGGCCGGCTGCAGGCAGGCGCTGCCTCCGGGTGGGGCGCAGGCCCCAAGGCCCTGCGGTCAGCGGCTCAGGACGGGCTCCTGCTGGCGGTTACGACGGGTCAGAGGAGGGCTGTGGACCGGGCAGGGTGGAGGAGGTGATAGCTCATGGGGCCTTGAGGGCCGAGCAGGACTTTTTACTGGACACACAAGAGTGTTAATTTTTTCAGTTTGTTGTTTTGTTTTTTGTTTTCATTTTTCCAAATAGGCTGAGGACGGCTGAGGGCAACATGTTCAAACCGAGTTCTGGGTACGTCATGCTCTGGGGCACTCCGTGACAGCCCGGGCATGTAGCTTCCTGGGGATTTGGGTTCCCAGGGGGTAAAACCAGGGGAGTCCTGGAAGTGGGTGGCACTCTCCCCGCCGGCCCCGTGAGCAGGAAATGATTCACGGCTGCAGCAAGAACCCGCAGAGCGAGGTTTCTTCTGGTGGCTGTTGAAGATCTGCAGGGAGCAGAGCGATCACATTTTATCAATCATAGGCTCTTCTAAGCTGTGGGAATATAAAGGAGCATAAAGCAAAAAGTCAAGCTCATCTGGAATCACACCGCTCAGAGAGCTTGGCATCTCCTTCGTAATGATTGTGTCCGCAGTCCTCCCTGGGGTATGGTGGCTGTAGAAGGTCGGATTGTATTTGGAAGGTTCCAACAGGTGTACACCTGTGTGGACTCTAGACTGAGCACATATCGCCCTCGCCCCTGCAAGTGTCCTGGCCTTTGTCATCTCCCCTGCCTGCCCCTCCCCGTGTCCCTCCCCAGCACCCCTGCTGGCCACTGGGGGCAGGCCTGGAGTGTCCCATGAGTCGCTAAGCATGGCTCACGTTGAAACCCCGCAGGGGTGGGCTGCTTGTTTTGAGGCGGGATCGCTTCCGGGAACAGCACAGCCTCTGGAGCGCAGTCCCGGGGGCCCACCTGGTGCAGGAGGCGCCCACTTCTCAGACCCAGAGGTGAAAGCGCCTGCCCACGCCCCAGGCCAGGCCTCCTCCGTGCGAGGTCTCTGGAGGTCCCTCCCCCGGCTCACAGGCACCTCGGGGACACTCGACTCGGGCCCCAGCCGGGCCCCCTGCAGGAAGGCCTCCCAGCTGCTCCCCTTCCCACAGCTCGGCCCCACCCGTCACCCCCACCGCCCCCCAACCCCAGGGCTGCAGGGCAGTGCAGGGTCTAGACTTCTCCCTCTGCAAATCCAAAATCAGCAGCAGCACGCAGGCCTTCCTGCCAGACAGGCAGCCACAACCCAAGGAAATGGGCCCCGTCGGGTTCACACTTCTGGGGCCCTCATCTCTCGTTTGAAAACCCAAACCGAAGGTCTCCGCACGGCTGTCCGGCAGCCCCGAGCCCAGAGGGCCCCCCCACCCCGGGAGCCCGGCGGCCCTGTCTGTCTGGTCCCCAGTCCTCCGCCTGAGGGGTCTGCTGCCTCAGGTGGCCAGTGTGCCGTCTCCCCCTGCGGAGAGAGGGAGCTGTTTCTTTGAACTCTCCCTAAAAGGACAGCTAATTCCTAAATAATGCCCATGCCGGGGAAGGTTCCTGTGTGAACACGCCGAGGACAGAATGCCGTCTGCTCACAGCCTCCGCACACGGCCTTTTAAAGACTCGACTACGAGTGATGACGTTTGCAGCCAGACAGGAATGGGACCCGTTTGGCCCCAGGCAGCTGGTTTTAAAACTTCTGGCAATTCTAGTCGGTTTTAAAACTGTAAGGTACCCTCGTTCCAATGGAAGAAATCCCACGAGACCTGTTGAAGAAAAACTAAGTGTTGTCTCCTGTACCTAAAAATGAACCTGGTTCCAGATTCTCGTGAACAGCCTGCCCAGCTCACCCCAGTTGTGGAACGGCCGCGGCTCTGCGCTCCCCCAGGACAGGGGGAGAAGGCAGTGTGTGTGGGGAGGGGTCTTTCATCCCGGGGCCAGGGTCCCGCCCTGGGGAGGAGCAGTGGCTCACGGAGGTGGGAGCTGCAGCATCCAGGGGACTAGCCCAGAGGCAGGCCAGGGTCAAGGCCACGGGGCCGCTCGTACAGTGGACGTAGCTGCCGGGGCAGCCAGACAGGGCCGGCCAGGGGAGCTGGGGCCAGGGGGCATCTCTCTGCAGCCTGCGGGCGACAGGAGGAGATGGGCCCGGTTATACCGGGGTGGGGACAGAGCAACAGGAGGGACTGTAGCCTGGGGACGTGCCCTTCCTTTTGGTCCCCAGGTTGGGGGCCCCCAGCGGAGGAGACGGCACCACGTCCCTCGGGGCCGGCTCTGCTGGACGATAGTGCAGCCCCTCCTTCCCCAGCAGATTCCTCCGGTGCTCACGTGAGCCCACGAGTCCTGCCGGAGAGGCACATCGCCTTCACCCGCCCGAGATCTGACCCTTCCAGAGCGGGACGGGAGCCGACAGCCGGAAGCTCCCTTGCTCCACTCCCACGCGGACCGTCACTGACGTTCTGCTGGGGTCCCCGACTTGACGTTGGACAGATACTGACGTGCAGAGCCGCTGTGTGCCCGGGAGGCCGCGCACACACGTCTGAAAGGCTGGGAGAGGAGAGGTGGCCAGCATGGTTCGGAGAAAAAACCGCTCTCAGGGCCCAGAGGCAGTGGGCTGGGGGGGCTCAGGGGAGGCGGCTGGGAGCCCTCGGAGGAGGGGTCAATGGCCGTGGACAGGCCACGTTTGGGCCCGGAGTTCGCTGGGGAAGGGCGTCCCTGGCAGGGAGACAGGCAGGGTGCTGGAGGCAGGGAGGGGGGTGACAAACGGAGGGGTGACCTTGGAATGAGGCTGGATGGGCAACTTGGGATTCCTTCTGTGAGTCGGTGTCTGATTCCTCCTGAGTTCCCCGTGAGCCCCCGCACCTCACCTGTCCACGGCAGGCGGGCTTTCTTAGGGGTACCTGATGGGGCAGGTGTCGCCCCTTCCCCAAGCCTGCCCAGACCACGCCAGGGTCATCACCGCTGGTCCTTGGGGCGCACCCGCCGTGCCCGTGTGGGCTCCCTGAGGCACACACCTGGGCTGCTGGGAAGTGGCAGGAACTCAGGTGGGTGGGAGGCTCCTAAGGGCAGGGGGGCGCCCGGCTCTGCCCTCCTCTGCTGCTCGCTCCGGCCAGGGCTCTCCTTCCCGGGGCGTCGAGGGACAGGTGGCCTCGCCCGCCTGGGGTTCCTCGGGAGACCCTCCGAGGAGCTTTCCCCACATGCCAGCCTTTCATCCCCGCCCTCCCCGCCCGCCCTTTCTCCCTAGCTTCTCAGGCCAAAAGCCCAGGAGCCTTCCAGGGTGCCTTGCCAGCCCCAGTGGGACCCGTCCCCAGGGGACGCCCTTCAGGGCAGTGGGCACAGGGACGGCTGGGCCTCCCCTCTACCTGTGTGTGCCGTGGGGCTTGCTGTGTGTTTTGCCCAGGGTTTTCTTTTTCTTTCATTGTTGTGAAATTTCGCTGCGTCGGCGTCAGCCACCCTGCGAAGATGTGTGCAGCCAGGAGTCTGTCACTTAATTGGTTCAATGAATTAGTTCCCCCTCCCACGCACGTCTCACGTTCTGGTGGAATCGGTGGGTCTCAGGGCCTTTACGTAAATCCCCTGGAAGCATGTGGAGCCCCCAGCCTCCGCTGGGGTTCTCCTGCTGTATGTCTTTCTGGAACCCCCAGGGTATCAGTTCCCTCTGAGCACGGTCCCCGCCCCCGACCCCAAGTCTTGGACCCTGCGCAGCACAGTGTATGGTCACATGCTTGGGGCTGGGCACCTGTCCCCTTCCTGAGAGCGGCCATTGTCTTGAGGGAACAGCTCTTGCCCACTGGTGACGTCCTGGCATGTCTTCCGGAGCCACAGGCTCTGACCATACTTGGACCTCCTGCCCAGCTTCCGCCAGCTCCGCACCACTGCCCTCTCCTGGGACTCCCGGAGGCCGTGGGGAGGGGACACCTGAGGGCCACTTCAGGCCTTTGCTGCCAGTGCTCCCTGCTGCCTGCAGGTGGCCTCTGTGGCTGGCCTGCCCCCAGGTCCTCAGTGTCAATCTGTGCTTCTGTTGAAGGCTGCCAGTCAGCTCTGTAAGAGAGCTGTAACCAATACTATTCTTTACTTCTTCCTCTCCCAGTTTGACGCCTTACTCTGGGAGCCCGTTGTTGCCTCTGCCCCACCCAGGGCTTCAGCTTCCCATTCAGCACTCCATTCTGGCATGGCTATGGGCTGGGTCAGAGCCCTGGTCTGCCGTGTGTGGAATTCATCCTCCTGCCCACCCATCTCTCCATCTGTCCATCCATCATCCGATTATCCATCATCCATCCATCCAATCATCCATCCATCCATCCATCCATCCATCCATCCATCCACCCATTCAACCATCTGTCCATCCATCCATCCATCCATCCAGTCATTCATCCATCTACCCATGCACCCTCCCGTCCATCTACCTACCTATCTACCTATCCACCTACCTACCCACCCATCCAGTAACTAGCCACTGAGCCCTCAGGAGTTGCATTCTAGAATGGCACTTCACAGCCTGCTGTTATCACCCCCATCTGTGACCCCCATCACCCCCTCCATCATCTGCCCCCAGGTCTACAGCGAAAGACAGGTCAGGCCCTCCACTACACTGCCCAGCTTCCTGCCTAGTCCTCAACCTCTTGGGACTGGGCATTGGCTGAGTGTGGGGCCCACGGTAGGTGAGACAAGTTCCAGCAAGCCTACACCTCTTCTGGTCCTGGGATCTTGGACCCGCTTCTGAGCCCCAGAACTTCAATTTCCCCTTCTAGTAAGGTGATGATTGCAGTAGGACCTGCCTCCATGATATCTGCATGTGAAGAGCTTCGGGCAGTGCTCGTGCATCATAGGGGCTGGAGTACCAGTTCCTCTACTTTGTACTCTTGGAACATGAGGCAGAGAGGGGCAGGAGTCTGAGGGGCCATGGGGTGAGCCCACTCAAGTACACACCCCCTTCTAGGTCATGTTTCAGAGTCAGGGACCCCAGAGCTCCCTACACAATCTGTGTGTCCTGAGGGCTACCACCCTTTCCTTGGGTGGGCCATTCCACCTGCTGTCTTATGCAGTCCCCAGGCCCGAGAGCTGCAAGGGGCAGCTGGGTGTCCACACATGTCCGTGAGGCCCATCAAGGAGTCCAAGAATTCCTGGTGGAGCCCTGGCTTCCCAGATCTAGGCTTCATCCAGGAATTTGGAAAGGCCATAATGGTAGGGTGGGGCTGGAGAGCCTTGTGGGCAGACAGCCGCCATAGCTTGGGGGCAGTAGGTGGGCCAGGCCTTGAAGAGGGCAAGTGAAGGGCCCCCACCCTGGCCCTGTTGTCCCAGAGACAGGCAGAGGAGGCGGGTGGTCAGCCTGAAGAGGAAGAGGGGGGAGGCCAGGAGTGGGGACCCAGGGAAAATCCTCCCCTGCCCAGCAGCCACCGGAGCCATTTGTGAGCTAAGGGGGGAAACGAGGGAGTTTTGATTTGTGCAGTGCGTTCCTTAACTTGTGGAGCTCATTTTATCAAGTGGGAGGGCAGAGCACACGTCACATCACAGTTCGTCAGCTTGGTTTGTAACTGGTCAGTATCCGGACCCAGGCGATGTGAGCCAGGGCCTCCTCAAGGCTGGTGAGCTGTTCCTGGGGCTGAGAGCTGCAGCCTGGACCCCACGTTCTGGCCCGAATTGGCCAGTGGCCTGGTGGCACCACAGGGAGGAGCCTGCGTGCAGTGCTGGAGGTCCTTAGTTTCCCCGTGTGTGCAGTGGAGGTGCTGGGAGTTGCGTCGGGGGTTGGCGTGAGGATGGAGTGGTGCCTGAGTGTCAGACCCCGAGCCCGGGCCGGTGGGCACCCTGCTCCTGACGGTCAGTGCCCGCAGAGGGAGGTGCGACCCCCTGGCCCAGTGTGCACAGAGCTCCGGGAGGAGCCATCAGGCCCTCGGGCAGCAGGCAGGGCCTTGCCTGGGTTCTGCTGGGGTCCTTGAGCCACAGGCTCCCTCTCCAGGGATCAGGCGGAAGCGGGCTCTGGGCCGGGCCCCCCACAGGTGCGCAGGGAAGGCGAGGGAGGGCGGGCAGGGTCGGCTGACGGTTCCTGGGCGCTCTCATTGCAGTGCACCCTCTCCTCATGGCCACGGCCTGCCAGGACACCAACTACGGCGCTCTCCTCCAGGAGCTCTGCCTCACCCAGTTCAAGGTGAGCATGGAGGCCATCGGGAAGACGCTGTGGTGTGACTGGGGCAAGACCATCGGGTAAGTCTCGGGCGCCCCCTGGTGGGAGGGGTGTGGTTGGGGTGGGGGCCCCAGGGCTTGGTGCGAGGAGTCCACTCAAGGCCCCTGTGAGGGTTTCTTTTCTAAGGTCTAGGGTGACAGAATGTGGCCATGGGCGGGGACAGCCTAAGAGGGAAGGAGGGGGCCAGCGACAAGTGAGTGTGGATGGAGGAGGCTGTGTCTGTGACGACCTGGGGCCAGGGGCGATGCTGGGCCTTGTCCAGAGGGTCCTCTGTGGTTGGACGGTTCCATCTGGCCATGTCCCTCTGAGATGCTCATGGCCCATCCAAGGGCAGGCGCGTGGGGGACGGTCTAGTGCCTGTGGAGCTCCGTGACAGGAGCCCCTGCTTACAGGGGTGTCTCTGCTGGTTCCCTCGGTCCCCATGGTCAGGCTGGGGCTGTTCTTCCTTCCCTGCTCTGGGCTCAGAACTTCCTGCGACGATGGGGCAGGCTGTCACTAGAGGCGTGGCTCGTGAGTCTCCAAGGACAGCTGGCACTGAGCCCCTTCCCCTTTGTGACTTCGGTCTTCCTGCCAAAATGCCCTGCTTCCCACCTGGCTGGCTTCCTCCACAGCCTCCCTCGGCCTCCAGGGCCCCAGGCGCTCCTCAGCGGGCCCAGGCTCTTGGTCTTCCGGAGCAGGGACCGGAACGTGGCGTGTGTTCGCTGGAGGAGGGAGCAGGTTCGTGGGATCAGAACAGCCCGTTCTTCAGGCTAATTGGCCTTCTGCCTCCACAGAGGGATTTGTGCTTAAATGAGAGATTGCATGTTGATACAGTGCAGGGGAGACACGGTTGTGTTGCTGAAGGCAAGCGCTCCCCCTGCTTGTCCTGAGTGAGCGACCGTGCATCAGTGTGGATGGCCTGCAGGCGGGGGCCCGGCGGGAGACAGGGGAACGCCAGTGATGTCCCCAAAGAAACAGGGGTGACGTGTCTTTAGAAATGGGAGTCACCGCAGACTCTAGTGCTCTTGAGACAAAGGAAGAACTTACCACTGAGGCCACAGAAGGCGCCGTGGTCAGAGCCACGTGGCAGAGCAACAGCAAGCAGAAGCAGGGCTGAGTGAGGGGGACGTTGCCAGGAAACTTTTGTTTAAAAAGAAAATCAAGACATTGGAGGGAGCTGGAAGCAAACGTCCTCATCGTCACGGTGTGTCAGCCGGTCAGCTGAGAGTGGCCAGCCGCAGAGAGAGGGCACGTCCGAGTCCCTGGAACCCAGCCCTACGCTGTGTGACAGAGAACGAGTCTTGCTAACTGGGTGACTGAGATGGGAAGAATATCCTGGATTATCTGGGTGGGTCGGGTCCTTACATTGTCTCAGCTTGGCCTTTCGAGCAACATCAAATTGGCGTTCGTGTCCTTTGGACGTGCCCTCCTCCCCATCCTTCTCTGAGCACGTCCTTACTTTCTGGTACACGAGATTTTCCAGGACTGCCTTGCAGCTTTTCTGCCCTACTCCCACCCCCAGAACCAGCCATTTCTGCAAGGAGCCCTGGTTCCTTTTATTGAAGAATGATGTCGTGGGGTACCTGGGTGGCCTAAGTCAGCTAAGCGTCCACTCCTGGTTTCGGCCTAGGACATAATCTCAGGGTCGTGACACAGAACTGGCCAGCACACTGTGCTTCTGAGAGTCAGAGAAGCAGCATTCCTCTCACCAGCTTTCCCCCAGCCCTGCCTGGCCCGTGGCTCCCACCCACTCCCACCCGCTCCCACCCGCTCCGCGAGGCGACCCATCTCATGCATTTCTGTGTCTTCCCTCTTGTGTCTCCTGTGCGTAGATGAGCAGGGGTATGGGTTTTTCTCTTACATGCTTCTCACATGGAGTATATTATACTAGAGGTAGTCTCCCGCTGTACTGTAGTGTACTGTGCTGTAGATATCCTTTTCCTTTAAAGATTTATTTATTTGAGAGAGAGAGCGGGGGAAAGGGCAGAGGGAGAGGGAGACAAGCAGATTCTCCGGGGAGCACAGAGCCCGACACAGGGCCCGATCCCACGACCCCGAGATCATGACCTGAGTCAAAATCAAGAGTCGGACGCTTAACCGACCAAGCCACCA
Organism: Ursus americanus; assembly: GCF_024610735.1. NCBI lineage: Eukaryota > Metazoa > Chordata > Mammalia > Carnivora > Ursidae > Ursus > Ursus americanus. The sequence continues at coordinate 104,571,546 of NC_142127.1, forward strand.
GGGCGCCCCTGCCGTAGGTAACCTTATACCGTACTATAGATATTCTCATGCTGCTCTGTGCTGAAGATGTTCTTTTACTATGCTATGCCGTAGGTATTGTTACCCTGTACAGTGGATTATTTTTGTACTAGACTATAGATATTCCTTTAATTTTTTATTTAAATTCAATTAAATTAACATATACTTGTATTATTAATTTCAGAGGTAGAGGTCAGTTGCATACAACACACAGTGCTAATTTCTTCAAGTGCCCCCCTTAATGCCCGTCCCCCAGTGACCCCATCCCCCCACCCACCTCCCCTCCAGCAACCCTCAGTTTGTTCCCTAGAGTTAAGAGGCTCTTATGGTTGCCTCCCTCTGTTTTCCTCTTATTTTATTTTTCCTTCCCTTCCCCTATGTCCTCTGTTTTGTTTCTTAAATTCCACATATGAATGAAATCATATCGTATTTGTCTTTCTCTGACTGACTTATTTTTCTCAGCATAATACCCTCTAGTTCCATCCATGTCATTGCAAATGGTAAGATTTCATTCTTTTTGATGGCTGAGTAGTATTCCATTGTATACACACCACATCTTCTTATCCATTCATCTGTCGATGGACGTCTGGGCTCTTTCCATAGCTTGGCTATTGTGGACATTGCTGCTATGAACATTGGGGTGCAGGTGCCCCTTTGGATCACTGCATTTGTAACTTTGGGGTAAATACCCAATAGTGCAACTGCTGGGTCGTAGGGCAGCTCTATTTTCAGCTTCTGGAGGAAGCTCCATACTGTTTTCCAGAGTGGCTGCACCAGCCTGCATTCCCGCCAACAGTGGAAGAAGGTTCCCCTTTCTCCGCATCCTCCCCAACATCTGTTGTTTCCTGACTTGTTAATTTTAGCCGCTCTGACTGGTGTGAGGGGGTGTCTCATCGTGGGTTGGATCTGTGTTTCCCTGATGCTGAGTGACGTTGAGCACTTTTTCATGTGTCCGTTGGCCATCTGGATGTCTTCTTCGGAGAAATGTCTGTTCATGTCTTCTGCCCATTTCTTGACTGGATTGTTTGTTTTTTGGGTGTTGAGTTTGATGAGTTCTTTGTAGACTTTGGACACCAGCCCTTTATACAGATATTCTCATTGCACTGCTTTTTTACCTGCCAGTATATGCTGGAAATCCGTTCTTATCAGTGCATAGAGAGCTTCGTCACTCATTTTTGCAGGTGGATAACATTGCTCTGTGCATAATTTTCCAAGCACTTTCCCATCAAGAGGCATTTGGTTTTCCCAATATTTTCCAATTTCAGGGAATGTTGAAGGGAAGGACCCTGTGCATATGCACGCTTATGTCAGAGCTGTGTCCCCAGGACGGCTCCCTGGGCACCGGGCTGCTGGGTGTGAGGTGGGAGCACGCTGTGCTGAGCGTGGCCTGTTTCCCCCCAGGAGGGCCCGCAGCGGGCAGCCCCACCCGCAGCATGAGGGAGCCGCTTCCTGCCGTCCATCTGCACACCACGCTGTCAGGCATGAATCCTCACCTCCTGCTCAGCCAGAAACAGGGTCTCCCTAGTGTGTCGGTTTGCGTTTCTCCAGTGACAAGTTCATCTTCTGTTCTCTTTTCTGTGAATGTTCGTTCGTGTCTTTTCCCCTTTTCTATCAGGTTTCTGGTCCTTTTTAAAGAGTTCTTTATTTCTATCTTCAAGATTTTATTTTTAAGTAATCTCTACCCCCCACATGGGCCTCAAACTCACAACCCCAAGACCAAGAGTTGTGGCTCTCCGTCCACCGACCGAGCCAGCCGGGCGCCCCTAGAGAGTTCTCCGTGTTAGAGGAGACATTAGACCCTTGTCTGCCGTGCATGTGAGACGTGCTCTCCCAGCTCGCTAGCTGTCTTTCCACTTCGTTTCCAGTGTTTCTGCTGCCATGTCTCCTTGTTTCCATGTGCGCATTAGCGTGTCATCCCCCACATCTGAGTCACAGCTGGACGGCCTCTCCCCACGCCGGGGTTCAGGGGGATCCGCTCATGCTTTCCCCTCAGTCTGTGGTCTCAGGGGCATGTCCCAACCACTGGCGCATCTGGACTTCATCCTGGGGGGCCACGCGCTAGGAAGCAAACTGTCTCCTTCCGGTGAGCTGCCCAGTTGTCCTGTTCGTTCATGAGCCCACCTCTGCCCCCAGTGAGCTGAGATGTCACTTTGTCCTATGTCATCTCCCTCCATGCTTTGCCCGCGCCTTTGTAAGCGCTCCCTGATTCAAGCCTTCTCCGTACCCCCTGCATCTATAACCAGAATTTCTCCTCCAGGACGGTCACTGGGTCCTCACTGCCTACTGATGCTTACTTATCACTCACCTCATTCCGAGGAAAGAGTTTATTATTACAGCTAGCATTTATTAAGCACCTACTATGTGCTAGGCATGGTGCCAATCACTTAGCATCTGTCGTCTCCAAAGTCTCAGCTCTTGACTCTCCCCAGGGGTACGAGATGGCTCCCTCCTGATTCTCAGGGGAGATGTGGACGCCCTGACTTTATAGAAGTGGGAGGTGGTTGATGGCTTTCAATGACCATCTCAGCCGCTGCCAACGTCCAGTGGGCCTGGTGGGGTCCGTTTGCGGTGGGCTACCAGGCCCGGTACTCAAGCCAAAGCCAGACTTTCCAGAGTCTCCTGGAGCAGTAGAGGTCTGGGGCATCTTGGAGCAGACAAGCTTGTCCAGATGATTGGATACAGGAAAAGAGAGGAGGGACCCAGAGAGAAGACTGGGCATGGCGAGGGGTGGAAGAGCTCCGTGTGTAAGCAGGAGGGCCACCAACACGACAGAACACAGTGTCCAGCAAAGGAGCAGGACCCCCAAGGTGGGGCAGTGACAAGCAGAGAGCCAGACTGCAGGCTGGTCCCAGGGAATTCTCCCAGGCCCGGCTGGAGGACGGCAGGCCAGGCAGGTGTCTGACAAAGGGTGCAGGTGCGGGGAGACACCCCTCCCTGAGCCGAGTGCAGCCAGGGCCTGTACCTGGGGTGCAGGTGGCATCCCAAGAGCAGACCTGGGCAGTCGCTGGGGTCTGGGATCCAGCCCTAGGCTAATGTCGCGGGTAGAGAACTCAAAGGCACGAGGCCAGAATTCCCTGCTGCCTGCAGCCTGAGGTCATGGCTATCCTAGCAACTGCGCTGGGCCTGATAGGACAGAGGGAAGTTCTGGATTCTGCTCCGAAGTCAGAGGATTTTCTTTGTGTGTGTGTGTGTATGTGTTAGTCACCATACAGTACATCCCTGGTTTCCAATATAAAGTTCGATGATTCATTAGTTGCATATAACACCCGGTGCACCATGCAATACGTGCCCTCCTTACTACCCATCACCAGCCTGTCCCATTCCCCCACCCCCCCTCCCCTCTGAAGCCCTCAGTTTGTTTCCCAGAGTCCATAGTCTCTCATGCTTCATTCCCCCTTCTGTTTACCCCCCCTTTCTTCTTCCCTTTCTTCTCCTACCGATCTTCCTACTTCTTATGCTCCATAAATGAGTGAAACCATGTAATTGTCTTGGGATTTGGAACAGCTGCATGGCAAAGAAGACTTACCTTCCGCCCAGGTGACAAACGTGAGCCCCCCAGCCTTCTGTAGAACGCACACTCCGCAGGAGATGGGGACAGAATCCACCGTGGGGCACATGGGGGGCCTGCTCATGCCAGCTGGCTCTCTGGCCCCCAGGCTCGCAGGGCCACCTCTTGTGTCAGAGCAGACGGAGACCTCATGGGCCCTGCTTCACTTAGGACTTTGGATGGAAACACTGGGTCATTTGTGAAGTACTTCTCAGCAGTACCATGTGTCATTGCTCAGAGATAGAGACCTCGAGAGAAAGCAAAGGGCTGGCAAGAGCATTCAGGCCGTGTGCCAGCAAATGGACAATGACCCGCCCTGGGACTGTGGGTCTGTTTTGTTTTTGTACTTCAAGGGTTCTAATGGAGCTTATCCTGGGACCTTAGCTGTCCTGCATGGCTCTGCATTTAAATCGGTCCATGCCTGGCCTTGGACCCTGACCCCTGCTCCTCTGTCCTGAGAGTGGCTTGGGGGCTGCTCCAGAGTCCTTTCTTGTTTGGGGACGCTTGGGATTTCTCAGATTCCCCAGGTGTCTGCCCTGTCCCGGTCCCAGGTCCCCTCAGGGCAGATGGGCTCAGCAGGGCAGGTCCCCACCCCCACCCCCCATCCCCACCAGGCGCCAGACCAAGCCCATGATTTCCCCAGGGTTAGCTTGTTAAACTGCAGGCCTGGTCAACTAGTGGAAATGTAATGTCATTTAATGTATTAACTGGGAATATAATCTAATTTGGGGAGCTACAGAGAACATGGGAAAATGTATCATCAGAAACTCTCATCTCCAGAGACGTTCCTGTGGGTTTTGGGGAAGGAGAGAAAGAGCAGAACAGAGAAGGAGAAGAATCTCGAACGTGAGAAACTCAGGAGGAAATGCTTGGCTTTGAAGTGACTGCATATGGGATTTTCTCCCCAAGACAAAAAGTGCTGGGTGGATTTAGGAGTCCCCTCGGGCAGGGGAAGATGTCATTGGGTCCCAGGGGAGTGCGTCATCACCTTCCATGACCAGTCCTCGGAGAACCCAGCTTCACCTTCACAATGGTCAAGGCGCCCCTCCTGTCTCTGCCCTGAAGCTTCTGGATGTGTCACTGCTGGCCGGTCTGGCCCAGTTTCCAGCAGCTTGCTAACACCATCTCCCCGGCGCACCTCCCTGGGGTCCCTCCCCACGTGCAGACCCTGTGCAGGGCCTGGCGAGCCTTCCAGCGGCCCAATTCTCAGGGGGGCTCTCCAGCCCTGGGAAGTGGGGGGGCAGCCCGGAGCGTTAAGGGAAGGACACAGAGCAGATGTTTAGGGTACCGCTGCAGAGCTGTGACCTCAGCCAAGAGCACGGGGCCCCAAGCTACCCACCTTGGCCCCCCGCACGGCCTCTCCCGGGGCTGCCCATCCCTCTGCTGCTGGAACAAAGAGCCTTCTTGTGTGTCTCCCTTCAAAGAGTCAAGTCAGGAAATTCTTCAGGGCTCGGAGGCAGCTCTGGAGCAGCTGCTTTTGTTATGAATCCCAACAGGAACTGAAAGGGAGGCATCCTTCTTCAGGCACAGAGGTCTCTCCAGGGCAGCGGCTGTGTCCTCGTCCTCGGAGGGACCCTGGCTGCACCCTCCCGTGTGGCCATGGCTGAGGTCTCGGGACGGGCCACGCCCAGGGAGCTCCGGAGCCCGCTGGCTACCTGTGCCCCCCACCCCCCGTGGGGGCCTCCCACCTGGCCGTGAGCTCCAGGGCTGGCTCCGGGTCTGTGCAGCAAGGCATGTGTGCGGGAACCCGCCCCGTGCTCACGAGCGCTAGGCCCCCCTTCTCGTCGGCACGCCCTGGCCCACGTGCCCACTCCCCGCCCCTCTGCCCACCTGGCTGGGTGGGGGGGTCCTTCCCGTGTCTGCAGAGCCCAGGCGCACAGGGATCCTGACTTCTGGAGGCCTTCAGGGAGGGGGCTGCTGTCCTAGGAAAGTGGCCCAGCTTGCCCTTTGGAGCGAGGCTGGTTCTGCTGAGGCCATCCCTCCTGCTCCCCAGCCCGGGGCATCACTGGGGTGCTCTGGCCCTGTGGGAAGAGGTGTAGACACAGCTTTTCAGGGCCAGGGTAGGTGCTGTGGTCCTCACAGCTCTCTGCGCCTCTTAGCCTTCCCTCCCGTGCCCTTGGTGTGCAAACGTGGAGGGCGGGGGTTCGGACCCCTGAGCTGGGCCCAGAGCTCCCAGCAGCCAGAGGAGCTGTCTGCATTTTGGGGGGTGGGAAGCCCTCACAGGCAGCAGCAGCATTTCACGGGGCTGCCTCCAGTATGCCTGCTCTGGGGAGGGCTCTCATGATGAGCCCCACAGGGTCTGTGGATGGCCACCTGTTGGACTGGAGTCTTTTAGGGAATGGGAAGGAAGACCCCCCCCCTTCCTCCTTGAGGAAGCTCCCAGAAACGTGTGTCTGCAGAGGCCAGAAACCGAGCAGTCCCATGTGGTGGGGGGGACGCTGGGAGCTAGGGAGCAGGACCGCCGGCCCTCGCTCCTCCATGGCCAGGGGCCACCGCATCATCCTTGGGCCCCTTCACGTCCACCCCCCCGGGTCCTTCTGGCGGCGGCAGAGGGCACGCATGCTTCCCCAGACACAGCGGTGACTGCGTGGAGCCGTGGCACCACGCCTGCTGTGACAGCCATCTCCATCAAGTGATGAACTGCCTTGCTCCCCTACCTCCTCTCTCGGTATGGGGATGAAGTCAGGCCCGTGTGTCACAGTGTAAAAGGTCAGCAGCTGGGCGACACTACACAGATCCCAGCTGGGAGCGCAGGAGTGGGCAGGTGGGACGGATCCTGGTGACAGGGACCCGCGGTAACTCGCCTTCCACTCCCGCCTCCGCCTTGGACTCGCTGCTGTGACTCCCCGCTTCCGCCCAGCCAGGAAGGCCCCAGAAACGTCCAGGCTGTGCAGACAGGAGTTCGCAGTCCGGGGAGGGGGGCCGGGCTGGCTCACGTGGTGCTCCACCGAGCCTGCTCTCAGGCCCCCCCGCCCCCACCCGGGGCTGTGCCCACCAAGGGGGGCAGGGAGCACGTGGCAGGAGACATGCAGCACCACACATGTCAAGCTTGGTGCAGTGGGTGCGGCAGGGTGGGGGTCACAGCTGCTGCTCCCCCCAGTGCTGTCCCCCCACTGCAGACCTTCAGCCTAGCACTCCTCCTGCCCCCAGGGTCTCCCTAGGACCCGTCCTCGGTCATTCTGTTGGTGGCCACCTTTGGGGCACGCTCGGGGCCAGCGACGTTTGGTCCACTGTGGCAGGGCCCCGGGGAGCTGTGGCGCGGGGTGGCCGTCCGCCTGCCCCACGCGTATTTTGAGGACGGCTTTCTCCCCCAGTGGCTCACGGGACTTCAGCCCTGGGCACTTGTGCGCAGGGTGCCCTGGATGCGTCCGGGACAGGTGCCTTCTAGCTCTGCCTTCCCGCTTCTCTCAGCTAAAGACACGGAGAAGCCGCTTTCTTAAAAATGCACTCCTTCCGAGTAGCAAGAGGTGAGTTTACCCTCACGGCCCCGGGCCAGCTGGACGCGGCCAAATTAACATCCTGATTTTCGCAATCCTGTTCTGTTGAGCCGCTTCCAGGTTTTTACTGTTATAAATGATGCGGCTCTGGGAACTCTGTACATACAGCCTTATTTCTTTTTCTGACTAATTTCTTTTAGAATTCTTGCAAATGAACTTACTACAGCCCATGCCACAAACATTCTGTGGTTCTTTTTTTCTTTTTTAAAGATTTTATTTATTTATTCGACAGAGATAGAGACAGCCAGTGAGAGAGAGAACACAAGCAGGGGGAGTGGGAGAGGAAGAAGCAGGCTCATAGCAGAGGAGCCTGATGTGGGGCTCGATCCCACAACGCCGGGATCACGCCCTGAGCCAAAGGCAGACGCTTAACGACTGCGCCACCCAGGCGCCCCTCTGTTCTTTTTTTTAAGATTTTATTTATTTATTTGAGAGAGAGAGATAGTGAGAGAGCACGGGAGAGGGGGAGGGGCAGAGGGGGAAGCAGGTTCCCCGCTGAGCAGGGAGCCCGATGCAGGACTCGATCCCAGGACCCTGGGATCATGACCTGAGCCAAAGGCAGACGATTCACGGACTTAGCCACCCAGGTGCCCCCATTCTGTGGTTCTTGATAGATTTTGTCCAGTTGCCATTTTATTTTATTTTGTTTATTTTGATGCAAAGAGGTGGTTTTATTAAAGCACGGGGACAGGACCTGTGGGCAGAAAGAGCTGCTCTCCCAGTTGCCCTTTTAAAGAATTGTACTAATTTATATTACCGGCGGCATACGAAACTCTATTTCCTCACAGGTTTCTGTGTATTGAGTTTGTACAGACCTTAGTTTTGCAAGTTTAGGTGCGATTCTCTCTGCTAATGTGCCCGCCTGTGGCTGTTGGGAAGGAGAAGCTGTTCTCCTACAGCTGTTTGCAGGTTGTTTCTCCAGTGCAGGTTATCTGACCATAACTTTAGCCTCTTATCTTCTGAGTCACTGGGAGTATTATGAATCTTGTTTTACAAACTCCTGAACATGGTAGAACTTAGCCATTTGTCATTTGTCCTAAATATGTTCTCTTCCCCTGTCCCTTGTATTTACTGTGGCGATGTTCGTGTCCCGTGTGTGAGAGATTATTCAGTTTACACGTGTGCCCTGACTCCTCGGAGCTCTGTGACTTGGGCATGGTCCTGTCCGTTCCAGAAACTCAGTCGTCACGATTTCGAGGGGGTCACATGGCCACAGTATGATGTTCTGCTTCTATCAAGCTGTTATGTATTTGGAATAACATTTCTCTTCTTAACACAGTGAGTAGTTTACATTAAGACAGGAATTAACATTTATTTCCTTCCTGCTTCAGCGATGCTAGCATAATTTGTCAAGTACTATTTCCGACCTCCGTTGTTTGGTTACAGTAGCTTAATACATGATATGTTCTTGTGTGCATTAGAACCGTTTCAGTTAATTTTTATTTATGTCTTGGGGCCATACCCTTCCTTCCCATCACCATGGCTCCATAATATTTTCTACAATTTAGAAGATCTCATTCTCTCTTAGTGTGGTCGTTCTCATTGCATTTCACATTATGTTTTGCTTTCTTTGATATATTTTCTGCCTGTTTTTCCAAAAGAATGAAGAACCATTCTGCCAAGTTCCGTAAGAGGTCATATTGAGATTCTAATTGAGATGGCCAGTCACCAATCGGTCAACAGAGAAGTGCCATCTGCTCTCAGGGATCCTCCCCGCGGCGAGCATCTCTGGCCCCTGTGTCCTGGCGATGGCAGCGGGCCTAGCGGGACTCATTGGCTGTTCCCTTCACATGCTGTCACTTAGCCGTTAGTACAGAACGATCACAGCGGACCCGGCACAGAGCTCCAGCGGGACTCCGCTCGCAGGAATCCTGCTGATCCCATCACTGCCTAACCTCACTGGGCCTCTGTTTCCTCCCCAGTGAAATGAGTATAAAAACATTTCGCTTCTTTGACATCTCCTGATTTCCCTCTACAGAAGTTTCCTGGAACTTTTAGGATTAGGGTCACATTTGCCTGATGGAATATATGTGCTCAGCTGACCACAGGGGTCAAGAGTGGGAAATAATTTATGTGACGAGGTATTTATCTATTCCTCGCAAGTGCGATTGAACACGTCTCGAAAACCATCAGATCTACACGCGTGGGGGAGGATTTCTTCTTCTAGTTTGTTGATTCATTTGGGCTTTCTGTTTCTTGTTTCCTGTTTGTATTTCAGCAGTGCTCCTCGGGTCTGTATTCTTCACATTCTTCCCGAAAACGTAATGATGCATACTATCTCCTTAAACGTTTCAGATCTTCTGTATTCAAAATTTTGTTTAATCTTTGTGTTTTTCTCGTTCCTTTGTGTTCTCTGTGTAGAGGCCACGTCAGTCAGCAGAGGGAGATGACAAGGCCCACTTTTTTGTTCATCGTGCCCATTCTTACAGGTCTTTAGAAAACGGATTAGGTTTTACATAGCAATGTCTTTTAAAATTTTTTTGGCTTTAACTTTCATCATTCACTTTTCCCTCTTTTTACCTTTCCGAAAAAAAAACACTTGCTTCTTTCAGGAGATCGAATTTAGATGCTGATTACATCATCATTTTTTCTCACCTTTTTTTGAACCTAATAAAAGCAGTTAAGGCCGTGTGGCTTCTCCCTCGGGACCTTCTCTGCTGCTTTCTGCAGGTTTTGAGATGCCTGTGTTTCCATTGTATCAGACAGCTTTTTCCTTAGGCAAGTTCATTTTCATTCTCAAATGTATTTCTGTTTGGTTCTTAGTCTCTTCTTCTCTTGCTGGAGCAAGAGAACAGAGAGTGGATAGTTTCTGCTCCCGTATTTTGTTGAGATTTTCTTTGAGATCTCGCACACGACCTTCTGTAAACACACCACCAGTCCTTGAAAACGAAGCATGTTCTGTTTATCCCGTTTCATTCCCACGAAACAGCAGTGACCTCTGCGCTGTTGGGCTAGTCAGCTGCTTCCCGTGTTCCTGAACATTCTCTGTGCTTGATAATGGAGGAGTGGGTTCTTCGGTTTCTGTGTCATTGTTCTGCGGTTTCTGGGCACGTAGATCTTACTCTGTTTCTGCAGCATTTAGATGCCACGGTGGTCTGCTGCGGGGATCGACCGGGAGCTAAGGTTACGACTCGGCACGTGTGATAGTTTTTGCCCGACGTTGTTCTTGGCCTCGTGTTAGCGTTGAAACACCAGTCTACGGCCCCTTGACGTTCACTCTCGCCTCCTCTTCCTCTTCTGGTGTCTCCTGCAAACCGTATGTTGCAGGGAGAGCCGTGAGCCTCATCACCAAGAAAACGACCTCGCGTGGGTCCCTTCTCTTCAACCTTCAGGTGTTCCATTTTTTTGTCTTGATTTTTTATCTTTTTACGCTGATTTCTTTTTTCTTCCCATTGTCAAAATGTGATGTCTTTTATCTTTCCAATGAGGTTGACAATTGGAAAACTCTTTGTCACTCAACCAGCTGCGAAATGTGAAATACAGACGTTCTGTCCTGTGTTGGTTTTCTTACAGGGTCAGACCACATATCCTGGCCTCCCCTCCATGAAAGAACCAGAGGCTGTCTCTCTCTCTTTCTCTCCTCATTGATTTAAGTTTCTAAAACCTGCTTCTCCTCTCCATCCTCTATTTTTTCTTCTTCACGCCGCGTGGTTCTGACTTTTGTCAGCAATACCCCTTGGTCTGATCGGGCTCTTGGCTACACATCTTTGCAAATAGGCTGTGAATGCAGGCATGTCTTACTATTTTTAACTCGTTCCCTCTCACGCGTACCTTTTAAATTCTGGCGACTGCTTGAAGTAAATCCTAGAAATGAGCAGTATGAGTAATACGTTCTCAGGAGTCAAAAATATTTCAGGGGCTTTAGAAAGCTGCCTTTGTACAGGAGTGACAGCTTGGCAGGAAAATACACCTGCGACAAGCAGCCTTGTTCCTCAAGTTGGTGTAACTGGTGTTCTATTGTCTCTGGGTTTTTATCATGTCATCAGAGAAGGCAGAGATGGTTTCTTCTGTTTTAAATGTGACCTTTTCTTTCCAGTGTGGTTGCTTGCAGGTGGCTAGAGGCAGGGACAGGGAAGGGACGGTGACGGCACGGGCGGGCAGGATGTGGGCCCAGAGCCCCATGACTGCTTAGGGGCTGCCTTCGGGGAGCCTTTGGGCAGCTTCCAAAACAGACCCTCAGGCCCTGGGCAGCCAGAGCCCCCAGGGACAGGAGCTGCCAGGGGGCACCAATGCCTGGTTCCCCTCCTCCAGCTTGTCCGGTGCCGGTAGGGGGAGCTTCAGGACCCCCTCCAGAAAGCCCGGTGGGCCTGCAGGTCCTTGTGCTGCTTCTGTCTCTGCGTTCTCACCGTCCTGGGGCGCTGGGCTGCTCCGTGGTGCAAGCTTGCCCGGGCTGATTCTGAATCACAGAGAAGCAGCTGTGGATGGCTGGAAGCTTCTCTCTTGCCGTGGGTGGCAGCGGCTTCCCTGCCTGGGGGAGCACATGCTCGCAGGGAGACGGGACGGAGTGCTGCCAGGCCGGGGACCGGGGTGGCTACTCCTACCCGTCCCAATTGTGGTTCTCCCTCGAAAAGTTAGGTAAGGGCACGTGGGTACCATGAGGAGTTCAGAACCAGATATTTAAGTGTTGGCCGTTTGCTGCGGACTCCACAGGGGCTGGGTCCATGCTGTGCCTGGTGGGGACCCAGGAGGCAGGACCTTCACCCCCTCCTGGAGCCACAGCCCCATAGGGTTTAGGCTTCAGGACCTGGCCACACTGCCTCCCAGCACTGTGGCCGCTGGGGACCCCTCTTTCTCTCTCAGGGTGAGCCCCGGGAGTAGATGGAGGGTCCACGGGTGAGGGTCTCAGCAGCTCCATCAAGTCAGGAGGGAGATGAGTGTTCTTCCTTCCCTCAAGCACACCCCCTCCAGGCCAGTGCCGGGGAGACCGTTGGTGCCTGGCCTCATGGGGCTTCAAGGACAGAGGCAGAGGCTCCCCGACAGTTGTGGGGTCCCCGGTGGCCAGGTGCCATGTGTGCAGGGAGCGGGCACCTCGGAGGGAGCTTGTCAGCCTTGCTGTCAGCCAGCGACCACTGTGCCCCCCTGACAGGTGAACACACCACTGCTCAGTGCTCGGATTCTCACCGCCAGGCGGGACACCGGGGTGTAGAATGTTCCATGACCCTGCCCTTCCCCCCCACTCAGTGGTGCCCTGAGCTCCGAATGTGATAGGCCTGGGGCAGTGAGGGCACAGGTGGCAGGGGCCACTTGGACGAGGCCGAGAGTGGGTGGGATGTTGGGGGGGGGGGCGGCGCAGGCATCCCTGTGGGGGAGGACTGAGTGGGGTCCCTGAGAAAGATGGCATCATGGAGACAAAGGGTCTTCGGGGTGGGACAGACAGCAGTGGAACCAGGGTGGGCTGGAGGGAAAAGCCCTTCCCTCCCGTGGCCTGCATAGCTTCGCGAGGGTAATGTCCTGGGGTGTCAGTGTCCAAATATAGCGCCCCCGCTGTCCACCTAATCCTGGGACTCAGACACATACACCCCCACATCCCAGCGAGGGTGGGAGTGGCAGCTTCGCTTTCCCGTACCTGGTGTCTGCACGGGGGGGTCCCAGACCTCCCTGGGGGTTACAGCAAGGACAAGGGTGTGGGTCACACTGATTCCTGGGCCACAGCGGGCACAGCTCAGTGATCAGCCACAGTTCCCTGGGTTCTCTGACGCCTGCTGGATTTTACAACTGTGGATTCATGTCCCTGAGCTCCACACCTCAGGAGCCTGGTTCCTGTCCCAGCCTGTTCTCAGAAGAGGCACCATGCCCTCGCCCGCCCGGTAGGCGCTGTCCGTGGGGAGCCTGGTTTGGTAGCACCCCGGGCGCTGTGTCTGCTGCCAAAGCAGGCTGCATGCGGAGCCAGGGATGGATTTAGAAACCTCTGCTTCCTCCCGGCGTGAGCAGAGGCGCCCGGAGCTGCCCGGCACCGAGCCACAAGCAGGAGCCGTGGAGGGAGGCTAAGGAGACCAGGCCCAGGGGGGACAGGGTGGCCGGGGTGCCTCCTCCCCAAAAGGGGCCTCTGGGGGCAAGCAGGGGAGGTGGCCGCCAACATGGAGGAGCTGAGCAGACATGGCTCAGACCCTGGGCCCCCCCTTGGGCCACCTCCACAGCTCACTTGTCTGTATAGAGAGGGTAGGAACGCTGGTCCCCAAAGCTGCTTCACGGAGTAACAAGTCTATAGGATTATGTCCCAGTATCTCCGGGCCCGTGAAGGGCAGAGAGCCAGGCCGTCAGCAGTCCTGGGTGGAGACCATTGCCCTCAGCGGTGGGGGGCATATGGTCGTCCTACCCGAACCTAAGCAGGTCCCCATTCTGCACACCCGCAGCTCCCTGGATGGCTCCCATGTGGCCTCCTTAGTTACAGGGCATCCATCGCCAAGGGAACCAAGACTGGGCCTGGCCTGACCCCAGGGCCTGGCAGCATGTGCTCCAGCAGGAACCCACTGCCCCTGGTGCACAGGCTGACCAGCCCGACCACAGCAGGGCAGCCAGAGGGGTGCACCCCCCTCCCTCCGTGTCTCTGTGGCCTGGGGTCCCCAGAGCCTGATCTCCCAACACGGCACCCTGCGGTCCCCCGTCCCCCTCTAGGCCCACCGGCTCCTACACCCGCGGCTGTTTCTCTGCAGGCTGTGCCCCGTTGAGGAAGCCAGGAGGCCGCTGAGGAGCTAACACTCTGTCTGCAGACCCCGGAGAGGAAGGGGTTCGAGCTATACCGTGGCCCGACTAGTGCCAAGCTCAGGAAACCAGGGCTGTGTCTAAAGCTGCCTGGTGTGGCGGCAAAGCTCTGTGTTGTCCACCAAACTCCATTTCAATCTCCCAGAAACACAGGAAACACTGGTGTCCCCTCAACGGATAGCAGTCAGCTTGACTGGTGCTTTCCCCATGGATCTGGGGGTGTGGGGGGCCTCCGGGTACCGTGGCTCCCTGGTGTCCAGCTCAGCCCTGGGACGGTCTTCCCAGACGGAGATACCACAGCTCAGAGACACCAAGTCTCTCGCCCAAGGACACACTGCAACTTGGCAGGTCGTAGCCTTCACAGGGTGGCTGGCCAAGGTGGGGGCTGAAGCCCCACAACCTGCCTGGAGGAGGGGGTGCTCTTCCCCATTCCGCACACTGCCCCCTGCACGGCATGGCCCCCACACGTTGCTTCCAGGCCCCGCACACGGCCCCCTGCACGGCATGGCCCCCACACATTGCTTCCCCAACTGGCCTGGATGCAGAGCTGAAGAATCTTCCCAGGGAGTGCCCCCCTGCTACCCCAAAGTGCGCTCCGGGTTCCAGGCCCAAGGGTGGGCTCTGGGGCTGGTGCGGGAATGCAGAGCTCTGCGTGTATGGACTGTGGGTCTGTGCTTATGAGACGTGTGTCTGGGGGTCTTGGGCCTGCCTGCAGACCCCGTATCCAGGCAGGGAGGCCCGGTTTCCTGGATACTGAAGGCTGGAAGGGTCAGTGCCCTCCACCACCTCTCCCTCCTGGCCCAGGATTAGGGAACAAGGGCTCCAGAGTCACAGACACGTCAGCCTTGTGCCCTGAGCCCTCCTGGGCCCCACAGAGGGGCCAGGGTTCCACGGGGAACTGGGAGGAGCCGCCCTGCCCTTCCCAGCGTCGCAGTACGGTGGGGAGACAGCTAGCGAACGGGCAGCTGCAAGTGGATGAAGAGGGATGGGTGGGAGATGCGGGGAGGACACAGCCAGGGCGTGTGCACCAAAAACACCAGGCCCGAGTCCTGACTCGGAGGAAAGACAAGTCCACGGGCAGGGGGCTGGGGGGTTCGAGAGGAGAGCCGGCGGCGTCTCCTGCCACCCTGCTCTGGAAGCCGGCATGGAAGAAACCACTCCTCTGCTGAACAGGAGCCTGACACCCTTTCTGGCTCAGGGGTCACAGAGCAGGTCGCGCCACCGTGGGTCTCGGGAGGCAGACAGAAACCAGAATGTGTGAGAGGGGCCAGGTTCAGGCTCCCAAGGCTGAGTGTCTGCCGCATGCCGTTAGGATGGGGGTGTGGGGGTCACCTCCAGGGGCAGGGCCCTCGGGCCTTGTCTGTGCTGGCTGAGAGGGGACTGCCCCCCGGGGCAGCAGAGTGGAACGACCCCAGACCCCCGGCTTGCATTTCTCCCTTGTGGAATGTCTCCGGGGTTGGGAGGCCAGGAGCCCAGAAGCCCAAGGCCCAGTGGGGTGGGAAGGGGGAGCACCAGCCCGAGGAGGCCACAGAGGGCTGTCCAAGCGTGGCCAGGCCTTTCAGCTCTCCCCTGACCCCTTCTGCTATGTATCAGCTGATGCATGTCCTGGATGGGCGGCGGGCGGTTCTGAGGAACTGCTGGGTCCTAGCCAGCAAAGGAAATACCAGCTGCTTTCCACTGGCCTTCCTCTTCTTCCCTGGAACCTCCAAGGGCTGTTTGTTCTCTGTTCTACTCAAATTCTTCATTTTCTGAGGAAATGGCACTTGTCCACCTCCCTCGGCCAGGCCCGGGGTCAGGGAGGTAAACGAGCCCAGGAGCCGGCACCAAAGACGTGACATGGACTTGACCTCCCCCATTCAGCGGGTTTGTTCTGGGTCTTCAGGATGTTGGTGGGAACCTCGTAGTCCGTGCACGTGAGTGCTGCGAGGGTGGACAGGCCTGGAGCTGCTCATTCCCTGGGCCCTCTGGGGACACGAGTTTGCCAAGATGTCCGGGGTCCCTGTTCTACAACATAAGGAGATAAATCATCGGAGGAACCTTGGAAAGATTCATTTAAAAGTACGCGTTTGGGTGCAATGGTCACACTAAGGCCAAAGCCGTCTTGTCCGAGCCCTCCGGCAGGTCAGGCCCAGGCCCCAGGGGCTCCAGGCCCTCGGCCTCGTCAGATGCCCGGCGTGGTCGGCTGTGTGAGCTGCCGGTGCGGGGGGCCTGACGGGGGTACCGTCCAGCTCCCCGCTCCGGCTGCCAACTGCAGGGCTGTGGGGTGAGTTCAGGTGCACAGGAGGCTCGGCAGCCCCACACGCCGCCCCCCTCCCCGGCCCAGCACACGTTCCCAGGCTGATGCCAGTGGAGCAAAATGTTTTTTAATCATGAACGAGTCGTCTTTCGCGTCACCCCGCAGCAAGAAAAACAAAAGCTGTCCCGCCCCACGCGGCCTCCTGGCTCACTTGCGCATGTGTCCACGGGAGAAGGAGACCCCATGGGCTTGGGTATAGCCGCCCTGATGGACGCCGGCCCCTGGGTCTGGGGTCCAAGGCCCTTTGCAGAGACGAGCTGGCCCGGCACGCTCCCTCGAGGCCTGCCGTGGCTTTGTCACCGGAGGAAGCAGCCCCTGCGGTGGCAGCCCCGCCCTGCTGTGGCAAGGCTCCGCGTGACGCCAAGTCTTGGGTGGGAGCTCTGACACCGGAGACGGAAACCACAAGGGAGAGGACGGACCTGACCACTGGAAGACGAAATCAGCCGATCGCCCTGTAATGGTAATGCCCCCGGGGTTCCAATAATGAACCCGACAGGGGCCGTTGGTGTGGGAGAGAGTTTTCTCGCATTAAGAAAAGAACCTCTTGGTGGTTTTACAGGGTTTTTTCTTGTTAATCAGAAATGAATGTCGAATTTTATCAAATGCCTTCTCAGCTGGTGCTGAAATGGCCGTATGTCATTTCCCTTTGACAGGTTGGAGTGAGATTTCGTAGTTAGTTTGAAGCCTTCCTGAAATGAACCTTGCTTTAGGGTGTCCTGTGCGACTGGCTCAAATCTGCTAGTGTCCTCTGTGTACTTTTGTGTCTGTTCATAAGTGAGTGGAGGACGTCTGTGGACATCTGTGGCTCCAGGGCACGTGGGCATGCCATCCTGAGAGGCTTGGGATCAGGGTTTTTATTAACTCTTTAAAAAGACTTGGGCAGGGGCGTCTGGGTGGCTCAGTCGGTGAAGCATCTGCCTTTGGCTCAGGTCATGATCCCAGGGTCCTGGGATCGAGTCCCGCCTTGGGCTCCCTGCTCAGCAGAGAGCCTGCTTCCCCCTCTCCTCCCTGCTTGTGCTGTCTCTCGGTATCTCTGTTTCTTTTTCTCAAATAAATAAAATCTTTAAGTAAGTGAGTAAATAAATACATAAAAGACCTGGGGAGCTCAAAAGCTGCTCTTATGATCTTAAAATTTGAAAGAACTTCCTGAGTCTAGCGCCTTTTGTGAAAGTAATTCTCTACTAACATTTCCATGTTTCTTCTCAGATTTTCTACTTTTTTTAAAAGATTTTTTAAATTTATTTATTCATTTGAGAGACAGAGATTATGAGCGGGGGGGGCAGAGGGAGAGGGAGAAGCAGACTCCCCGCTGAGCAGGGAGCTGACGTGGGGCTCGATCCCAGGACCCTGGCATCATGACCTGAGCCCAAAGCAGACACTTAACCGACTGAGCCACCCAGGCATCCCATCCCTAATTTCTTCCAGATTATATGATCCAGCCATATAGATTACATGGCTGGTTTCACTGCAACTATTTTTCTGAAGAATCAGCTATTGAGTTTGCTCACTCATTTTACTGTTTTTAAAAATATCGCTAAATATTAGTTTTTAACAATTACTAGCGCATTTAGATGATTTGTCCTTTGGAAAGATTTATTTTGTTGTTTTTTTTAAAAAATGTCTTGATTTGGAGACTTCATGTATTTTCATGTTTTTGTTTAGTAATAAGATGGTTTGCGACAGCGGATTTTTCTCAGGATTCAGTTTGGGCGCCATCCCCTTAACTTTTACGAGTAGTTTTGCCATCGTGTTCTAAATAGCGTGTAAACGCATTGTCAAGTTCTCGCTGGACCTCAAGATTGTGTGAGTCCTCTTTAATTTCTGGAGATTTGATGATTTTTTAAAATTTATCCTTTTCTTACTAATTTCTGCTCTTTAATATTATAGTCAAAGACTACTGACGTATGATTTCCATTGTGGGAATCTGTTATTTTTCTTTGCTGTCTAAATAAATCCATGGCCTTTGAAAAGGTGGTTGATAATCTGCAGACCAGACACGTCACATGAAATCACTGAATACAGTGTGTTCGCTTTATTCTAGTTTTAATCTGCTCAGCCCTGTAAGGGGGTTGAAGTCTGCCATGTGAAGGAGTGGTCGGCTCCGTCTTGTGCTTCCCACATCTGTAGGCTGTCTGTGCACGGGGGAGCTCTCAAGACACTGTCCCAGGGCGCCTGTCCCTCTTGGCACACTTCTGTGGCCTGGGGCTGTGTCGTGCTGCGGAGACCACCCCTCCCCCGGGCCCCCCTGTCCCCATCTTCTCTCTTCCTTCAGCTTTGGTTCCCTTTGCCTTTAAGGTGACCCCGGTGAACAGGGTTAGCGGGATTTTGTTTTCTTCTCATGCTGTCCTTGCCTTCGTGGTGTTTGCAGGTTAGTCGTTGAGACTGACAGCAAGTGAGCCATCCCATGAATTAAGTGCAAAGTGATACGTCTATGAGGGAAACGCCACTTTACCAGGAGGCCAAGAGGCCTTTTTGAGGAAGCGACATTAGGGATGAGCAGAGGTGGGCCTTGTGAAGATGGGGTTAAGAGCCGTCTAAGTAGAAAGAGCAGCATGTACAAAGATCCTGAGGCAGAAACATCACCAGCATAGTTAGCTTGTGACCAGCGAGGAGGAGAGGACATGGTTGAGGGTGGGGGCCACACGAGGCCTTTTGAATTCAGCATGGGAAAGCATTGAAGGTATGAAGCAAGGTGCTAAGAATTGGACAGTGGGCTGGGGGTCAGGGGAGGGTAGGGGTGAGGCAGCCAATAGTGAACTGGGCACCGGGGTGCGGAGGAGAAGAAAGCAGGGAGGGGTTTGATGGCCACCCCTGCCTAAGCTGGGTGGGATAAAGGTGAAGGGGTACAGAGAGGCCAAGGCCCCTGGACCAAATTTAGTACAGAGAAGTGGAAGCTGGTATTAGCAATGTGGGCTGTAATAATCCACCAAGACAAGTCACTTCTGCCTACTGCTGGACACAGTGACCGGGCCACAGGAGGGGAGGAAACACCTCTGGAGGAGGTGAGGAGAAATCCATGACACCTCAGGGGCTGGGCAAAGTTTCCCAGGTGGTGGGTGATGGGGCTGAGGCAAGGAGAACCTGGAAGTCAGGTGTGTTGACAGCTGGATGTGGATAGAACGAGCTTCACATGGGGGTGGGGACGGTCACAGCTGGCCCAGGAGGCAAGGAGCCTGCAGAGTGTGGACGCCCTCCCTGAAGAGGCGAGGGAGCGAGGACAGGGGAGCCTCTGGGCGGGGACAGGCCAGGCTGCGGATGGAGGGGAGAGGTTCAGGAGCCCAGAGGGAGGTCCTGGGCCTGGACTGCAAGGGAGGAGGTGGCAGGCCAGAGAAGCATCCCCAGGGGAGGAGACCAAGGAGAGAAGGTGCCCAGGAGGGGCGCCATCTGGTGGCCTCGCCCCTCCTGAAAGGCTTCGGCTGGAGCTTGTGGGTCAAGGCTGCAGGTGGGGCTGGGAGCCCACAGGAGAAGTGCAAAGCGGGGAGGCTTTTAGCAGCAGTTTCTTTCACCACTGTCCAACTGTTGGCTGTTTTTCATAATGACAAATCTGCAGTGAGCATCTCCTTACATTACTTTTGTCTGCATTCTATGTTATTAATTTAGGATAATTCCCAGAAACAGAACTACCGGGTCAAAGGGTATCCCCAGGGGCACCTGGGTGGCGCAGTCGTTGAGCGTCCGCCTTCGGCTCAGGGTGTGATCCCGGCGTTCTGGGATCGAGCCCCACATCAGGCTCCTCTGCTGGGAGCCTGCTTCTTCCTCTCCCAGTCCCCCTGCTTGTGTTCCCTCTCTCGCTGGCTGTCTCTATCTCTGTCAAATAAATAAATAAAATCATAAATTAAAAAAAAAGGGTATCCCCAGTTGTGAGGTCATTGACGCATACTGCCAAATTCCTTTTCAAAAAAATGTTATCAATTTATCTGTTAGTGATGCCACAAGTGCCTGTCTCATTTCACTACACCTTCGCCAGCAGTGAGCATTCTTATTTTTAAATCTGGATGTTTGCTTCTTTTTTTCTTAATAGTGAGATTAAACGTCTTCTCAGATGCGTGTTAGCTGTTTGGATTTCCAGAAGAGCTGTTTAACCAAGTGTCACGGGTATCTCACTCTGCGTCTTGCACCCACCCACACGCCTCTCCAGCTCTCTGAAAGCCTCCCCCGCCATGTCATCTGGCATTCCGCCTCCCCTCCCACGGGGGGTGTGCAGAGCCGCTGGAGGCCACGCGTGATGCGTGATCCCAGACAGGCGGAGCAGATACTGAGGCAGATGAAGTAAACCTGAGTCCAAAAGTGCTTCCTCCTCAGACTTTGGAGGCTGAGACACATGTTGCTTCGTCAACGTTTGCTCAAGTTGATGGAACAAGAAGCATATACTTCATGAGCCACTCGCCAGTTGTCTGAGAGGAAGCGATGAAGTAACATCCACTTATTGGGCACCTGCTGTATGTTGGGCCCTTGACCTTATTTAACTTGATCCACCCTGTAACCCTGCCAGGTGGTCTCCTCATCGGAATACAGGGAGGCCAAGGCTCACTCAGATAGGGGACGTGAGATCCCCAGGATCACTTGTGATAAGCCATGGAGCTGGGATTTGAATCCAAGTCTGTGGGGTGTCAGGGCCCAGACTCGGATACCACACATCAGGGCCAGTCAGGGCTGGGTGGGGGACAACACCGACCACAGGTGTCCCCAGAGCAGACCACTTGCCTGGGGCATCCATGGGCATCGGCCTTCTTGTCAGCAAGACATGTCATGGCGCCCTTGACTTGGGTCCCAAACATTGGAAGCTCCCACCATAGTGTTCAGGAAAATGTCAAGCAAAGTTTGCTTAAGGGCCCAGAATAGAAAGTCTCAGCCCAAAAAAAAAAAAAAAGGATAATTGTTCAGTTACGTGAGACCTGAAAATAGAGGGTTAAGGCAAGAATATTTTTCGTGATTATTTTGGGCCCTTCAGTCAGTACTATGTTCTACTGAAGAGAAGAATGTCTGCACTCTGAGGGGAATTCTCTTATCACACCCTTGCTGACAGGGCTCAAAATATTTATTGAAAGTTTCAGCTGTCACTTCTGTATAAATAAACAGGATGTGGACAGCCGACTGCGTGTTAGAGATATTTTTAGACGGGGGTGGCTTTGCAGACTGGAGGGATAACATTTCAAGGAGAAAGTGCCTGAGCCCAGAATAGCCCACCAGAGGCTCACCCTCCGCGTGGCCTCAGCGTGGGGTCTGAGGAGTCTCATCTCCTAGGTCAGGGGCTCTTCCCCGTCCTGGTTGGCCAGCCCAGAGATGGCAACACGTCTTTCTAGGGACATCCCCACTCCACCCCTCAGGCACAGAGGATGGGGGACAAGGTTTAGGACGGACTGCCCGTCACCGGTCCTGCTGACTAGGTGTGTCAGGTGGGCCTGAGGCAGAGGAGGAGTCAGTCATTCAAACCAATGTTTATAACACGTAAGCCTGTGGCCGATCAACAACCAGCCCAAAAGGCTGGACTTTGGGTGTTAACAATACGTGATGTGTTCAGCTTCTACTGGGCCAGGCCGTCCATCTGTGCTAGTTCATCTCTCCTCACGGCGAGACCAGCCTGGCATGACTTCCGGCCGCTCTGTCCACTTCTGTTTTTACTTGAAACGCGAGTCCGTGCTCACTTGGGAAAATCGCACACCCCAGTGGGCCCGGGTCCCACCACACCTGCTGCCGCCTCAGCCTGCTCACTCCCTCCCGGGGCCTCCCGCACCCCGTCCTCCCGTGAGGACTGAGGGGGCCCGCGGTCCCCGTGGCCTGGCTGCAGTGACCCAGAAAGCAGCCAGGGCAGAGAAAACAGGACTTCGCGATTTAGAGGCCATGTCATAGGAGCTGCGGTAGAGGGGCGCGGGAGGGGCGCGGGGTGCTGGAGACACCCTGGCCTTTTCCATGAGCCTTTTCCAGCCGCCTTATGTTGATCTGTGGCCTCTGCTCCATTTACTCACTTTCTAGATCAAAAATCAGGAAGATCAGAAACGTATCTTTTAAAGATCCTCATTTTTACTGTTTATGGAGTTCTTCATCTGTTATGTTCCTCTGACTGAAATCTCAAACCTTTCTTATAGCCCCGATCTGCCGGCCGTGAATTCTCTCAGCTTCTTTTAGTCTGAGTCTTTAGTTCAACTTCATGTGTGGAAGCTACTTTTGCTGGGTATGGGCTTCTGGGCAGACGGGAGTGTGTTCCCACCACCACTGTCAATACTTTGTCACCCCGTTGTCCCCAGGCCTGCACAGTCTCGGTCAGAAGTCTGCTGACATCCTGTCATCGCTCCTCTGTAGGTGTCTGTCTTCTCGACAGACCCTAGGATTTTTTCTCTTGGATTTTTTTTCTTTATCTTTGGCTTTCAGGGGCTCGTTTGAACTCGATGTGTCTATGTGGTTGTTTATTGGCTGTTGCTGTCACTTTGGTTTTTGCCCTGTTTGGGGTTCTCTGACTTCTTGGATTTGCAATCTGATATCTCACTATTTTTGGAAAATTTTCAGCCATTATCTCTTCACATACTTTTTTGCCCCATTTCTTCTCCTCCTTCTGGGACTCAGATTACAAGTTGGAGTTGATATCATTGACAGTGTTATTAATTCACCACAGGGATGCTCTGTTTTTTTCTCTTTGTGTTTCTGTTTGGGTAATTTCTACTGACCTACCTTCAGGTTCACTAATTCATTCCTTAGATGGCACATCTGCTGATAAGCCCATCGAAGCAATTCTCTCTGATACTGTGTTTGTTTATTCGATTTCTAACATTTCTCTCTGGCTTTCTTACAGCTTGCATTTCTGCTGAAATTCTCTGTTGGTGTCTAGTCTGCCTTCTCCACTGACCCTTTATCATATTCATCTTTTTGAGGACCCTGTGTGACAGTTACAACATCTGGGTCATTCCACAGTCTGATTCTGTTGACTGATATATCTCTTGACAAGGGGTTGCTTGGTTTCTGTTGCTTTGGAATGAAAAGTTCATGATTCTGTGTCGAATATTGGACATTCATGTATGGGACAGCAGACACCGAGGTAACTAGTGTTTCTATCTGGAAATGGGTGAGCCTCTTCTGCCAGGCTGTTAGGGTGGGGTGTGAGTCAGTCTTGTCAGGAATTGGGCTGGGCTTGGGCTTTATGGTTGCTGTGGTTACTTTCGGAGCACCACAGGCCTCCATACTTCTGACAACGGGCCGCCGTTGCCTTGTGCTCAGAGTTGGGGCTGGGGAAGTGTCCTCAGTGCCGTGTCCCACCCTGCATGCCTGGGCCACACAGTGGGTCTCTCCCCACCTCGTCTGGGCGGCATACGGCTACTGCTTGTTATTCTGTGCCAGGTCCATCCTGGTGGCAGAGCCTCAGCTCAGACAGGCCCATGCCTTCAGGCACCTCCCTGTGGTGGCCAAATCCTGCCCTGCATCTGTGGGGTCTTGGCTGGGAGATTCCTGCCCCCCGCCCCCAGTGGCAAGAGACCTCTGTTTGGTATCATGCAAGATCCTAGGCCCAGGATGGGTTCCTGCTGCTCTCCCAAGGGAAAAGAGTCTTTTCCCCTGTCCTTCTGTCAGCCACAGAGCATCTTTCTTGTGTCCTGGGGCTGGCAGGCTGTACCATCCCTCCCTCAGCAGCTTCAGGCTTTTGCTTCCCAGGAGAGAAGGGCCTGGGAATGTCAGATGGGCTATGGGTCTGTTCGCCACAATCCGCTGCTCTTCCTCCAGGGGTCTAAGGCTGTCAATTCTTACGTGAGAAGTATTCAAGAAATGTATAGTGTTTGTGCCTGGCCCCATGTGGCAGCCAGTCTCCTGCCTGCCCCTCAACTTTCTCACGAGCACCCACTGGAGCCTCTTGGGAAGAAGTGGTGAGTCACAAAACTGCCAGTGTGTCTGGGGCTCCAGAAATTCCAGACTGACCTTCAAGCCCACAGTTGGCCTGTGGCAGTTTGTTACAAATGCATTTCTTCCCACGTCTGGTATGGCAGCTGTGTCTTGTTCCCATGCTCTGCCCCAGGTGGGACAGTCCCTGCACTGCTCCACCTTGAAGTAAGTTACTTCACTGCTTGGCAGTCTCTGATGGACTCCAGAAAACAAATCATTTTTTTTAGTTTCTTTGGCTTTTTTTTTTTTTTTTTTTTTTTTTTTTGCTTATTGTTCAGGTAAGAGCAACTACCTGGTAAGCAGAAGCAGAAGTGACTCACCTTCTGGAAACTACATCTTCATTTCCCCTAGAGTTGAATCTTCATTTATTAAAAAGTATTAAAGGTCGAACCACCATATCCAGCAATTACACTTCTGGGTGTACACCCCAGAGACCTGAAAGCAGGGCCTGCACGAGACGTTTGTCCACCCGTGTTCGAACCGGCTGTGTTCATCACAGTCGCTAAACACGGAAGCACCCAGGTGTCCATTGAGAACGGATAAATAAAATGAAGTAGGTGCAAACAGAATGTGATTCAGCCTTGAAAAGGAAGGAGATTCTGACACCCGCTACGTGATGACCCTTGAGGACACTATGCTCAGGGAAATAAGCCAGTCACAAAGAGACAAATACTCTACGATTCCACTTACCCGGGGTCCCTAGAGCGGTCACCCTCAGAGACAAAAGTTCGAATGGTCGGGTGCAGAAGAGGGAATAGGAAGTCAGTGTTTCGTGGGGACAGAGTTTCTGAAGATGAGAACGTTCTGGAGATGGACGGTGCTGACGGCTACACGACAGCATGAATGTATTTACTACCACTGAACTGGACACTTACAAATGGTTAAAATAGTAAAATAAAATTGTGCTATTTAAATTTTACCACAATAACAAAGAAAGAAAAAAACAATCGACTGGTGCCTGCCCCGTGCCAAGTACTCTTCCAGGCACTGGGATTACAGAGGTGGACAAAACAGACCAGATCCCTGCCCTCATGGCACTTATACCCGATAAATAAAACAGAAATGTTTCTCTGTATGATGAAGGGTGGCGAGCACTGTGGGAAACGCCAGTGAGAGTGGGAAGGTGGGGGCTGGGAGATAAGGCCTCACAGGGAGCCCGGCCTTCCAGGCTGAGGGGCGTGCATGGCGTGAGGCTGGAGAGGCTGCGGATTTGTGCGCTGATGGCTTGTGGACCCAGGCCGCTGTCTGAGCACGCTTGACTGGGCCGCCTTTTGGGCTGCCCTTGCATGTGGCATCCCCGTCCCTGGAACCCCAGAAGCAGGGAGGGACGTCCCTAAGCCCCAGCTCACCTTCCAAGGTCTGGACATGTGCAGGACATCTGGGGAGCCCCTACGAACCGTCTAGGGTCTCCCTCTCCTAGAGCCTCGGCCGCTGCCACTGGGCCTGGACCTGCGGGGCGCTTGCCGCGGTGGGAGGCGGGGTGAAGCGCCCCCGGCTGGGTCCCCCCGGCCCTCGGCCGCGCAGGGGCTGATGGGCTGCGTTTCCGCCTGCAGGAGCTACGGAGAGCTCACAGACTGCACCAGGCAAGTGGCCGACCGGCTGGGCTGCTTCTGGCCAAACGCGGCCGTGGACGAGTTCTTCGTGGCCGTGCACCGGCACTACTTCAGAAACTGCCCCGCGTCCGGCAGGGCCGTGCGGGACCCGCCCCGAAGCATCCTCTGTCCCTTCATCGTGGTGCCCATCCTGGTGACCCTGCTGGTGACGGCGCTGGTGGTCTGGCGGAGCAAGCGCCCGGAGGGCATCGTGTAGGCGCGCGGCCCGGGGGGCCAGGCGGGAAGGCCGAGGGCCCGGCCTGGCCTGGGGAGAGCTTCCGGGGCCCTACGTAGTGCAGGCCCCCAACCCCCTCCCTTCTCCCCAGGAAGAGCTCTCAGGATTTCGGGGTGGTTGCGGCACAGGCGTTAACCCTGAGGGGCTGGAGGTCGAAGCGACCGGGGTGGGGATCCCGGGTGCTCGGAGGGAGCGCGAGCGCAACCGTCACTATTCCTGGGGCTCTGTCTCCCCACGTCCCAACCTCAAACCAGACTCTGGATAAGTAGTTTGTGATTAAAAGGGTGTCCCCGAATGCGGGCCGCGTCATTATTTCTGGGGCTGGATCCCTGAGGGGAGAAGGTTGGAGGAACACCAGCCCCTTCACATGGCATGTGCCTCTGTGAGAAGGGCCATCCCGGGGCCCTGCGGGGGGATGGAGGGCCGCCAGGCGCTCGTGCCCGGAGAGGCCCCGTGGGACTCTGATGCCCCCCCCCCAGGAGCTGGAACCACTGGTCCGAGCACTGCGGCCCACACACAGGGTGAGGCCGGTTTGCTCAGTTTTTGCTGAGGCCCCTCCTCAAAGACTCCTTACCAGCCCTCGGGTCCAGGTACCCACCTCCATTCTGTCCCCGAGGGCTTTGCCAGCTGTTGCCAGGCTGCTGCTGCTCTCCCTTTCATAATTCTTTCCAAACCCTGCTGACAGCCACCTTCCAGAAGGTTCTGAATCCCCGAAGGGACCTTCCACACTGTTCCTCCCCGATGTCTTCTGAGCTCAGACCTCTGCCCTGAGGTCCCTGCGGCCCCCAGCCTGCCCTACCCTCCAGGGCCTCCTGGCCCAGGACCTGCCCCTTCACAGGATGACTGATGGGATGTCATGGCCACACCCGCAGTCTCGTCCTCCCCCTCTGCCCCGCAGGCCAGCCTACCCAAACACAGGGGCCCAACGCCATTGCCTCCTGGAATGTTCAGCATGAGCGTACCACAACCACGTTGTGGTTGTGCTCAGCTGAGCAGACCAGGCCCCAGATGGACTCCCGCAGCCTCTTCCAAGGCACCTGCTGTCCCGTCATGCGTAGGCCCCTAGTCTGCAAATGGTTTCCCGGCGGAGATTCTTCAGCTTCTGCGCAGAACCATGGGCACCCGGCGTGGTCGCACCTTCTCAGAAAGGAGCCCAGGTGGTCCTAACAGTAGGATAATTGCCTCAAGGACAAACTGAGACCCCGGTGTCCACATATCAGGACCTCGGGGAAAGGCTGGTCAGGCTGCAGTGTTAGGACCCAGCCGCCTCTGCCTTCACACGTTCCACACTTGCGGCCCCACACCTGAAGGAAAGGGGCCACTGTCTCTGTCCGTCCCTGAGTCCTCCCCAAGGAAGCCATCTTGCGAGCGGGTTACGGTTCAGGCGGTGGGCAAGGAGCAGGTGGAGGAAGAGCTGGGGGCTCAGGGCCCAGGTGTCCATGGGTCTCGGCAGTGGGCGACATCTCAGGAGCAGGAGGTGGCAGGGAGAGGGTGTCGTGGGCTGGAGGAGGTCTTCATAAGCCTCGTCACCTGAGAGCAAAGGTGACCGGTGCCACAGGTAAGAGGTCAGCCCCCAGCCTGACCTCGCTAGTCATTCGTCCTCTTGTTAGTCACGTGTGCATCTGCCGAAGGCGCCGGCTTCACAAGCCCGCGGGTCCTGCGCCCATCGACGCTGCTTCAGAGGCAATTTTCAGTGAGTCCCTCTTGTCTGAGATCATACCCTGGTGGCGGGGACCTGGGCCCCCAGCTGCCAGGGCAGCCCCGTCGCCCTCAGGCCCCTGCAGGTGGTCAGGGCCCCACATAGCCCCATTGCCTCACCGGAGCTGATCCTTCCAGAATCAGCTTAGGGCTGTGGCATCTTCAAGGACAGGGCCCCCAGCTTCTTCCTAAGTGCTTTGCTGGCCTGAGGTGTGTGTGAGGTATGTGTGTGGTGTGTATGTGATGTGTGGGGGGGGTGCATGGTGTGCGTGTATGTGGGGGTGTGGTATGTGTGAAGTGTGTGATGTGTATGTGAGGTGTGTGTGAGATATAGGTGTGTGAGGTGTGTGGTGTGTGTGTGAGGTGTGTGGTGTGTGTGTGGTGTGTATGTGAGGTGTGTGAGGTGTGTGGTGCGTGTGAGGTGTGTGGTGTGTGTGTGAGGTGTGTGTGTGAGGTGTGTGGTGCATGTGAGGTGTGAGGTGTGTGTGTGAGGTGTGTGGTGCGTGTGTGAGGTGTGTGGTGTGTGTGTGAGGTGTGTGGTGTGTGTGTGAGGTGTGTGGTGTGTGTGTGAGGTGTGTGGTGTGTATGTGAGGTGTGTGTGGTGTGTGTGTGGTGTGCCGTGTGTGTGGTGTGTGTGTGGTGTGTGGTGTGTGTGTGAGGTGTGTGGTGTGTGTGTGAGGTGTGTGGTGTGTGTGTGGTGTGCCGTGTGTGTGGTGTGTGTGTGAGGTGTGTGTGTGAGGTGTGTGGTGTGTGTGTGTGGTGTGTGTGAGGTGTGTGCTGTGTATGTGAGGTGTGTGAGGTGTGTGGTGCATGTGAGGTGTGTGGTGTGTGTGAGGTGTGTGCTGTGTATGTGAGGTGTGTGAGGTGTGTGGTGCGTGTGAGGTGTGTGGTGTGTGTGTGAGGTGTGTGGTGTGTATGTGAGGTGTGTGGTTGTGTGTGTGGTGTGTGTGTGAGGTGTGTGGTGTGTATGTGAGGTGTGTGAGGTGTGCGGTGTGTGTGGTGTGTGTGGTGTGTGTGTGAGTTGTGTGTGGTGCGTGTGTGAGGTGTGTGGTGCGTGTGTGGTGTGTGTGTGTGAGGTGTGTGGTGTGTGTGTGAGGTGTGTGTGTGGTGTGTGTGTGTGAGGTGTGTGGTGTGTGTGAGGTGTGTGGTGCGTGTGTGTGGTGTGTGTGTGGTGTGTGTGGTGTGTGTGTGTGAGGTGTGTGGTGCGTGTGTGTGGTGTGTGTGAGGTGTGTGGTGTGTGTGTGGTGTGTGTGTGTGAGGTGTGTGGTGCGTGTGTGGTGTGTGTGTGTGAGGTGTGTGGTGTGTGTGTGAGGTGTGTGTGTGGTGTGTGTGTGTGAGGTGTGTGGTGCGTGTGTGTGGTGTGTGTGAGGTGTGTGTGTGGTGCGTGTGTGAGTTGTGTGTGGTGCGTGTGTGAGGTGTGTGGTGCGTGTGTGTGGTGTGTGTGGTGTGTGTGGTGTGTGTGTGTGAGGTGTGTGGTGTGTGTGTGAGGTGTGTGGTGCGTGTGTGTAGTGTGTGTGTGGTGTGTGTGTGAGGTGTGTGTGGGTATGTGTGTGTGGTGTGTGAGGTGTGTGTGTGTGGTGTGTGTGGTGTGGTGTGTGTATGGTGTGTGTGGGTATGTGTGTGGTGTGTGTGAGGTGTGAGTGAGGTGTGCGCGGTGTGTGCGTGTGCACACACTCACAAACATGGCAACGTTCCAGTAGGAACGTGGCCGGTCTTCCGTGGCTCTGCTGGGCCAGGCAGGGGGCTGCTGTGGTCGGACCGTGGCTTGCGTGGGGGGAAACGCTGCCTCGCGCCTCAGCCGGGTGGAAGCTCCCTCGGCTGCGCCATGGCCACGGGTTAGCGAGATTTTTCGGGTTCGATGGAGGACTGTAACCGTCCAGGGACAGCGGGCCACTGGAGTCCCACATCTTCACGGGAAGCCCCGCACGACCGTCGTCACAGTAACAGGAAGCAGACGGAAGAGAATCGGCCGCCCAAGGTCAGAGGCTGGTTTTACGGGGCAGAATGTTTTCAGAGCAGGTGAATCTAAAAGGTCTACTCTGAGAGATTTCACCACCTTTCATAAAGCTCAGAATGTTGGGTGTTCTGGAAAAAAGACTGCGCGCCTATTTTTAAACCTTCAGAAAATGTGTTTCCTGTGGTCATAGCTGTGAAGAGATAATGACGGTGAACTTAGCCGAAGAGGCCGAGCTCAGCGTCGGGAGTGAAGCACCTTGCCCGCGGCCCCGCGCCCTCTGTGCCTCCGGCTCCTCACCCGTGCAACGGGGCTGAGAGCCGGGCCCGCAAGGGGCGGAGGTAACGCGGGAGGCGCCGCGGGCGTCAGGGCCTCGGCCGGGAGGGAAGGCCTGCGGGGAAGGCGCTCGGAGACGGCTGGGCAGGCCCGGGGGTCCCCGTGTCAGCGCCGGCCCGCAGGACTCCTGGGGAAGCAGGCCTCGCCTGACCTCAGGCCCCGGTTTCGGGGAGCGGCCCCCGGGGCGGGTTGCGCGGCGCGGGGGGCCCTGGGGCGCGCTCGCTCGCAGTTGCGAGGGTGGAAACACTTGACGGACGGTGCGGACACTGCACAGTGTGGTCACTGTAAAGCCATCCGAGCCGGTGCAAGAGAACAGAAGGATCATTTTTAAGTATCTTGGGGGGTCTACGAAACAGGTATTAAAGTGCACAAAAACTGGGTGTTGACTGAAGAGACAAAATTCTTTTTTGCTGGTTTCTTTTCGTGTTTGATTGTCGGAAGGACGCTGCCCGTAAGGTCTGCCCTCCTAACACATTTTTAAGAGTGCGAGACAGTCTGCGCGCTGTCCGGAGGCGGGCCGCAGAGCTCCGGAGAGGATCCGCCGCCGTTGCTCGCACCTCTGCCCACCGGTTAGCACCTCCCCTCCCCAGCCCCCCCCACCGCCGTTCTACTCTCTGCTTCTGCGGAGTGGACTCCTAGCTCCTACGGGTGGAATCCTGCAGGACTTGTCTTTCCGTGACTGGCTTATTTCATTTCGCACAGTGTCTTCCAAGTTCATCCATGCTGCCTCGGGGGGCAGAATTCCCTTCTTTATTAAAGGGGAACGATACTCCGTTGGGCGCATGTACACACGTTACCTTTTCATCGGCCGACGGACATTTATGTTGTTTGCGTATCTTGGCTACGGTGGATAAGGTTTCAATATTTAGGTTTGACTTTGGCATGTGTGTTTGTGAGTACTTTTGAGTGTATGTGCACCTGATCTGGACGTTTCCTTCCTGGGACATAGTTCTGCTAGGAAGGAGCCAGAGAGAGCACTCAGCTTTCCCGCTTCCTCGTCGGGTCACCAGTCAGCAGGTGAGGCCAGTCTTGGCTGGGACAGAGGTGACTCTACCCTGGCCAGCGCGCTTTCTGTCCAGTCTGGGTTCATGGCCACACATTCGCACATCACAGGGCAGAGGGCAGGAAACCCAACGCCAGCAAGTAAGATGCTTCATCTGAATGACTAAAGGCAGACTTTTTATATTGTTAGTATGACTGAGACCTTATTATAAACAAATGAATAAAAAACAAGACTTTCATTATTCATTTCCTAGGGCTGCCTTTAACAAATGACCACAAACCAGATGGCTTAAGCCACAGAATGTGTTCTCCCAGTGTTCTGGGCCCTGGCGGTCCTGAGATCGAGGTGTTCTGGACCCTGGCGGTCCTGAGATCGAGGTGTTCTGGGCCCTGGCGGTCCTGAGATCGAGGTGTTCTGGGCCCTGGCGGTCCTGAGATCGAGGTGTTCTGGGCCCTGGCGGTCCTGAGATCGAGGTGTTCTGGGCCCTGGCGGTCCTGAGATCGAGGTGTTCTGGGCCCTGGCGGTCCTGAGATCGAGGTGCTGGCAGGCCGTGCTCTCTCTGAAGCTCCAGGGGAGGGTCCTTCCTGCCTCTCCCAGCCTCCAGTCTGTGGACCTTCCTTGGGTTCCGTAGCTTGTACGGCGCATGCTAGTCTCAGCCGCCTCTTCTCTGTGTGTCTCCATCCTCTCTTCTTATAAGGACACAGGCCACGTTAGATAGCCCCACCTGAATCCAGTATGACTTCATTTCAGTTTAACAAATTGTATCTGCAAAACCATATTTCCAAATACGGTCACCTTCTGAGGTTCTGAGGTTCCAGGTGAACACGAACTGGGGGACAGTGTTCAATCCAGTACCCCCGGCAAACTCAAGAGCTGAGCGATGCCTCGGTTCTCCTTTGCACAGGCCACAACAGGAAACAGCTTTGGGAACTGATAATGACCTGCCACGAAAGCTGTCTCCAAAGTCCAACCAATCAGGAGCTAGAGCAAGGCCAGGTGTCCCAGGAGCTCCTGAGAAAAATGCTTTGTTCCCAAAGCTCAGGTGTGGGCCATTGTTCCCACGGACGGTCTCAGACCACCTGTAATGGCACATTTGGGCTTGCTTTTTAAAGCCAAGGATCAGGTCTGCGTGTGTGCGTGTGTGTGTCTTTGTGTCCGGGGGGGTGGGTGTGCACGTGTGGGTGGGTGTGTCTGTGGGGGGTGGGGTTGCGTGTGCACCCATGTGTGGTAAGAGCAGGCCTCTGGCAGCCCTGTCCTGGACCCCGGCCCTGGCCCCTGAGGCCGGGGAGGCCGCCGCGCTCACCCGGGGCCGCACTGGCTCTCAGCCCCTTCTGTCCCACGACCCTGGGCATGGGAGCCACTCCGAGGGCTACAGAGGCGGTTGACATTTAGAGGAAAATGAGTTTCTAAGATGCCGGAGAACCGTTCCTGGAATCCCTGTTCTCAGTAGTGCACCCTCCAGAGAGGGACAGGCAAGAGCCAGACCGCCATCAGCCATCTGACCAGGCGGGGTGCAGATACGCGCCTCCCAAGGTCACATCGAATGACGTCAGAGGCCCCAGGGCTGCCGCACCCAGCAGCAGCAGCCGTGGTCAGCTGAGGTGTGGTGGAGCTCCTTGTCCCCCCACCCCCCCACACACACACAGGTCTCTGGGGCTCTGCTCTGGGTGGGGGGGAGGGCAGGAGCCATAGGCCCCCCTGCCGAAGGCACGGCTCAGGCCTAGAGTGAGCCAGGGCCGCAGGGGTGACACCACACGCAGCACCAGGCCACCACACTCTCCCTTGGCCCACCCTGCTCTGTCCTTTCCTCGGGAGTCTGCCCTGGGGCCACCTGCAAAGTACAGAGGGACCGTGTGAACTGCACACCAGTTACACACGATCGCCCTCCCTGTGTCCTCACGGAGAGCGCCCGGCCAAGCAGGAGGGCCCCGGGGGGACGGGGTGGTGGGGTGGGAGCTGCCACCCTTCTTTGGCCTCCTCTGACAGTCCAGTGTGGGGAAGCCAGCAAAGAGAGCCTGCTTAGCCCCACAGCAGGACAGGGGTCCAGTCAGATCCCAGCAAGCCCGCCTCTCCCATCCCGGCATCGAGGGGCTCCCGGGACCACGAAGTGACATCCCGGCCACTGGGACGTGGCAGCCAGGTCCAAACTGCAGTGTCGTTACTGTTTCTGTGAGTCGTCTTATATGATCTGCCCTGTTTGATACGGCCTGGGGAGCGTGCTTACACACCCCACACCCACCCACGCACACTCACTGCACACTCACACACTCACCCCACACTCCCACACTCTGCGTACTCACTCATACACAGTCACACACTAACTCCCACACACGTACCCACACACCACCCACTCTCACTCACCCACATCCTCACGCTCACCCCCACTCATCCCACCCCCACTAAGCTGGCTGGGGAAGCTAACAGCAGTTTTACTTTGAAAAATAAGATTAACTAGTTTTAATTTGTGTCCTGAGCTGGAGAAATGGCCCCTTCTCCAGAGCTTTGTCATGGAAATTCATAGAAAAAGAATTGGTTGGAAGTCAAATCCCCCCCCCCCAAAAAAAAAAACCCAAGGGAAAAGGACTTGGGAAGCAGACTTGGCCAAGTACGTATTGTTCCCAGAGTGGCTCGTGTTACTGAGCCCATTGGGGTAAAAGTGCTTCAAGGGCAGCTGTGACGCTTGACCCTCTCGGCAGACAGGACAGCCTGTGCTGCAGGGAGGCGTGGGGGGGGGGGGAGGCTGCAGCCTGAGGCTGGGGGCTGGATGGGCACACAGCTCTCCAGGAGGAAAACCCAGTCCTCCGAGGTGAAATTTCCCGGGTTCATCAAAAGCAAAAACCAGTACAGTCGTCACGGAGGACCAGCCAGAAATATATAATAAAAGTCTTAAATGTTTATCCCAGTAGTTTCCCTCCTAGGAATTGATCCCCAGGACATACGCAGAGATGCGCAGGACTTCGCCCAGGGTTATTTATATGAGCAAATAAGTGGGAACATCCTCAGTGCCCACGCTGGAGGACTGCGCAATTCGATTAAATCCAGATGATGGGAGCAGTTTCCTAAAATTAAATACTTGGGAAAATTTTCTCACAGTATAGTTAATTGAAAAAGGCAGATTACAAAATAGGAAAGCAAGATTGTCTCAATATGGGGTGTAGGGTATGAGTATGTGGGTGTGCATGTGGGGGGGGTTGGGAGTGTATGGGTCTGTAAATGTGTGAGTGTGATGGTGTGGGAGTGAGTGTGTGTGTGTGAGATTATCTGAGGGGTGTGAGTGTGGGGTGAGTGTGATTGTGTGAGTGTGGAGTGAGTGTGGGTGAGTGTGCATGGTTATGTATGTGTAAGTGTGAGTAAGCGTGGGGTGTGGGGGTGTGCGGTGAGTGTGGGTGGGGGTGTGAGTGTGCATGGTTATGTATGTGTGTGAGTGTGGGGGTGTGCGAGGGAGGCCCCTCAATTCTCTCCCTGGCACGCTGTCCTTACAAGAAACAGTTCCACGTTAAAAGAGAAAACCTCTTTTCAAGTTGTAGGCTAGAGGCTGTGGCACCAAACTGCCCGGGAGCAGATCCAATCCTAGCCCTGCCCGTTAAATCAAGCCCTCTGGGCCTCAGTTTCCTCCCCTGTAGAGCGACTCCGCTGTAGAGGGAGTCATTGTGAGGAAAGCTCTCGGCCCTGCGCCCAACACATCATAATCACTCCTTAACTTGGCCATGATGACGCACGCTCTTGAAGGACCTGGGACCCCGACGGCTGCGCGTCCGCATGAATGCGCGTGTCTGGGTACCTGTTCCTGTCCCTCGGTGTGGTCCCCACTCCATCGCACAGAGGGCTGGAGGTGAGTCCAAGAGACAGGAGTCAGGATGATAATAACAGGAAGTACTCAGGCGGTGACATCTGGGAAGTCTCTCTGATTCGCGGGGCACCACGCAGGCAGCACGGAGCAGGGCTGGATCCGTGCGCTGGGGCTGCTGGGAGGACCACAGACCGGGCAGCCAGCAACAGACATGTACTTCCTCTCGGTCCTGGAGGCTGGCAGTCTGAGGTCAAGGTGTCGCCAGGCTTGGCTTCTTCTGGGGCCTGTCTCCTTGGCTTGTGGATGCCCTCTTCGCGCTGTGTGCTCACGTGGCCCCTTCTCTGCCTGATCTCTCCTCGCAGGGGCACCCGTCACATAGCATCGGGGCCCACCCCAGGGACCTCATTTCACCTTCATTACCTCCTGAAAGACCCTGTCTCCGAATAGAGTCACATTCTGAGTAACTGAGGGTTAGACTTCCACCTGTGCACGGGAGGGGGCAGGGACCCACTTGGCCGTCACAAGGGCTCCCTTCCCCAACACTGGGCTGCCACTGCCTTTTCCAGCTGGCCAATTTCAGCTGCAGTCAAACGAAAGTGTTGTAACTCACCATGGAAATGAGTAGAAAACAGCACTGCAGCAAAGCACGATGGGCTCCAGCCTGCTTCCAGATGCACGGCGCGCTCCTGATGGGGGGCGCCAGGCTGCAGGGGTGGGGGCAGATCTCAGGGGCCGTGCCCCAGGTTCCCAGAGCCAGTGCGGTCAAGGGTAACACAGGCTTTCCTCTTGTTTGGTTCTCAGAAAAATGGACAGTTCTCCTCTCCCTTGATGCCAGTGTTTCCTGCATGGTGATTTTTCTTTTCTTCTGGTTTTGGTCCAGAAATAGAACAAAGAAATGAAGGGTGAGGAAAGAGGAAGAAGAGAAACAGATCCTTTCTTGGGTGAGGAAGGACTTGAGAGACTGTTAAAGGGACAGGCCTGCGGAGCCAGCCTGCGGTGAGCGGTGGGGAGGAGGGGGGTCCGGCAGGCCAGGCCAAGAAGCAGCAACCAAGGAACGTGTAGGGAGCTGCCGCCGGGAGGATGCTCACAGGCCTCACCTCTGCCCCGCTAGCCCATGTCGGCACAGGAGATCATGTCCATTTTGCAGATAAAGGGACTGCGGTATAGAGAGGTGACAGCTCGTGCCCGGGGGTCTCCGGATGTGGCTGCTGGAGCCAGAGTTTGAAGGCAGGGCCCTCTGACCCCTAGACCTCCCACCGCCCACTCACCGGGTGCCTCTCTTAGTCTAGGAGAGTGGAAAAGTCAGGAATTGGGTGTTCGAGGAGGGTGAGGGCAGGCAGAGGCGGTCGCCTCCAGCCGTGTGTGCGTCCAGGCAGGTCGCAGCCAGGTGTTTGCGACTCCAGGCGTCCTAAGTCCCAGGAGGCTTCCCTCTGCAGGACCTGGGCACCTTCCAGCCCATAGCATCCTGGGCCACCTTGGCCCGCGAGTGCTGCCCAGCACAGCAGTCTCCTGGCTGATCCCTTCGGAAGCCACCGGATGGAGACCAACTTGGGGAGCCCCTGTCCAGGGCTCTGGTTCCCCACAGCCGAACGAGTTCAAGGATGGCTCTAGGTCTTGCCTGGGAGAAGAAAGTGGGGTGGGGGGCTTGCAGTGGTCTCTTGATTCCTGCACGCTACCTTCCCCCAGAGCTGACTGAAAGGGAGTGATGTTTCTAAGTCTCATGGGGGCCTTACTCCTGCCTCTCAGCCTCCTGTGGCCCCCCAGCCGGGACAAGCCGTGCAGAAACTTCGGGAACACGAGGCGACAGTCCTAAAGGAGGGGTGTCCGTGGAGCCCCAGCACCTGAGGGCCCCAGGCAGAGCGCCACGGACCCCTGGGCCCTCCCACAGCCCCTCATCCTCACCAAGGCTGCCGACGGGGAACCAGTCTTTCCAGCACCCTTCTTTCTCCCCCGCCCCCAATTTTCAATTTAAAAAATCTTCCAAAATGGTTGCGTCATCTTATACTCCCCCCAGCAGGGGAAGAACAGTTTGGCAGGTCTGCAAGAGCTCCACGTGAGTTACAGTGTGGTGCAGTAATACCCCTTCTAGGTATATACCCAGGACGCGGAAAACACAGGTCTACACAAAGCCTTCTATGTTAGGTGTTCACAGCAGCTTTATTCACGAGAGCCAAAAGCTGGGAACAAGTCAGAGGGCTGTCAGCTAATAAATGGAGAGAAAGAAGGGGTGGCATGTAATGCAATGAAATGGAATGAGGGAGTTTTCGGCGATACAAAGAAATGAGGTACTGACGGAGCTGCAGCACGGATGGACCTTGAGGCACCGTGAAGCTGGTTGCCAAGGGCTACGTGTCGTATCATTCCATTTACATGAAATGTCCTAAATAGACATCCAATCGATAGAGACTGAGAATAGATTAATGGTTGCGTGGGTTGGGGGAGACCCGGGGTGGGGGCAGGAGTGTATTCGAGAGAGTGACCACGGAAGGGGGTGGTGAATCTCTTTGGAGTAATGGGAGTGTTCTAGATTTGATCGTGGTGATGGTTGCACAACTCCGTGGACACAGTGAACGCCACTGAAGTATACGTATTGAATGGGTGAAAAATAAATAAAAAGAAATAAAAAATTTTCCAAAACTGGTACCAATATAGCAGTGAACGCCTATTGCTGGGTTTGGAAGGGGGACTTTCTTAGTTCATAGTTTCCTTCCTGGTGATTTTCAAAAGCTAACTGCTTTCCAGGGGCGCCTGGTGGTTCAGTTGGTGAAGCATCCCAATGCTTGATTTCAGCTCAGGTCAAGATCTCAAGGTCATGAGAATGAGCCTCTCCTGGGCTTCTGCACTCAGCGGGGACTCGGCTTGAGATTCTCTCTCTCCCCCTCCCTCTGCCCCTTCCCCCACTCATGCTCTAAATACGTACATACATACATAATAAATACCTAAAATCTTAAAAAAAGACAAAGGTAACTGCTTTCCAGTTGTCGAGTCCTGGCCCGGGAGACCGGCACACACAACTACAAGAGATTCTGTGTTTCAGGGAATAAATCGGACAGACCCCAACCCAAGCTGCTCCCTGTGCCTGGGGCGCCTTTCCTGCCCCCTCTTCAGACTGGAAGACACTGGGCTGCCACTGGCTGGGTCCCGCGAGGGGCTCCCTGGAGGCCTGGAGGCTCTGGAAAGAAAGACTGGGGTGTAGCTGAGCCAGGGCCAGAAACTGGGGGACAGGGGAGGAACCCTTTCCTCAGGCGCTCAGCCGGCCACTAGGGGCGCACGTGAGTCAGAGGCCACTGGGGGACCCAAGACAGGAGGGGATCCTATCCACAAGGGACACAGTGCCTGCCACCTGCCACTGCCAAGCCCAAGGCTGTCCTCTCTCTCTTACTCCACTCCCTCTCTTTTTCACTACAGGCATGGTCACACGTACAGCACAGAATGGCCACAGAACTTCCTAGTGCTTAAAACAGAGCCCACACGTGGCAGGTACTCAAAGGTGTTTATAGAATTCACTCATTGTACGTCATAACTCTGGGAATGCCGACTTCATCAGCCAATCCTCTTTTGTTAGGCATTTAACATGTTAGCAGTTTCCCTCGAGTTCTTTCTCTCTCTCTCTTTTTTTTAAGATTTTATTTTTAAGTAATCTCTGCACCCAACGTGGGGCTCAAACTCACGACCCCAAGATCTAGAGGTGCCTACTCCTCCAACTGAGCCAGCCAGGTGTCCCTCCCTTGATTTCTTATTGTCATGCCAAATACTATTTAAAAACAACTTCTTTAATTATAGAAGTTACCTGTATATTATAGAAAATACAGGTAAACAAAACAAAATAAATAAGAAGGCTTACGTCTTACCATTCAGGTAATTCTTAACCCATAGTATATATAGTAGATAGTTTCCCAAACTGCAGTTTACACTTAGGAACATAGACGGTAGATAAGCCAAAAAGTGGCTCATGCTGTTTTGTAAAGTGACTTTTCCAGTCTAAAAAAAAGTCACTTTAAAAAATAACCACACACACACACACACACACACACACACACACACACGACTACACAGTCTTACAAGCTCCTAAAGGCAATGGTTTGTCTGTTTTGCTTATTACTATTTATAACACTCTGATGTGCATGTCCTTATTTTCTTCCTTAAAAACAAGTGCTTAGAAATGGAGTGTTTGGGGTAAAGACATCCATAAATGTTCTATAAATATTGCTAGATCCGTTATGAACGTTTGCATCACCCCCACGCACCAGCACGCATCAGAGTCTCTACTCACACTACATCTGATGACAGAGAAGCCAGCCTTCTCTCCTCCGGATTCTGGCTAGAGGAGTCTTCTTCGCGAGATTTCTGCACAGGCCCTTCGCCCATGAACAAATTATGACAGTCTGTAATAGCTCTCCACTTGCATGATATGATGGTATACACATATTCAGGAACATAAATAGAAAATGCTTCTATTTCTTTAGTACTCTTTGCATATATATATATATTCATAAATGAGTCAGTCTGTAGTTTTTCTCTGAGTTTATCTTCTTTTCAGGATTTCGTGAACTATCAGATTTGTGTTAACTTTATAAAATGAATTGGAAAACTTCCACCTTATTCTATGCTTTAGAATGGTTTATAGAGCATGAGAAACAGAGAAGGAAAATGGCAGTATAGGAATAAACATGAAAAGATATATGACAAATATACGAAAGACACCCCTTCTCAAGGTGATCAGGGAAATGCAAATTAAAGCAATAATGAGATGCCATTTTTTGTACATCATGTTGGCAACATTTTAAGAGTGATAAAATCCAGGATGACAATATTAATGGAGATGTGAATAATTATCGGCTTTGGGGAAAACCTATTAAACTCTTCAATTCACCATATAACCCAGGAATTCCACCAGGAGGTATATACTCCAGGGAATTGAAAACATATGCCCATGTAAACATCCATGCATGAATGTGCCTAAGAGCACTACTCAGAATAGCCAAGAAGTGGAAACAACACAAATGTTCGTCAGGTGAAGAATGGATGAACAAATGGGGCCTACCCACCCATACCACGGACGTCGTTCATCCCTGAAAAGGAACGAAGCACTAATACCTGCCACGACGTAGATGAGTCTGGAAGACATGCTGAGGGAAAGAAGTCAGACACAGAAGGCCACATACTGCAGAATTTCATATCTATGCAACGTGCAGAATAGGCCAACCTGTGAAGACAGAAAGTAGATCAGTGGTTTCTGGGGGCTGGGGGAAGAGGAGAATGGGGAGGAACTGCTAGCAGGTGCAGGGTTCCTTTTGGGGTGATAATACAAATGTTCTAGAATTAGTGGTGGTGGCTGCACAGAATTGGGAATACACTAAAAGAAATTGAATTGGATACTTTAAAATGGTGAGTTTTATGTCAAGTGGATTTTATCTCAATTTTCAAAATTGAAAAAAAAAAAGACAGGTCATGGTAAAATAAAAATCACTTTGCAGTAGAGAAATCTGGCAAACACCAGCCCAGCCAGGTGGCCACCGTTAACGTCATCCACGGTCAGTCATGTTGACAGAATGTATTTTCGATATGATGTGCCGAGAATGACACTTCACCTCTGTGGTCCTCCTCCCAAGAAACCACAGCCTCTGTCTAAGCATGAGGAAAACGTCAAGCAAATTCAAACTAGGGGCATCCTCCAAAATATATGACCAGTCCTCCTCGAAACTGTCTAGGTCATCAAAAACAAGGAAAGTCTGAAAAACTGTCCTCCCAAGGAGAGCCTCAGGAGACATGACAAGTAAGTTCATGTGGTATCCTGGGTGGGGTCCTGAATATAGAAAGGACATTGGGAGAAACTAAGGCGATTTGAACAAAGTAGAAACTTGAGTTAATACAGATATGTAGTCTTATGGGTTCGCTAATTGTAACCAGAGCACCACACTAATGTGGGATGTGAAGAACACGTTGACAGGACGGGGAAGGTGGGAACTCTCTGCATCTCTTTACAGTTGTTCTGTAAATCTAAAACTATTCTAAAATAAAAACATTTCTTTTAAAAAGATAAAAACAGTGGCTGTCTTGCTCCCACCAGTCTTTGTGAGTCAGTCTCCCTGTAGATTGTCAAATGAAAATATCTAACATGGCAATTCAAATCCGATAGCAAAAATGATCGTGGAGGTGTCTCAAAGGAGGATGATGTAAATATCAAAAGTTTGAGAAAGGCACTGTGGAAAACGGATCAAGTAGTGTTGCAAAAATGATCTTCTTTCTTGGCAAAGTCAAACATGTGGGAAAGGACATCACATCAAGTTAGCTATCCTCTGGGCTGCTGAAACCCCAGTCGATACTTGATGGATTCTTTGTTCTAAGAATCAGCAGGTGGCACCAGCCCTGGGAAAATGATGGGTCCTAGTTCCTGGAGTTCAGCCTGTGACAGCCTGGCACCCCGGATCACTTGAAGCCACCCCAGGCTCTCCATAGGAGGGGCTCCAGGGCCCCAAACCCGCACAGCTAAAGGATGGCTCCAGGCTCTAAATATATAGCCAGTCACGACTTGAAGAACAAACACTTCACTGTGAACGCTATGAAGGCTCTCTCTGGCTCTCTAGGGAGTGAGGGAACCTCCGTGGTTGCAAGTGCACCCCACACCTGGGGCCGGGAAGGGACCAGACATAGGTGTGTGTGTCGGGAGGGGAGGATGGGGCGAGATGGGAAGGGATGGGGCAGTCCATTCTATGCAAGTAGCCAGCATCTCTTGACCCCTCTCTCTCTCCCTCTCTTCCTCTATCTCTCTCATCTCCATCTCTCCCTCCATTCCCCAACCCCCTCCAGAATGGAGAGAATTAGCTCTGGGACAGCTTGTTTCTGCACTTTGGGAAATCCAGTAGCACCACCTTTGGTTACAAAAGCCTCAGAGGTGCTCCTGAATTCTTCTTGGGGCAAACTGGGACATGAGCATGGCTGGCAGGAGCCTTATAGGTTCTGGCCCGGGGTAGGCTTGGGTTTGGCTGAGCGGAGCTGTGTCTGAGGTGACTTGCTCTCCTTTCCCAGGTGAGGGTAGAGGGCTTTGGCTGTGTGTGCATTGAGACAACCTTGACCTTGAACTGTGGCTCGCTCTGGAGGATCTTTTGAGGGTTATTCCCAGTCAGGGCGAGGCAGGGCGCACACATACCCCCACACAGCAGACAACCATGCAGCCACTAAAAAGAACAGGCAGATGCATAAATACCAATAGGAAACAATCTCCACAGCATTCCATTAAGTGAAAAGTGCATAACAATATGATCCCACGTGTCCACTGATAATTTCTAGTAGGTCAACAAGCAACTTAACAGGGCTTGCCTCAGGGGAAGGTGACTGAGGACTGGCTTAGGAAGGAAGCTGTGTGCTCTCTCGAACTGTTTAGATTCTTGCCATGCTTGTTGTTATGTGTTTGCGTATTGCCCAATGTGCCGTGCAGTAAACTATAATGTTCAATAACTAACCTAACCAAACTGGGTCCAGAAGTTAAAATGATAACAACAACCCTTTTCACACCGGTTAACTGTACTACAGCATTCCAAACAAATACCCTCTCCCATAAGCCAGGTTCTGGCCCTGCCCCCTCCTCCTTCTGCAGCCCCCCGGGCCAATCGCTGGGGCCCAAGGTAGCCAATAGGGACTTTACCTACCATAGTTCCATCCGCACCCCCAAGACACCACAAATAAACACATAGCCAAACACAAAATAGCATGTTTACCACCTGAAGACAAGTCCCCTTCACCACTGAAGACAATTTTTCCTTCCAATTGAACTATACGACCAAGAGCCCCTGTACAAGTTCCCTACTGCTGCGTAACAAAGTGCCACGAACTCAGCATATTAAAACGACAGACATGTCTTATGGCATGGCCTTGCGGGGTCCTCTGAAACCACAGGGTCTCACAAGGCTGTCGTCCAGATGTTGGGCAGACTGCATTCTCATCTGGAGGCCCAACTGGGGAAGGACCTGCTTCCCAGCTCATTCAGGCTGCTGTCAGAATTCATCTTCTTTCATCTGAGAGACTGAGAGTCCTGCCTTTGCTGGCTGTCGACTGGAGGCCCCCTCTGGTCCTTGCTAGGTCCCTTACTATATAAACTCCCACGACATGGCTCCTTAGTTTGTCAAACCAGCAAGGAGACTCTCTGGCATGTTAGTGTGTGCTAGTAAGATGGAGTACATGTGCGCTCTCTCTCTCTCTCTATATATATATATATATATACACATGTATATATGGTGAGTATGTATGGGAGTGACATCCCATCACCTTTGCCATATTCTATTAGCTATAAGAAAGTCACAGGTCCCACCCACACTCGGGGAGAAAATTATGTATTACAAGGCTATGAACTTGGGTCATTACTCAAGAGTCTGTTCATGCACCCTAAGGTCTCTCTGCCACATCCCCCAATGAGGAGATTTTGGAGCTGTCACTGGCAGGGCCCTTGGGCTAGACTTGTTGGGTGCCACATTGCCAGGATCAGGGGAGCCTTACAGGGTTTGTGTCCTGGCAGGCTCTCAGATTCCCAGTGGTTAGTCCAGAAAGACAAGGCATCTGACATGATAAAGCCAAAAGGCTATACCCTAGCCAAAGCTTGGCCATGTATAGTTATATATGATGTTAATAGTGGCCTGAGTTGTGCAGTGCACACCTGCATGACTGTCCACAGCAGCCCTCATTCACTCCTGGGGATGAGAGCCTTCCTCTGTGCAAGATGTCCCTGAGGATTAATATCTGCTGCAACTCTAGTTCCACCAATGAACCATATGTCTATGCAGCTGAGTTGACTTTACACTACGCCCTCCTTCCCAGCTATTCCTTGACTTGTCTATTCCTCAAACACATCCAGAATGCTTGAAATATTTTCTCTGGAGTGTTTTTACTGCTTTCACCCAAGGCAGTTCAAAATCCCCAGCTTCTGGGAGTTGCTGGGTGGTCTCCAGAAGTGGAGTATCCAAGTCAGCTGGGGTCTCCGAGGAGACCCTGGTCCTTCCAGAGCAGTGGCTGTCACAGCTGTCATGTGGTAGGGACGGCCTGCCCATTACATCTCGGTAGCCAGGTCACAGTTACATAACATGGACACTCCTCCGACTATTAAATGAATTCCCAGACGTCTTTGGCACAGCCCAAGACTCTTTCCCAATTACCGATAAACATAGAAGGTGCAGGATTTCAGAATAGTTATCATTTATCTTGGGTCATTGCTAATTTTTTTTTTTTTGAGAGAGAGAGAGAGAGAGAGAGAGCAAGTGTGAGTGGGGGGAGGGGCAGAGGGAGGGGAGAGAGAATCCCAAACAGGCTCCATGCCCAGCACAGAGCCCCACATGGGGCTTCACCTCATGCCCCCAAGTTCACAATCTGAGCTGAAATCAGGAGTCAGACGCCCAACCGACTGAGCCACCCAGGTGCCCCCATTGCTAATTCTATAACTCAAAATGACAATGCCATCTGTTTATTGAACACTTGCTGTGTTTTACATATTTCACCCATTTGCTTCTCCTGATAGTCCTCTGAGGCAGGTACTATTATGATGCCCAATGTACAGAGAAAAAGAACTGTGGATCGGAGCAGCTTAGACCCCAGTCACATGAAGGTCAAGCTGGGATGGCACGGTCTGCCTGGCACGGAAGCCTGGCTCTCACCTACGTGACACAGATACCTGTGAGGTATAAGTGACCTGTGGACCTGTGTCGGTGGCATCCTCAGGTTTCACTACTCTTCATGGTGCCTGTGTTAACGCTCCACCTGTGTCTCTCCAACACAGTAAGTCAGCCATAAGAACTTGCTCCTACACATGGCCAATCACGAATGAGTGGAAAACCACAGGGAATGTCTTTGGCTCTCATGAATTAATAGTGCCTGCTTTGCATTTCCTTGCATGATGACATTCTACCCCCTCTTACTTCTCTCTGGCATACCTGATGCCAAATGGAAACAGGCTCAGTAAAAAATCAAATCAAACTGGCTTTCAATTTCCCAAGCAAAATTTCCACTTTAATTTTGTTTAAATGGAGTCCTGGCCTTTCATAACTTTTGTGTGGTCACCTTTGACCTGGAGACAGAGACGCTGCTAGCCAGCAGTGCCACTGCCACCATGCCCTCTCCCCTGGCAGATTTCCTGGTGGT
This sequence comes from Ursus americanus, assembly GCF_024610735.1. Lineage (NCBI taxonomy): Eukaryota > Metazoa > Chordata > Mammalia > Carnivora > Ursidae > Ursus > Ursus americanus. Next base: position 104,616,202 of record NC_142127.1, read on the forward strand.
GGGTGCTCTCGCCTTGGTCTACGAGCTCACTCGATCCTTGGCTTCCACCTATGTGATTCCTCTCCCACTTTTGAGAAAGGAAGGGAAGACTCCCATAGAGAACCCCCAAATAGTGAAGAACAAGAACCTCTATGCTCTATGAGGCACTCGGCAGAGGCTGGGAGCAGCTGGGAAGCCCACCCCCTGGAGCCTGGATTCATTTTCGGGAAGGTGAAGAGCTAGGCAACTCAATTCTTTGACCCTTGGCCTTAGAAAAGAAATGAATTCTGTGCTCAAAAATGTCTGCCTTGGAGCACCTGGGTGGCTCAGTCGTTAAGCGTTGTGGGATCGAGCCCCGCATCGGGCTCTAGGCTCAGCGGGAAGCCTGCTTCTCCCTCTCCCACTCCCCCTGCTTGTGTTCCCTCTCTCGCTGCCTCTCTGTCAAATAAATAAATAAATAAAATCTTTAAAAAAAAAAAGTCTGCCTTGTCATATGTCCAGTCTTATAAGACCTGACATCCTGAGGAGGGCTGGGGACCAGCCTGCTCTTGGGATGCTCTGGAAGTCTTTAGTCCTGCTCACCTACCCACCTCACCCAGGGGTGATGACTCCACACCTTCTTCTCCCTCCTCAGTGTCCAGCACCTCCTCCTCACTCTCAGCTGATGGCCTTGCTTCCTGTGTTGCTGACAAACAGGAGAGAGCTTCCACATGCCCCACACGCATCCACCTGCACGTGCCGCATGCCCCGCCTCCCCTGCCCATGGATGTTCGGTCCATGCTCCTCATTAAAGCCCCACCTCTCGTGTCAAGGACATCCCGCAAGCAAGGACCTTCCACCTCTCTCTGGCATCATCAGTGTTTTCCTGTCTAATGGGATGATTCCCTATAGCCTACAAATACACTAAAAACCTCCGCCCTTATAAGGACCCTCCTTTGACATCCCCACGCTCCCTCTAGTTACTTCATTCCTCCGCTATCTTTTAGAGCAAGATACCTCAAAAGAGTTTTCTAAATGGCTGTGTCCAGCTCCTTCCTCCTGTCTCCTGTCTGCTCTTGAAGCCAGTGCAGCAGGCTTTGCTTTCATCCCCACCACTCTGCTGAACACCTCCTGCAGGGGCACCAATGTCCTCCCTGTTGCCAAACCCAGGTGTCAAGGCTCACGTCATCTCACCTGAGCAATCAGAGACTCCCAGGGCAGTTTCACTGGTCCTTGTGCACTGTCCTCCTTAGGCTTTCATGACATCACGTCCTCTTATTTCTTCTGTTTCACTGGTCACCCTGTCTCAGTCTCCCCCCCAGGGCCCTCCTCAGCTCACCACCTTCTAAACTTCAAAGTGACCCAGGCCTTGGAGTTTGGTCTTCACTCCATGGTGATCTCAGCCACGTCCATGGATCTGTGGGAGACTTCCAAATGTATTCTTCCAGTCTGGACTTCTTCCCTGAGCTCCAAATAAGCGTGTCTAACATCTTCTCAATAGTTCCACTTGGATGTTTGCTGAGCACCTCAAAACACTTCTGATCCCAGCCAACAAGTAGTAATAAGGACCCAATTTATACAATTGGAACAACAGCAGAAATAACAAATAAAAGCAGACAAAATCTATGAAAGAATACTTTCCAAAACACAGCACACCAGTACGCAGAACAGTGAGCTCCAGGAGGTGGGTAGAAAGGAGCTCACCTTCACCCTATGACTGCCCCAGCTCTCTGCCTCGAGAGCTTCTGAGCTGCGGCCCAGGAAGAGAGACTGAAGCAGAGCCTGGCAGACTCCCTGAGGCAAAGAGATGGGGCCGAGGGTCCGGGGAGACCACGGCGGCTGGTGTTCTCAGGACACAGCACTGGAGAGGAGGGCGCTGCACTGAGACAGCTCCAGAGATCTGGAGTGGGGAGAGGGGCAGAGGGAGAGAGCTCAGCAAATCAGCGCTCAGCACACGTGTGTGAGGAAACTACCTGCAGTGGAAACAGCCAGAAGAGTAGACAGAGCCCAGAGCTCACTTCGACCTGGGAGTCGTGCCTGTTCCCACCAGACTGGAAAGCCTCGACTCGTGAGACACAGCAGAGCCGACAAAGAGGGTTTTGCTCAGTAGTGGAAATAATTAGCCCTAAACTGAGCACTGTTCTGGTCCAACCAACCAATCTTCAAAACAAGACCCCAAAGAATCACACTGTCTCCAAGTGACGTCACTGCATCCCAGAATGACGGTCAAGGACATTGATAGGAATACAGTTATCCAGCCGAGCAAAAATTACCAGGTGCACAGAGAAACAAGAAAATGTGAGCCATGATGAGGACAAACACTAATCAATTCAAACTAATGGAGAGCTGACACAGATGTTAGATTCATCCCCAGAATATTTAGAAATTTATTATAACTGGTGCCAGTAATCAATTTATCCCCTCTCATTTCCAAACTCCCCCTGTGGAATGGGGTGAATTCCTTTAAGCCTTTCCCTGGCAGTGAGCACAGTGACAAGCTTTCACAGCGGAGCACCCTGGAGGGACATTTCAAGCGGAAGGGCTCTCCTACTGTGTCCGGCTCCTGCATGCTGGGTCAGTGGGGTGAGTGTGAGAACATGTGGTAGTGATCTCCCCCCAGCGTGTGTGCCCAGAACACACGGATCCTCAGTAGTCCTGCGGTCTGACCTGGTGACAACCTTCCTATGACCGTTCTGACACAGACGCCACACACGCCGGGCCCCTGCCCGCCCCAGCCCCCACTTGCTTCTGCTCACCTGTGTACCTAGCCCTCAGCTATGGCTCACCTCCACCTACCTGCACAGGCCCCCACCCCCTCCCCATGCCCATGTGCCTGAGCATTGGCTGATGGCCTGTTCCCAGCCTGAAGTCTGGAGGATGGGTTTCTGCTAGCCCGGTGGTTACAGACCAGCTCTGGCCAGGATGAACCAGTAAACTTCTCTGCTCTCCAGTGGGCTACACCTACCACCTCTCCAATAAGGTCCAAACCCCAGGCTTGGGGAGACTTCTCCTTGGGCCCTCTCCCTTAGTCCTAGAGCACCATACAGAGCCTTTTTATATTTTATAATCATTCTTTTATCTGAATCTAACACCTCTTTATGCTAAACGTCTCTTGTTTAAATCACTATGTGTTTTCCACATACTCTTTTTTTTTTTAAAGATTTTATTTATTTATTTGACAGAGATAGAGACAGCCAGCGAGAGAGGGAACACAAGCAGGGGGAGTGGGAGAGGAAGAAGCAGGCTCATAGCAGAGGAGCCTGATGTGGGGCTCGATCCCATAACGCCAGGATCACGCCCTGAGCCAAAGGCAGACGCTTAACCGCTGTGCCACCCAGGCGCCCCTTTCCACATACTCTTGAATGCAGACTGATATGTAACCGATTCCATATGTTCAAAAAGTAAAGTAGTGACATGGAAGATATAAAAGACACAAATCCATGGGGCGCCTGGGTGGCTCAGTCAGTTAAGCATCCAACCCTTGACCTCAGCTCAGGTCTTGATCTGAGGGTCGTGAGTTCAAGCCCCACATTGGGCTCCACACTGGATGTGGAGCCTACTTAAAAAAGGGGGCGCCTGGGTGGCACAGCGGTTAAAGCGTCTGCCTTTGGCTCAGGGCGTGATCCCGGTGTTCCGGGTTCGAGCCCCACATCAGGCTCCTCCTCTATGAGCCTGCTTCTTCCTCTCCCACTCCCCCTGCTTGTGTTCCCTCTCTCGCTGGCTGTCTCTATCTCTGTCAAATAAATAAATAAATAATCTTAAAAAAAAAAAAAAGACACAAATCAAACTTTTACAGATGTAAATCACAATGTGGGAGATGGAAAATATACTGGTTGGGATTCATGGCAGTTTGACATTGCAGAATAAAAGATGAATGAACTTGCAGACGTAATAGAAACTATTCAAGATGAAACAGAGAGAAAAGAGAATTTTTTTTAATTTTTGTAAGACTTATTTATTTGAGAGAGTGTGCAGGGGAGGCAGGGGCAGAAGGAGAGGGAAAGATTCTCAGGCAGACTCTGTGCTGAGTGCAGAGCCTGATGCAGGGCTTGATCCCACGACCCTGAGATCACTACCCAAGTGCTGAAACCAAGAGTCAGACGCTAAACCAACTTCACCAGCCAGGCACCCCAGAAAAGAGAATTTTTTTTTTTTTAGATTTTATTTATTTATGTGACAGAGAGACAGCCAGCGAGAGAGGGAACACAAACAGGGGGAGTGGGAGAGGAAGAAGCAGGCTCCCAGCAGAGGAGCCCGATGTGGGACTCGATCCCGGAACGCCGGGATCACGCCCTGAGCTGAAGGCAGACGCTTTAACGACTGCACTACCCAGGCGCCCCCAAGAGAATTTTTTAAAAAGTGAGCATCGGTGTGCTGTGGGACCAACTTTAGGCAACCTAATACACGTGTAATTAGAGTCCAAGGAGGACAGACCGGGAAACAGAAGAACTATCTGAAGAAATAATAACATAAATGTTTCCAGATTTAATTATAAATCCACGGATCCATGCATCTCCACAAACTCCAATTACAAGAAACATAATCCAAACAAGTGATAGAGAGAAAATCTTAAAAGTGGCCAGAGGAAAAAAGATATTACACACAGAGAAAGACAGGGATGAAGGCAAATTTCTCATCAGAAACAATGCAAGGGAGAAGACAGAGGGACAACATCATTAACGTACTGAACAAAAATACTGTCGACCTAGAATTTAGTGCCCAGAGAAAATACCAAAATTCGGAAGGCAAAATAGACACATTTTCAGATACAGAAAAATTGAAATACTTTATCACCAGCACACCTATGCTACAAGAAATGTTAAAGGAAGAAGGACAATTATCCCAGATGGATTGGATGTATGGACCAACACAAAGAAATGAAGAACGTCGGAAACAGTAATGATGTGGGTAAATATATAAGATTTTTGCCTTATTTTACATATATATAACTAATATATATAGGGTATAATTATAAAATACATAATACTACATTGTATTAATACAATATATTATATTATATAAAACTATAATATATAATATAAAATTATATAATTACATATTATAATACTATAACATACAATATATAGTTATATAATCATATAATATAAAAATATATATCTTTAGGGGCTCAGCCTGGGTGGCTCAGTCTGTTAAGTATCCAACTCTTGATTTTGGCTCAGGTCGTGATCTCAGGGTCATGAGATCGAGCCCTGCATCAGGCTCTGCTGTAGGTGTGGAGTCTACTTAAGATTCTCTCTCTCCCTCTGGCTTCCCCCTCCTCTCAAAAAAAAAAAAAAGGATTGATATCTTTAAAATATGATTGTCCATGTAAAAATCCCAAAGAATTGACAAAAAGAGTCTGGAATGAGTAAGTGTTTCTAGCAAGATTGCGGGATGCCTGTTGATCACAAATCACTGCTGTCCTAGAGGTGTTCTCACTGGGGCCGCTGTGAGACGCCAGCAGGGAATGCGCACTGTGCAAGAGGATCTAACTATGGCCTCGCTGACGTAGGTGGGGATGAGGTGCTGACCTGAGTCGCTTCGGGCATGAGACTGGAGGCGAAGGGATGACACACACAGGCACATGGATTCTGGAAACCAACAAGAAAGTCAGTGGGTGGCCGATTCTCCCTGATGAAACGGGAGTTTGCACAGAAGCAAGAGGAAGGAGCTGGGATTATCCACGCGGTGGTAGACCACGCAGCACCGTGAGCTCATGCTCAGTCTAGTATCAATTCGGGTGGCTACTAATGGAGACAGCTATAGATTGGATGCCTGTTACAGGTGAGCTGTGTGACAGGCTGGTATAAACACATGCATTTGTTCTTCTGTCAGCTGCCAGGGCCTAAAGGAAGCGACACCCCGTGGCAACCAGCAGGCTTAGCACCCAGACATTGGTCTCCAATGCCACCTTCGAATAAAAAGAATAAAGCTGTTTGGTTACACAGTCGTTTGCTCCCACTGTTATCTATTGCTTCTGGAAGCAACAGCCAAAATACGCCTGGACATATTTTCCACACTGCTTCGGCACCGGACGAGGTCCACGTCAGGCAAAATAGAGATGAAACTTTCCAGCTGGTCTTTCAAGGAGTTACCGAACAGGTCAAATAACGACAATTCCTTACGAAGCAGGCTGCTCTTCTCCCTGCCGGCAATGTGGGCTGTTATTTTCATAGAAATCAACAAAGACCCACCAAATGAGACAAGCAAAGGCTGTTTTCTCAGACCTTACTCTGGCAAGGGAGTCAGCCGCCCTCCGTTACGTTTGAGCAGAGACTCTCAGGCAGGCAGAGGAGTGGGAGAAACGGAAGGTTCCAGGTGTGCCCGGATGGGAGCCTGCGGGCTGGGAAAGCCGGAGGCAGCCAAGTAGAAGCGGGGCGTCCCATGTGATTGGTTAGTATGTTTGGCTCTGTCTGGTTGGTCCTAAGCTCGAAGTGGGGTCAAACTGAGGGAAGGTGTTGAGCGTTCAGCCCTGGCCATGCACGGCACACGGTTACAGAAGTAACGGTTCAGCTCCCTGGATTGTTCCTGGAGTGGGCAGTCTGGCTGCCTGCAAGGCCAACTTCCAGCCGGCTGGCGTCCCGGGTTGAGTGTGGTCCGCAGAGGTTAGTGTCCGGGGCACTCTGCTGCCGGTGTGGGTCAGCGTTCTATTTTCACGTGTGGTCTGGCCATTGGCTGTTTCAGTCGTTTCCAGGCCGCTGCTGGGCTGGGAGCAGGGGATGGGAGCAGAGTAAGTTAAGACACCGCAGAGTCTGCTGTTCTTACCAAGATGCAGCTGCTCTTTTTTTTTCTTTTTTTTTTAAGATTTTATTTATTTATTTGACAGGGAGAGAGACAGCCAGCGAGAGAGGGAACACAAGCAGGGGGAGTGGGAGAGGAAGAAGCAGGCTCCCAGTGGAGGAGCCTGATGTGGGGCTCGATCCCAGAATGCCAGGATCACGCCCTAAGCCGAAGGCAGACGCTTAACCACTGAACCACCCAGGCGCCCCGCAGCTGCTCTTTTTGATGAGAACTTCCTGAGTTCTTGCAAATCTTTGGTTCATTTCCAGACTTCCAAGGAGTTGACTCTGATGGTTTTCGCCAGCTTTTTGTTGCTTCCTCAAAGGGGCAGAATTTCAGAGATCTTACTGCAGCTTCACTCCTGTCACTTGCCATATTTATTTTTAAATGGCACAAAGAATGCTCATTTTATTAATAAGGGGACAGTGGTTATTTTCCTATCAGCTGATTTCTGCTTTCCCATCTAATCGTGTGATGGTGGGTAATGAGTTCCCTCTGAGCCAGGGATTTTTTATGCAGATATTCTAGTTCTCTGTGATTCCCATTCTAGGGCTGCCCAGATCCCATTAAACTGTAAACTGCCTGCCCCCAGTGCCTTCTTCAACAAGAACAGAGCCAACCTCCTCTTTTTATCAGCATGGCTGCTGAGCCTAACACAGGGTCTGGCACATGGTGTGTTCTTAATCAATTGATAGATAAGCGCCCTCTTGGCTGACCTCCGGTCACGTGGATGGTTATGGGAGCAGGGAGGCGTTGCCAGGCTTTACAAAAGCAAGGGAGCCCGATGGAAGGGGAGTGAGTGATGGAGAGAGGCAGGGATATACAGCGGTGTGCGAGACCACACAGGCACCCAGGAACTTGCATCCCTGAATGCCTTCTAGAATCCTGACACTTGCTGCCTAACCTGCCCCCAGGTAAGAGATGCTAAGTTTGGAGCCAGTTTGAGAGGGTTTCTGTGTGCTGCTACCAAAGAATTTTCATCAGAACAGCATGGACTGACAGCGGGTGGAACAGAAACAGGGCAGCAGAAAGGGCCTATGAATTCTCTGCATGGCCCAGAGAGGAGCTGTGTTGGGGTTCACATGTTATTGTGTGCCCTTGCATTCACATGCCCAGACCCCTGAGCCCCCAGAATCTCCACCCGCCCCTCTCCCACTGCTAATGTAATGGAGTAATTGAGCATGAGCAGAACCAGCATTCAAGCCCACCTGCATTAGGGCGAGCCGGGTGGCGGTGGGGGTAGGGGTAGGGGTGGAGGGTTCTGAGACAAGGGAAGCACTGGGAATGCTGACGAGAGGGTCCGCCCCCACCACCTCAATTAAGCCAACTGATGGATAAAGAGAATCTTCTGGACTGTCAAATGCCTGCTTCTCCGAATCAGTTCCAAGAACCCAGGAGGTGCAGGAAGACAAAGAGAGCTCTCCCCCGCCAGAGTCAAACCCGCCGGAGCCGCCTCAGACACACAGCTCAGACTCACAACCCAGACACCAGACCCTCTAGTGGCAAGGGAGAGTAAGCAATTTGCCCAGCTGGAAATCAGGGCTTTGTTACTGAGAAGTAAGAGAGGGATGGATGGTGGAGCAGCAACTAACATCCCTGTCCTCCCCTGCGGCTCTGTAGCTCCCTCCGCGGACGCCCGCTGGGGAAGGCGTGCTGCAAGCGGGAGTCTTCGGCCTGGCCACTAAACCAGACTGCTCCTCCCCTCTCCCTCCTGTCTGAATCAGAGCCAGCCCAGCCGCTCCTGCCCACAGCCCATTAGCCATACCGGGCATATGGCCCCCCCTACCGGCAGGGGCTGGGACTTGTGGGGAGCGGGAGGAATGTCAGTAAGCATCACCGTCTCTGCGGGTGCGTGTGTGTGTGTGTGTGTGTGTGTGTGTGTGTGTGTGTGAAAGACCTTCCGGATCTGTTGCTAGCTGGGAAAAAGAGGGGAAAGCCAGCTGCCGGGCTTACGTCGAGTGTGAGCCCAGAAATGTCCTGATGTAGATGTGGACGTGAGGCTGTATCATTTGCTGCGGCTGCTGTTGCAAGTGACCACAGGCCTGACGGCTTCACTTATCCCCTTACAGTTCTGGAGGGGAGAGGCCAACACCAAAGTGTCCACGGTGCCGTGTTCCCTCTGGAGGCTCCAGGGGGAAATCAGTTTCCTTGCTTTTTTCAGCTTCCAGAGGCCACCTGTATCTCTTGGCTCAGGGCCCCACCCACCATCTTCAAAGCTAGCAGCAGAGCCTCTTCAAATCTCTCTCCTTCTCTCTGACCTCTGCCTCCATCTTCACAGCTCACTCCCTCCTACTTCGACCCTCCTGCCTCTCTCTTATAGTTACAGTTAGGACCCACCTGGATAATCCAGGATAATCTCCCCCCAGTTCAAAACCTTTCTCTTAATCACATCTGCACAGTCCCTTTTGCCATGTGAGGTAACATATTCACAGGTTCCAGGGATTAGGATGTGGACATCTTGGGGTGTGTGGGGGAGGCATCATTCTGCCCACCACCATGCCTATAGAAACTTGGAGAGGTTTGTCACATAGTTGGGGCGGCCTCTTTAAAGAGTATACTCAATTATGACCACAGAGTTAGGGATGAAAGCAAATATTATTTAGGACGAGAAAGTAAATTGCAAATATCACAAACATGAAAAACAGAAAAAGATATGTCACACATATATGTATAATTTTATTTTATATTACATATTATATATAAATATTATGTGATCATATTTTTTCTGGGTTTTGTCATATGGGTAGTATTTATTATTTTTTCCCACTCTAAATAAATCTTCACTTTCATCTCTACTTTGCATTCTTTGAGTATATTTTGTGTAGTAACTTTATACTATTGAGTATAGTCTTTCTTAAAGAGAGCCCCCCATCCGTATGTCAAGACTTAGACCCCTAAAAAACCTGGATCTGTCCTGGACTAGAAAACATCTTTCTGAAGAGAATTTAATTGTTTTCTAAATTAAGTCAAGATCAGCTATGTCATTCAACTGAATTCTGCTAAAAATCCAAAAAGAAGAACCAGATTCTAAAATTTCTGTGGAAGAGTAAAGATCTTAGAACAGCTAAGGTATTTCTGGGGAAAATAGGATGAAGGGGATTTATGCCACCTGAGTTCAAGATCTGTTAGCGAGGGACAATAATGAGAACAGTGTGTGTTGGTGGAAGGACAGAGAAATAGCTCAATGGAAGAGAAGAGAGTCCAGAAACAGGCCCAAACACACTTGGGAACGTGACATATGGCTGCCATTACATCACGCCTCTGCGGGGAGAGAGATGACAAAACAATGGCACCGGAACAACTGGTTTTCCATGTGGAAAAAATGTAATTGGATTCCTACCTATCAACATACCCCGAAGTAAATGCCAATTGGATTGAAGGATTAACCACGCAAATATTAGGAATTACAAAACTACTAGAAAAAAAATAGGAGAATTTCGTGTACAATCTCAGGGAACAGGAGTTCTTAGTGGAAAAGCTCATAAAGGAAAAAACTGATGGATTGGGCAGCATCCACATTTAAAACTTCTGTAGGGCAAGCAAATCATAACAAAGCATTGCCAAGCCACTGACCAGGAGAAGATTTTGCACCATGTAGAGTGTATCTGCCATATTTGATGGAGGATTTGCTCCAGAAGGTACAAAGAACTTCCACAAATCAACAAGAGAAAGACAACGCAATAGAAAAATGGGCAAAGGCTATGAACAGGCATTCCCAGAAGGAAAATTCTGGATGGCCAGTAGACAGGAGAGGTGAAGCCCAAATTCACCATTCGAGACATGCAAATGAAAACCGAGCAGGGAGACCATTCCATACCCACCACATGGCAAAACACACCAAGGCGGTCAGCGCCAGGAGGTACAGGGAAATGCAAACTGTCGTAGACTGCTTGCAGGCATACGAAGTAGTACGACCACCTAAAGGACCAATTTGGCAATGTTAGCCTAGTTGAAAATGTGCGTACTCCACCAGCCAGCACTTTCCCTTCTGGGGACCAGCCTTGGAGAAACTCCGTACCTGTGTTGCAGGTCACTTTTCCGGGAGTGTTTACTGCAGCAGCACTGTTGGTAATAGCAAGTAACTGAAAGCAACCTCAATGTCCAGCAACAGGAACCTGCATGAGCCACTGTGAACTACTCTCACGAAGGAATCACGGGCACCTGTTAAAGCGAATACTCCGGATCTCTGTATGTCAACACGAATAGATTTCAAAACCATAGTATGAAGTTTAAAAACCAAGTGATGGAATAAATACCTTTTTTCCCTGAATCTATGTATATGGACTGGAGGGTGGGATTGCTGGGCTGTGAGCATTTGTTCAGCCTAGGAGACCCCGCCTATTCTCCGAAGCCAGTGCACCAATTTTCACCGTTATTCGTACATAAATCACGTTTGCTCCGCGGGCTTGGCAGGCGTTCCTCTTTCCCATCCTCTCTGTGTTAGTGAGTCTGGTGAGAGTAGAGAGGGCACATGGCAGCTGCTACTCGCCTCTCCCTGCTGACCCGTGAGGAGGTGCCCGGCGCAGCGCACCTTGCCGTGTGGGTGGCCTCCTTTGTGCAGTGCTTGTCCAAGTCCTCGGCTGGCTTTTTCCCTTGGAATTTCTGCCTTTTCTTGTAAATTTAGAGATTCATTATAGGTTCTGGATATGAATCCTCTGTGGGATATCCATGCTGTTCCTCCACTCTACGGCTTGTCTTTTACTGTCTCAATGGGGTCATTTGATGAAGAGAAATTGTAAATGTTAATGTAGTCCACCCAATGCATCTTTCTTGTCCTGTATAGTCAGTGCCTCTTCTGTTCTGTTTAAGAAATCTTTGCCTTCCCCGGATGAAAGTATTCTCCTATGAGTTCTTCCAAAAGTTTATGGCTTTACCTTTCACATTTAGAACTAGAGCCCATCTGGAAGCTAAATCCCTTTGCAATCTCATTTGAGGTGGTGAGCAATGATGGGGGGGCTGGCATCGGGGTCCTGAAGCCCAAGCTGAGGGGTAACAGCCCCAAATGTGTATAAAGCGCCTCCCCTCGCTGATTTTCCTCTGCTTTGCTCTTCCGCCGCTCCTCCGACCTGCCCCCTGCACGCTGCTGGTCCTGCCTCCTCCGAGGCCAGGGATGCCCGGCCGCAGGTCACTGCCCTGGGGCCTGGGTGGGGACGGGGGTAAGTCGGGGTCCTGTGCCCCGAGGGGCCCCGCCCTGAGCGCGACAGGCGCAGGCCCGGCCCCGGAGCCGCGTCCCGCAGCCCACGGGCCGACGGCGGTCCCCGCCCAGCTCCGGCCGCACCCGCTGCGGGGCTCCGCAAAACTGCGGCGCCTGGCCGCTCCCCACGTGGGCCTCCCGCGAGGCCACAGCGCTTGCGGGGCGGCCGGCCGGGCGGTCACCCCCACCGCGCCCGGAGTTGCCGCTTCCCCGCGTCCCCGCGCCCCCGCGCCCCGCGTTCCCTAGTGTGCCCCGGGCAGGCCGGCGTCTGCGGCGTGGGGGCGGCTCCGGAGGGGCCGGTCGCCTGCAGCCAGGCGGGGTCCTAGCCCAGGGACCGTGGGGGGGGGGGGCGGTGCCGAGAAGGAGCCCCACCCGGCGCCCACCTTCCGCCTCTCCCCGCCCGCGTAGACGCGGCGGCCCCGGACCCCTGGTACATCTCTGCGTCCCCTCTTGGGGCTCCTCCACGTGGCCCCAGAGGCAGCCCAGGTCCGGGGGCGGAGGTCACGAGCCAAGGACCAAGCTCTGCCGGGCACTCTGCCCTCCTCTTCCTCTGACAACCCCTGAACCGGCCCTGTCCGAGCCCCGCCCCCACAACCCGCTTCTTTGGTTGGGGGGCTGCCCTTAGAGGACTGGAGGTTGACCTGGTGTGCCCTTAGCTGTCCTTCCTCTTGGTGGCCGAGGTCAGGACGGCCCCCACGAACAGATGCCAAGTGCCAGGAGGAGGGGGGAGTCTGCTTCTCCCAGAACAGTTCTGGTATCAGACCCTTAGGAAGATTATTTCCAGAAGTCTCTCTGAGATGCCCATGGGAGACTAGAGGCTGTTCTGCTCCAGCTACCTTACCTTCTGGGCGGCCCAGGAGCCCCAGCCAAGCAGGGCTGCAGCTCCCACCTGGCTTCTGTATCTGGAAGGTTAGGAAGAGACCCCCCCTCCCCACCTGGTCCTTTGCTGAGTGCAGCCCCCACTCCTCAGGTAGCTCTTTTTTTTTTTTTTTTAATGATTTTTTATTATGTTAGTCACCATACAGTACATCCCTGGTTTTTGATGTAAAGTTCGATGATTCATTAGGTGCGTATAACACCCAGTGCACCATGCAATACGTGCCGTCCTTACTCCCACCCCCCTCCCCTCTGAAGCCCTCAGTTTGTTCCTCAGAGTCCATAGTCTCTCATGCTTCATTCCCCCTTCTGATTACCCCCCTTTCTTTATTCCTTTCTTCTCCTACCGATCTTCCTAGTTCTTATGTTCCATAGATGAGAGAAACCATATGATAATTGTCTTTCTCTGCTTGACTTATTTCACTTAGCATTATCTCCTCCCTCAGGTAGCCCTTGAGCTGGAGTGTTTTGAACGAGGTCCTAGATTCCCTCCCCCCTCTCCCCCACCACACAAATCAAAATGGTGCCAGTTTCCATGACGTAAAAGACCTCTGTCCCACCCCTATCCCATCCTGTTGCCCAGGGCAACTGTTAACAGTTGGCCTATATGTTTATGGGTTGAATTGTGTCCCTCCCCAAATTCACAGGTTACAGTCCTAGCCCCTAGAACCTCACAATGTGACCTTAGAGATGGGTCTTCACAGAGATAACATTTAATTGAGGTCATTGGGGGTGGCTTTAATCCACTACGACTGACTCCATATAAGAAAGGGGAAATTTGAAGGCAGAGGCATACACACAGGGAGAAGATGGGGCCCAAGGAGAGAGGCCTGGAACAGTCTCCCCCACAGCCTCAGAGAGAACCAAGCCTGCCCCCACCTTCACCTCGGGCTTCTAGCCTCCGGAGCCGAGAAGCAGTGCATTTTTGTTGAAGCCACTCCATTCGTGGCTCTGTGTTTTGGCATCCCAGCAAAGTAATACGGTACACTTGTCAATATTTTCTAGTAGTTTGGAAACTCACCTCTATCTCCACTCATTGTTTTTACAGAAATGTCATTGTAGTATTCATGCCATCGTGCCACTGGTTTTTCCATTTTATGACATGTGCTGTGCATCTGCTCGATCTTGTGAGCGGCTGCTCAGATGCACTCCCTGAGCCCCTGCCTTTATCTCCCCAGGGCCCTGTGCGGGGAGACTTAGGTCCAGGCTATTGCTGGGAACAACAGAGCAGTGACCGGGTGATGTTTCCACCGTCTCGCAATGGCCATCCTTGTGGGGGCTGTCCCACAGAGACTAGCAGGGGCCTTCCCAGGGCTCAGGTTTCCCTCCTCCCTGCCAGCGGATTCGTGGCCGTTCCTTCAGGTATGAGCACCTAGCACATCTGTCATGCACGTTATTAACTCTGCCATGTGCGTTTTGAGAAACCTAAATTTCTAATTTTCTTTATCCAGATCATGCCTGTCTGCCACTAAGCTTATTTAAATACTTTAGTGTCTTTTTTCCCCACTACTGTAGAAAGGGCTGCTTGATAACTTCTAAATCGGGTGCTGCTGGTACAGAAAATACACCTGTTGATTTTTTTTTTAGCGGGGTCACTTTGTTCTTCTCCTTTCTTCCCTTTTAGTTTTCGGTTGCTACTTGGATGTTCCCTGGAGCTGATCACATTGTCTCATTATGTAATGGTCATGTTGCCTCCTCTTTTCTAATAATCACATTCTATTTCTGGTGCCTGCCTTACTGAGTTAGCCAGAACTTCCAGAATAATACTAGGTAAACTGGAGAGGGTGGATGTCTTTGCATCTGTCTTCCTCCTGCTGTCTGTGGCCTCTGCATCCTCTCTTCGTGGTAATCTGCACCAGGGGCCTGAGGACCACACTCCCACCTCTCCGATGGAGGTAGTGTCTGCTTTTCTATGTGTTTGGGGACTGCCATGAGACAGACTGCATTTTCCTGTAGAAAATGTACATTCAGGGGCACCTGAGTGGCTCAGTCAGTTGAACATCTGACTCTTGATCTCTGCTGTGGTCATAATCCCAAGGGTTGTGAGTTCAAGCCCCAAATTGAGCTCTATGCTAGGCGTGGAGGCTGCTTTAGAAAAAAAAAAAAAAGGAAAGAAAATGTGTGTTCAGAATCCCATAGAATGGACCTGAATGTACCATATGGAGAGCACATGGATTCTACCACCACATGGATTTGACCTAAAGCTAATCTATTATGTCCATCAGTCACCATTTAGTTCAAAGTGACTGTGTCTTCTGGGGACCCAGAAAGGCTTTGGAAACATGGTATGAATCACCTCTTATTTATTTATTTATTTTTAAAGATTTTATTTATTTATTTGAGAGAGAGAGAGAGAGAGCTAGGGACAGAGAAAGGGAGAGAGAGCATGAGCGGGGAGCAGAGGGAGAAGCAGGTTCCCCGCTGAGCAGTGAGCCTGACGTGGGGCTCAATCCCAGGACCCTGAGATCATCAGCTGAGCTGAAGGCAGAACTTAACTGACTGAGCCACCCAAGCGCCCCAATCACCTTTTAAAACACTGTCTAGGGAAGAATTTATGCTTCTCCGTATTTATTTCTGTAGTGAATAACAACCTTAAAGCCACTTACTTGGTGAGACCCGTGCTCCAAGTGAAGGATCGGTGGTGTTTAAAGGAGACCCTTGCATTGCTATGAAGACAAATAAACAAAATAAATGAAAGCTTAAAAAGAATAAAAAGGAAAACTCAAAGTCCTACTACCTTGACACAAAAATTATGTTCGTTTTGGTTCATTTACTTGTCTCTGCCCATCTATTTGTCTTTTTCAGAATGGCAGGCGTTGAATTTCTACAATTTGAGCTTTGCTTGCTTCATTTAATTTAATCAGTATGTTCACGGTTCTACGCAATCTGCATAATGATCAAGCTCCGTGGCTGGGCTGCGCTCAGCTAACCAGTTCCCTGATACTGAGCACGCCAGGTTCTGTCGTGTGCACACAGTGAATAGTTTTGGGCCAGGGCTGCTTCTGCCTTTGGTTCACTGCTTCAAGCCAATCCCTAGAGTGGAACTGCTGCGTCAAGGGAAGGTAAGACTTGAGGTGCCGGGTGGCTCAGTCTGTTGAGCATCTGCCTTTGGTTCAGGTCATGATCCTGAAATCCTGGGATCAAGCCCTGAGTCAGGCCCCTGCTCAGCGGGGAGTCTGCTTCACCCTTGCCCTTTGCTCCTCCCCCTGCTCATGCTCTCTCTCTCTTCTCAAATAAATAAATGTTAAAAAAAAATAGGTAAGACTGGTAGGACTTTTATTACCTACCTAAGGGTTTGTGCTGGGTCCCCTGATACCAGCAGAGCAAGCCGTGGCCCAGGTCCACTCTGAATGGCGGCTCCTTCTCTTCACAAGTAGGTTGTCGCAGCATTGCTGTCACCAGAGTTCTGGAGTGGGGATTTAGTTATGATGGTTTGGAAAAGAGTCACCAGAATGTTGGTGCTTCACTCCCGTCTCCAGCCAGAGAGAGCTGTGGCTGCAGGGGGAAGGGCTCGACACGGAGGTGGGACTGCCTTGGGTGACCCCAGTGTGGCCCTAGGGTTGCAGCCTGCAATGCAGTCAGGGACACATCCTGGGCTGTTATCAATGCTCAGAACATCGTAAGGTTACTCCTGATCGTGTTCCTGCCTTGTTCACAGGAGTGTTTATATAAACTCCACAAGGTAAACACTTTCAATCATGTTTAAGGGAAAACATTTTGTGCTCTGTGGCATTTTGCCTGTAGCACTCACTGAAGTGGACAAGGTCAGAAACGTAAAGTAATGAAAACTATAGGTACGATACAAAATATACAACGAAGGCCGCAGGACTTCACTGCAGGTGTGGGTTCAGCAATCTGAATCCCTGTGGGTGTGCTGTGACGAGCCCTGAGCTGAGGGCACCCACCTTGATCATATCTGCAGAGTCCATTTCACCATGTAAAGTAACAAATTCCTAGGCTCCAGAAACGAGGACAAGGCTATTATTTACCGTCCGTGGGCACACACCCACCACACTTTGCATCAGCAACCTAGACACCTGAAAATATGACTCGACCTTGGTTAGTGACTAATACAGAAGAACATGCAATGCAAAACCGGACAGAGTGTGACAAAGGCTGGCTGCCATTTCAACACATTCTGCAAGAAAATCAAACCAAAAGGCTCTGGAGGAAGCAGCTTCCCTCAGAGCTTTGCCAGCTTGGGGGCCTGATCTGATGGGCAGCCTGGGAGCGGGGGGGACCATCACCTGAGTGCGGCCTGCAGGAAGGGGCGGGGGGGGGGGCAGGGGATGGATTCCAAATGTCTGCATTCCAGTCACAATGCACAACTCCTGTTAAAATGTGCCCACTGTTGCTTGAGGGTGAATGAAGAAAATCTCAGTCCTATAATATTTAAAACACCGCTCTGCTTCAGTCCCTTTCCAGGATAGCTGCCACAGCCTCTTTTATTATCTTTCAAAGGAATAAAAGGAAACTAATGTTTCCCTGGGGGCTAGTTCTAAGAGCAGTCAAAAGTTAATTATACCAGATATGTAATTAAAGTCACAGTACTTAGAATCTGATTGTCTGCTGTCTGGATAGTGCCCCACATCACCATCACCATCACCATCACCATCATCACCATCACCACCACAGCTCCCATCTGGCCCAACGGCACGGAGCCGGCCCCCTCCCTCATGCCACAGTGGATGCCAGAACTGGGTCAGCAAGGCTGCCAATGGTCTTGGTTAAGACAACTTGCCTAGGTTCTGGGCCACTTCTTGCTGCTCTCATCTGTGCCTCATTCTCCCCTCTCCAGATTAGACCCAGGGCTCTTTTGCCCTGAAAGCCCCGGTAAAGCTTTTCCTAGAAACAAGGAACCTGTCTCCAAGTACCCTGTCTCCACTTTAGGCAACAGAAGGCACCCGGAAGGCCTGGGTTTGCACATTTGTTATCAGCCTCTCCAGCTGGGTTCTAAGGTAAGGGCTATGGTCAGCATAGCTCTTCTCCCCCAACAGTCTCTAAATTCTAGTGGGACAGACGGGTCTCCCCCATGCACAGCAAACCTCAGGAATCAGTTATGAGCCTCCCCCCTCCCATCGGTGGGATTTACCTACTACTAGTTCCCTGCAGAGCTCATGCTTTTGGAGGCCAGGGTCTATAGATTATACACCGTCCTTTTCAGGCTCTCAGCACTTGGTAGATGGTCATCATACAGTTCTGGTTGGAATAGATTTCAGAAGACACATAGGAACTAGGGGCCTGTGTGTGTCAAGGCCTGCTCTCCAGTGCCCTGGGCTTTGCTCCCAGGGAGAACCAGTCCTGGCTGGAGGGCGGGATGCACACCCTGGAATAACCTGGAACAACGCAGAACAGGTTGAAACAAGAACCAGCCGAGGACCGAGCTGGACCCTTCCACCCACATCTACTCCACAACTAGTGCCTCCAGGGCTATTCCCAGTCCATGCAAGGGGCTGGCTTTGAAACATTGTGAAGGTCTTGCCCTGGGAAAGCTTGGAGTCCACAGGACAGTGCGGAGCAGGAGAGCAAGAGCACTGGACCCTGTGGGCCTGGCTCTCATGTCGACTCACCCAGCCTGTAGAGTTTACCTCTCACTGAAACACAGAGCCAGGAATGTCTGCCCCAATGGGGTACCACTGATGTGGGAGAGCTCTGCTTCGTCCGCAGTGAGTGCAAGAGAGAAACCCGGAGTGGGTGGCCAAGGAAGGCTGCCCCTCCGGGGCTTTACCAGCAGAGGTCACTTTTCCTGCTGAGCAGGCCTCACACCAGGCACCCAGGCCCTTGCAACAGACGTTGTTAACCAACTGGCCTGCTGCCCTAGGCTGAAGAGTGCCCAGGTCCCTGGCTCGCCAACACCATGTCATCCAGGTCAGTGAGCCCCAGGCCAAGCCAGGACAGCCTCTGGGATTGCCGTGCAGCCTGTGTGTCCAGAGGCAGGCCTAGCTGAAAACAGATAGAGGACATCTTCCCTTCCACACTCCGGCTGGAAGTGCTGGTTGAACTTCTTGGGGTAAGGGTGTAGGGGGTGGGAAGAACACCTGGTGAATTGTCTGCCTGCTCTTCCTCTGGCACCTGCACCCCTCTGGGAGGCTCACAACTGAACCTCTACCCTTCCTTCCCATATGCACACACAGTGGGTGTGTGATCCAAGCCCAGCCAGCCCTCCCAGAGAATGTGAGATTGGGAGGAAGAGGATAGCTCCCCTGATGGCCTGGATTGTAAAGATGTGTCTGAGGCCAGACCCCAGCTCCAAGGAGGCCTCTGGGAGGACATGGCCAGCCTCTAGAGGCCAAGACTCAGATGGAACCACTAAGAACAAGAGGCCTGCACATGACAAGCTCCTCATGCTGTCCCCCAGGTCCCCAGAGGTGACCTCCTTGGCTTCTGTGAACACTCCAGTCTTCTCAATCTTTTGTGCTCAAGCTAGTTAGTACAAGCTCCATTTTTGCAGAAGCCCTGGATGATGACAAATTGCTTCCTTAGGAGGCATGAAGGTCAATTTGACTCCTTTCCTGGCTGCTGGAACCACCAGCTCCTAAGGTGTATGGTGCTCGGTGAGGGCAAATCCCAGCTCTGCCATGTCAGGTAGACTAGTTCTGTGCCTTAGTTTCTGCATTTATGAAGTGGGGATATAGTAGTCCCCCCTTATGTGCAGGGTATCCATTCCAAGACCCTCCCCGAGACCATGGATTCTACCAAACCCTGCATAGACCGTTATTTCCTATACATACATACCTATGATAAAGTTTAATTCACAAATTAGACACAGTAAGGGATTAACAACTAATAACAACACCAAATAAATATCACAATACTGTAAGAAAAGTTATGTGAATATGGTCTCTCTCAAAATATCTTTTTTAAAGGATTTTATTTTTTTTTTTGAGAGAGAGAGAGAGAGAGAATGAGTGGGGGAGGGGTAGAGAGAGAAGCAGACTCCCTACTGAGCAGGGAGCCAGATGCAGGGTGGTGCGGGGATCGACCCCAGGACCTTGAGATCATGACCTGAGCTGAAGGCAGACTCTTAATCCACTGAGCCACTCTGGCGCCCCTCAAAATATCTTATTGTAGTGTACTCACCCTTCCTCTTCTCGCAATGAGATGAAGTGCGTGGAATGACATAGGCACTGTGACGTAGCATTAGGCTACTATTGACCATCTGACAATGCATCTGAAGACAGATCATCTGCTTCCATACTGCAGTTAACTGAGGGTAACTAAAACCTTGAAAGCAAAACCATGGATAAGGGAGAGGACTGCTGTGACCAAATGACTGTTTCATGAGGTTGTTGTGAGGATTACGTGAGTTTACAATCTAGTAAGCCTGAAATAAACATCAGGTGAAGGCACAAGGCAGCCTCGTGAAATGGAGCTAGAAATGGCTGCATTTACCCACAATGGTGAGATTTGGAGCACTGGGCACTGCAGCCTTTCCCTTACAGAGTGGCCCCTTAGTGAGAGACAAGCCTTCAAGTCATTCCAGTTGTATCTTCACCTGCTGCCTTGCTTCAAGGTCTTATCTTCTCTCGCCGGGACTCCAGCAACAAGCACACGCCATACTTATCAAGCAGATGTATTTTGTCCACCTGTTGTGTGACAGGATGGGGGAGGGGGTATAGAAGGATGGGGAACATGGCAGAGGAGGGATTGAGGAGCTGAACTTAGGCAAACAGGCAGTGGCAGGAAGTCTCCAGCACCAAGAAGGGGAAGCACAGAACTCCAGCTACGTCACTGAGGGATACCTGCACCTCCCTGACTGTGGGGCCTCTCTGAGCAAGTAGTGTCTAAGTTTAGGAAGACAAGAGTTAGCCAGGCGAAGAAGGTGGGAAGTGTTCCAGAACAGAAGGAATACCATGGGTTGGTTCTTCACTGGTCTTCCTGACTCCCTGCCTGGCTCCCCTCCCACGAGCTCAATGAGAGCCAGAAGCTTCTTTTAGAAAGAAAACTTAGTCACTCCACTGTTTAAAACCATTCAATGGGGCTTCTGGAAATAAATTCTAACTCCTTGGCTCTTTCTTCCCGGTCCACGTGGTGAATCTCATCTTTTAGGCGGCCCATCCCTCCAGGAGCCGTCTTGTCTGACTCCCTCATCCCGGCGCCTATTTCAATCACAGGGACACAAATGGACGTGAGAATTTGTATTCAACAAGCTAGAAATAGATAAAGTAGGTATTTTACAAATGTAGAGGAGAAAAGAGGAATAAAAGCCTTTCAGACAAGATCAGGAAAGGGTCCGGGCACTCCTGCAGACTGCCCCCAAGCACACTTGGGGTTGATCTGTGGCTGCGGCTCGCCTGACCGCCCCGCCCCTCGCCCCTGACGCCTGGTCCTTCGCACCCTGGGCACTGGGCCGGGCACAGAGCAGGCGCCCCATCCACCGAGGCGGTCAGCTTGGGCCGGCCGCTCCTGCAGCGCAAGGCTGCGCCCAGCACCTCGGAATAGCAGGTCCAGGTGCCACAAACGACGAAATGAATGGAGGCAGGAAAGCGGCTCAGAGCCCCGGGCACCGGGGTGCGCAGGCTCGAGAACAGCTGGGACGACCCCGCCCCCGGCCGCTACTAGCCAATCAGCAGGGATGGCGAGATTCACGCCCGCCCCCGGCCGTGCCCTCTGCCAATGAGCGAGTCCTGGGCGGCCAGCTGCCGAGCCCAGCCCCGGCCGGCGCACGCCGCTGTTCGCGTGTCAGGCTCCAAATAAAGTTCGTCGGGGCTTTGAATTTTTTTTTTTAAAGCGCCCGCTGCCATCTCGGCCGCCGCTGGCAAGAGAGGCCGAGTCCCCGCCCCGCCACTTCCGGTCCCGCCGCCCGGAGCCGGTGCGGCTGTGAGGGGCCGTGTGTCGCCGCCGCCGGCCGGCCGGGCATGGTGTTAGGTGCCGGGCCCGCCTCGCCTGTCTCGGGGTGTCCAGGTGAGCAGCGCGCGGCCCCGCGGCGGGCGACGGGCGGCCACGGGCCTCCGGGCGGCGCCGGTACCGCGGGCGGGCCGGAGGGCGGGCGGCGCCGGGGCCGCCTCAGGCCGCGCGCTCCTCACGGCCGGGCGCCGGCGGTGCGGGGCCGGACCGCCTGACCGGGAAAGGGCCGAGGCGCCGGCCGCCGCCGGGCTCGAGGGGCAGCCCGCAGCCCCCGCCTGCTTGTGCCGGCGCCCGCACGGCCTCGCTCGCGCCCGCCGTCGCGGGGGAGCCGCGGGCCGCATTGTCCAGAAGGAAACGGAGCCCAAGGTCACCAGCCCGCCGGGGCGGGGGGCAGCGGGACTCGGACGCGGGCCGTGGGACTCCTCTCTGCCTCGGGAGTCCGGCTAGGCCCGGAGAGCGGCGGGGGTGAGGAGTGGGACTCCCGCCTCCCCAGCCTGCCTGCAGCTGCCCCGCGGCTGGGGGCGGCCTCGGATCTTTTGGAGGATTTTACCCGGACCGAGAGGGGGGAGGGTATCTTGGAACGATCTGAACAACCGAGTCTTGGATTCTAGACCTGGTTCCGCTGGTGTGTAATCTTGGGTGTGGCCCTGCCCTCCCAGGGCTCAGTTTCCTCATTTGTCACATGAGGGGACTGGGCCCTCCCCTGTCTGCATTCCCTCCAGCCCTGGAGTAGGGGCAGGATGGGTTGGAGTGGCCAGAGAAGGTTTCTTGGAGGAGATGTTGGAATCTGGGTAGGAATCTGTTGTCCTGAGGAAGGAATAGGAGTAGGTGGTGAAGGGAAGGAGGGCACTCCAGACCTGGATATCATCAGATTGAGCAGAAGCTTCCAGAAATGGGCACGGTGGTATTGAGGAACAGGGAGGAGGCCAGCTTGCAGAGGATTTCTGGCTGGGTATGGGGATGAGGGGTGGGTGGTGGGGGACAGAGGGTGGGAG
Source organism: Ursus americanus (assembly GCF_024610735.1). Taxonomy (NCBI): domain Eukaryota; kingdom Metazoa; phylum Chordata; class Mammalia; order Carnivora; family Ursidae; genus Ursus; species Ursus americanus. The sequence continues at coordinate 104,638,852 of NC_142127.1, forward strand.
AGATGTTTGGAGACAAATCATCACCAGGCTAGGTGGTGTGGGGCTTGAGAACCTCCACCCAGATTTGCCTGCGGTTCAGGTAGTAGGTAGTGCAGGAGGGGGCATGTTTACTGATGAAAATAAAGGGTTGGGCTCCAAAGGTCGTTCAGCCAACCAGGGTGACTCCCCTGACAGGTGGGAGGTTTCTGGACCCTGGCATTCTGAAGGAGGAGGGTACAGTGTGGACATTTTTGTGTCCTGATAAGGGCCTCTTTGGCTAGAGAAGTTGATCGCCCCCTGGTGACCTGTGGTTCCATCTTTTACTCTGAGGTTGCGACTTTTCCACAGCAGGAAGATTTGCAAATGCGGAGCTCCTCACACTGAGCTGACTGGCTCCTGGTATCCTGCACAGGTGACATGGCCCGATGTTGCCACTACAGGCAGGAATGCCAAGTAAATACTCCTTGATGACGAGACCAGTAAATAGCACGCAGGAATCTTCTTTGAACAGCCCGAGAGCAAGTCCCACCCAGAGGAGGAACGTAAATGGGCCAATTGGGACTTGTGGGATTTAGAGACAGCATCTATTCGATGCAGCTGATCTGTCACCAGAAATGCTGCCTTAACACTGTGTGCTTTGCAGTCAAGGGGTAGTTTTGTGTTAAGCTCTGTGGGTGAAGCGTAGTATAGAAGGAAAAGAGAATCCTGAAGCAACTGCAGGTGTTTGGCAAACCTCTTGACAGTTTGAATAATTCTCTTTGTTCAGATCTCTTTGTAGAGAATTAATTTAACAGCTAAGGAAACATTTCCAAATTAGGCCTTAGGTTTATCCCTACAGTGGCATGGAGTAGTAATACGGATGGTGGACAAATAGGTGGTCATTATACACTCAGACTTCTTAGAATGCTGGGAAAGTAAGTTCAGTGTTCTCTTCGATAGACAACAAAACACAAGTATCATTGTCTTATACCTGTCAGTCAGTGCCCTGTGTATTTATTAAGGGCCACAAACTTGTTGATGATTGCAAGCCAGAAATCTGGCTCCTAGTGGAGTTGAGTGTGGGGCATATTCTGCCCACAGAGAAGACTTCAGTGTGGGTAGTAGGGTTATAAAAGAATAAGCAGCAGGGAGCCTGGGTGGCTTAGTCCACTGAGCGTCTCATCCTTGGCTTCAGCTCAGGTCTTGATCTCAGGGTCTGGAATCCAGCCCCGAGTTGGGCTCCTCGCTCAGCAGGGAGTCTGCTTGGGATTCTCTCTCCTTTTCCACCCTCCCACCCCTGCTGTCTCTCTCAAAAAAAAAAAAAAAAAAGAAGGCAGAATCCTCAGACTGCAGTGACACAGAAGAGTGTCTTGGTGTGAGCCTTTGTAAACAAGTCTTCCGAGGACCCTCCAAGTGGCTCCTTCAGTGCAGGCCCTCAGGGAGTTCAGTGCAGACCAGGCATGTGCCCTGGCACTTGCTTCTCCGTGGGGCTCTTTGTTATGACTTTCCTAGGGTACTGCCTGTGGAACTGTCTTTACTCATGTTGGGCTTTTGTTTTATTTTTTGGCCGTATTTGTATTGGCAGGGTCAGCTAGAGGATAAAAATCAATTGGACTTTGTGAAGGATGTATGTCTTGGTCCATCTTCAGGCAACCCTAACCAGGTGGGATTGATGTGCTCAAGTCTGGGTGTGTGGTGGACTTGGCTGGGGTGGCAGACACTGTTTTGTGATCCAGATCTGCTTAAGGGATTCCTGACAAGATCATTCCAGGTGGGGGCTGAGCAAGAGAACCTGGCTCTGGATGGTCCTTCTGTCTCTGGTAGCTATAGGCTGGAGCCCTTATGGGTGTTTGGCTTTCGTCCCACCCCCAGGAAGCCCCCCTTGTGAGGTTACCAAACCAGTACCTTCCTGCCCTGGGTAAAGCTAAGAAGATGTGTGTTGGTTATGGTCCAGGCTGCTATGTAGGTTCATCTGGGGAGATGGCATGGTCAAGTGGCAATGAAGAAACTAGTGTTGGTTTGTTTTCACATTTGTGTCAGCTTTATTGAGGTGTGATTGAAGTGCACGAAACTGCACATATTCAAAGTATGCAGATAGATCTGTGTATGTATATACCACTGAAACCATCACCACACTCAGAATGTTTGTGTCATCTCCAGGAGGGAAACTGATGTTTCTGTGGTGACTGCTTCTGGCAGCTGGGTGGCCTCAACCAAGCCAGTTCCTGGGTTCCTATCATCACCGGATCTACATCAGTTAAAAAAAAAAAAAAAAAAGTGGGAACTGAGGGTTGGAGGGGGAAGTCCTTCCCAGATTTGAAATTTTAGGAGCTTGTGAATGCTCATGTGTAATAGAAGCATCTTTTGAAGCATTTAGACCAGTGATTTCTAAAAGGGATTAGGTGTGTGTTCGCGTGGGGGTCATATACGATACAGAAGATCATATTCAGTATGTTTCTTTTTTATGGCATACATAATAGAAAATAAAATCTGACAGTCTTTGGAGGAGGGGGAGATACACAGAAGAAGATGGTATGAGAAGTTACGTAAAGAACCTGGGTTAAAAATAGTAAAAATACCAATGGGGGAAATGTGTTCTTATTTTGGCTTTCAGTATCTTGGCCTCAAACTAAAAGTTTTGTGTTTGGGTCAAGTTTTTCATTTGGAAGTTTTAGATCGTTTTCTTTTGAAAACAATCGGTATTGAAGTAATGTGAAAGCAACAAAGGAAATTATGGAAATATTGGGCTGGTAACCAGTTTTTGTGTTTGGTCTTTATTGTCCTTCCCAGTGAGCTTTGAGTGAGTTTCAGGGGGTGCCTGAAACACAGATGGGTTGGAAGCAGCCAGTGAAGAGAGTCTAGTTTGGGGCATTAATTCTAACTTAATATTGATGTTGATATTGCCTAAAAAATGTAAATAAGACACAACATAAATAAATGCAAAGATGCTTCTTAAGGGAGAAGAAAAGGGAGGCATTGCATTGCTTCCTCCTCACCAGGGCTGATGCTCCCCTCAGTCTGCGATGGGCCAGGCACAGGGGCCACACACACAGGTGCACGGTCCCTGCAGCAGAGAGGGGCACACTTAGAGAACAGTGGTGGGGCAAAATGGAACCCATTGGTGGAGGCTCCCCTAGACCACGAGCTCATGGGAGCCTTGTCACCACGGTGTCCCAGGGCCTGATGCCCAGTGAATGTTAAATGCATGGCTGTCCCTTTTTAAAATTTTTGTGTACTTTAAAAAATCAGACTTACAGAGGATGGCATAGAGATTTCCCAAATCAATTATAAGGAATCCAGTCTTATGAATGTGCCTTATATGCTGAATTTTTCTGTGACTAAAGTATAGGTAAAAGTTAACTACCTATGGCCTTGTCTTCAATTTCCAGTCATTGTCTAGAGACATGTCTGTAACCCTACTTTTGGTCTGTCTTTCAGGGTAAAGGTAGCAGTAATGCTGACACTGGCAAGCAAACTGAAGCGGGAGGACGGTCTCAAAGGGTCCCGGACGTCAGCCACAGCCTCCGACTCCACTCGGAGGGTATCTGTGAGAGACAGGCTGCTTGTTAAAGGTAACGTCATCCATGTAAGCTGGTTTCTCTACTATAACAAAACGAAGTCTGACTGGAGGCTCTTTGGGGATATGAAACAGCCAGTTGCTGAGTAGAAATACCTGTTTGAAAATATTTAAAAATATAATTGCCTGTCATTTACAAGGACTTCGTACTGTGGGAATACTAAGGACAAGAAAATGTGGTATGTCTTGCCACTTGGGATATGCTCTGTAGGGGCTGCCAGAGTGCCGGTGGGAGGATTGTGGTACTCTGGCCTCAGTGCTGTCAGTGTCTGGCTGGTGTGGTGGTCAGGGGAGCATCTTCCTTTCTCGTGCTTAATCACAAGGGGTTCCAGAGCCCCTCTCTGACACCTCAGCACCAGTTTCTAAAGGGAGGGAATGGAATTCAGTAATCTCTAGGGTCTTTCTGTACTTCAGTCAAGTCACAGCCTGAAGAGAGCCTTGTACAAAATTAGTTCCCGTCACAGAATTAATAACTTGAGTGTCTTAGAGCTGTAGTCTTTGGAGAAGGGTTTATATAGTGTGTGTGAATATGCGTGTGTTTGTATGGAATTTTTGCATTCTTTCATTGATCAGACTTACAACTGTGAGGTGCAAAGGCAGTTTCCTGGGGTCATGAAGACTACAAAAGGTGAGGAAGAAACAGTTCCTGCCTTAAGCTTAGAATTTGCAGCACTTTTTACTTTATGGCACATGTTTACATTTCTTAAGTGTATAGGAGCTAGGAAGCCACGAGCTATACAGTTGGTTAGGACTGCCTGTTTTCCTGTCATATCAGGTAGACACCATGAGGTTGCTGGCATTTGTGTGTCTTGAAACACACCTAACAGCAGGAGAGCTGGTGTGAGTGCATGCACTGTTTGTCCTTCTCAGAAATGAGGCACTGCTGAGCTTGGCAGGAGTGGCACCAGGAATGCATCAGGTTCAGGGAGTCTTGGGTGGTGCACTCTTCCTTATCCTCCCTACCCCTGAATCTGGCCTAGCTCTGGTTTATCCAGCCTAATGGATGACTGGCTAATGGTGGAGTAAGAATCACTTCTTACGTTTTGACATTACCCACTGTATCAGATTGAATTCAGAATTTGTGATGGACTGCAGCGCTCAGAGGGTGGGACATGGGCCGCAGCTCCTCACTTGGATGGGCCTGATAGGACTTGAGTCTCTTTCCCAGATGCTGGCTCAAGGGTTCCATCTACGGAGGAAGCCAGGAGCCAGGTGAGCTGGGGAAGGGGTTGGATGTGTTGATGTGGTCCTTAAGTGAAGGCTGTTTTAGTGCCTGGGACTTACAGCGAGAAGGCCCAGATATTAGCTGAGGAGGAGCAGGTGGAAGCAGTGAGTAGACTGTCCTGTCTTCTTCACCATATCTTTATCATGTAAAGATATTAGTAACTTGTACACAGAGCACTTGGGACCAGGCCCTGCATTGGACACTTCATAAGGCAGTTCTTGTTTGACTGCTAAGCCTTGCCAGGTGGGTGGTTCATTCTGCAGCTGAAGGACTGAGACTCAGGTTAAGAAATGTGTCCAGAGTACAACTTTGTTGTAGCAGCACAGCCAGACCCACAGTCTGGGGTGGGGCAGGCTCTGGGGGAGCAGACGCAACAAGCAGAAGCTGGAGGAGCAGGAAAGAAGTGCGGGTCCACTGAAAAGAGCATTTAGGGAGGCGCAGGGGCTCCTGCACACCTTCCACCCTGCCCGAGGATTCACCTGGCAGCTCGCAAATGGCTCTAGGGCCTGATGCAGCCCTGGGGAGCCCATGGAGGCTGGACTCCATCCCTGCTCCCAGGACAGATACCTTTGGCTGGGTTTACAGGGCCCTGCTCAAGTCCTTTGACTTTGTGAGACTCATCAGAGAGAGAGGTGCAAAACCACCTTGTGGGGCCACCTGTTTCCATCCTCCCAGGGCACTGGTGATTATCAGGTTTCTGGGGTAGCTGTGGGCAGCAGGGCTCAGTGTAACACACACCTCATGTGGCCTGCTCCCTCCTGCCTCTGGGGACTGTTGGACCAGGCTGGGCTGGCTGAGTGGTGAGCAGTTTGGGCATGTGGTAAAGGGTGGGGAGAGAGGAAGGGTGGCCCTGGCCTGAGAGGGGGCTGTGAAGAACAGGCACATAATGAAGGATGCTCTGATGGTCCATGATTTCCTGATCTGCCCCTAAAGCACTCCTTTGCTTGGCTAGATGTGGAGGAGATCTTCATTCTGGGGATTTCGGATGCCGGAAGTGGTGCGTGGAGTCTAGGAGTCTGTGGCATTGTGAGCACTTAAGGGGTGATTACAGAGAAGTTCTTTCTAGGGGAAGCCCCCTTTGGGAACTTTGAGAAAAGTTGGATGTCTGAGTTCAACAAGATTGCAATAGTCAGCAGTGTCATCCTGGGCTGTGGCTTTGGCTCATGTGGGAATGTTACTCATGAGGATCATTAGTTTGTAGAAAAGTATGTTAATGTGTCTTGGGATTCAGTACCATAGGCTGGGTTCCCAGGAGTGGGGAATTTGGTATCCGGATAGTTATAAAGGAGTATCCCTGAGACTGATACCTGTAGAGGGAGGTGAAGGACTCAGGAGCAGGCAGAGCAAGAAATCGACCTCTGGGGAAGGCTCCAGACAGCCTCTGCTTAGGGCAAGCATAGCCTTCAGAGCAGTCCCCAGTCAGGTGAGATGGTCAGGTTTTCCTGCTCTGCATGGATCAGTTGCCAGAGAGGCTGCCCTGAGAGGGATGAGGGTCCTGGGGTGAGGGGGTCTGTGCAACCTACACAGTCCCTGGAAGGACTGATTGCTGAAGGCCATCTGCTGAGAGCCCTGTGGGGGGGTGGGGGGGTGGGGGGGCTGTGTATCCCGTAGCCCAAAGGTACGGGATCTGGCTTGGTGCAGATGGCTGTAAGGTTGAGCTGATGGATGGGGGAGATTGGGGGTTGGCAGGGACAGTTGGTGCTAATGGTGAGGGCCAGTAGTGGCTGCAGAGCTGTAGTTCCTGTTCCTTTTCTTGCCTCTGGAAGGCTGGAGTCCCCTCTCCTTGGAAAAACCAGAGCCTGCCTTGGAGCAGCTGGCCAGGGGAGGCTTCTGTGCTGGCACCTTGGTCACACCACCTTTTCGTTTGCACCCCTCAGGTAACTCGGGGACATCCTTCAGGCTGGAATTGGAAAGATACTTGTAGCAGCAGTCCCTGGAGGGTGTAGAACAATCGAGTATTTCTGGGCTAGGACTGAGGGCTGCCGTCTGCCCTGAATCCTAGGAGCTGGGGACAATGTGGAGAGAGTGTCAGATCTGTGCAGGTCTGAGCCTGACTGGGGAGCTATCACCAGGGTTTTTAGTCACAGGGCAGATGGTACTGAGTTCCTGGTGGACCTTTGTGGGGCCACTGAGTCCAGCAAGTTCAAAGTCCGATGGTGCTTCCCACCTACCAGAATAGCCTAGCAGGGTCTTAGCTAGCAGAACCTTGGCACTTTTTATGTAATGGGATTGTGTGTGTCTCCTTGTTCTTTCATTTTTTTCGCTGAACAGACATTTTAGTCCCTGCTGTGTGCCACCCTACTGTTAGTGCCCCCTAAAGACCCCAGGGGCTCCAGGCATGCTGGCAGAAACCTTTCACCTCTATTAGTCTTTATTAAATGTGGAGACTTGGATTGTGCTGAGTTCAGGGTCAGTTCCGGAATTAGGGGAATAAGAGGGAATGAATCTGTGTGTACCTTTATCCATCCCAGCCCCCACACCCCAGGTGCTTCCTGGCGTTCCGTGGCTGTGGTGTGTGGCTGTCCATGCTCCAGGCCTGGAGCAGAGAGGCCTGGCTGCCCACCAGCATATGCTTCCCAGGGTGCAGGGTGCAGGGTGCAGGTGCCACCTCAGGTGCACTGCTGTGTCCACATGAGCTGTTCAGTCATGGGATGGGATAGGGAGGGCCCCATTCCAGCAATTCCTGGAAGAGTGGGGGAAAGAGGACCATTTATTGTTTTCCAGAGCTGCTTTCTCTATGCCAGGCCCTGCCCAGGACCCTGGGGGTGGGCTCAGAGTTTGGCTTGCATGTTGGCAGAATATTCAGAGCACTTAGCGGCACTATAATATGTATTTTAAAAACTTGAAGGGTACCTGCTTGGCTCGGTTGGTAAAGTGCACGACTCTTGATTCAGGGTTGTGAGTTTGAGCCCCATGCTGGGTGTAGAGCTTACTTAAACATAAAATCTTAAAAAATAATAAAAATAAAAAATAAAAGCTGGAATAGTGACCCAGAGAGGAAGAGTCCTGCTAAAATGGAGCTATTGCAGCTGGCTCCAAGGTTAACCTTTAAAAAATGTTTTGTCAAAGGGTTAAATAACCGTCAGGCTGCCCAGAAAGCTTGGTGGCCCCACTTAGGTATACCCGGTAGCCCTGTAGTGCAGGGAGAATTGTAGAAGCCAGTTGCTGACCTTGTCAGCTCATGTTGAAAGTGGGGGTAGCCTGAGGCCTTGGGTTTCATTCTCATTGATACCAGTCTCTGCTATAGCAGTTGTGCTGATTTTCAGGGTGATAGCCTTGCTTCCTCAGTGTGTGGAGGGGACTGTGAGTGCTCTGGGCTGGCACTCGGCAGTGTGCTACTAAAAGGCCCCTAGCCTGAGTAGAAGGGCTGATGGGAGGGGCCGTGAGGTCCTCAGTTCTCGGCTCTAGCAGTGCTGTCCCTGTGGAGGGGCTAATGCCCTTCTTAGTTCAGGTGTCTCCCAGATAAGGGCACTGTGCATGGATGCTGAGACTGCAGAGGGGGTGCTCGACACCTAAAGACGGGTGGGAAGCTCACAGAGAAAGTTCCAGTCAAAGAAATCTAAGAGGTAGTGGTTCAGGTGGAAGGAGGTAATCAAGTCTTCTGGGAAGTAGCTACATCTTTCCCTGGGTGGAATGGCACAGCTGCCCTGCCCGACGGGGCTTGGAGCTGGCTCTTCCCAAGAGCCATCTGTTTCGGTGATTGGCCCTTTGTCTTAGCTCAGACTGCCATAAGCAAATACTATAGATTGGGTGGCTTCAGCAACACACATTTATTTCTCATGGTTCTATAGCCTGGGGAGTCTAAGATCATGGCATCAGTGAGGACCCCTTCCTGGCTTGCAAGCACCTGGTATCTCTTCTTATAAGGGCACTGATCCCATTGTGAAGGCCCTACCCTCATGACCTCATCTAACTCTCATCATCTCCCAAAGGCCCCACCTCCTAATAATGGGGGCGGGGCGGGGTTAGGGCTTCAACATAGGAATTTGGGGGGAACACACTTCCACAGCAGCTTTGGAATGCATTGGTCCCTAACTACACAAGGGGAAAGGCTTCTCACATCTCAGGACGTTCACACCAAGAGCACGGCCAGCTTGCTGGCAAGTGTGCTTATTTGTTAGGCGTTTCCTGAGCTCCCTGTGTGTGCCAAGCCCAGGGCCAAGTAATGGGGTCGCAGGGCTGGGTCAGACTACAGTCCCTACCATGAAGAGGGCGCAGATTTGAGGGGCAGGCAGTGGAGAAATAGGAAGAGCACTGTATTGTGAGCAGCCTGTGGCAGAAAGGGGTGAAGACGTGCCGTGTGGGGGCCACTGTGGTCATCGGGTGGATTTTGTAATCTGATATCTCGGTGCAGTCGTGCTTCAAGTGGGCTCTGTGGTTTGTTTTTTAGTTAGAAAGGAAAAGAGTCTAATTTCTCAGAAGGAAGTTGTGCAGCCTCGGAATTGTGCAAGGTGCCCCCCAGAAAGGCTTGGCCAGTGAGGGGTAGAGGTGTTAGCATCTTGGAACAGGCGAGACTTTAGCAGGTTAAAAATACCTGAATTCTTGCTATTTTGCAGGTAGGGGTTGTGTCCTGCAGGCAGTGAGGTCATGCAGGGAAGGGCTGCTGCTTTGCAAAGAGGCCTCTCAAGCCTGTGAAGCAATTTGCTTGTTTCTTTGGCCGTAGACTTCTTGTACGAGTCTAAGGCGATAGCTACTGATAGTAATGAATTCTTATTTGCCATCATTTGAAGTGTAGAGAAACTTGTGTCATTTGTGACAACCCCATGAGAGTACGTGGCTTATTTTACCTTCTGCACTGGACTGAACTAAAATGCTGATTATCTTTATTGAAATTCCTGTGCTCCCAAGATTGTATTTCTTGCCTGCTCTTGGACCAAAAGCCTACGGAGGCCCTGACTATGGTGGGACTCTCCTGGCCCTTGTCCACTCCCTTGACTGAGTAACACTGAACCTGGAAATGCAAGCATAATGGTCATCTTTGGAGTTGAACTCTAGACCACAATGTGAAGTTACTAAATCTGCGTATGTAAATATCTGTGTGTGAATATTTTAACATGGCCAAATATCCTGTAGCAGTTTCCGATACCTGGGGAGAGTAAAAAATTCAGAAGCCTAGGCCCCACGTAAAACTTTTGGTGTAATGGGTCTGCATAGGACTAGGAGTTTTAAAAGCTCAGCAGGTATAGATTATGGTGATAAATGCACAACTCCAGGTTTTACTAAAAATTATTGAATCATACACTAAAAGTGGGTCTATTATAGTTAATGGTACCTCACCACAGCTGTTTTTAAAAGAGGGGCAGCAAAAACCTCTCAAGGTGAGTGATGTGCAGCCAGGGCAGAGATTGATTCCCCATCCCACTACAGTCAGGCTTCCTCGGGACACAAGCCTCTGGCCCCCCATCCCGTCCCTGTGGTGCAGGGGTCCGGTTCTGTTGCTCGATCACCACCACACCGCTGGTCAGTGCCTTGCTGCCCTCTTGTGTCCTGACCTCCCTCTGCCCCGTCCCTTGGCACCAGACGGTCTTCTCAAACATTTTACTTCTGTTTTGTGTCCCCCTTCTCCTCAAATCCTCTGGGCATGTTTTTTATTTCACTGTTTTTTTTTTTTAAAAACTGGACTGCCAGAGTTCTCACAACTGTAGACAGGACAGACTTGCAAGGGAAGCCAATTCCAACATCAGTTTCTCAAAACAAGGGCCCCCAAGGACAGTTTCTTGTAAGTTCTTACCAACAAGCTAGATAATAGTATAATAAAATATGCAAATGCATATAGTTTAAAAGCATACAGTTTAATTATATAGGTATTATTTATTTTAAAGTGATTAATGAATGACTCATTTGACATAATATGTGCTTTTTTGATAAAACAAATGCCCTGTGTGAGCGTCTGGAGCAGAATGTGGCTCTAGGTGGCCCTCAGAGGACCCCGTGTCAGTGACCTCAGAGTGGTAGCACTGTGGTCTCAGCCCCCCTTTGCTGCACACAGTTTTCTTAAGTGAGTGCCCTGCTCCGAGGAAGGGTGAGAATGCGCCAGTCAGAAGGACGAAACTAAAGATCACTCTGGTCTTTAAAAGAATAATAATAGTGTACATTCATAGGATTCTTAATTACGTTTTGTTAAGTTACTGTATTTTAAATGTACCACAACACAAGGCAGCCAAGAAAACAGAGTTCCCAGGCTTATACTTCATCGCAAAACCTGTTCCTTTCCAGTCACAGCAAGACAGTCATTAACTGTCACTCCTCTCCCCGTGCCCAGCTCCACTGAAGAGATATGCTCTTTCTCTCTCCCTGGTTGGAGCATCGGATAGAGCACTGTAGCCCACGCGGGCACCTTTCCACTCCCTAGCTCCTCCCTCCTCTGCCCCACTCCTCTTTGCTGAGTGCCCATTCTAAATACCTGGACCCCAGAGTGAACACAGTTAGTGGGTCCCCTGTCTGTACCCAGATTCTCAGATAGCTGATATTAAAGGCCTATGGGACTCTCAAACCCTTGGCCTCAGAATGGAGCCATCTGCCAGTCTTCCCACTAATGCACTCAGTGTTCAGCTGTGCCACATGATGGCCTCTGCCATCCTCTTCCCCTCTCCTGCCCACAGCTCTGTACTTGACATGAAGGAGTTGTCATATCCACTGCTTCTATATTTTGACCACCCATTTACTTCTTAGTTTTTTGTAATCTGGTTTCCATCCTGCCACCTGCCTTCTTGCTGTTTCCAGTGCCCTCAGCAACGTCTGATCCACACTTCATGGCCTTGACTGGGACCTCATTTCCCTTGGATTAGTCTGTCTCCTGAGTTACTGTTTTTCCGCCTTTTGTCTTGAGGGACCCCTTGCCTTTGTCCTGTGTTTTCTGTCTTTTCACTGTTCTCTCCTCTGTCAGTCGCATGTCGTTCAGGTGGCATCACTGCGGGGACTCCTCAGCCCTAGCCGTGCACCCAGATTTCAGCTTCCTCCTCCCAGGACTTCCCCAGCATGTCAGCCCTCTGCCGTCTCTGACCCCCCCCACACACACAGGTGGCAGATCCCTTTGTCCTCTGTGCACACAGGGCTCTCCCTGCCTTTGCTAGGCCCTTGCTGCCTATCGGAGTGCCCACCTCACAGGTCACCTGGCCTCTGCTTTGCCCTTTCTAAAGTTGTCCTCTTGAGGAAAGTTTGGAAACTTTTATTCAGAAATGTCCCTCTGCCCCCTATTGCTGTAGATTTAAGTTTAGAATTCTACGCCATGCACACAGGGCCCCTCCAACACCCAGGCCGTGTTTTTCCACCTTGTTTCTTGTTGCTCTTTTGTTGTACCCATTGCTCTGGCTGCGTTGTGTGCCTTCTGGTTTCTATGCTGGCCTATGTTTTGTGCTTTTGCACATCACTGACTTAGCTTCTAGGAATGCATTTTTTCCTCTTCTGCTGGACTTCATTCTATTTCTTCTTTAAATCGTGGCCCATAGACCTCCTTTCTCTCGTCTCCACAGCTGGGGGGAGTCTTTGTGCTCCCAGAACTCCAGAGCACGTTTTACTATGTCTGAGGCACTGCTGACTTGCCTGCCCACTTATTTCTGGGTGTCCCCAGACCTCAGCTCTTAACAGTTGTAGTGAAGGGTTTGCAGCTTTGTCCTGGCAGAGCGGGCGCTGGGCTTAAACACTGAGCGAGTGATGATTCAAAGAGCCAAGGCTCCAAGCCCCCCTTTCTCGGGCATTTAGCAAGATGTTAATGGATAACAGCACAGCCTGGGGCCCCGGCAGGAGGCAGAATTTTCTCTTACTGGAATAGTTCAAGCACACACTGGGTGAGCCGCACAGAAAGCCAGGTCTGAAAGAACTGGAGGAGACACAAGGTGTATATATAGATCAGATACCAAGGGCAGTAGTTCTGCTACGTGGGGGAACAAGACTTTCGAAAACACTTTAGTGACCATTTACCTATGGGTGATTTCTGTGTGAATTTTAAATGATTTTCATTTATACTAAGTACATTTCCAAGGGCCTGTGACTGTACTTGCTGGCATCCCACAAGTCCCTTTGAGTCTTTGAAAGCAATTCCGTGGTCTGAAGTCTAAACGTTAGACCAAGTGTAGGTTTTAGTTACGTCAGTCCCTTTTGTCCCTCAGCATTCTGGGAGAAGTTGCCAGTTTAGAGCTGGCGGTTTTATGTGGAGACCTGACTGGTATTAACAACAGTCTTTTTGTTTCCACAGAGGTCGCGGAGCTTGAAGCTAATTTACCGTGTAAGTATAGCATCCCCGCCCAGACAGTAAGTGCTGCAAAGTAACTGCATGGAGAAGCTTTTTTACGTTTTAGTGACCTTGTACAGCCAAAAGCCTGTTTCTCGTGCGTGTTGGGAGTAGGTTTTAATTTTGTGCAAACAGGTAGCAGAATTTTGTTGAGGCTCGGGTAAGAGTGAGGTATTTACCATCTTCGTGATTGTAGCACGGAGGGGCCTCCTCTCTCCTCCTGTGGCAGAGGTGACTTGGTTGGGGTTTGTATCTCTTCCACAGTATTCTGTCCCATGTCCTCTTTGAGTGTAAAAATCTGTAAATCAGTGACAGATGGTCCTGTTTTCATAACTGACAGTACCACCTTTTTGGTCCAGAAAGTGCTTGCCTATAATGTATCTCCGTTCGTGAGCTGGGGTGACCACACCCCTTACATCACCAGGTGTCCTTGGTCCTTTCTGGAAGCTCAGATACACAGACCTGCTGTGCAGTCCTCACTTGTGAACATACTCGTTTACCGGGCAGTTAATTTGTCAAAGGGTTGTTTTTCTTTTCCTGTTACTAATCTTGTCCCAAATTTTTATAATACCATTAAAGCCTGAAAGTTTTGACCATTTTAGTATTTTTTTTTTAATTAGAACTTTCTATCATCATATTTGGTTAAAAATAGTTCTGAGGCTGATGATGTTTGTCAGTGTGAGTGAAATGTTTTATACGTGGGTCTCCTGGTTTGGGTGAATGCTCTAGGGAGCTTGGTCTCTCTGGCCTACCGGACACAGGTAAGAGAGGGCCCGTTCCTGCTGCCAACTACAGTTAGAAGGATGATAGTTGGTGTGACCCTTAAGTGGTTATAGAATCATTTGTAAGGGTAAGTACACATAGTTTCTTGAAAAGTTATTTTTAGTGTATGGTATTTATCTGTGAGTGTGGTGGGTTGTGATATAAAATAGGTTTCTTAGTATGGGTCTCAGCCAAAAATGCCTTAAATCCCTGAATTGCTTGACCTCAAAGTTTTCTTCTAGTCAGAACTGGAAGAAAGTGTCTCGGGGTTTTCTTAAAGGGTTTATATATATATATATATATATACACATATACACATATATGTATATACACACACACACACACACACACACACACGCATACATTTAATCAAAGGCCGCAAAAACTTAACCACTTACACACTGTTCATTTTGTCCTTAAATATACTCTTACAAAAATTATTGGTTTTTAACCCATAGAGGATAGCTTTAACTTTATCCAAAATTTTGGTTTGAAAACTGTTAAACTTTGGGGGGCACCTGGCTGGCTTAGTCGGTGGAGCGTACACTCTTGAGCTCAGGATCGTGAGTGCAAGCCCCATGTTGGGCAGGGGCTCTACTTAAAAAGAAATTATAAAAACAATTAAACTGTGTAATTGGTTTTCAAACCAGGATTTTAACTAAACACCTTAGGTTTGAAAAAGGCATCTCCCTAGCACTTATGGCTAAAGTGTCCGATTAAAGAGACTGCATGTTGTCTCTTCTCGCTTTCTCCCTACCCTCTGTGCCATCAGAGTGGGGGAGGTCTAAATTAGTTTATACAAGTAAGCCATGCTTTCCAAAAGTACGCAGCTCATTAAAGAGGAAACGAGAAGCCACCAAAGAATAAATCTCTAGTATCTTATCTAGTATTACTAATATCTCTGAAGTATTAACTAAGAAAAACAAAATAACCTGCTGTGTAGCAGTGCTGCTTAGTAATCATTCAGAACTAGCTCGGAGCTCTCTACATGCGCGTTTATAGAAGTTTCTCTGTTGACAAGAATACCTGTTCCAGAGAGATGGAAGTACAAGATGCTAGCCCATACCTGCAGACAGAGGAAAAGCTTTGAACTAAAGTAAAAACCTGTCTCTTAACTTTTTGTTATTGAGCTTTAAAAATGTTTGGTTGTTTTTAGTACTTGTTTGTAAATCTGCCTTGATAACTTTGTTATTATTGGTGGGCCAGTCTGTTCTAGAGGGATGGATTTCTATGTCTGCCCTTCTATTGAAACAAAGGGGAATGCCAAGTATGAAAACAAAGAAATGCTGCTGACTTCAGCCAATAAGTGAGACGTTCCCCAAGCCCTTGTCCTACGTTTCTGTTGCATAGATCTGGAAAGATAGTATTGCTCATTTCAAGTCAAGATTAGGAGAAATGAAGCCCATATATAGTTCACATGTGTGGTTTGGCAGAAGTCTTTTGAACTCCATTGGCTCACTGCTTCATTATTTGTAAAATAAGGAATGTAACAATGTAATCTCTAAGACCCCTTCTTGCTCTTCTGGATTAAGTTACCTTTTACTCTACGTTGATTTTCTGGGGGATTGGCAAAAAAGAAAAAAAGAAACCCCATTAACAGATTTTTATGGTTTTTATGCCTCACACCTGGCATGTTCATGAAGTAATGAAATGAGGCGTGGTATAGGGAGAAGAGCCATGAACTCATCTTTAATTTGGGAACAAAACCTTCTGTTGATAACGTGTGTGATCCTGGGCTAGTCGCCGAACCTCTCCGGACCTTTGTGTTACCTCGTGCTTGAGGACATTGAACTAGATGATCTGTAAGGGCCATTTCTAAGTCTGAATTTGAATCGTCCTATTTTTTATGAAATTTCATACCATTGTAAAACTAGGCAAATGCTTTCAGTGGTGGGACTTGTAAGAAATAAAGTCAGCAAGTGACCCAAGGAGTTTAGCATATTTTCTGAGTTTATAAAATAATAGACAATTTCTACATCATTCCTTCCCAATTTAATGGGTATTTATTCCTTTTGTGTATTTACCATTCCTTGATACCATTTGTTTGAAGGAAGCAGATGTAGGATGTAGCCAGCTTCCCCTGCCTTTACCACTAACCATTAGCTCTTCTCCCAGTGAGAACTCCTTGTCCTGATTTACCAGATCCCTTCTGATGTAGTACAGTGGACATAGGGTGTTGCCATCTGAGCAGAGCATCATTTGAACAGCAGAGCAAACTGAGCTGCCACTTGGGCTGTGAAGACTTTTTTCCCCTCCTGTTTAATGCCATGGTAAACTCTGGGTGTGAGTTAACTTCACGGGCACCCTTCTTTTGAACTTCAGTTTACTGTGGTGGGTATGAGTAAGTATGGTGGAGGATGAACAGCCTAGAAGTTTGGCCTGGGTTTTTCTGGTTTTGCTGTATGGCAAATCACTGGTTTGCAATTTTAGCACGGTGGCACAATTACTGTCAAACCAGAAGCAAGGAGGAGTCTACAAACTCCTCTAGCACCTTCAACTCCATGTGTTTCAAGGTTAGCCTCCACATAAGGACTGCTGCTAGCTGTCAGACCTTCCTGATGTGCTGTTTCTTTTGCAGGTACATGTAAGGTGCATTTTCCTGATCCAAACAAGCTTCATTGCTTTCAGCTAACTGTAACCCCAGGTAATATTCTTACATACTTAAGTGTTAAAGTGATTTTCAGACAGTAAAGTTTAAAGGCTGCCTAAATCTAGAATCTTTGGCTTGATTTGTCCTCTCACTTTTGAAAGTTACGAAAGTCACAACTGTTCCACATGAAGACAAGATATGTGCTTTGTAGTCAGAGCAGAATAAAGGGAACCGGTGGCATTCGGTGTATATGCGGAAATGAAGTACAGGCTAACAGCTGGAGTGAACGGCCGCAGGAGCTGTTGGTACAGTGAAGAGTGTGAGCTTTGAAATCGTAACTGGGTTCTGATCCTGCTCTGCCATTCGTGGCAGTGTGATCATGGTTCAGTTGCTTCATAACCTCTTTGCACAGCCCACCCAGCTAGAAAGTGGGGATCAAATAGGACCTATCCCGTGGGATGGTTATGTGTGTGAAGGATTTCAGCCCAGGGTCTGGCACAGGGAGGTAAGCAGATTACCAGCTGTCCTCGTTAGGACTGGTAAGCCTCCAAGCTCCAGGTGCTCCGGGATGGTAACCTGTCCCTCCTTGGTCAGACTGGGTAGTAAGATGGAGGACTGGAGTTTTTTCTTACTGCAGTGCAGCTCTGAACGTTGCGGATTCTAACCTGGCACAGACTACCAGTGTTTACATTGGGCAGAGGGTGCTGTGCTTTGGGCAGCGGGGCTGCTATAGGGTAGGTGGGGACAGGAATGTTGTGGAGGAAATGGAGGGTGTGATTTTATTTGGGGCATGGAAAGGGAATAAGACACTGAGAATAATGAGTCACTAGCTAATTAGAAAGTGAAAGAGAATACAGAATTTCAGTAGGCGATACTGAACCCACAAATAAGACCTGGCAGTTGTCTCCCTGCAGGTAGGATGGATTATTTTCTGTGGAAAATGTTTTATAATAACAGGAGAAATCCCATTTTCAACATGGGCTTGAAAACTTTAAAACTCGGTTAATCTGTGTGGTGGTTCTACAGACATCTCTGGACATGTCTGTAAACTCAGTCTGGCACCATTTGCACTTAGAAAGCACTAGGAGGGAGTTAATATCAGAACCCAGTCGGTAGATGTGGGGCATTGCACACGCCTGACATCAAGAGATAACTGAAGCTCAGGACTTTAAGCTAGGAAATGATGAAAATTATAACCATCCTTTGGCCGCGTTCATAAAACATGGTACATTGTGCTGTTTTTAGCAAGGGGTATTAAGCACACTTTAATGTTTCTTGGTGACTCAGGGTCACCATTCCGAACAACATTTACTGTTACTGTTGAGTGATGCAGGGTATTTTCAGAAATGACTGTGCTGATTGAGATTGGTTCTGTGTGTACTAAGTGGTCTCAGACTGTGTGTTTGTAGTAAACATCCTAAGAGCATTTTCAGTGGCTGGCAGGGATTCTGTTGCTCTGCTCCCTGCCCAGGAGTGGGCTCCATGGTCCTTCCCAGCCACTCAGAGACCTCTGTTGAATTTGCTGGGCTTGTTACCATCTTCTGTGGGTTTGTGTCAAGTCCGGCCTCTGAATAAGAGTTTCTCCTTTTGCTCTTGTTTTTTTTAACTGAATTTTTTTTAATGGAATTACGTGGGTGTTGTTGATTACTGAGATTATGTACATGACGCCATCTTTGATGTTCTTATTGTTCTTGAAAGTGGAGCACAGTTGCTTGAGTTTTGGTATTCACTGTTCCATCAGATTAAAACGTAGCTTGTGTTTCGGTGCCCGTAACTGTTTAGTACCTTAGCATTTATATTTGTAGTAAGTGTGTGTCAGGGACACGATTATCACACTGAGCTGCGTGCTCAGCGTGTCCTTCAGATGCTGTGTGTTTGCCCTTATTTTGTGGTGTTAGGGTGTCGGAAAGCTGCTGTGGTTCCGGCCCTTTGTTATTAAGAGAAACGTGGCAGAGATCTGCCAACCCTAAAAACTTGTCTAATATCGTGGTCTTAAAACAACGTTTTGGAGTCATGCTCCTCTTAGTATTGGAAAGAAATTATAGAGATATGCCTAAGTGATAAAAGTTTTAACCGTGTATGAAGCAGATCATTTTGAAACCGGCTCACTGGAAGCAGCCAGTAGTTTGCACACTCAGTAATTAATAAGATCTAGATATTTGGGTGGTCAGGGTGGGAGAACTCTATCGGTAGTTGAAGCTCACAGCTCCTTTTTACCTGGCTCCTGGCAAGATAGTTCCTGTTCATACTTGGTAACATTTTCATAGTTTAGTTTTTAGAATGTCCCTCATGCTTGGGCATAAATGTACTCTTCAGAGGAAAGATGGAAATGTATTTTGGTGGTAGAGGAAAACAAAACTGAATTTAAGAGGGGAAAAAAGTCTCCACATCAACTCACAAAGTAAGAAGAAATACTAGTAAGAAACGAATCGAGACAAAGCGAACACTTAAAAGATTTGCTGAGATACTCTCTGGAGTCTTTGGTGAAGTTAGACAGTTTGAGAAACTGTTGCCCTACTGACTTGTGGGGGTCCCCTCAGCCTGCCCCACTGTGATATGGATCTTTTAGGCAGAGAGGAACATGGACTTAAATAACAATTTTTTTTTAGGGGCGCTCTGTTGGTTAGGCATCTGTCTTCAGCTCAGGTCATGATCTCAGGGTCCTGGGATCAAGCCCCATGTCGGGCTCCCTGCTCTGCAGGGAGTCTGCTTCTCCCTCTCCCTCTGCCCCTCCCGCCCCCCACTTGTGCTCTCTCTTTCTCTCTCAAATAAATAAAATCTTTTTTAAAATTTTATTTTTTTGTTTTACTTTTTAAATAAATTTTACTGAGGTATAAAATAACAATAAAATGTACTAATTTGGACAGTAGCTTAATAAGTTTTGAGAAAATATGTACACCTGTGTAACCACAACCCCAGTAAAGCATTTCCAAAATTCCCTTCTGCTGCCTCTCCAGTCAATTTCTTGCACCTGGCTACCACCCAAAATTCCTTTCTGATTTGTTACCATAAATGACTTTTGTCAGTTCTTGAATTTCATATAAATGTCATTTTATATATGTACTCTTGTCTCTGACTTCTTTCATATAAGATTTTTAAAATTCATATGTGTTGTATCAGTGGTGTTTCTTTTTGTTTTATGAGTATGCCATAATTGCTCATTTTCCTGTTCATGGACATTTGAATTCTTTCCAGCTTTTCCCTATTATGAATACAACTGCTCTTAGCATTTTCATACCATCCTTTTTATACTCCTATTTTTTCATTCTTTCGTTTTCTCTTTAATTCCACTTAAGAGTGAAATTTCTGAGTCACAGGAAGATCTATGTTTAGCTTTGTAAGAACTTTCTGAAGGGGTCATGCTATACACTCAGCAGTAATGTATAGGGGTTGTACTGTATGGCAGTGTGTGAGAAATTGCAATTATTCTACATACTGCTCAGTATTTAGTTATAAATGGTATTTCACTGTGGTCTTAATTTGCATTTACCTAGTTCTGGGATTTTGATTGAGATGGTGTTGACTTTATAGATCAGTTCTGCCCGAAATGACATCTTCACAGTGTTCAGTCTTGCCATGCATGAGCACGTGAATGTCCCTCTTATTGAGATTGTCCTTACTTCTCTCAGCAGGGTTTTGTACTTTTCAGTGTATAGGTCTTGCTGATATAACACCAAGTATTTCATGTTTTTTTAAATTGGTGTAAATGGTATTTTTTTAATTTCCATTTTAACTGTTACTAATTATGTAAAGTACAATTGATTGTTTAATATATTGATCACGTGTCCTATCATCTTGTTAATAAATTCACTTACTAAATTCTAGTAGTTTCTTATATATTCTTAGGATTTTTATATCCATGATCATTGCATCTACAATAAAGACATTTTTACTTCTTTCTTACCAGTACGCATGCCTTTAATTTCTTTTTCTTATTGCACTGGCTGTGACCTCCAGGACAGTGTTGAATAGAGGTAGTAAGAGCACATGTCTTTGCCTTGTTCCTAATCCTAGGGGAGAAGCGCTCATTATTCACTGAATATGATGTTAGCTGTAGGGTTATTTTTAAAAAATAACTTCTTTATCAGGTTGAAGAGTTACCTTTTTTTCCTCATTTGCTGAGAGTTTTTATCATGTGTGTTCAATTCTTTCTAATGCTTTTTCTGCATCAGTTGATACGATCATATGATATTTCTCCTTTATTTTGTAAATATGGTAAAATACATTTAATGATTTTTGAGTGTTAAACCAACCTTATATTCCTGCCATAAACCCCACCTGGTCATGATATGTTATCTATTTTCTTTATATTCAATATAGAAATATATATATATTTCTACATATTTACATTAAATTTCTTAATATTTTCATATAGAATTTTATATCAATATTCATGAGGAATGTTGGTTTGTATTTTTCTATTCTTGTGATTATTTTGTCTGGTTTTGGCATCAGAGCAATGCTAGCCTGGTAGAATAAATGAAGAAGTGTTCCCTCTTGTTTGCTGAAGAGTCTGTAAAAAATTGGTATTATTTCTTCCTTAAATATTTGATAAAATTCACCAGTTAAATAGTCTGGACCTAGAGTTTTCTTTCTGGAAAATTTTTACTTATGAATTCAAAAATAGATACAGGGTTATTTATCTATGTTTCTTAAGTCAGCTTTAGTAATTTTTTTCTTCCAGGGAATTTGTCTGTTTCACGTAATGTTTCACCAAGTTGTAGAATTTATTGATATAAAAGTTGTTCAGAATATTTTCTTATTCTACCACTGTATGTAGGACCTGTACTGATGTCCCCTTTTTCATTCCTGACATTGGTAATTTGGGTCTTCTCTTTTTCTTGATCACGTTAGCTTGAGGTTTATCCAGTTGATCTTTGGAAAGAACTTTTGTTTTTCTGAGTTGTTTGTGCATTTTATTGATTTCTGCTCTTTATTATTTCCTTCCTTATATTTTGGGTTTAATTTGCTTCTCTTTTGCTACCTTCTTTTTTTTTTTTTAAGATTTTATTCATTAGAGAGAGCATGCGCACATATGCAGGTGTGAGTTGGGGAAAGGCAGAGGGGAAAGAATCTCAAACAGATTCCCTGCTGAGCAGAGAGCCTGACAGGGAACTTGATCTCACCACCCTGAGATCATGACCTGAGCTGAAATCAGGAGTCTGTTGCTTAACCTACTGAGCCACCCAGGTGCTCCCTTTTTTACTTTCTTAAGGTGGAAACTTAGATAATTGATTAAAAAAAATTTTTCAAAGCAATATTGGTTGAGGTGTAACATGTTACATTTTTAGCATAATACTTTTGCGTTTCACCTGTGTTGTTGCATTAATCAGTATTTTGTATCTTTTTTTGATGAGTTCTATTCTATTCTATGTGTGTATACCAGTTTTTCAGGTCACTGGTTGATAAGCCTTTGTGTTGTTTCTACTTTGGAACCATTGTGCATAAAGCTGCTATAAAAACCTTTGCGTGCAGGTCTTTGCCATTATGTTTTTATTTCTCCTGGCAATGGAATTACTGGGTCATGTGATAAGAGTAAGTTTAACTTCATAAGACACTGCTATATAGTTTTCCAGAGTGTAAGTACTATTTTGCAGTCCTACTAGCAATGAATGGGAATTCCATTTACCTCACATTCTTGCCAACAACTGGTATTGTCAGCCTTTTCAATTTTAGCCATTTTGGTGGGAATGTATCTCATTGTGACCTTTATTTGCATTTCTCTAGTGACTAATGGTATTGAACATCTTTTCCTGTGCTTGTTTGCTATTTGTGTATCTTCGTTCAAGTGTCTGTTCCGATATTTTTCCTGTTTAACATTTGGGTTGCTTGTCCTGTTATTGAATTGTAAAGTTTATATAACTGGATATAAGTTCTTTATTAGGTATGTGGGGGGTTTTTAATGGTTAATAACATCTTTTTTGTTAATGTTACATATATAAAAATTCCGATTAGGGAATTCAATAGCTGCACTGTAAATCTTGTGTATTTGTTTCTAAATGTGTTAGCTTATTTGTGTTTCCTTAATTTGAACATTTAATTTATAAAAACTCTCTAATTGATAATGACAGTAAAAGTGTAGCGTACATTAAGTCATAAAATTTTAATTGATTTATCTATTACCCCTATTAATGTTTGATTAATGGCCCCTTCTTTGTTTCAGAGCTTTGGACTTACAGAAAATTTCTAAATGTGAAATACAGTAAGATCCTAATTTCTGAACAAAGAAATATGGTTGATAAGCCTGAAACATGGGTTTCTTCCCACTCTTGAGCATTTGGAACAACATTTAAATACTCGTGGAGATTCTGAAAGCTGTTGAGATAGAGCAGAGCACTGAGCAGGCCCTTTGCCTTGACCTGCACTGCAGTTGTGCATGGTTAACACGTCAAGGTTTCGGACCCGGAACGCGTACTCTCCCTGGTTCTTTCCAGATTGACTTTTAGTTTTAAGATGGAGATAACTATCGTGAGGGGATAAATTTGAAGAGGAACAGACTTTTTCCTGGTGAAGTCTTTTCTTTCAGTTTAACCCTAGAAATACAGGTGCCAGTTCTTCTATTTTTATATGTAATAGAAGTGTGATGTGAGCTCTTAAGACTGTCCATTATCTGACTTTACATTGGCTAACCTTTGTTGGGAAAACATCCACTGCTCTTTTCTTGGCTCTTTCCAGAATCTCCAGGTAAGCTTCTTGACTTACCATCCCATGTGTCTGATGCACGCTGTTCTTACTCCGATTTCTGCATACACACACACAACACACACAACACACACACCACACACACACACACACACACACACACACACACACACACCCTGCCTCGCACATAACTCTGAGGCACATTCTTCTCAGGACACTCAGGTTTCTCCAGTGACAGAGAGATTAAATGTCTGACTCACTGTTTAAAGCTGTTCATTACCATGCTTAACATATATTCTTATGGTCACCAGTAAAAACCAATATAATGTGTATAAAGCTGTTTAAATGCTGAGCTTTCTGACATATTGTAAAGATTGCCAGCACTCTTGGTTTCCTGTCCCATCTGTTAGTGCCTTTTATGTATAATAGGCTTTTTTTTTTTTTTTTAATTTTCAAAAATCATGTGTAGCGAAGATCTAATTGACAGTTCACTGTTCGGGGGTGTTCTCTACATTTTGACACAGTGTGTAACCACCACTACAGTCTAGATACAGGATGTTTCTGTCAGCTCAGAAAGGTCCCCCCGCTCCTGGCAGCCATTGTCTCCATCATTGTGCCTTTTCCAGAATGCCATATAAATGGGCCAAAATAGTATGTAGCATTTGTATATGGCTTCTTTTACTCGGTATGGTGCTCTCGAGATTCTGCCGTGTGCTGCCATGTGTCCTCATTCCATTGGCCGTCACTGCATTCGAAGGTGGAGGAAGAGCCTCCTGAAGCTGGAAAGGGAAGGAAACAGATTTTCCCCAGAGTGGCCTGAAAGGAACGCAGCCCCGCGCACTCCCTGATTTTAGCCCCATGCCACCCATTTTGGACTTCTGACCAACAGAAGTTAGAAAATTTGTATTGCTTAAGCCACTGAATTTGTGGTGAATTATTATAGCAACCATACAAGCCAACACAGAGAGCTGTGCTCTCTGTGCCCTAAGAGATCTAAGAAATACAAAGAACTCCTCTTATTTTTTTAAAGTAGTTTTTTAGTTTCAGATTTGGCAGTTTGGTCTGTGATCCATTTTTAGTTTGTTTTCCATATGGTGCAGGATAAGGGTCTAGTTCCTCCCCCCCCTCTGCCCTCTCCTGGAATGAAGGGCAACGTGCTTCCTTCCCTTTCCGGGACAGTGTACGAAGAGTTAGTATCCGTTCTGTAGTCAGCGGTAGAATTCGCCAGGGAGGCCACCTAGCTCTGGAATGGTTTTTTTGTTTTTGTGGTAACATTTTAAGCACAAATACAATTTCTTCAGTAGATAGAAGGCTATTTTGGTTATTCCTTCTGGAGTGAGCTTTGGTAATTTGTGGCTTTCGTGTCATCCACACTTTCAGATTTGTTGATGTAAGGTTGTTCTTAATATCTCACCCTATCAAATTCTGTGGAGTCTATGTTGATATCACCTCTTTAATTCCTATTGAACGTGTTTTCTTTTTTCTTGATCAGGTTGGCTAGAGGATTATCGATTTTAGTCTCTGCAGAGAACCAGCTTTTGGTTGCATTGATTTTCCCCTAATATATTTTTTTTCCTGCTCGTATCTTTATTACCTTCCTTCGGCTTGTTTTCAATTTAATTTGTTGTTCTTTTTCCGGTTCTGAAGGTGGAAGCTTGGACAGATAACAGGGTATTTCCATTTCCCCACCCCACCTTTCATTTTATAGTTCTCATGTCTCCTTTACATATGTTGTAACCTGGCTTTAGACAGTCTGCTTGCTTTCTGTGTTTATCAACATACTGACCACCAGTGACCTTTATTCCTTGTTTCCATCTGTTAGTTTCTTTCTGCCTGAAGAACACCCTAGTATCTGCCTGTAGTGCAGCCCTGCTGGTGACACTTTCAGCATCATAGGGGCCTCATGCTGCTGCCTCCTGAGTTAGTGCTGATTCTTTGTTCCACTTCATGCGATGTGCATGTTATTCTCTGGTTGCTTTTAAGATAGTCTCTTTATCCCATTTTAACAGTTTGACTGTGATGTGCTTTGTTGACCTGGGCTTGTTGAGCTTTCTGGATCTGTGAGTTTGGTTTTCATCAAACTTAGAAATAATTTGACCAGCATTTCTTTAAATATGTTTTCTGTAACCCCTTCCTGGGACTCCACCTGTATGAATATCTCTTGCATATATATTACCTCTACATAGAAACTATACCTCCATTGGGTCACAAGGCTATGTTCACTTTTCTCTCTGTGCTTCATGTGGGTAATTCCTATTTCTGCAGGGTCTGATTTACTGTGGACCTCATCCAGTGAAGTTTTCGTTTCAGTTATTAAGGTTTTTTTAGCTGTTGATGTTCTGTTTGCTCCTTTTTGATCGTTAATGTTTATTTCCTTGTTATGTCCATGGTTTTCTCTAAATCTCAGCATCTTTACATGACAGCTGACTTAGTGTCTGTCTGTGGCTCCTTGCTGGTTCCTGACCCCATGTCACCGCCAAGCACCTGCCCACCTCCTCAGTGGCACCAGGCCACACGTCTGCCATAGCTGGCTCATGGCAGTCCTATCTGCAACTCCGCACCCACTCCGCCTGCCTCATGGACACTGTCTCTTTGTCTTCCCCTCCCCTGCCCTGCTTACCCTCAGATTCCAGTGAGACAGCCTGATCGGAAGTGGCTATGCTCCTTTTTAGCCGTGGGGCTGCAGCCAGTTACTTACTGTACACGCCCCAGTTTCTTCTTTGAAGTGGTGTTGTGCCCATCCCACTGCACTGTGGTGACTTCGTCAGTGACCGTGTGGTCCATGCTCCGTGTGTCCATGTGGTTAATGTTGTGGCAGTTGTCATCCTGATTTTCACGTTGTACCTAACAGCATATCCCCCAGGCTTCCCCTGAGTAATCCAGCCCACACCAGCTTCCCCTCGTCAGTGAGCCAGCTTCATGTGCATTGTGTCACACAGGTCAGCACCAGTTTGTCTTTGTGTGTTTTCTTTTCTTTCTTTCTTTTTTTCTTTTTTTTAAGATTTTATTTATTTGAAAAAAAGAGAGTGTGCTAGCAGGGGTGGGGGGGGGAGTGGCCGAGAGAGAGGGAGAAGCAGACTCCCCACTGATCAGGGAGCCCAACATGGGGCTTGATCCTAGAACCCTGAAATCATGACCCGAGCCAAAGGCAGACATTTAACCAGTTGAGCCACCCAGGCTCCCCTTTTGCGTATTTTCATGTTGGGGTGGGCGCACTAGATCCCATCCCAGAGGTGAGCCAAATTCTACCCTGGGCCAGTTTTTGTGTGGCCCTCAAGCTGAGAATGACTTTTACATTTTTGAAGGACTATGAAAAAAACACAAAAGAGGATATGTGACCAGAGATCTGTGGCCCGAAGCCTGAAGTACTTACCGTCTGCCTCTTTACAGAACAAGTTTGCTGACCCCAGTCTACAGGCTCATCTTTGGCAGGGACGGTGTTTTCCCTGACTTAGGTTTAAAATGTGCATACAGTATGATTTCCAGTGTGCTGTAAATATTGACATTTAAAGATAAAAGTATTATATTGCTCTTTAAAATGTTTCCAGTAGAATCTAAACAGCATGGATACGCCCACTATCATGCATTTTTGTGGAAACATGAGCAAGCTCTATTGCCGTGGTTGGAAAATGTTCGTTGCTGCCTTTTCTCCTTGCAGTCTCCGTTTTATTCCACTGGTCCTGTAGAATTTTATCCCAGGGTAAACATATTTCTGCTAAGTATTTTGTCACCCTGTCATACTATTCTGTAAATATATCTATGCACATGTATGTATATATAAAAATTATTTTAAAAGTTTCTTTAACTGTAAGACTCTTAGGCCTTAAGCATTTTCTTTTGAATGATTGTTAGTCATTGTTTGTACCAACTCCTGGCTCCTTGTCTCCCTCCTCCTCCATTGGTGCCGGCTGCCCTCCTAGCTCCTTTCCCCACCCCTCCAGGTGGGGGTCCTTCAGACTCTGTCCTTCCTTGGACCTCCATAGTCAGCTCATGAAATCTGAGTGCTTGGATCTACTGAACAGCTCCCAAACTACCGTCGTCCAGCCCCGACCTCCCCCACACTCCAGAATGATCGGTCGACTGCCGATTGACATCTCCGCTTGGATGTTGACATGAAACCTCAGATTCACCTGTCTGATGGAACTTTGTGCAGTGGTGCCTGTCACAGCCTTTTTATCTTCCCAGTGGCAACCCTGCCCTTTGCATTGCACGGTCAGAGAACTCAGCTCTTCTGTGGCTCCTTTTTCCCCACCCCTCGCCCAATCTGTCAGCAAACACTGGTATTGCTCCCATCAGAGTATTCCCACTTCACTGCTTCCACCCTGGTCTTAACCAGCTTAATGTCTTACTGGGGTTACTGTAACTGATAGCCTCCGCAGGGCCTCCAGCCTGTCCCTCCTCTGCTCAGACCTCTCTCATGGCTCCCTGTCTCACTGTGCATAAAAGCCAGCACTCTCACAGTGGCGTCTTCAGCCTCAGGTCCTCCCTCCCTTGCCTCCCCTCTGGCCTCTGGAGTGTTCCCTGAACATACCAGGCCCTCTTATGGGCCTCACCCAGCTCCCCTGCCTGGAGTGTTCTTCACCCTTCTTTTTTCAGGCCTTTGTTCTCTCTGACCACCCTATTTAAAATCGCAGCTCCTACTGGCTTAGCTCTTTCACCTTCTATTATATGATTTCCTTATTTATTTTGTCTCTCTTCCACTAGAATGTAAGCTTTGTAAGGGCAGGAAAGTCTCTTGCTGATGTGTCACCAGTGCCTAAAACAGTGCCTGGCACATCATAAGCACTTGTCAAATATTTGTTGAACGAATAATGACTTTAAACAATATGTTGCAAGCTTTAATGGTTATTAAACATAAAATACTATTTCATCTGAAATGTATCTGAGAATGATGGAGTTATTACTTTTAGCATTTTTCTCTGATTCAGTTGATGTATTTGTGAATGACTTTATGCTAGAAAGAAGGGTTCAGTATCAGTTTTCTTTCTTAATTTTTGTTTTTGTAGATGCAGACACTGAGGACTGCTTATTCATACAGGCCTGGAAGGTGTCTGTTACAGCTATGACATTCTGTCCTTGGACTTCAAAGTTAGAGGCCAAAAATACCATATAAGATATTTTGTTGATCTTTTGCTGATTACTAGGTTAGGGTCCTTCTTCCATTTTGTTGAAAGCATAGAATTGGAACCCACCTGCCTTGGAGAAGACTTTCCAAACACAGTCATTAGAGTCCCTTAGCATCACGGTTTCTGAGGCATTCACCAAAACCACTTTCCCAAGACCTGTCAACTGACCATTAGTCATAACTGTCTTCACTTAAAAACATCTGTCGTTTTATCTGAAACTCTCAGCAAGAGTTGAGAATTTTGTGATTTTACTGATTTTGTCATACCTTTACCAATCTGAAAACATACGCTTTATATTTCCTCAAAAGCTTGAAGCTGCAGGTTTAGCTCATTCAGTTTATCAGAACTGTCTCCCCAGTGCATAAATAGGCAGAACCAGTTCTAATTGTCAGCCCACTCAGCAGTCAGACTCACTCTCAGGAGAAGTCTTACTTGTTTCTAAGGCGCACCATCAGCCACCTCTCTTCTGAGTTTGATTCCTAGCGGGTAGGTGAGGCATGGAGCCAGTCACCTGGGTGGAAGAAGGTGCTGTGCCTGTGGCTTATTGGCTCCCTGTTTGCTTCTCATGGGGATAATGGCTTCTCTTACAGTAGTCTAGGGATTGAAGTTGCTAAATGAAATTTTAATCATCCCTACCATCAGACGCTACGATGTGTCTGAATTTAAGACATTCCATTATGAACTGGGATAGCTTATTTATAATACCCTACTTTGCCCTTAACGGAATTGGGTGTGGGATAGCGAAAGCACACCCCTGCCCTATGCCTCCATTCAGAGGGCTTTCCTGTGACCTTTGTCCTCTGGGATGTTTGTGCCTTGGGGCAGTGCATCATGGTAAGAGGAGAGCTGAGAAGTCAGCCTTCTGCTCCCAATTGGAGCAGCTGTGAGAAGGAAAGGGAAGGATGGCCTGCAGGACTTTGGCCGTCTTGAGACTATCAGGCAGCTTCATTTTAGGAGAGAATGCAGTTGGACACTGACCACCTAGTAGTGGATTCTCTTGAAGCTGTTTATACCCACCTACCCTTTGGACAGTCTTCTCCCAGGAGTACCCCTAACCTGACTGAGAGATAGTGGTGTATGATTCCTGGAAGGCAGGAGGGAGTGGGTTCCAGGATACAAGAGGAGGGAAAGATGGTTCCTGTCATTGTAACCCTGGGTGGCGGGGATAGGCCGGTCCAGTGAGAGCTGCATGCCAGGAACTTTCCTACTGCATTTCATTGTTGTACTTGAATGCCCAGTTATCTGAGAAGCAGGATGTTTTCAGCCACAGCAGCCATGGATAGTGACGTAGCGGGCCTGTCCCAGACTCGGATGTGGTGCACACTGGGTTACGGACGCTGTAAATGACCCCTCTGCCCGCTGGCTCCAGAGTTGCGTAGGCCGTTCCCAGTCTCCGCCCTGCAAACTGCCAGCTCGGGAGCCAGACCCGGAAGGTGGATCAGCAAGGACTCTTCACTGGGCCCTTTTGTTGAGAAAAATCACAGGAAGCGAGATCCTCTTGAGTTTCCTCTCAGTCCAGTCTGTTCCTTAGCTGCTTTGTAAGTGGGACTATGGCATTTCTAGGCAAATGCAAAGCCAGGGTTGATCCAGTCCAAAAGCTACGTACCTTAGAAGAGGAAAAACGAAGTACTGGCTCAGGAGCTGGTAATCTTTCCTGAAAGACGTATTTCATGAAATAGAACAAAAATTAAACTGTCTGCTTGCTCTCTATTTTCAGTGGGTTTGGGGATGATATAATTCTAATAATTACTAATTGAGAGCTTGACTAGGACAGAGGAATATAGTAAAACCAAAACCCTATTTCTTTGAAACTGGTGGATAGCAGAGTTGAAACTATATAATCATGGTATGGAAAGCCAGCTAGAGAAGAACCACAGTGGTGTGGCTGGAGCACAGCCTTGGGGAGCAAGAAGAGAGGAGAGCAGAAGGAACTCTGCACGCGAAGCTGGGGTTCTGGTGGCCGCTGCATGGTTTACAGAGCCCAGTGCTAGGCCACTCTGCCACGGTGACCGCTGTGCAACACGGGAGCCTCTGCTGAGCAAGAATGTGCTCTGATTACTTTTATACCTGAGATGCCACTTGTTTGGAAAGTTCTGGTATCTAGAGGTAAAATTTTTCCCCAGAGTCTTTTCCAAAGATTCAGTACTGTCAGTCACGAATCCAAGTGCACTTGTAAGCACAGAAATAGACACATCAGTTCAGTGGGGAAGGGTCGAATAATAAATGCTATGTGATGGGTTAGGCAAGCAAGGACAAAAAACACACCACCTTATTATAGATGAGCAGATGAGCTGATGGACCGTATGAAACCACAGGATCACTAGGAGAAAACAGAAATCAAGTGTTTCTATAATCTTGGTTGGGAAAGATCTTTTAAGGGTAATACCAAAGACAGAAACCACAGAAAGACTGGCTTCTCAAAAGTGAAAACTAGTTGAACCACAAAACCATAAGACAAACAGCAGACTATGAAACATTGTAACAAATATAAAAGGCAAAGGTTAATCTTCTTATGAGCTTTTTTATATTATAATTAAAACGTGGGTACCTCAGTAATTCAAGGATACTTATGGAACATCAGTCATTCTGTTCTTAAAAAAAATGACTCAATATGAAATAAATTTCAGCCTCACTGCTTTTCTTCAGATGAATGTAAAATGAAACATAATATTTCTCTTTTGACACACTGGCAAAGAATGAAAAGGTTGAATTCCAGGTAATGTTAGTGTTAACTGCTGGACAACATAAATGTTGACGCGATCTCAAAAAACTTTTTTAGTGATGATTTATTGGAAACTAACAACTTCCTGTTAAATGTTCATTTACATAAACAGCTGAGGGAAGCAATACGATGTATTATTGCTGATTTGTTCACAGTGATAAATATTTGGGGGGTTGGAGTTGAACTTTCATTTTAAAGATGGTGTTAATTTTTTGAAGTTGTGAAGCTCCGAGTAATTTGCGGGAGGGGAGTGTTTCAGGTTCAAGCATGGTGGAGCGTTTCATGGTGGAGCGCCCTCTGCTGGCAGCAGCCCCAGTAGCATTTACAAGGCACCTGCAGGCCAGGTTCACCCTGGGGGTCGACCCTAGAAGAGGCTGAGAGGTGGCTGATGCCATCACAGGAGTTGGGACTGCGCTGTGGGGTCTGACCCAGTGCTGCCCTGACTGCAGACATTCTCCTGCATGCTCACCAGCCCTCTTCCAGAGGGCCCTCTCTGTTCAGAAGGCTGCAGCCAGCACTCAGCCAGCTAGCCCGAAAGCTTTGCTTGTGCACTTTCTCTGAGGCAGGGATATCGTCTGTGTGCTCCACTGCTTGTCCGCCGGCCCTGGAGCACCCCTCGGAACTGACATTCTCACAGGGCAACCAGCTGCAAACATGACCCTGCAGCTCAAACAGAATGGTTACCTGTCGTGAGATGTGCTTGAAGGGGGCCCACGGGTGCCGGGATGTGGAGTGGGGTGGGCCGAGGTGAGAACAGTGTTCCCTGGGCAGGTCCTGGGAGACTGAGGAAGAGGAACCAGCCCCCCAGAAGGGTGCCTATGCCTCCTCTGAGGGTGCATGGCTAGTGGGGTGACAGAGGCAGGCCAGCAGGGAGCTGATTGGGGTTCATCATTAGTGCAGGGGCAGGATTTGGTGAATTAACAAGGAACCTTGCAGTCCTGTTGTTTAACTCTTAATTCTCTGTATTTGCCATATCCTAACATAGTGTTTGCTTTTCGTTTCCTTTTTTTTAATTTAAAGGATTTTTTTGTTTTGTTTTGTGTTTTTGATAGATGAGGGTTACTACCAGGGTGGAAAATTTCAGTTTGAAACTGAAGTTCCTGATGCGTACAACATGGTGGTGAGTAGACTGCGTTTGAGCCATCGTTCCCCATTCGCGTGGCCTGGTGGTCATCACCCCCCCCCCCCCCGCATTGGGTCCCCCCAGTCCCGGGGCTAAATACAGACTGGCCGATATTTCTGTGATTAATGTTACTGTTGGCAGTATTCTGCGCCAAAGGAGAGAGATTAACTTTTCAACAAGCACTTGTGAGTGCTGTGTGTCGGGCAGTGCGCACTGGGGATACAGCTCGGCTGAGTCTGGAACAGCTGTCCCGAGACTGACACCTTTGCTGGGAGCTGCCTGTGTGGTTCACACCAGTCTTATTTGTTAAATTCTGGCACTGAAGAAGAAAGCATTTTATTTAAAGCTGTAGTTTTGTTTATGGTATAACCCCAAAATTCCCAAGGTGTAGAAAACATGTATTTTAGAATTTTAGCAAAGAGGAATGACTCATAGTTTTAAACTATAAGTAATTTATGCCTGGAGCTATGTGTTAATCTCTCAAAGACCCCACCTAGGTAATAATTAACACCAGGTACTGTCACATTCTGTCCTTGCTCTTAAGGAATTTACCAATTAGGAAGGTGAGAAAAAGTGTGAGTTACCATAAAATGATAAAAGCCATAAGTAGCAGACAAGAGAGATATGGAACAGGCCAGGAAACTAATGTACGGGGATTCCAAGAAGGAAAGGAGAGGCTCACTTTGGGAAAGTGGTCAGGCCAGTTGAGCTTTTCAGGAGAAATAGGATTGGAGTTATCCTGACTTGGGTTGACCCTTAACCAGGGGAGGGTGGTCTAGGTGATGTCGAAATCTCTGGAACTGCTTAGTAGGTCCACAAGTGAGAACGAGTGGCATGTGTGTGGTGGATTGACCAGGTCAACTTGAAGGAGGAGTCTGGGTTGGGGAGAAGTGGAAATGAACAAGAAACTCAGATTTGAGGGTTGTTGGGCATTTTCTCTTTGGCAGTGAGAAACCAGTGACAGTTCTGAACAGCTCTGCAATTTTATGTGTGTGTGTGTATACACACACATACACACACACACACACACACACACACATATATATATATCCCCCTAATGTTTCCCAGCCCTCTCTAGGCCTATCGAGTAGGGAAAAAAAATCTGATGGTAAAATTAAGTCTCTTGTTCACTTGAGCTTGTGGGTACAGGGGGCCCCATGTGCCCTGTTAGTTTGCCTGCAGTTACTGTTCTATCTGGCAAGTGGGATTAGGTCCCTTGCCCTGGGCTCCACCACCGGGGCACAGTTCAGTGGCTGTCACACTTTTTTATTTGCAGCCAAACCTTTATCGAAGGAATTGGTCTTTACTAGGCTACTACATTAAAAGTTCTTTCTGAATGCAGTTTATGAGGATAGGAAAGAATTCAAGAAGAAAAAAATTAATTTTTAAACCACGACAGGAAAATGTGCATCTCAGGTCTTTGTCCATCCATTCAGCTCCCTGCTGACTTCCTCTGTTTCCCTAATCACACACTGAGGAGTCTGGCTTGATAGAACAGTGGACTCCCTCAGGTGAGATGCAGTTGGAGAGGTTTGGTTGAAGTACAGTTGTTTTGAATTCCAGGGGCTAGTTTGATGTTTTCTGGAAACAGCCAGGCATAGAGCACTTAAAATTCTGGACCTTTTAATTGTGCGGACATTTGCCGTCTCGAAGGACTCCTCGTCGGAAGAATGCTAAAGGGTGGTACGTGACACAGTCTTTTCGGAGAGGCAGTGAGTGTTGGAGGAGGAGGACGGCGTGGGGAGGGGCTTATCATGAGCTGGCGGACTTTTCAGACAAGTCCTGCGGAATCTGAGGACCACTGTTTCAGGAACATTAGGTATCATTTAGTGGCAAAGCCTCTCGGTCCCAGCATCGGAAGAAGGCAGAGCATGAGAAGACACCAAGGGAACCGTTTTTTTTTTTTTTTTTTTTGAAGATTTTATTTATTTATTCGACAAAGATAGAGACAGCCAGCGAGAGAGGGAACACAAGCAGGGAGAATGGGAGAGGAAGAAGCAGGCTCATAGCAGAGGAGCCTGATGTGGGGCTCGATCCCACAACGCCGGGATCACGCCCTGAGCCGAAGGCAGACGCTTAACCGCTGTGCCACCCAGGCGCCCCAAGGGAACCGGTTTTTGTTGGGAGCTTTTATGTACCAGGTACCCACTCACTTTCCTTGAGTTACTCTCCAGCAGTTCCCCGGGGACGTTAATACCCCCATGGTGACAGGTCTGGAAGTTAGGGCCCAGAGAGGTAGAGTTAAGGACGTACCTTGTTAGTTTTGCCAGAATAAATGGCTCCGTTGCTGAAGCAGATTCTTGTCCAGGGCTGCCCAGCTACGTGATATGCGCCCTTCCCGCAAACCCAGTGACCACTTTGTGTGAGCAAATGTTTGTCATCTTGTCCTGTCCCTGTGTGACCTCAAGAAACAGAGAAGTAGGATGCGGAATAAACAGGATAGAAAACCATTGAACCTCAAGGACATGTTTCTTATATTAATTGGTGACTTATGATGGTTTTATATTCTTGTATTTAGTTTCTGTCTCCTTTGGGAAATTTCTAAATGATGGGCTGGGTTGATTTCATCAGGAATGAAACCCATGTTTTCAGGCCAGAGGCACTGAGAGGCCAGTCTGTCTGGGGTGGACCCAGACCCTGTCCTGCCGCCGTTGGGGCCTCTTCCACTCTGCGCTCCCGCAGCCCCTGCATGTCCTCTCTGCCTCCACGTCCAGGCTGAGGCCACAGCCTTTACTACCAGCCTTACTACCCACTAGCTCAGGGTAGGGAGTTGGGGGGTGATACCGTCCCTGGGAAGCCATGTGATGTAGTGCCTAACCGATACAGAGGTACTTGTGTTTACTTTTTTTGTAGTTAGTCTTTGCTTATGTAACTCCTTGGTGCCTCCTTCCACTAGACTGAGAGTGTCTTACTTACACTGTATTTCCAGGGCTCTGCGAGATCGCACAGTACACATTTGTCCAACGGTTGGCGCTCTCTGCCCCTACGGACCTGTGGTGTAGAAAATGAAACCAGCATCTGAAAATGCCAGGTTGTGGGCATGTGGGACAGAGATTGTGCGAGTAAACTTCAGGCCCCTGTGTTTTATTTGGATGAGGAGACAGCCAGCTTTTAGAAGGTCAGCCTGAGAGACCTCCGTGGAGCTGTCTCAGGCTCATTTGCTTTTATGCCATGACTTTATATGATTTCTGTACTTGGTAAGGACTTTTTGAAAACCCTGACACTTATAGCTTCTTCAATTAAAGTCACTTATTAAGATTGTCATTCTCAAAAACTTCTAATCAGTAAAATAGCTCATTATTTTAGAGTAAACTTTTAAAAGGAAGAAAATACCTATTTGGTATCCCTACCCCCTCAGTGCCCCTACACCCCAGCAGCTTAAGTTCAGATTTTCCTTTGGCTCTTTGTCCTTTTGTCCCTGACCTTTTACCTCACAGCCTCAAGCCTGCCTTGTGATCTCTCTAAGATACTGGCTGAAATTATTTAGTGACATGAAATAAGCTTTTAAAATGTGCGAGGTTCTATGTCAGACACCGGCTTTTGAAGGACCCCAGTCTCGTGGGAGACAGCACAGACAGTGATGAGCCAGGGTGGTGACGTAGCATTGGGGATCCCTGGGTGACCAGGAGGCCAGAGGAGGAGCAGATCCTCAGGGTGGTGTCACAGTCCCCAAGTCCTGCGATGCTCCCGTGGCATGTCGATTATGCATTGGTCGGTGGAGACCATGCGCTGAAGCAGGAGAAAGGGACATGGCTTTTCATTCTTTGCCTCCAGTTTCCTCCTGGAAGTGACATGTTATGTCCCCCACACTTTTTTTTTTTTTAAAGATTTTATTTGTTTATGAGAGAAGAATGAGAGAGAGCAGGGGGAGGAGCAGAGGGGGAAGGGACAAGCAGACTCCATTCTGAGCATGGAGCCGGATGTGGGGCTTGATCTCAGGACCCTGAGATCATGACCTGAGAAGCTAAGAGTCAGATGCTGAGCCTACTGAGCCACCCAGGCGCCCCTCCCGTCACACATTTTTGTAACGTAACCAAATCAAGAGACATGGCCATGACCAGCCCCAGAGAGGGTAAGGGGGGAGCCAGAGATACTGCAAGTGAACTGAAAGTCCACTCCCTTCTTCCTTGTATGTAATGTATACTTTTTAGGAAATTGAGAAAATACAGCTATGCAGAAAGCACCTGTTACCTCTCCACCCAGAGATGATCACTGTTAACTTTCTGATATATGTTACGGGCGACATATAATCATACGTACAAATGGGATCATGCCACCACGCAGCTTGGTAACTTGGGGTTTTTAACATTATGGCGTGATGAACAAATGTTCTCTTGTCAATTAATATATCATTACATCATCATTAATAAGAGCACTTCATTATATGACCCATCATGGTTTTAAATCAGTCCTTTATTGTTGGTCACTAGTTGACCAGTTTTTGATAGTATGAACCAGACTTTCTGTAAATAGTAAATATTTTAGGCTTTGTGAAGCACAAATGGTCTCTACCACATATACTTTTTCTCCACAAAATATGTGGGTTTTTTTTTAAACAATCTTTTCAAAATGTAGAAACCATACTTAGCTCCCATGCAAACGCAGGCCCCTGCTGGTGGTGCACAGGCTGTCGGTCGCTGACGGTGGGTGTAAGCAGTACTGTCATGCGTGTCCCAGACGGCAGCTGGTGTACGTCTGCCTCTGTCCTGGGCATAAATCCGTAGAAGTAGAATTACGAATGTGTAGTAATTAATGCTAATTTTAAGTCTCTTCATCAATACTATTAAATTAGTTCCCAGAGAGGTTATGCCAGTGGCTTCCCCACCAACACTGTTTGAAAATGCCCTTTTTCCTCAGAAAGATGGAATATTTTGATTTTCCTTTTGCTTTTTGGGGAGGAAATAAATGGTATCTAATTGTCATTTGAGTTTTCATTTCTTAAATAAGTAGAATGCTAAATATTTTTTCCTATTTCTTAGCTTTTTATGTTCTTTATGAGCTGTTATTATGTCCTAAGGCCTTTTTTCCATTGGGATATTTGTTTTTCTTATAAGAGTTCTCAGTTAGAATTTATATGAATTTATATATTTTCCCTAGTTTTCTTAGTTGTACTATAAAGATTTTTCTGATTTTCCCTTGTTTTTTATTGTTTTTATTCTATAAAACTTCAGGGGTTTTTTGGGGGGAAGGTTTTATTTTCTTTTGTTATTGCTTCATTACTGTACTGAAACCTACTTTTCTTTCATAAGTTTTTCTTCTTATGAAACGTAAACAGGCCTTCAGATCCCGAGGTAACTCGTCTGCATCCTCTTCAGTGCTCACATAGTTCTGTATCGTTTGTGCTTGATGCGTCTGGAGTCCAGCTCCTAGTGGGCATCTAACTATGTTTTCCAGGTGGTTAGCCAGTTGTGCACTGACGAATACCTTTTTTCCCATTGGTTTGCAATGCAGTGGCTGTCGTACATTAAACTCTTACAGGTGGCAAGGCCAGGGAGGAGGTGGAACTGGGTATTTCTTGTCTGTCTTGCTTTGGGGTGGACTCAGGTCTACAAGTTCTGTTTGGAAAGTGTGTGTCAGAATCTGGGTCCATGGTTCTGATTTGTTCTCTTGTCTGGGGACTGCAGTTAAGAGGACCACTGATGGGAGGTGTCTGTGCCAACACCTAACTATGGCAGGTGTGAAGGGACAAGGAGGAGAGAGGCAAATACAATCGGATAATTGGTGATCTAGTGAACAACACTAGGCAGGATGACAGGTATGTCAAGGACTCTCTAGAAGGGAGGGAGATAGAGCCTGCAGGTTCCCTCTGATGCCGAGCTGGTGATTCAGTCTACCCAGTATTGTTACTTA
Source organism: Ursus americanus (assembly GCF_024610735.1). Taxonomy (NCBI): domain Eukaryota; kingdom Metazoa; phylum Chordata; class Mammalia; order Carnivora; family Ursidae; genus Ursus; species Ursus americanus. The sequence continues at coordinate 104,676,657 of NC_142127.1, forward strand.
GATTCATGCAGCCCCTCAGTGCTGGCCTTCCTGAGCCTGAAGGCCTCGCTGGAAATGCATGACAACTAGCATACTTTCTGTCAAACGCATTTCCGTTTACTTGCAGGAAAGCAAATGAGAGCATATTAAATTAATTGAAACTCACTCTGAACCTGAATTCTCTAAGCTTGGACACCTACATTTGCATACGTGGATTAATTATCTGGGGGAGTTTCTTGATGTCATGGTGTTTTAAAATCAGTAGAAAAACGTAATTACAAGAGTGCTGGAAAGGTATGTCTGTTTTGTATAAGTAAAATGACGGAACGATTCAAGTACTAGAAAAAGTGCAGGAGAGTATTTGGGTGGTTGGTAACAAAGATGAAATTTAATTACAGAGACTTTACAAAGAATAGCATCATAAATGCAAATTAATACCAAATGATAAATGTGGAAAGCGTGGCCCCTCTGTGACAAAGGGCTGACACGTGAATGTCTACAAGATGACGTGTCTGTGAGACTCGGCCAGGTGACACTTGTGTGCTCTGACCAGCAGTTCCTCTACCTGGGCTTCCTCCCAGGCAGACCTTTCCTATGGGTGTGAGCAGAGATGAGTGCACGGATTTAACCCAGTCCGTGGTAGAGGTGGGAGGCAACCTAAATGTCCAGTAATAGGAACTGGCTTGTGAAATGCTAGAAGGCAAGAAAGCCCAAAGCTACCTGAAGTGGTGGCAAGAGTATGAGAAGAGAGAGCGCACACGTCCCTATTTCCGTAAAGAAAAATGAACGTGCACGCACGTGCATCTCCGTGTGGGGCCTGGAAGAGAGGCTCATAAGGTGGGTATGAGGTGTTACAGAGATGACTTCTGGGTGGAATTACCATATATAACAAAAGGAAAGACAGAGATCTTGCTTTTGTTTTCATTGTCTTTTTGTCTTCAATGAGTATGGATTGCTTATATTCTAGAATCATTTTAAAAGAACAACTTTATCCAAATATGCCTCGTTATAAGCGATGTCAATGTGCCTTATTCCCACGTGCTCATTGTCATTCTCTCTCCCTCCTGAAACCGTAAAGCAGACTAAGGCTTGGCTGTAGGACAATGTACATGGCAATAGCATCTTCAGAAACACGTGCACAGGGACCCAGCCACCACCGTGAGGAGCAGTGACTCTCAGTCACCGCAGCTCAGCAGCGTAGCGCACAGCGTGGCGTCTGTGGGCTCCTCCACAGCCCTGGCAGGGTGGGTCAGAGGTGGCCGAGGCCCCGCCACCAGCCCCACGTTCCCTGCGGCCCTGGGACTTGTAGAAGGGTCGTGTTGGGGGTACGGGCAGACTAGCACTTGTGGATGCAGCGTGAAGACATGAGGGTGACATGAGTCCAGAATTGAACACTGGCTGGGGCCGGTCCAAGTGAGTGCCAAGTGAGCAGGGGAACGAGGGGCTCGGTGGCAGCAGGCATGATTTGGAGAGCCTGTGATCTCTTTCTGTCTGTGTTGCAGCCTCCCAAAGTGAAATGCCTGACGAGGATCTGGCACCCCAACATCACAGAGACAGGCGAAATATGTCTAAGGTGGGTTTCTCTTTCTCGTCTTCTGTGTTTGTGAGCACTTTGTGTGAGCGTGGGCTTTCTAACACATAATCTCCCCTGAGGAAATTTTGAGGCTGGGCCACGATGAGGGAGGTCAGGGCTTTGGGCTGCACTCTAGTGACTGGAAAGTCTTCCACTCCCCACCCCACCCCCAGCCCGCCTCCACCTCCAGAACCGCGTCTGGGCCCTCTGGTGGTTCAGACCCCTGCTGGTGCTCCCTCCAGGGCGCCTTACCCTTTTCCCCTCCTGCGGTAATGAGAGGCTGCAGTCCCTCCATGCAGCTGATTTTAGCTAAGAAGGAAAAGTGTGATTTATAAAATCCAGGGAGGCTGGGGGGGAATGTAGATGGCAAGTTTAAGACCTGGACGTTTTTATTTAAGATGTCCTCTCTTTAGCAAAGTAGTCTTGATGTGCACAGAGCAGGGCAGCTTTCCCAGAGCTTCATGTCGGTTGTGGCCTGTGTGTGTTGCCTCCCCCCCACCCTCAGTCCAGTGGCAGATGATCAGGGATCCATGACTCCCGCTTCTCGAGGCTGCCAGTCACTAATGTAGGGAACTGGAGAGGGTATGGGGTTTGTTGTTCTTAAGTAAATTTGGCACTTGGGCTTTATCTTCTGCGTCTCGTCACTCTCTATAGTGAGGCAGCAGTGGGTTGCCAGGGCTCTGGTGCCAGGCTGCCTGGCTAGAGGCCGGCGCCTCCAGCAGCAGCAGCCGCGCCGGCCGCGGGAGACCGGCAGGTTATGTAACATCAGCCACAGCTCAGAGAGTAGCCGTTAGCATTAGCACCTTGCTCTGCCTTCTTTCTGTGATGAAGTCGGTGTCCTGTCATGTTCCGTCCCCACCCTGGGAACACGAGCCCCTGCCTGTGATGGGGAGCTACCCACTGCCCGTGGTGCCAGCATAGCTGGACCCCTCTTCTTTTTCTTCTTCTTCTTTTTTTTTTTTTTTAAGTTTATTTATTTGAGAGAGAGAGCATGCAAGCTGGGGGAGGAGCAGAGGGGGAGACAAGCGAACTGCCTGCTGAGCACCGAGCCCCATGTTGGGCTCCATCCCAGGACCGAGATCATGACTTGATCCGAAATCAAGAGTCAGATGCTTAGCCGAATGCCCCACCCAGGCGCCCCCTCTTCCTTCTTAAAAGCACAGTTAGCAGCCGGCTCCCAGTTTAGCTTGTGTGCAGTGCCCCCTGTTCTCTCCTGTCCGCCTCCTTTTCTGTAGATAGTTATGAATGCATTTGTAAGAGCCCACCTTTTCCCCATCTGTCCTTTAAGTATCACACTTATAAAATCTGACTCCTCCAGCTTCAGGCTGTAGATGGCATCTGCTCCAGCCTTCTCCCCTGAGGCCATCGCTGGTGCTTGCTCTCCTGGGAGTCCACTGCACACCACCTCCCTGTCATACCCTGTCCTCTGCCAGAGTTAATGCCAGAGCAGGAATTTCTCGTCACTTTTGCTGTCCTCTGAGAGATCAGATTATTAGCAAAGTGTGGGGAGAACTCCGTGGGCGGCAGCCAGCAACAAAAGCCAGAAACCTTAAAGGAAAATCGTTGATAGATTTAGCTATATTAAAATTAAAAATACAAAACACAAAAGTGAGAGAGAAAAGATCAGCTGGGTTACATCCGTGTGTAAAAGGTCTTTGCCAGTTAGGATGAAACAGACAGACACGCCCGCTAGGAACCCAAGCACCTGCTACAAGTGGTGACTCAGGAGAGTTACAGGTGGGCAGTAAGCACCAGAGGGACGTTCGGTCTCCGTAGTAGCCAGAGAGAGGCTCGTGGAAACAACAAGACGCCGTCACCACTCCTCATGCTGCCTGGTGCAGAAGCAGATGCCCAGTGGGGGTGTGTGAGAGGGAGGGAGGGAGGGGAAGAACAGGCGCTCACATCCCGGGAGGTGTACCTGTGTTGGTCCTTCAGCTATAAGTTCTATATTTAACTTGTATTTGCCCTTGGATTTGTCAGGGCACTTGCAGGGATTTATTTGTGGGAAACTAGACAGTGTCCAGCAGGGGCTTAGCACCACTGACTCATGGCATCTCCTGAGCGAAGAGAAAGACAAGCCTGGGCCAGCCACTCCTGGTCCCCAGTGACCGCCGGGCAGCAGCTACCTGGATACCTCACTCAGCAGCACTGAGTGGTGCTGGTGCTCCATGGGGCCTTGTCTAGTACACAGGACACTTACCTCTCTTTGTGACGTTGCTGTGCTCCCACCAGGGTCCTTGCCTGCTTTGGCTCAGGGTCAGAGGTGAGAGGGGCCATGTCTGTGGGATTAGAGGGCCCTGGGCCAGGACCCTGGTGGTTACACTTGAGACTTTTTCTCCTGCAGTCCATGCTTCTCGTGTAGCCCCCAAGGCACCGTCTGATCCCTTGCCTGGTTCCCTCTCTGAGGGCCTGTCACCTGAGCTCCTGCAGGACTGCCTCCTGCTGAGGCTGGGCTAGAATTTGCACAGTGATGGTGTGTCCCCTCCGCAGTATCACTCTGCCCAGACCTGTGGCCTGCAGACTTGGGCACAGCCTGCCTGATGATAGGCACCACCCCCCCTTATCTGCCATTGCCCTGGGTGGGCACAGCTGGCCTCCAGGTTCAGAGCCCTCCTGCTCTGGCTGTGCTGTTGACAGAGGTCAGAGGATACTGCCTGCTCAGCCAGTGAAGCTGCCTCCTCACCCCCCACACCCCACCCCGTCAGTTAACGGTGGTCGAGCCCAGACGCGGTGGGAGCAGTTGCTGTTCTTTGCTTTGTGGGGCTTGCCGGCTGCTGGGGAGACAAGCATTGAACAGGTAGATGGCTAAGGATTGTGACGAGATCTGTCAAAAGGACAAGGACAGTCAGAACTGATTTCTGTCCCTGCCTCAGTGAGGAGACCTCTCACTGGGTCATATAGACCACTAGGACCCAGCACGTGGTTCTCAAACAGTTACTCAGAAGTTGCAGGGCTTTCGTGTCAACAGGGCCTGGGCCTCTGCAGCATGGAGATATCTGTTCTTTCTTGTTTTCTTTTTAAGGCTCAAAGTAAGTGGTAGTGGTCAATTTAAGGTTTTGTTTATTCTAACTGATGTTCATGGACAATTAAGATTATAGCATATTTATATTTTCTCCTGGTCTTAATTATGTGAATTCGCACATGCTCAGATCTAGAACTTCTCTTCACAGTAACGGTTAAGGTGCGGAGAGCCTGACACTGCCGTGTGAGCTTAGGGACTGTTATGTACACATCAAAGCAGCAGCGGGATACAGCTCAACAATGCCAAACTAATTTTTCCCCAGAAGGAAACTTGGCAATAAATTGAATTTTTCAAAGTGTGGAATAATCGTTTCTGTGAGAGTACGTAATGCGCACGTACAGCTATGGAAGTGATGAAAATGACCCTTGGGTCCAGTTTAGGAAATAGGACCTCACAGTACCTCCAAAGCGCATGCGTCCTTCTCTCAACACGGTCCTCCCGCCCACTGGTAAGGACCATCCAGAATTTTGTGTTAATCTACCTTTATCCTTCATTTTCCCCTTTTGAACTTTTTTTTAAAAAGCAAAAACAAGGTATTAGAATGTGTGCTAGGAGCTGTCATCCGTGTTCACCTGCAGCTCCAGGCGAGTTGCCCGGGTTTGAAGGACCATCCCCCAGGCCCATGCCCTTGCTGCTCTGTGCCTTGCTTTCTTTCCTTCGTTAGAGAGATGGCAGCGCCTCCCTCGTGGGTCGTTGAGGCATTAAGTGAGGTTAGGATCGTGCTGACGCACACAGGAAGCCCTAAGCATCCGTTGTCATTTTTCTGAATATCAAGTTGACAAGTGTTCTTCGTATGTTATTTTAAGCATACTTTCTTCCTGCTTAAAATTTCATGTGCCTGCAGGATTAAAGACCTGGGTGTATAAGCAATAAACAGGACACAAGAGGTTAGACTTGGGGGTAGAGACGGCCTTCTGCAGGGAGACGGGGGCCTGCGAGGTGCCGGGGGAGAGGTGGGGCCTGGGGAAAGCAGATGTCCTGAAGAGATGTGGGCCCAGAGGGCTTGGCGGCAGCAGCTCGGCAAACCTGCAGCTCATGCGCCTGGAGGCTGTCCTTGCTGACCACTGTGCCTTTCTGTCTGTTTCAGCTTACTGAGAGAACATTCGATTGATGGCACCGGCTGGGCTCCCACAAGGACCTTAAAGGTAGAGTGCAGTGCGCTCGAGCACCGCCCCAGCCTGGAGGCCTCTCCCTCCGGGAACCAGACTTCTTGCTGTCCTGTCTACCCAGGTGGCCGGGCACACCCTGCTCCCTCCTGCCAACCTGGGGCCGCTCAGCCAAGCACTGACCCGGTTGGTTCCTCTGCCCCCATTTCATCCCGGGGCAGTGGGAGGTTCAAGTGATCTTTCTCCCCTCTGCCCTTTACCGTTTGTGCTTCAGGTCGTGCAGTTTCTATTCTTCCCTTCCTCTGGCCCCCAGTCGTGTGTGGCGCCTCACTCTCAGAGGACACGAGAGCTGCCAGGATGGGGTATGGGGAGGAGGGAAAGGGCAGATGTGACCTCCGTCTGCTCCGAGTTACCCAGAGCTAGCCTGGCCAAACGAAGGGTGGCAACACAGAGGCCGGGGATGCCCTGAGGGAGGACCCCACCCAGGGGAGGGGTGGAGAGGGGAGCCACTGGGACTGAACAGGTGGCCCCAGTTGCTTCTGTGGTGTAGGCTGTAGTTGGTTCCGGGGGTGCATGTTACGGGCGCTACATGAGGCCACCAGCTGTGGCTTCAACTCAGTTTTTCTGCCATGGTATCCACGGGACACCTAGAGTTTCCTCATGTTGCCTGAGCTTTTCGTCAGAAGTCGTCAGGACTTCGGCTAGTGTTCAGTTTGTTCATGAACAGCTGCCTGACGCCTGCCATCGTTTCCGATGGGTAACTAAGCAGTCCGTGCAGTCATCATAGCTTTTGCCCTTCTTGTGCCGGGTCCGTGCTGCCCTGAGGAGCGCTCTCCCAGTTCTCGGTTCAGAGGGCAGCTGGGTTCCCAGCCTGTGCTCTTCAGCCCGGGACTTGGCACAAAGGCGTGGTCATCCAGACCTGGCCCGTCTTCCCTGGTGACTGTGTCCTCCTCCTCTGTGGCTGACAGTTGTCCCAGGTCAGCCTGAAAGGGTTATGGGTGTCAAAGCAGCGAGTTCGTGACGCTCGCAGACTGCCTGGCACATCGCACAATGCCATCTTCCTCTCTGTCTCTGTCTCAGGAGCAACATTTTTGCACACGTGTTAACTTTGGCTCAGTCATGCATGGATTACAAAAGTCGTCCGAACTAAAACCATTTGTAAGTCGTCCTCTGCACCAAACACAAAACCACCGGAGATGCTGCATCGGATGTTGTCCTTCGGGCCACAAGGGGAAGCCTGAGCGGAACTGGACAGGCCTGGGCCCTGCCCTGCACACATGTGCCAGGCTTTCTCTCCCCGCCATCCTTCACAGTTCAACTCTGTAGTCCCTGCCTTTGAAAAGACCTTCTGTGGATAAACTGACCTCATTCCTTATATGCCAACTTCCTGCTTCACCTCTTAGAGACTGTCCTCACTCCCACCCCCTGCTCTTAGGCAGCCCCACTGCTCTTAAAGGAGGACACTGAGGCCCAGAGAGGTGTGCATGGGTCACAGCAGCCCACCAGTGACTGCATCGATCCTGGACCAGGTCTAGTTCTTTACATGACCACACCTCATGGGCGGCAGGTGCAAACTCTGGTGTGTAGGCACTGTCATTGAATATCACCAAGTAGGCACTTTGGGGGAAGAACACAGGGAAGGAGTTTGGGGCCCTCCGCCAGAGTGAGGAGGACACTGCAGATGTCCTACAGGTCTGACTGGATCCTCCCAAGGTGTGCTCTCTATTGCCACCGGAGCCTGGCCTGTCTTCTCGCCACACCCTGGACATGTCTTGCCCACTTAAGACTTAGCTTTGGCACAGGGGTCCCTCTACCTGGAAGGTGCTCCCTCCTGTTGTCCCTCTACCCAGCAGGCCCCACTTCCTCTGGGAAGCATCTCCTCCTTGCTGGTTCCTCTGTGGGAACACTTGTATGGAAGTTCTGCTGACAGGCCTGTCTGTCTAACCTCTCCACCAGACAAAGAACATGTGTTCACCCCCAGCTCCAGCCCCAGGTTCAGCTCACCCCAAAAGGACACAGGTGGATGGCTGAGACAAAGCAGAGGGGGCGATTAAAATTGCCAACTAGCTGAGTATCAGCCGGGGCTGAGAATCAGCCTAAAAAACACAAGACTCAAGCTGATGATGAGGAAGGCTGAGAGGAAATTTGTGGTTGAGTCATAGATGACAGGTCAGTCCAGAGAGAACACACTGGTTTTCCATTTTGTTTTAATGAGAATTTCTGATCTTTGAACGTTAGGAAGTGTTTATCGGTCCTCCACTTTTTTTTTTAAGTAATTAGAGCAAAATTGTTAGAGGCCTGTGGGACCATGGGTAATTAGCTTATCTGCAGTCCCCCAGAGGACACAGATGCAGAAATAGCAGATTGTGTTGTAAAGATGACTGTTCAGAAGTCCCGAACTGTAGTGGGAAGTGACGAAGAAGAGGGATGTAAGTTGGGGTTCTCCTGAGCAGACAGCCTGTGGGCTCCTTGGGCACTTATGTCGTCCTTGATTCTGTATTTACTACCTGTGACTACTCATCTCCAAATTTCCCAGCGCCTGTTGTCACATTGGAGAAGTTGTTTTCAGTTTCTGTCTTAGGAGAAACAGCGTGCCAAAGATCAGTTCTGACCTGGCACGATACGTACTTCTTGGTCATAGGTTTGAAACACTAAGTGCATGGGAGCCTGAAACTTGTTTTCTTCTTTCTTTCTCATTCCAGGATGTTGTTTGGGGATTAAACTCTTTGTTTACTGTAAGTATATTGACCAGAATCTCAAGTTTTTCTTGAGTCCTCTGACTACTGTTTTTAAACATCACATTAAGGATAACCTAGAGGGGTTAAAAACAGCACCCTGTACACGCTACACTCCTCCTTTCTGTCAGATTTATATGAGCCAGAGGAACAGTGAGATGGGAGCTGGGGGGGCCTTTGGGGTGGCACCTGGGGAGTCATCAGGGAAGGGAGTGCTGGGGCCCGGGCCGTTTGCTGCAGCCTTCTCCACGTGGGGGGCTCTTCCCCTGGGGGCACCTGGCCTGGCCCTGCTGCTCCGTGTCTGCCCTCGCCAGCAGCCCCTTCCCTCCCAGGTGTCCTCCTGGCTTGGGTGAAGGAGTGTGTGGTCACCTGACCTCTAGGCTTTTCATAAACCAGAACCACAGACCCGTTCTCTCCTCAGTGACGAGCTGCTGAAGTTTGCTGTCTGCAGAAAACAGCACATTACAGGCAGGGGCTGGAGGGGCAAGAGGGGTATAGGGAGAAGCCAAAAGCTGCTGTTTGGATTTTTTTAATATAATATTATTCTTTTGAGTTTTTGCTTTTTGATCATAAAAGAGCTTTAAAAGAAAGAAGCTTCAGGGACTCTGTCTGCAGGGCAGGGCGGGGAGTTGTGCTACTTTTGATAAAACTTGACCCTCCATGAAAGCGAGCCTACCCTGGCCAGCCCACGGGATGGCGGGTCGTTGGAGGGGCAGCTTCCTGGCCCACAGCAGGTGTGCTGACACAGTGCCGGCACCCGGGGCCAGGCTGCCATCCGAGGTCGCAGTGCTCTTGCTCTTACTGGCAGCAAGAGCTTCAAAATTAGACCCCCCCAAGGCCCTGCCTCCCTTTGCCTTCTCATCTGTTGTCCCAGGTGACCCCTGTAGCATAAGCAGCAAGCCCGACACTTCTGGCTTCGGGCCCTCCCGTAACCCCCTGGGAAGGTAGTGCCCGCGTTTTGTTGTGATTCTGGTTTGGCTTTGTCATGGATGTGCACGGTTTTACTTCTGGAGCTGTGAAGGCTGCAGCATGATTTAAAGTCTGCCCAACAGGTCGGGCTGCTTTTTCATTGATTTAGCCTTTAATCTGGTGCAGTCCCCATCTCTCCAGTGCTCCAAATACTAGAGAGCCAACCAAAATTGCTGATTAAACCTGTAATGGTTATTCCAGCCAATGTATTCATTTTAGGTCAGAAATATGGTAAGGAAGATAAGGAATTTTGTGTGTCTGGTGGTCTTTATATGCACTGGCTATCTCATCTGTGTGCTTTAATACTTTTGCCTGTTTCTAGGACTTGAAGTCTGATCAACTTTACAAGTGATTATAGAGAATTAAGAGATTTCCTTGCTGTATTTGGAGCATATTGGTCATACCCCATATTTATTTCCAAATCAGAAATACAGTCCCCAAATTTAACATTTCTCCTGAGCAGAAGTACCGTTGTCTTTACAGTGACCATCGATGGCTCTGGAAAGCAATGACTTCTCTTAAGAACAAATCTCACTACGTTGGTGTTTAAGAAGGGGAGTAGGCGGTATAAAGATAAGGCATGGCATCCGATTTGAAATCCATGGTGTTTCTTGTGGGGAGAGGGGAATAGCCATTCCATTTCTTTTTAAGATTTTTTTTTTTTTTTAAGTATTTCTACACCCAACATGGGGCTCAGACTCACAACCCTGAGATCAAGAATCACACGCTCCAAGGACTGAGCCAACCAGGCGCCCCCCAGGGTTTTCTAAGGTAGAAAGGGGGACAGAGGCTTCCTGGCGCTGTCCTGCACTCAGGCTTCATACGCCATCCCTGCTGGGTATGAGTGCCGTGTCGTGAAGGGGAATAAAAAGAGAAGATCTGGTTAAGGTCAGCGTGGAAACCACAGACTTAGAGAGGCAAAGATGTTCATCACAAATTAAAAGAAGAAATGGGGCGCCTGGGTGGCTCAGTCGTTGGGCGTCTGCCTTCGGCTCAGGGCGTGATCCTGGCATCCCAGGATCGAGCCCCACATCAGGCTCCTCCGCTGGAAGCCTGCTTCTCCCTTTCCCACTCCCCCCGCTTGTGTTCCCTCTCTCGCTGGCTGTCTCTCTGTCAAATAAATAAATAAAATCTTAAAAAAAAAAAAAAATTAAAAGAAGAAATGAATTTTTGAGGAAAAAAGAATGGGATTTTTATTTGGAAATGCTTGTAATGAGAGTGGTTCTTTATCAAAAATAACATTAGAACTTAATGTGATATCACTGGCCTCCATTTCACCCGACTCTGGACAGTTCATGTGAACATGGCGACCTTCAGTCAGCCGTTGACCAGCGTGCAGGAAGTACCCACACAGACCGTGCGCTTCCGTCACAGGAACCGCGATCCGTAATGGACTCTCTACTCTCTGGGTTCTCCTGTTTTTTGATTAGAAAATGAAGACTTAGGACAGCAGAAAAACACATTCTTTCCATTGTTTACTTTGAGTTTCTCTCTTTTTAAGGATCTTTTGAATTTTGACGATCCGCTGAATATTGAAGCTGCAGAACATCATTTGAGGGACAAGGTAAGCTAGTGGTAGCGTTCGAGGGTGATGGATTTGCTAAGAAGATGACTGGCTCTCGCTCAGCCAGATACAAGGCTCAGAATGGTAGGTCCATGCCTGGAATTGAAAGCAACTGATAAGTAGTGTGTTGTGATGAACGTGAGTAGTCTCAGTAGAGTATTTGACCCAAGGTCAGACAGAAGCGTTTTTATTAGATGTGATTTCCCAGTAGAATTCAATCTGAGGGATTTAAAACAGGCCACTGCTACTTTATCTTATTAACAGTATGGGGCTACAGTGTTCACATCCTCAGGTCCTTCCAGTGTGCCTGTGCACACGCGTGCCCATTTGGTTTCCATCCAGAATAATGGGATCCTGTTTATTATTAATCCTTAGTTCCCTTTTTTTTTTAAAAAACTTTTTTCTTCCAAATCAGTGCATAAACCATTACTCATTTTAGGAGCTGATAGTCCATGAAGTGGCTCTACCGTACTTTTTTCAACCATTCTGTGAGTGGTGGGCACTCATGTTTTCCCCATGGGTTTTTTTTTCCCCAACTACAAATGATAACGCAATAAATACCCCCTTTACACACATCCTTAAAAGTGCACGGACTGGGTGTTAGGAGCAGGAGTCTGGGAGGTGGCCCTGGCATCGGAACAAGGCTGGTAGAGGTTGTACAGCTTCACTTGGGGCCAGTTAGGCCTCAGCAGACAGCCCTGCAGGGCTAATTTGGTTTAGTCATAGAGCCTCAAGTTTCATTTTCTGAACCAGATTCCCGGTGAATCCTCACCACCCCAGAAATCAGCCACCCAAGGCTGTTACCCAACACCTAACTTGAATCTATAAAGTTCTAAATGCCATTGACCTGGTTCTAAATACCGTGCTGAAGAGCGGTGCTATGTTTATGTGACACCTGCTATGCGCCAGAGTGGGGGGCGTTTTAAATGTGCTGTCTGTGATGTTTACTACAACTAAAGAGCGGGCACCGCGAGGGCCGTGTCGCCCAGCACAGGCTCACAAACCATGCGGAGGCACAGCAGGGACCAGTGGGCCGTCAGTGGGACTGCAGGGTCAGTGGGTGCTTCTGCTCAGGCAGAGGAGGCTGGGAGCAGCAGAGGGCTTCAGCCGATGCGCTGTGGTGTCAGGCGGCTCTGGGCACGGGCAGCCGCTCTCACGGCATCACCCGCCCGCGGCTGTCAGCCCCCCGCACCACCTGTGCTGGCTCGCTGCCTGGCACAGCTGTGGTTTGTCCACTGCGATGATAAGCCCTTGCAGGTGCTCTCCTGCCCCCCCCCCGCCCCAGTACCTTTTCAGGCAGCTCCATTCACATTGTCACTGTCCCTGACTTGGACTTCCCCACTAAGCACCGTGTCTTGTAAGCCGAGTCAGGGAAAGAAATCGATAATGATGGGAATACTCTTACAGGGCCAGGTAGAGAAAGACCTGTTATAAATTGTCTATCCTTTTATTTTTCTTCGAAGGTTGCTTCCTGCTCTTTGTATGAAATAAGGGGAAGACTTGCATTTTTAAACTGTTAGCCCCAGTAAGATGGACCTAAAATCCTCCAGACAGTGATGCCTTCACATGAATTCTAAGAAGTGCCCCAGCCCCATGCCCGTCCTCATGCTGAGTCATGATGACATTTACTGAACTTTCTCCTTACTTTATTTCGTGCTCATTGTTCATCCCAAGTTTGACTGGTGGCCACTAAAGTGCCAGGTGAGGTGCTAATGCTCAGGATGATTGATGAATGGACAGTCCCTGTCACCATGGAGCAGACATGCTAGTGGATGGAGGCAGAGCATAGACAAGCAAACATAACGTGAGGGGGATGGGGGCCTGGGGGCGGGGAGCACTGATGGGTTTTGCTGCTTTATGTAGGGTGCTCAGAGAAGGCCTTTCTGACAAGATGTGAGTAGAGATCTGATGTGAACCAAATGGATATCGGGCAGGAGTATTCTGGACAGTATTACAGTAGTGCAAAGGCCCTAAGGCAGGAATGTGCTAGGGGTGTTGAGGAAGAGCACACAGGCTGGCGTGAGTAGAGTAGGACAGCGGCAATGCAAAAGCAGCAGCATCCTTGGGTGGCCCTCCCAGGCCCTGTCCCACCCACTTCCTGGAGTGCATTTATTCTCCTGACATCTCCACAAGGGAGGGACTCTTGTTATCCCTAATCTGCTCCTGAGGAAGGAGCATGGAGGTAAGAGACTTGGCAGGAAGGGGCAGAGCCCAAGATGTGAACCCAGGCAGTCTGGCCCCCGAGTCTTCATGTGGGCTCTGCTCTGTGGGCTCAGGCAGAGGAGGGAGTGGGAGGCAGCAGAGGCTGAGGACAGAGGGCTTCTGGAGGCCATGGGCTCTGAGCTTTGTCCAGGGCCAGGAGAGAGCAAAGGGGGTGAGACTGAGCACCGAGGTCCGGATGGGGGCAGCAGTGCCTGTGGGGTCTTCACTTCACATCCTGTGAGCTGTGGCTCCTTAGCAGCTGACGGTACCGTTGGCTTCTGGGTGCTGTGGAAATGGCCAAGTCAGGGCTCGTGGGAGCCTCTGAATGCAGTCCTGTCCGCAAGCGCAGGCTCAGCAGCTCTCCACTTCCTCGCCTGAGACGGCAGGCAAGCCACCAAACCATTTTCAGACTTCAAACCAGGAACCTACCCTGACCTTGAAAGGGTCACCATGTGAATTAAGTGGCAGAAGAGGCAGCCCGCTTGGTGCCCCGCCCCTTCTAGGCGCATCCTCTGGAGGAGGCGCCACTCCAGGCAAGGACTGGCCACAAGAGGTGCAGCCAGCGCAGCACCTGCCAGGGGCTTAGCTGTGTTCTCTGGGCGGTGTGGCGGGTGGTGTTACCTGTCACATGATGGGACTGAAGCAGTGTAACCTCATGGACATCGGTGACCCAGCAGCTGCGTGGTAGGAGTAAGAGGGTTGAGTTCCACCTGTCAGATCACAGCGTCCTTGAACACTGAATACATGTGTTCTGAGGTGGGCAAGCTCCAAGTCCCTCATGGCACATGTGGCCCCAGGGGCCCTTGCCCAGTCCTGCAAAGCCAAGGAACTTAGTTCCTAACATTAGAAAAGACTGAGGGGCGCTCCTGGGACACTTTCCTGCCCATGCTGGCCTGGAGACACCAAGGGCCACACTGCCTCTTTTCACCCGAGGAATCAGGCCAGGCACCCAGGTGGCCTCTGCCTGATGCCTGGGCAGGGAGCTCTACAGCAAAGCCACTGCTTCTGGGCAAGGTAGTCACTCAGGTGATGGGCTGCACTCGCACCATGAAAAGTGGGCACCTTTTAAATAGGCAGCATGGTCTGGGGGTTCTAGGAAGACATATCTGGACACAGGGGTCTTTGGAGAACAGCAGCTCTGACTTATCCCCAGCTGAGGTCAAGAGCCCTATCCTGACCTACATTGTCACCTCGACCACACTCTGGGCCTCACTCTCCCCATCTGCAAACAAAGGGTCTTAGGCTGCCTTCCGCTCAGAGCTTCTTTGTTTGGGTCCCTACCCCCAGCCCTCCCAGCACAGTGCCCCGTGCCCTGCACGCAGCGTCCTGTGTGCACCAGTCCCCTGGAGTAGTAGGGAGAGGGACCCCACTCCTCAGGCCTCTGATTGTCCTGCAGCCTTGGCAGCTGAGTGGGGAGGGGGGATTGGAGGCCAAGTCCTTCATACGCTCTTGAGAGCTCACAGCGGCTCCTCAGCTGGGGTGGGTGGCACTTGTTCTGGAAATGTTTCCCTCGCTAATGCGCTCCCCCTTCTTCTTTCTCTCCCTGATCCCTCCACAGGAGGACTTCCGGAATAAAGTGGAAGACTACATTAAGCGCTATGCCAGATGATAGGAGGAGGAGATGGTGGGGCTGTGGACTGTGTTGTAGGCTTGTCTCCAACCTCAACCAAGAGGGAGCCCCCCTCCCCAGTCCTCGCACTCCCCTGAGACCCACAGGGTCATCGACATCTGTGACCATGCTGTCCCAAGGAAGAACCTCTTCACGACTGCCCATTGTAGATGGAGAGTCCCACATAAATACAGCAAGAAAATGTGTTTGGGGTTCTAAAGAGTTGTCTGCTTCCCTTAACATGTTTACTTTTTGGAAACTGTACTGTATAGGCTATTGATGAGATTCCTGAGAAGTTGTAATGAACTCAGAATTGAGGCTAGCGCTTGCTTCTTCCCCTTTTCCCAAACAAAATCCTTCCCCGCACAAGTGATGCTGATGATGTGCTCAGTGTAGCTCGCAGAGGGGCGATAAGAAACCCGCTACATACTGTGATTGGATGCAAATTCTCTTAGCTCCTCCCACGGATGTTGGCCCTGCCTAGATGTCGTGAAGCTTCCCAGAATGCATAGTCATTCACTGTAGATCTCTTACTGAAATGCGTATTTTATTTAATGTAAGTATATTTTGGAACAGATTTGTAATTTGTACAATTTAATGCTTTAATTATTTTTTTCTATTCTCATTTAGTTTGTATTTTCATTGTATAGAGCAGACAGAAAGATGTTGGGTCAAGCAACTATTGAAGAGAAATACAAAGAAAATATGAAAGACATTATTCCTTCTGTCCAAATGAAACGAGAATTTGACTTTTAAAAATCAGCTCTTGCTTTTGGGTCCAGATGGGGCGAGGAAGTTTTAGAACCCTTTGAAGCTAGATCAGGATGATTTTTGAAAAAGAAAAAAAGGGAGCCCCTTCTCACATGCTGCCCGGAGGAAACTGGCTGGAGCCCAGACTAGCCAGGGGCTTGGTGTTCCCACAGCAGTCTTGTGGTTGTGAGCCAGTGGGCAGTGCCAGAGAGAGAGACCCTCGTGTCCTGAGGGATGGGAGAGATACCTCGCGAATCAGCCCACCGATGTCTGATGTCACTGAGACCGTACCTGTGGCCTTCTGAATCTGCTGCGGTTCTGGGCCGTCTCGAGGGAGCCCCCTAGGCCTTGGAGGGCCGGGAATCGGCAGCAGCATATAGCCATATTTGGTCAGGCCACTGCACTTCAGAGTAAGAACACTAAAGAGGCAAATGGATTTACTCCAGTATTTAGACATCTGAATGAGTGAAATCAAATGCAAAATAAATGTATGGTTTTCATCTGCTGCCTGCCTGGCACACTCAAGTTTAACTGACAGCCTCCTTTGAGCTCTGGATTCCCTCGTCTTCCATCTACCCAGTCTGGATGGTTGTTCTTAATTTATAATAAATCTCTGAGTATGAGATTAGTCTTCCTGGAGATCGGCAGGGAAGGAATGTAGGCCTTGTTTCCCATTTGTAATCAGGAATTGTACGCGTTAGATTGAGGGGGGCCTGACTGATGGTCTGCTGGTGCACAGAGCAGGAAGAGCGGGGCTAGATCAAGGGCACGGTGGCATCTTGGAGGCTCAGGGCCTGTGAGAAGACAACAGTAATCTCACCTCCTGAAAGCCTGGGGGAGGTGCTGCAGCTTACACACGTTTAATTGGAGCTCTGCCCGGTTTCATAGGAACCCGGTCAGCTGGACCTAGGGCTGGCCTCTGCTAGGTGGGTCAGCAGACCAGCAGCTGGCCTGTCCACACGCCTGAGTTCTGCCTCTGGCGCAGGACACACAGTTCTCTGCCCGGGCAATCCTGGGCCTGAGTCATGACGCACCTCACAGCTGTCTGGGCAGCTCCCAGGCTGCACAGCTGGTGGTCCAGATGGAGGTGAAGAAGTGACATCAGCGCCCACAGTTGAATGGAAGTATGTATATTTTAGGTAAAGGACTGGAAGGGACAGCTGTTGTGAACTCTGACCTCAAAATGTTTGCACAGAAGAGAAATACTTTACTTATTAGAGATCCAGTAATTCTTCAAAAATGACCTGTCCACATGACGGGATCATCCCTTTCTGTCCAATGGAAATCTCTCAGGGCCCTGCCCCTTCCCCCTTTTGTTAAGAGTGCACCCAGCCTGGCCCATCACAGTGGAGAACTGATACTGTGCTGCCTACTTGGCCAGCGGGGCCCACGGCCTCTTTTAGTGGCTGCAGAACCCTGACTTCCAGGCTTTTTGGTTTCTTGGCGTCTCCTCCCCACTCAGGTCACAGGAACACTTGTGGTTCTAGTTCATGTGCTCCACCAGCCTGGTGATAGTTGATGATTTCCCGTCTGCCAGGGGTGGGTATACGGAGCCAGGCCTGGAGCCAGGCAGGAAGGGAGCAGGCCCTGGGGACGTGAAGCTCTGGGACTTCTCCGATGTCCACTTGCGTCCCCATAACTCTGCTGCTTAGGATTTGGTAGGTCAGCAGCATGTTTTTCAAGCACGCTCAGAAGGAAACAGTTCAGGATAGACCTGTCAGAAGGAAAAGCCTCACGTCTCCCGTCTTACCTTTCCTCAGACACACCACCTGCAAGTTACGTCCCTTTGCAGTCTTCATAAGGAGCCAGGCGAGTGTATGACTCCAACGTTAAGTGCTGATCTGGCTGTGTTCCTTGCTCATCTTCTGTGTTATTTTCATCACTGTATTTGGATTGTTGCAGAGCTCTGGCCCAGGGTGCAGTGTCTTGGGTTCTGCTTAACAAGACCCCCTGTTTTGTTTGTTTTTTAAGATTTTATTTATTTATTTGACAGACAGCGAGAGAGGGAACACAAGCAGGGGGAGTGGGAGAGGGAGAAGCAGGCTTCCTGCTGAGCAGGGAGCCCGATGCGGGACTCGATCCCAGGACCCTGGGATCATGACCTGAGCTGAAGGCAGATGCTTAACCAACTGAGCCACCCAGGCGTCCCAAGACCCCCTGTTTTATCACTATCATCCACAAGCACTGAGAGCCTTAGAGGGCTGTTGATGGTTTCTCCCGACTTACGCCAGGCTGTGCACCTGCTAGGGCAGTGGCTGCAGTACAGAAGTTCATGAGAAAACGGCGAAGAGCTGGTTCAGACTATTTGCAGTAGCTAAAATACTTTGAACGTCTTTAAAAGGAACACTTAGTATTTACTAGTTTAAATGTTTCAAAGTGTCCAGGCATATTTTTCCTCTGCCCTTAGTCTCCCGGACTTCTACACTGTCGTGGGTGCAGGAGGCAATAGCATCCTTCCCCATGACTCAGCCGCAACCAGACCAGTCATCAGAGTCTCAGGCCACCTGGTGGCAAAGCCAGCATGTCTTCCTCTTACAGCAGCAGGAACAGATTGAACAGCACTTCTGCTGGGCTCTGGAGTTGAGCAGAAAAAATCCCAGAGGGCGGGCAAACTCCCAGGCAGTGGTGATTGCTAAGATGCGTTAAACTTGTTCAGAGGACATGCCCCGCTGTTCCCTAGGCTTGCTCTGTTACTCAGCCCCTCACATTCTTTAAAGAAGTTGGTATGAAAAAAATCACAAATTCCTATTAAATCAGACTTTATGCAGATTTATCAAAATCAACCAGAATTTTTTTAATGTAAAATTCCAACCAATTGTAAAACTGGTTAGCCACCAATTGCAGTCTTTAACAAGACTTTTTTTCCAGCTAGTACAGTCTATTCCAGGCGTTTTTTCACTTTTATCCACGTAAAACTGTTACCCCTTGGAAAGTCAGGTTTGCAGCAAGTTCATTATTCTTCATCAAACTGTGTCTAGTAAAATGCTAATAGTCTTAGCAAAATAATATTTTACTTTTCCTTTGCCAAAGAACTTGTAAAATGAGAGCACCCGTCACTTCCCTTTCCTCCCTCCCATAGCCCTCCCTCAAACAAAGTAACAGCTTGGAGCGGCTAATTCAGAGGGTTCCATATTGCCCACTGAAGTCCCCACTTACGCCCTGGGTTTCCGTGGGTTACTGAAACTGATCTATTGAAAGAATTGTTGAAAAAAGTTCTTCAAAAAGCCCACTGATGAAGGCTTTTGGGGACCTTGCCTTGTTAAGAATGTCTATTCGTGTTAAGCTGTATAAAGAACTGAATTATAATCTTTTAAAAAAAATCCATTTTAGGGCTCATTCATTTTCATTGCCAAGTTCACTGAGCCAGAGTTCTTAAGTTCCCTTTTTAGCTTATGTCAGGGCCAGTGGAAGAAGCAGTGCTTGCCCAAGAGTTCCCGGTGCTGGAGGAGAGACAGGGCAGGGCCCCCAGCACTGCAGGGACGGTGGGGTAAGTACTCATCAGGGGCCGATGGCCAGGAAAGACTGTAGCCGTGAACGGCGTAGCATCTGATGTAGCCTCCCCATCCAGCCTTTGGTCCATGGTGCACACCCAGCAGTGTTCCCTCCCTGCTCAATACCTCCCTGCAGCCCGCTTCGTCTCTGGCCTCGCAGGACTGACTCATCTGTATTGTGGTTTCGGTGTTGGGTTTTTATCATCTGTCAGACTGCATTGACCTTCCTCCCCACTCATCGCTCCCATGCACCGTGTGGCGCTCGTCCTTTGTTCTTTCCAAACATCTTTCAAAAATCATTCCAACCTCAACAGCGCTGTTCACCTGTGTCCTTCCCTCCCCCCCCTACCCCCACCCAGGGTGGTGTTCAGAAGCCAAAAGGTGGGTGCAGCACCATGGGTAAAGAGCCTTTTTCCTCTTCCTAAGGGGCTTCAGCCTCCAGTTAGTCTCAGAAGAGAAAACTGTCTCCCTGGTTCTCAGTGGAGCGGGAGCAGGTGGAATCCAGGGAGCACGGGTCCCGCTGTGCTTGGTGTGTGCCTTGCCAGACCAGTCAGTGATGCGTAACAAGAACCACAGTCGATGCAGGAAGAGCAGCGGCGTGGAGGAAGACCTGGCCAACACCCCGGTGAGACCAGAACAAACTGGTGGGATGGCCTCTCCACACCCTCCCCACCTTACTGCCAGAGGGCTTTCTAAGACAGCCTTTCACCAAGCCCTTCCCCCTGCCTCCAGAATCAGCCCCCTGTGCTTAGGGTAGGAGTGTATTGTTACTGGTCATCTGTCCACTCTGCCAGCCACTGCCCTGAAGACCCTGCCTGGCCTCAAAGTAGTGCTTTCATGCTTTGTGATGAGGTCCACACCCCTCGGGGCTCCTTTCAAGATTCAGTTCACGTGGTGCCTGACAGGCAGATGGGCCGTTCCTGGGGTGTCTTCATCTTGCCCAGGCTTCCGTAGGTAACCCTGCCCGTCCCAGGTGTCAGGTGGCAAGAGGAGCACAGGGCCTTAGCCATGCCGCAGTAACTGAATGGCTTATTGCAAGGCAATCACTTACGTTGAGTAAGTCTAGCCGGAGCTTCAGAGCACAAGTACACCAGCAGGTCTGCTCAAGACAGTCCTGTCTGGAAGTCACTGGAAGCGGGGCATGCCGGCCAGCAAGGCAACGGCTGAGGAGAACACCTGCTGCCACACAGGTGAGCAAGCCGCCCTTCTGGCAGCCGGCAGCCGCCGAGTCTGAACAGTTGGCTTTGCTTGAGGTGGGACTGTGAAAAAACTTGCAGAGAAGAAATACCGAGCAGACAGGATGAACAGGACATCGGAAATGGAGGGTAGTATTAAAAGAAACTTTCAGGGGAGAAAACCACATATTTAGGAAAATGCAGTGAATTGCACCTTTGACTTGGAATCAAAAAGTCCTAAGGGGACAACAGGCTAAAATGAAAGGACAATAGGATGAAACTGTAGCCGTGACAACATCTCCACCTCAGGGCAGGGCAGATGCTGGAAAAACAGACGGTGGTGTGGGG
The DNA here is from genome assembly GCF_024610735.1 of Ursus americanus. Taxonomy (NCBI): domain Eukaryota; kingdom Metazoa; phylum Chordata; class Mammalia; order Carnivora; family Ursidae; genus Ursus; species Ursus americanus. The sequence goes on from NC_142127.1 coordinate 104,697,180, forward strand.
ACAAGTTGGATAAATTCTCCCGGAGTGCAGAAGAGAACAGCAAAGAGGAGCCATCAGGAGGAAGAGAACAGAAAGGACAGAGGGCACTTGTACTAATCTAAGATGGGGTGACAGGACTGGGGAACCCTATCTGAACAAGCAAAACTCTGACAGTGGAGACAGAACTACAGTTTTCAGACGTCAGACAGCAGGCAGAGGCCAGGCGGGTCTCACCCTAGGTCTCAGGGATCGCCTCGGCCCGGGAAGGGGAGACCCAGGTGGAACCCAGCAGGCATGACCTTGAGATGGAACTGATTATGCAGGAAGGCCAGAGGAGCCAGAGTTCCCAGGAGAGAGGGCTGCACAGCCAGCCAGCTCTGGAGACCTACCTGCAGCGGGGACCCTTCAGGCCGTCCCCTGGATACTGACTAGCATGTGTACCTGAGTGTGGGGAAAGCACCACCCAAAAGGAGAAGAGAAAATGACCCCTGGAGTTCATACACGGCCAGGAATAGTCTACATTCCCACGAACCAGAACAGATTTGTGGTCCACGGGGCGCTGGGGAGAGTACTAGCCCAGTAACAAGAAAACAGACACTAACGGCTGCACTAGTCCCGACTATCTTAAAAGCAAGCCTTAGGGGCGCCTGGGTGGCACAGTGGTTAAGCGTCTGCCTTCGGCTCAGGGTGTGATCCCGGCGATCTGGGATCGAGCCCCACATCAGGCTCTTCTGCTGTGGGCCTGCTTCTTCCTCTCCCACTGTCCCTGCTTGTGTTCCCTCTCTCGCTGGCTGTCTCTATCTCTGTCGAATAAATAAATAAAATCTTTAAAAAAAAATAAAATAAAAAAATAAAAGCAAGCCTTAAAAGGATCAAGTTATTTCAAATGAACTGTGTCCCAGAACAAAGACGAATAGGAATTTTTAAAATCCAGAACCTGGGTCACCTGGGTGGCTTGGTCGGTTTGGGAGCCAACTCTTGATTTCAGTTCAGGTCATGATCTCAGGGTCATGGGATAGGACCCTGCGTCAGGATCCCCGCTTGGCATGGAGTCGGCTTGAGATTCTTCTCTCCCTTTCCCTTTGCCCCTCCCCCTGCTCACACATGTGCAAGCTCTCTCTCTAAAATCTGTTTAAAAAAATAAAAATACAAAAGAGTAAAAATCCAGGACCTGCCACAAGCAGCCAAGCCCAGAAGCCTCTGTCTCAGCAAGCCTGGGGTTACCGTCCCCTGTCCAGAGGCACCAGGGCAGCCAGAGAGCGCCTGCAAAGGGAATTCCACAATGCGCACCTGGCCCCAAAACCTCTGGCCTCCATGGGCCTGAGGGTGTCCACTATCTAGATAGAGGCTCTAGGGCAGCCAGAGACCATTGGAAGCCCACCACGAGTGCCCAGCCAGACAAGTCTCTTCCTCCCTGCAGACCTGAGATCCCCTTTCCCCCGTGAGAGACAGCAGTCAGCCCAGCCTGGGGAAGGTGCCATCTCCCCACCATCAGCAGGAACCCCAGCAGCACCACGGAAACCAAGCCCACCAAATAACACTGCAGAGGTTATGCTGCTCCTGGGGGCCCTTTTGCCCACTGAAACAAAAAATTTACACAGAACTGAGGTTACAGTCTTCTAATGAGACAGACGAAATGTCTGGGACACAGATGGAACCCACTTTTCGTACCAAATCACATCCTAAACTGCTGAAAATCAATGACAGAGCAGAACTATTAAAAGCAATCCAGAAATAAAGATACATGATACTTAGAGGCACAGAGGTAAGGAAGGCTGACAGCAGATTTCTCATTGGAAACAAGACAAGTGAGAAAACAGTGGAGAAACATCTTTACTAAAAGAAAAAAAAGAGGCGCCTGTGTGTCTCAGTCAGGTAAGCATCTGCCTTCGGTGCAGGTCATGATCCCAGGATCCTGGGATCGAGCCCCACATCAGGCTCCCTGCTCAGTGGAGAGTCTGCTTCTCCCTCTGCTGCTTCCCCTGCTTGTGCTCATGCATGCTCTCTCTCTCTCAAATAAATCTTAAAAAAGAAAAAAGACAAATATTCAAGCTAAAATTCTTTAGGGAAAATATCAAAGATGGAGGCAAAATAAAGACAGTCGTCATGCATGCAAAAACGGAACGAAGTCATACGAGCAGACTAGCACTAGAAGAAATTCTGAACCAAGTTCTCAGAAGGAATATGATGCGAAACGGCAACGCAGAAGCACGCCAGGGCCTCACCCTCAGCACTGCGACACTGTGGGCCAGATACCTGCCGTTGTGGGGGCGGTCCCGTGCGTTGTAGGGTGTTCGTTAGTGGCTTCTACGCACTAGATCCCAGAAGCACCTACCCCCCGGTATGACAACTAAAATTATTTCTAGGCATTGTCAAATGTCCCCTGGAGGGAAAAGTCTCTCCCTGTTGAAAATCACTGTACTGGATAGAGCTTTCTTCTCTTTCAAGTTTTTCATCCCTTTGCTGCTTTTGAGCAATCATCTAACAGAATTCTTGTGCTCAGACATTCAGCTCACTAATTTTCTCTTTGTGCCTATTCTATTCATCCCGTCTACTCTTTTTTAAACAGAATGTATTGGGGCGCCTGGGTGTCTCAGTGAAGCGTCTGCCTTCAGCTCAGGTCATGATCCCAGGCTCCTGGGATCGAGCCCCACATTAGGCTCCCTGCTCAGTGGGGAGTCTGCTTCTCCCTCTCCCTCTGCACCTCCCCCTGCAACTTGCGCACATGCTCTCAAATAAATAAATAACCTTAAAAAATGACTTTATTTTTTGGAGCACTTTTAGGTTCACAGCAAAACTGAGTGGAGAGTAGAGTTCCCATATACCCCTGCCCCCTACATGCACAAACTCTCCCACTGTAGACACCCCACAAATGTAACACTTGTTACAACCGATGAACCTTCACTGACACATTGTTACCCGAAGTCCATAGTTTTCACTGGGGGTTCACACTTGGTGTACATTATATGGGTTTTCACAAATATATACTAAAATGTACCCATTATGATAGCGCAGGGATACCTCCACGATATTCCTGGTTTGGTTCCAGAACACCACAAGAGAGCAAATATCACAATAAAGCGAGTCAAATGAAGTTTTTGGTTTCCTGCTGTCTATAAAAGTTAGGTTTACACAATACTGTAGCCTATTGGTTGTGCAATAGAATGAGGTCTAAAAAGAACAGCATACATACCTTAAATATACCTTATTGCTAAAGAATGCTCACTGTCATCTGAGCTCTCACTGAGTCAGAATCCTTTCCCTGGAGGAGGTTCTCGCCTCGAAGTTCGTGGCCGCTGACGGATCAGGGTGGTGGCTGTGACAGGTTTCTAAAATAAGACAACAATTTGCTGCATCGACCGACTTCTTTTCACAATTTCTCTCGCACGTGATGCTGTTTGATGGCATTTTACCCACAGGAGAACTTCCTGCCGCTGCTTTATCACCTAATGTACTTAGTATCCTGAATCCTCTGTTGTCTCTTCAACAGTCTTCTCAGCAAGATCACAAGATTGTAGCGATTCAGCCCCATCTTCAGGCTCCACTTTTAATTCCAGTTCTGCTGTTTCCAGCCCCTCTGCAATGACTTACTTCCTCCACTGAAATCTTAAACCTTCAATTTGTAAAACAAAAAACAAAAACCATGATCTGAGAAGCACAATCGAACAGTAAAACAAGTTATGCCTGTATCATTCGAAATACTTTCACAGCCCTAAAAATCCTGTGTTCTCTTCTTTCTTCCCTCCCCCTCCAACCCCTGGCAATTCTATTGAGTTTTTAAAACTTGATTATAGTTTTTGTCCAACATCTATTTTTACTTGTTGTTTCCTAACTACCTTAAAAAAAAAAAAAAAAACAACCAGCCACTTATCTCCTTACAGAGCTTCCTCTGTTAAAGATGTACACTGATCGCTCTGCTACCTTTGCCCTTGGGCATGAATTCTGTCGGTGGCGCTCACTAAGTCGCTTTCATGGAGAGAGCATTCCTCAAATGTTTGGTCTTCCGGGAGCACTTATCTTGGTAATAAAGACATCCTTCCGGTCCTCCTCGGTTCCATCTGTTTGACAGTCCACGTGGGATAGCTGTGGCGGCAGTGGCCCGTTGCGCCATACACTGCGTTTACTGAGAGTGAGGAGAACAGGTGCTGCCTCAGCAGCCTCTGTAAGTGGGTACTCTGTTACTTCTCGGGGTCTGTCACCAGCCATGTGGGCACTATCTTGTCTCTCTGACTCCACTACTACACTCACTATAGCGACCCAGAAACACAAACCCTCTAACTAATGCCTAGTTGGTCCAAGAAGGGCTTGGGGTGAATCATCTTGTCACCTGTCCCTGGGCGCCCTCCTGCTCCCATCCACGCCTTCCCTGCAGACTGAGAGAATGAAAACTGCCCCCTACCTTTCAACTTCCCCCACCCACCTTTGCTCTTAGTCTCTTGCCTTCTCAACACCTCCTGGACTTCAGCTCTTCTCTCTTATCTTCAGTGTCCTTGTCAGCTGCCTCCCTTCGGCATAGAAACACGTTCAGGCTCTAAAATATTTCCCTTAATCTTGTACCCCCTTTTTTTGGCTCCTTCTCAACCTTTGGGAAAGGGTTGGCCACATTCTGCATTCTTTCGTGTTCCATTCATCCCTCAACTCACTGCACACTTTTCTGCGCTCTCCCCACTGCCGTACTAAAGTTCTTGAACGAAATGGATCAGAGCCTCCTAATCCTTGTATAAGGTAGACACTTGCCACATGTCCTCTCAGCTGCACTTTACACTCTTATCTGTTCTCGGACTTTCTTTCCTAATTCCCTTTCCTTTCATCCTCTTTGGATTGTCCTTGAGCTCCGTGTATCTCTTCGCTTCTTAAATTTTGGTGTGTCCTTGGGGCGCCTGGGTGGCTTGGTGGGTTAAGTATGGATTCTCGGTTTTGGCTTAGGTCATGATCTCAGGGTTGTGGGATGGAGCCCCAGCTTGGGCTCTGAGCTCAGCATGGGGTCTACTTGAGATTCTCTCTCTCCCTCTGCCCCTCATCCTCTCTCTCTCTCTCTCTCTCTCAAATCTTTACAAAAATTTTTTTGGTGTGTCCTTTGCTATGTCTACATTTGACAAGACATGAGCTCAGTTTGCAAGCAAGAATGAACAGAAATAAGGAACCCAGAAACCTAGAGGCTTGCAGAGCTGGAAGAGAAAACGTCCGGACCCCAACAGGAGATCAAACTGAGAAAGTCTTCGAAAAGCCCATTAAAATTCAACTTCTTGCCAAAGCATTCCCGAATTCAAATTCTGGTCCTTCACACGGTGTGAACTTGGGCAAGATGCTGAATTTTCCCCCAATTTCCTCCTAACAGCGCCCACTTGATGTTCCCAAGATCAAGTCAGTGAGTAAGTGAACGTGCTCACAGCGGTGCACGTGCTCGGGGCTCAGTTAGACTGGCGCGTGCACGGCTGCCTTCCGTTGTGGGCGGCAGCGTGGAGCACCGTCACACGTGCCCACCGCCCGGGGTCACACGGCGGCACGTTCCCACAGCTCCAGCCCACTCCCCGCTCCTGCTCCTCGGGCTGCCCCAGGCTCCGGCAGCCCTTCCTCAGCTCTGGCTCCCGCACCCCTCCCGCCCACTGCGCGTCACCCACGCTCCGGACTCTGCAGAGCCGACCTTCCCGCGCTGCAACGACGCCGTGGTAGCTACGGCGGACACGCTCGGGGTCCTACGCGCGAAGGAGCCCGCTCTCCACGCCGCAGCCCGCCTCCCCGCCTCTATGATTCGCCCCCTGGGACGCGCCCCCGTCACCTGACCGCACGCAGCCAATCGGCATCCCGCCGGGGCCGGCGCTGCATTGGTCGGAGTGCAAAGCGCAGCCAATCCGGACGCGGCCCGGACCTCGCGGCCCCGCCCCTCCGCTGGGCCTCGGGGAGGCGCACGAGGCTGCGGGCGAGTCGGGGCTGAGCCGCGGCGGGGCCGGGATGGAGGCGGCGGCGGCGCCCAGCAGGGACGCGCGGGGGCGTGCGGCCAGTCATCCCCGCGGCCGCGGAGAGAAGAGCCCGCCGGACAGGTGTGCTCAGTGAGGGGGAGGCGGCCGGCGCCCTCCTCCGGGACGCCCTCGGGGCCCCGTGGGGCGAGGGGTGCTGGTGCCCCGCCCGGGGAGGTCGGAGGCTGGGAGCGGGGAGGACGGTGGGGGTCCCGCCCGGAGGGGTGGCCAGCTGGCGGCACCGCAGGCCTGAGGGTCCCGCGCGGGGATGCACTGCGTCTCGGGGGCGCGAGCCGGGAAGGGCGGCGGGTGGGGGCGCGGCCTGGGCAGGGCTCCCGCGGAGGTGACGCCCGGAGGTCAGCGCACGAGTTCTAGGGAAGCGCGCCCGGGAAGGGGAACAGCCGCTGCACAGGCCGCGGGCGCAGAGCCGAGCCTGCGGACGTGGGCGGCAGGGGCCTGGCGGCGCCGCGGTCAGAGGGCAGAGCCGCGGAGCTCAGGGAGGACTTAGGCATGCCGTCTCGGGGTGGCTGGGTGCGGGACAGGAGAGGAAGCGGGGAAACGCTGGGAACGTGCTGTAACGCCGTGTGCCCGGAGCGCTGGCCGTCGGGGCGCGGAGCAGGGGGGTACCGAGACAGAAGCCGCAGGGCTGGCTGACGCGTTGGTGTGGGGCAAGGAGGGCCTGAGCGGCGGGCAGAGTGGGGAGGAGGCCAGGGAGGCCTTCCAGCGCACAGTACTTCCTCAGCCTGCTGCCAACTATGCATTTTCTTGTTGCTGAGACTTCACTTACTCCTTTTCTGTAATCCTCTCTGCCTGAATGTGAGGAGTGTGTTGTCTTTAAAATTTGGGTCCAGGTCTAAACCTGACCATTTCTTTCCTTAGGCAGTCTACTTCGGTTGAGCCTGAGCAAAAGTTGGGGGGGGGAGCCCCCGAGGGAGATTTGAGTGGAGAGGAGAGTCACCATACCTTTTTATTATATTTTGGTTATGAACCTAACAGAGTTTAGCTTTCCTATCCAATATTGATAGCGTTTTAAGGAACAAGCAAATAATGGAGCAAAGTTATCTATAAAATGTTAATCTGAAATTCAAGCCATTAATGTTTCACTCTGCTGCAGTCGCTGAGCAGACACAAGTAGCTTGAGGAAATGTGGGGTACTTACAGGAAGTGAGAGCAAAATTAAGGACACATGCAGATTTAAGTCACAGCAGAACCAGGAGATACCCAAGGCCAGAGTGGCTAACGGTGGCAGGTCAAACTTCCCAAAGCCTTAAACCTACCAAGTGACTTTGGACAGCTATAGAGAAGATGTTGCATTAAAACACCCTGTGGTTTGGGGGTGCCTGAGTGGCTCAGTCAGTGAAGTGTCTGTCTTTGGCTCATGTCATGATCCTAGGGTCTTGGGATGGAGTCCTGCATTGGGCTCCTTGCTCAGTGGGGAGCCTGCTTCTCCCTCTGCCTCTGTTTGCCACTCCCCCTGCTTGTGCTCTCTCTCTCTCAAATGAGTAAATGAAATCTTTTAAAAAATTAATTAATTAATAAAACACTCTGGTTTAAAAAAAACTGTGTTTTAACAGTCGTGGTTGGTAATTGTATTGAATTTTCATGTGGATCAGTTTAAACATTGTTACTGATTTTAAAATCAGGTCAGTTAATAGTATTAGACAGGATTACCTATTGTATATATATATGTATATATATATATATACATATATATATGAAAGTTTCTGATATTGTTGAAAAGATACACAGATAAATTTTCGAGAAGGCATCCTCCAGGAGCTGTGCTTTTCTGTGACACTTTGTTCTCTTGTAAATCCAGCCCCTGCTGTGCGCCAGCCCTTGTCCTCAGTGTAAGTGACAGAGCAGTGAGGGAAACTGGCAAAGCCTGTGAGCTTCTGGAGCTGACATAACTTTCTACTGAGGCCGACAGTAAACAGGGCCCAAGTCTAGTGTGTCACACGCTGAGGAGTACCATGGAGAGACAGAGGAAGGAGGAAAGGGACTGGTGGCTGTAATTTTATTTAGAGCTCCAGGGAGCTTCACAAGAAAGTCAAGGTGGAAGAAAGACCTAAGAAGAAAAGTGGGGTGGGGGCGTGGTCATGCTAGGCTCGGAAACTGGAAGTGGGAGGGGAGAAGTAGGCCTGCCCAGGGTCCCGGACCAAGTGGACAGTGTTGGGAACAATGGGTGCCCAGATCACCTGCGCCTTCTGCCAGCACAGAGATTACAAAGAAATGAAGAAAAACTACCAGTGAATTAGCCGTCATACAAAGAAATGAAGAAAAACTACCAGTGAATTAGCCGTCAGGAAGGTGCAGCTTCCTGGGCGCTCATGCTTCCCCCACTTCCGTATGGAGGAGAAGAGCTCCCACATTGGGAGCAGATGGGTAGGCTTCAAGGCTCAGGGGGCCATTGATCCTACCAATGGGTGGAAAAAACTTTTGAAAATCTAAATGGATGGTCTAGCGATTATAAAGGAAACTAGCAAAACTCGATTATTGGAAATTATGCATACCTTTCCATAATTCGTGAAGATTTGGAGATGTCCATGTGCAGTTTGTGGAAGGCTGCACGGGGTGTCTGCAGGGGAGCACCTGACCTTGATGGCATTTGCTCTGTTGAGCCGACAGAGCGCAACTGTGCTTCCGTACTCCATCACCTCGTCCTTAACAGGCACGTCTATGTTTTCTTTCCAGCAGGAAGGTTTACATGGACTATAATGCAACTACCCCCCTTGAGCCAGAAGTCATCCAGGCCATGACCGAGGCCATGAGGGAAGCCTGGGGAAATCCCAGCAGTCCTTACCCAGCAGGTAATCCTAGAAGGCGCTCACAGATCCGGAGATATGGGGGGCAGAGGCTCTCAGAGAAATCGTACACCGCATGTGATCACTTGGTTTTGAATAGATTTTCTGTTAACTGCAAACCTGCGGTGTAATTTTTGGTTGGTTGGTTTTCAGAGAAGTCGAAACTTGTCATTGAGCTTGTTGGTACCATAACGTTTCATTTTTCACACTCTCCCGCCCCTCACCCAGATGAAAAAGATGTCTTATTAAGAGCTATTTGTAATAACAGTACCCATTAAAACCCTTTCATGTATCTGTCTCAGGGAATACTTAAAAAATTTGCAAAATAGATCTTTTAAATCATCAGGATTGCATATAATCCTGGCCTTTTTTTAAAATGAAAATTACTTTAAAATTCTTTATTTTCATTATAATAAAAAATATTCTTATTTCTTGTTTATTCTTGTTTTAATGGAGATCATTAAATTGGCAGTTTTAAGAAAATAATTTGCTCCAAATCAGTAGTTTTACGTCCCAGCTACATTAGGTTTTTCAGATGCTGAGCTAGTAGTACCTTTTTTATTTAATGCTTCTCAGAGATAATTAAGGTGAACTGCCTTAACTGTGGATTATGATGAACTAAAAGAGCTTTCAGACAGACTGTTGCCAAACCCTAGATTTTAGTAATGATTATATGCAACTTTACAGGCTTTCGCAGATTTTCGTATCTGTTTGGTATGAGCTTCACAACTTGATAACTAAAAGCTTTTTCAAGATCAGGTACTAGTCATTCATTAACTTCTTTGTTGGTTTATTTGGTATGTGTATTCTGGCTAATCTTCTGAACATTGCCTTGTATGTAATTTTTCCTCTAGTAAAATTGTACCTTCTGATGCGTTAAACTTGAGAATATGGAGGACAATTAAATGCTAATAGAAAACATTTCTTATAAAGAAGTTTAGGAATAATCCTGAAGGAGAAATTCCCCTTCTCGACTGACGAAGCCTGTCAGTGGCTTTCTGGGGGCGCCGACAGCCTACATTTCTTTAAGAACCATAACTAAAGTGCACGTTGCGATCCACTTGTTGGTACTCACATAGATTTGGGGGGAAGGGGGAAGGAAAAGAAAAGAGAAAAGAAAATCACCTTTAAGATAGAATGGTTTATTTTCACAAATTTAATGATAATAATGATTTAATCATGATAATAATTCCTTTGGGAGAATTTATTTTAGGGAAAAATATTAAGGACATATAGGAAGAGTTTCGATACCCAAGATGTTTATCACAGCCTTGCTTGTAATAGTAAAAACCTGGAAATAACCTCCATGTCCATCAGTCAAGGACTGATCACACTGAGTGTGCTGAAGCCCTAAGTGGAGTTGCAGGCCCTGTCAGAGCCATGGTGTGGACTAGGTCAGTGACCCAGAAGCAGAGTAGCAGCATGTGGTTCAAGTGGGAAAGGCGTGTCATGAAACCCCATGTGCAGTATGGTCTCTTTGTTTCTTATACCCCCCGTTCAAGAAAAATTGTGTATGAGCAAGTATGGAAAAGGTACCGTTTTGCTGGGAGATGCAGAAACCCCCACATAGCAGTAGCTTCAGCACAAGGGCTTAAGCAGGTGGAAGGCTTCTGCATCCGATCTGCTGCATGTTCGCATCACGCAGCCTCTGGAAGGCTTCACTATATACTTTCAAGAAAATGAATATGATGGTGTCTTAGTGTTATTATGGAACTAGATTTGACTTTGTGGACCCCTGAAAGTGCCTTGCCCCCACCCCAAGGGCTCCCCAGAAGACACTTTGAGAGTAGCTGATTTAACCAGTATTGGCTGAGTACTCACTGCATGCCAAGCACTGTTCCGGTGAGGGATAAGGCACAGGGTACGAAGTACCTTGGGTCTTCAGGGCATGCCTGGAGAGTGGACCACGATGGGGTCAGTGGAGTTTGGTGTCTACTAGGAGAATATTTCAGCAGCGGCCTTGACTCAGCTGGGCTGGGCAATGCAGAGGTGGGGCAAGATTCCAGGTATTTTTGACAGCAGAGCCTACAGGATTTGCTGATGGGTTGGATAACAGGTTATGAGAAAGGCAATAGCCAAAGCTTTTGGCCCCAGGCCCCGGAAGGACGGAGTCGCTATTTATTTACTGAGCTAAGAAAGGCTGAGACGAACAAGTTTGGGGGAGAAATCATGTATTTAGCTTGGCGCAGGTGTAGTTTCAGATGCCTGTTGGATACCCGGGTGGAACGAGTAGAGTCTGCAGCACGGTGCTGGTTATTCAGTCTTGAGTTGCTGAGGGAGGGAGGATCCGAGGACCTGGCCCCACGGGGGGGGGGGGGGGAGGGGGGGGCATCTGGATTTGGAGCCCCGCCCAGCAAGGGGAGGAGGCGGGGACCTGGATTTGGCACACAGGGACCTTGGTCAGGGTAGGTTTGGGAGGCCAGGGGCCAGAATACCTGATTGCCAGTGAGTTCAAGAGGGAATGGAAAATGGTGGAGATGGGAAAGGAGAAACGGGCCATTGCTGGGGGGAAGTAGAGGGGTTCTGGTGTGAGAACGGCCAAGTGAAGGAGGGTTGCTTTAATGGATCCTGGGAGCCACACACGCCCCTTACTATCCATCTTGCATCCTGAAAAGCAGGAGTTCCGAGACTTCTCTTAAGTCAGTTGCAATTACCAACCACCCTTTACATTTAGTTACACTAGCAACTTCGACTTTCCAAAAGTTTAAGAGTAAGAAAATAGACACCCATGTGTCTCCTACCTAGACGCAACAGTCTTGCCATATTACCTTGATCTCTTTTTTTCTAAATTTACTGCTTTTTCATGAGCCCTGGAGAATGAGTTGCAGGCAGCATGATACTTCCCCGTCACGGGGAAGCACCTGTGTATGTGTAGAAGAAGGGACTTTGTCCCATCACAGTGCCGTGGGTAAACCTCAGAACACGACAGGAAGGTCCTGCTCTGTATTCAGGCCATATTCCCGTTTCCTCAATTGAGGATATTACTTGTTAAAAAGATAAAAACTGAATTAGCAGCTTGGGGTGGGGGAGAAAACCAGTGCTAGCAAATATCTCATGAAAATATAAATTGTAAGTAAAGGATAAGAGCAACCACAAGGTCATTTCTGGCAGTTCTTTGACCTGTGCAAAGTGGACGTGATTCCGGATTCTGAGTGTCCAACAGCTTGTGTTCCCAGGACGCGTTTCTTACAAGTAGGGCTGGATAGTCAACAGACTTTGGAGACTGTCGATCTATAGACCAACGAAGAATGGCCACTGACATCGTCACATTTCCCGTCCTGGCGCCTTCCTTTCTCTGCCACATACAGTTTGGTCCCTTCTTTTGTGCCAGCCAGTGGAACTGGCTCACAGCTGGGGTGCACGGCCCCCGTGTGACGGCAGATCTGTCCCTGAGGCAGGGACCTCTCTCATGCGCCCGGGGGACCTGCACTGTGAGGTGCTGCGTTGGACCTTGTGTTGAGGAGTCACGAGCATTCTTTTTGCTTATTTTTGTTGTTTTGCAGCGTGATCTTAAGCAAATTATTTCATCCCTTCACCCTCCTGTCTTGATGAATGGGGAGCAAGGCAGATGGCCACAGCTTCCCCTCTCCTGTAGCATCCGGTAAGAGGAAGCCCACGTCTTCGGGGATTTTAGGGTTCCCGCACGTCCCCCCGTATTTGTTTCCACCTCTTACTAAGTCTCAGTAGGTGTCACCGAGTTGCTCCTATCTTGCTCCTGCCCCTCGACCAGCTTATTTTTAGGTTGTGGCCTCTTGTATTCATGTTAATGGGACATGGGTCGTCTTAGAGTTGCCCACTTAGAGTTGTTCCTTCATGTCTGGTTCTTTTTTTTTTTTTTAAGATTTTATTTTTAAGTCATCTCTACACCCATTGTGGGGCTCGAACTCACCACCCAGAGATCAAGAGTCACACGCTCCACTAACTGAGCCAGCCAGGTGCCCCATGTCTGGCTGTTCTTTTAAACATGTGTTTATTGGGCTTAGTGAAGCAATGTTAATGAGTTTCCATTTTGGTCTCTCAAGGTAGGAAGGCCAAGGACATTATTGACACAGCTCGGGAGAACATTGCAAAGATGATAGGTGGGAGACCTCAGGACATAATCTTCACTTCTGGCGGCACTGAGGTAAGTTTCTAAACAGGCTCACAGTCTTTTAACTGTAAGTTATATGAAAAAAAATAGGACATGGTTCCCTCTTGGTATTTTTTTTTTTTTAAGAGTAATGCTTGGTCTTGGTCTTGTTGTTTTGCAAATTAGCTTCATATAATTAGCCAGCATTTATCCTAAAAGTAAATTCCAGGCGGCTGATAGGATATTCAGACCATAATGTGTAAATTAACTTGCATTATTTCAACAGAGAGTTTCCCCTTCATTTTGCCCTGGAATTATCCATTTAAATCCCTACTAAATTGTTTGCCTTATTAAGAGTTTGAGGTTTGACCCATTCCAGATGTACTTTTAGATTGATAGAAATTCTCAAAGGCAGTGGGATGGCATCAGGGCTTCTGCTCAATTAGTAATAGTGTCTCCCTTTCTGGGAAGGAGGGTGTGACTGTCACCCACAGGTGATGTTACTGTCCACATGGAGAACCCAAGAGAATCTGCAGCTAGATTATTAGAGTTAATAAGAAAATTTAGTAGTTAATTAGATACAAAAATCAATCGTGTTTTTAATGTACCAGCAACAAGCAGGCATGTTGTCAAAAATTGATCTCTATGCTCTAGAGCCAAAGTGTTTGGGGACTTTCGCTCTTCTAGAGCGAAGACAGAGTTTGGGGATGAAGAGGAACGATAGTTTATTACTTTGCCAGGCAAGGGAGGCTGCAGCAGGCTAATGCATCAGAACTGCAGACCCACCCCAGGCAAAAGGCTGAGGGGTTTCATAGGAAAATACAGGATCTGGGCAGCGTCGATAGGAGTCTGGTGTGTCCTACCAGCCCTGTTGGTCATGTCTCCATGGTGGTCTCATGACCAGTGTCGGCACTGGCCATCTGAGTCTCATACTAAGTATCGATACCAAGTCCCTGGAATAAAGGATCCTGCAGAAAAGCAGTGAAGGGGTGGGGGTGGCTTTAAGAATGAGAAGGAGAAAAATGTGTTCCGTTTGAAGTCAGACCTTGCTGGAGCATTAGTGTGTCCCTCTTAATTGCCAACCGTCCCTGCATTTCTATAGCGGTTTCGGGTTTTTACCAGAGCACGAAAAACATCAAATACTTAGGAAATAAATCTAACAAAAAAGAATTTGTAAGACTTTTTTAATAGACCCCACCCCACCAGGAAAGTAATAGAAATATTAGTGTATACCGCCTTCTAAGAAGTTCTGAATAAATGGAGCAATTCACCTGCTCCCAGATTGGAAGACCCAGTGTCATAAACGCACCAGTTCTTCCCAGTTGATCTGTAGAGTCAATGCAACCTCAGTCAAAATCCTGACACTTTTTTGGTGGAATCTCACAAGCTAATTTTTATGGAAATACCAAAGGCCAAGAACTATCAAGACCTTTGAAAGATTAAGAACACAGTGAAATGACTTGCTCCACTAGATATCCAGCCTTTTGTAAAGCTTACTAATTAAGGCAGGTGGTCTTCGGGCAGGGACAGACGGTGACCAGAAACAACACTGCATGTATGGGTACTTGTCACATGACTGGGGTAGCTGTGTATCCTGGTTTGCTCAGGACAGTCCCAAGATACGCCCGTTGTCCTGACATAATTTTAATAATGCCCTCTTATTCTTAAGTTTTTCTGGCTCAGATGCTCGGTTATATGATCACCATATATGGCTGAGGTAGCCTAAGAGAGCAGGAGGAAAGAATGGCCTCCAGTAAGTGGTGCTGGGACAACTGTATATTCACAAAGAAAAAGGAAATTGGATTTCTGCTTCACAACATAAAATAATCATAACTTCAGGTGTTACAAATACCCAGTTATGAGAAATAAAATTTGGAAAGATTCAGGTGACAGGTTTATATCTTTGTGATGATTAAGAGCAATGAATTTCTTATATATGATGCAGAAGGCACTAACCATAAAGGAGAAGGCTGATAAATCGTACCACCACCACCACCACCAAACAGACTTTACTTCATCAGCAGTCCTATGAAGAAAACAGAAAGACAAGCTAGACAGCGGGGGAAGACATTTGCAACATATAACTGACAAAAGACTAGCATCTGGGACATAAAGGCAGGTCACCCAACAGAAATATGGGCAAGAAACTGGAGAATGTGCTTCACAAAGCAGAAGCCCAGTTTCTACATGTGAAAATACTTGGCCTCGTCATCAGAGGAAAAAACCCTGAAACATGTCCGCACGCCCATCAGAATGATAAAAATTAAGAATTGCAGTGGTAGTAAGTATGGGCGCAGGCCGTAGAGCAGTAAGCACTCACAGATGGCAGAGCATAGCCTGGAATGCCGTCTGGGAAAGCGCTTGGCGTTATCTGGTGGAGTTGAAGACATACGTACTCTGCCAGCCAGCAGTTTCACTCGCGGGGCGCAGCCTAGACAAGTGAGACGCATGCACACCAGGGGCAGGTGAAGCCTGTTTACGACAGCCGGAAGTGGGAGCAGCCCAGGTGTCCCTCAAAATTAGCATGGACCAATGTTAATACATTGTGTTGCACTCCTGTAGCGGGACGTCACACGGCCACCTGCAGCAGTGTGCACGGATCTTGAGATGCCGAATGAATGAAGTCAGTCGAAGGGTCTCTTGAGCCTGGTCTGGCTGAGCAAGGGGTCAGGGAGCTGCCACCACGCCCCTGGGCCCTGTGACACCACTGAGACCAGACTCTCGGTGGCCCACAATGAGCTACCTCAGGCCCAGCTGCCCGGTAGGGCCATCCTGGTCTCATCTGGTGCGAAGGAGGTTCGTGGCCTGCGAGCACGTGGTGCATTTTCAGATGTGACCTGAGGCCGCTGTGCTCCCGTTGTGGCCCAGGGCAGCCATTTCCAGGTTTCAGCAGACACACGCAGTACGTGGCGGGGGCTTGGGCATCTCCATCCTGTTCACAGTCATCGGGTCATCTCTTACACTGCTCCACGATGGCCTTAAATGGGCTTGTGGGGACTCTCCAGCCATGTGGTGCCCCGATGGAACCTCTCTGTGGATAGAATAGCTGCGTGGCTGTGTGGGGCACCAGCAGTGTGACCTGGGATCTCTAAAGAAGCATCCACTGGTTGGAGAAACCCATCTGAGTCGTCCATCCCCAATCCGATATGTCGCCCATCCATGAGCCACAGCGGGGCAGACTCTGCATGCCACCAGGTGGACACTGTCTTAAGTCCTCTGCGCACAGGATGGCAGCACGTGCGCACCTCAGCACAGCGCAAGTGCCGCCCCCCACCAGTTGGGGTACCTCCAGATGCTCCAAGGGATTGGGTCTTTACTGAGAAAAAGTTCCTTCAGCTCTACTAATGTGAAGGTCGAAAAGACAGTGTTGTTTAGAGGTGCTTGCATAGGAAGTCAGAGTATCCAGAAAAGAGGGAAAGGATGACTGTACAAATCAGGCTGGTAGTCGGCTCCTGGGGGTGGGGAGGGGACAGTGATTGAGGGGGCCTGGGGGCTTCTGCGTGGGGCAGTGTCCACCGTCTTGGTCAGGTGACAGTCACTCAGTACTCACCGCCATACTTCCCTGTTAGACTTACGCCTGTATTTTATTCACTTTTCTGTATATATGTTGTAATTTAAAATAAGAGAAAAGTGTTGTGTTTTGTTTTGTTTTAAGTCTTCTCCTACTGTGAGTCCTTTAGTTATCCACTCTGGCTACAGGAAACCAATATTGTCAGCTTCCTGGTGTCTCCCAGAGAGTCCATGCATTAAAAGCAAGTAACTACGTAGATTTATGTATTCTTACCTCCTTCCCTGCTTACCCTTTCAAGGGTATTTTTGCATATATAAGCAAATGTGTATTTCTCCTTTTTTATACAAATCGGGTAGAATACTGTATATAATGTCTGCTACCTTTTTTTTATTATTACTTAGCAAGTATATTTGTATTTGAGATCTTTCGGTCTCTGCACATAAACCATTTCCTTGGTGTTTATACCTCGGTGTCCGTTGAACAGTGTTGTATGATTTATTTAACAAGTCCCCTCAATGGTAGACATCGAAGGGCTCTCTGAGGTTGAGCTGTTACGAACAGTGAGCTACACCTCATAAGCGACCTTTCTGTACGTCATTTTGCTTCCATGCAAGTGTAGTGATAGGATCGAGTCCAAGACACCGACGCGCTGGGTCACAGGGCTTATTTGATAGATATGACAAATGGTTCTTAATATGCCAGATTATACTCCCATCAGTAGTGGGTACAGGGACAAAATATTCTTTTTCAATAGACTTATAAAATTTAAAAAATTATAACATTGTTTAATAAGACAGGCATTAATTGACTGGAAATGAATTCTGACACTTTTGAAACGTTGAAACCCCAAATCTTTGTTGTTGCGCATTCAGATGTGCAGCTCGGAAGCTGGATGTCTTTGAGACCATTCTTTCCTTTTTAAATGTTAGCCACAAGGAAAAGGAAGTCCAAGAAAGTGCCACTGTCGCTCTCCCCTTAGCGCAAGTCTCGTAAGTGCTCTTTCTGCTCTCTGCAGTCAAACAACTTAGTAATCCACTCCGCGGTGAAACATTTCCACCGAACCCGCCCCTCCAAAGGGAGCCCGGCCGAGCTGAGCAGCCCGCTGGACGGGGCCGCGCCCCACCTGGTCACCTGCACCGTGGAACACGACTCTATCCGTCTGCCCCTGGAGCACCTGGTGCAAGAGCAGGCGGCCGGTGAGTGACCAGCTTGGCGGATCCCGCAGGGCGGCTCTGCTTACTGCTGCTCACTGATTCCCGGGGGGTGGGGGGGCGCCCCAGAGCTGGTGAATCATTTACCCTCCGCACGCAGCCTCCCTGGCCCTACACAGGTGCAAAGGTTGCACAGCCTGTCCCCACATGGCAGCTAGTAAATGCTGCCAGATTGTTCCTTAGGAAAAAGATGGGCATCAACGTGTAGATCCAGTCTAGTCCAGACACTTCGGATTCTTGTGTGTAATAAATATAAACATATTGAAATGGTACACAGTGCTCTTCACTTGGGTTTTAATGATTAGAACTTGGCTTCCACTTCCTCTGGTAAGAAGAACAAGGGTGAAATAGACATCAGCTTCAGGGCGTAAACACCAGAATAATTGCGCTTTTGCTGGACGACTCCATCTCAACACAGGGGAGGGAGGCTTGGCCGGCAGTGGCAGCGGCTCTGAACTTTCACTTTTCCCGTGCTATGAAGTCTCAAGACACAGACACAGAGCCCTTTTCTCCCCCAAGACAGCTGAGGTGAATGCTTTCCTTTAAACAGAGTGACTTTCCTCTCAGCCTCTTTAATCTGCCTGGAAACCTAAAGGTGAATTGAGGGAAAGTATTTTTATCATAAAGGTAAAGGACTGTACCATAGCGTTCCACTTGACTAGGAAGGAAGCTTCCTATGGATTTTCCTGTTTGACTACAAGAGTTTTTCTCTTTCTGGTCTTACCTAGATGCACTACTTTCACTAAAAAAAAAGAGATGAAGTCTGACTTTATTTCAGCTCTTTTTCCTTTTAATCTCTGGTACCTTTTTTTTTTTCCTCTTTCTTACTTTTCTGTACTTACAGGGAAGGGCAACACATTATTCTTAGTTGCTGTTGCGTTTGACCTCCTGCTTAAATTACACAGATTTGGGGGCACCTGGGTGGCTCAGTCGGATAAGCGTCTGCCTTTGGCTCAGGTCATGATCCCAGGGTCCCGGGATTGAGCCCCACATCAGGCTCCCCACTCAGCGGGGAGTCTGCTTCTCCCCCTCCTGTTCAGTGGTTCTTCGTTTATTCACCAAGTTGTGCAGCCATCACCATAATCAGTTATAGAACCTCTCGTCACCCCCAAAACCCTGTACCCATCCACTGTAATTCTCCATTTGCCTCACCCCCAGACAACCACTAATCCATGTCGTGTCTCTAAAGATTGCCCTATTTCATAGGACTTTTGTATGAATGGAATCATAGAATATGTGGTCTTTTTGACTGATTTCTTTCAGTTAGCATGTTTTCAAGGTTCATTCATGATGTACCAGTACCTAATTTCTTTTTGTGGATTTATAATATTCCGTTTTATGTGAATTCCAGTTTATATAAATAATACATTATTTATCCGTTCATCTGCTGATGAACATTTGATGATCATTTGGCATTACGAATAATGCTGTCGTGAACCTTTGTGTGCAAGTTCTTGTGTGGACGTATGTTTTCATTTCCCTTGGGCTTGTATACCTAGGAGAGGAATAGCTGGGTCACATAGTGACTCTGTGTCTAACCTTTGGAGGTGACCTTTGTATTCTGAGTAGCTACACCCTTTTGTGTTTCGGCCAGCAGGGCACGAGGGTTCCTGTTTCTCTGCATCCTCCACATCATTTGCGATTGTCTGTATCTTTTATCATAGCTGTGCAGGGGGCTGTGCAGCGGTGTCTCATGGTTTTGATTTGCCTTTCCCTGATGGCTGATGATGTTGAGCGTCCTTTCATGCGCTTAATAAAAAGAAGAGTATTCCTTTTTTTTTTAAATTATTTTATTTATTTGAGAGAGAGAGTGCGCATGAGCAGGGGGAGGGGCAGAGGGAGAGGGAGAAGCAGGCTCCCCGCTGCGCAGGGAGCCCGACGCTGGGCTCCGTCCCAGGACCCCGGTATCATGACCTGACCCAAAGGCAGACGCTTCACCGACTGAGCCACCCGGGTGCCCCAAGTCGAGTAATCCTGGCCAGAGCAGCCTTTCCTTTGCTTTCCTTTGAGTCTTGTAGTGGATACATGAGTTCTGCCCTTCTCTTTCTGGCCCCTACCCTGTCGCTGGAGCCCGTCCAGGCCTGCCAGTCCTCTCTTGGGCACGTGGTGCTCTTTCTCAGTCATAGCCAGTGCTTTGGCCACCCACCTGCAGGGTATGTAGTGGGGGAGCGAGGTCGTCACACCCAGCCCTGCCTGCTTCAGCAGGCTGCCCTCTTCACACTGTGCACTCTGCACTTGGGTGACCACTAGATCCTTTCATAGTTTTCGCCTATTACTGTTCTGAGTGTTTATTTCCTATTCTTATTAATCTGATGCCATCATCCTTCTATATTCTAGGAATTCCTCGTCCACAGGTGATACCCCTAATTTAGAAAATATCTGTTCTCTCATCTTGGACCTTGAAGGGAGAGTGGATGCATTTGTCTTATACCATTTTGGGTGTTTTTTTTTTTTTTTTTTTAAGATTTTATTTATTTATTTGACAGAGAGAGACAGCCAGCGAGAGAGGGAACACTAGCAGGGGGAGTGGGAGAGGGAGAAGCAGGCTCCCAGCAGAGGCGCCTGATGTGGGGCTCGATCCCATAAAGCCAGGATCACGCCCTGAGGCAAAGGCAGACGCTTAACGACTGAGCTACCCAGGCGCCCCTGTCTTATACCATTTTGAACCAAAATCTTGATTCAGTCACCTTTGCTTATTAATCATCTGCGGTAAGGAGATTATAAGAGCTTGGAGCAGTGCCTAGAACCTAGTAAGTGACTAATGAACGTTTGCTCTGTGTCGAGTGACTGAAGGTTAGGTACTTGGTACATTAAGATGCTCTCATGAGGATGGTGGAGCAGGAAGATGCTAGGCTCACCTCGTCCTGTGGATATACCTAGATAGCGTCCACATCAGTGTAAAGAACCCCAGAAATGACCTGAAGACTGGCAGAACAAATTCTCCACAGCTAAACATAGAGAAGACGCCACATCAAAGAGGGTGGGAAGGGCAGAGATGTGGTTGGAAGCCAGATGGACCTGTGGGACTGTACGGGGGGGAGGGACACCATGGCCTCAGAGAAGGGAGAGGAGCAGACCCCATCCAGGAACCCCAGGTATGAAGTACCTGCACTGGGAAGGTGGATCTCCATAACATTGGCTTTGAAAACCAGAGGGGCCTAACTTCGTGAGTTCTTACAGTCAGTGGGGCTTAATACCTAGAACTTCAAAAATCAACAGGCTTGGCTCTGGAAGACCAGGGAGACCAAGAGGAAACTGAGGCCCCACCCTAACAGAGACAGTACAACTAACAGCCCCATGGAGATACAGCATAGTGACAGCAGCTTGATAAACTCCTTGGGTGTATGGGAAGGAGGTTTATTTACTAATCTCAGAGTGTTTGCTGGAGGGGCAGGGTGTCTTTTGGTAAACTTCTCCAAGAACAAAGGAGCTGGTGGGTGCCATTTCCCTCCTCCACCTCCCAGCCAGATACGTGGACACCTGTGGGAACCAGTGTAGTGCAACACTCTCCACCTGGCTTGCTAACAGTGTGCCCCACGAGTGGACCCACACCCTCCATCCTGGCCCGGGTAGTTTTCCCAGGCAGCAGCAGGTCTCTTCCTGCAGGGGACTGGTGTGGACCTTGCTGGCACTGCATATCCCACCCCCACGTTTTCCTGCAGACCCACCCAACAACAACACAGTGACCAAACCCTGCCTACAACAGGCAAAGACAGCCATTGCAGACAATTGGACTGAAGGCAAATGCCACAATAGTAGGGTGCACATAGGAGACACCCCTGAAGCTCTAGGTTCTAGTGAACGGGGAACACCACACAGCAGGGCACTATAGGACCTCTCCTTCAGAAGGCCACTACTTTTAAGAGCGGGAGATAGAGCTGACTTTCCTAACACGTGGAAAGAGACAGAATTAGACAAAATCAGAAGACAGAAGAATATGTCCCAAATGAAAGAACAGGACAAAATCACAGCAAGAGAGCTAAATGAAATGGAGATGAATAATACACCTGATAGAGAATTTAAAGTAATGGTCATTTAGTATTCACTGGACTTGAGAAGAAAGTGGAGGACCTCAGGGAAACCCTCAACAAAGAGATAGAAAACATTAAGAAGAACCAAGAAGAGATGAAAAACTCAATAACTTAAATTAAAAACGCACTAGAGGAAATAAATAGCAGACTAGGGGAAGCAAAAGAATGGAACTAGTGACCTGGAGGACAGAGTAATGGAAAGCAATCAAACAACATAAGAGAGAAAAATGAATAATAAAAAATGAAAATAGATTAAGGGAACTCAGCGACACGATCAAGAGTAAGAACATTGGTGTCATAGGGATCCCAGAAGAACAACAGAGAGAAAAGGGGCAGAAAATGTATTTAAAGAAATAATAGCTGAAAACTTTCTGAATCTGGGAAAGGAAACAGAAATCCAGATCCAGGAGACACTGACAGCTCCCACGAAATCAACCCAAGGAGGTCTAAACCAAGATACATAGTAATTAAAATGGCAAAAAGTTTGGGCACCTGAGTGGCTCAGCTGGTTGAGTGTCTGCCTTTGGGTCAGGTCATGGTCTCAGGGTCCTGGGATCAAGCCCTGCAAGTGGGCTCCGTGCTCAGTGGGGAGCCTGCTTCTACCTCTCCCTCTGCCCCACCCCTGCCACTCGTCCTCTCTCTCTTGCTCCACATTCTATCAAATAAATAAAATCGTTTTAAAAAATAAATAAAATGGCAAAAAGTAGTGGTAAAAAGGGAATGGTAAAAGCAGCAAGAGAAAACAATTACATACCAGGGAAACCCCATCATGGTATGAGCTGATTTTTCAGCAGAAATATGCAGGCCAGAATGGAGTGGTGTGATACATACAAAGTGGTGAAAGAAAAAAAGCCTGCAGTCAAGAATACTCTATCCAGCAAGCCTATCCTTCAGAATGAAAAGAGAGATAAACAGACAAACAAAAGTTAAAAGAATTCACTACCATCAAACCGGTCCTACAAGAAATGTTAAAGGGGACTCTTTTTGTAGAAATAAAAGACCATAAATAGGAATAAGAAAAGTAAGCACAAAAGCAGTAAAATTAAGTATATCTATAAAAATCAGTCAAGGGATTCACAAAATGAAAGGGTGTAAAGTATGACACCACATACCTAAAAACTGTGGGGCAGAGGAGGAAGAATTTAGTGATTTTAGAACAGGTGCAGCCATCAACTCAATACAAACTGCTATTATGCATGTTATATTTAAACCTAATGGTAAGCACAAATTAAAAACCAGTAATAGGTATGCAAAAAATAAAGAGTACTGAAAGTCCTAGCCACAGCAACCAGACAAAAAGAAATAAAAGTCATCCAAATTGGTAAGGAAGAAGTAAAACTTCACTATTTGCAGTAAACATGATACTCTATATAGAAAACACTAACAGCTCCACCAAAAAACTGCTAGGACTGATAAACGAATTCAGTAAAGTCACAGAATACAAAATCAATATACAGAAACCCATAGCATTTGTATACACTAATAATGAAGCAGGAAGAGAAATTAAGAAAACAGTCTCATTTACAGCTGCACCAAAACCAGTAAGATACCTAGGAATAAGCCTGACCGAAGAGGTGAAAGACCCATACTCTGAAAACTATAAAGTTGATGAAAGAAATCGAAGATGACACAAATGGAAAGACATTCCACGCTCATGAATTGGGAAAACAAATATTGTTAAAATGTCCATACTACCCAAACCAATCTACAGATTTAATGCAATCTCTATCAAAATACCAACAGCATTTTTCACAGAACTAGAACAAACAATCCTAAAATTTGTATGGAATCACAAAAGACCCCAAATGATCAAAAGAATCTTGAAAAAGAAGACAAAACTGGAGGTATCACAATCCCAGATTTCAAGATATACTACAAAGCTGAAGTAATCAAAACAATATGGCACTGGCACAAAAATACACACATAGATCAATGGAACAGAACAGAAAACCCAGAAATAAACCCACATTTATGTGGTCAATTAATCTTTGACAAAGCAAGAGAGAATATGCAATGGAGAAAAGGACAGTCTCGTCAACAAATGATGTTGCGAAAATTGGACAGCTACATGCAAAACAATGACACTGGACCACTTTCTTATACCATGTGCAAAAATAAACTCAAAATGGATTAAAGACCTAAATGTGAGACCCAAAACCACAAAAATTCTAGAAGAGAGAGCAATCCATAATTTCTTTGACATCAGCATAGCAACTTCTTTCAAAGTATGTCTCCTTAGGCAAGAGAAACAAAAGCAAAAATAAGCTGTTGGGACTACATCAAAATAAGCTTTTGCACAGCAAAGGAAACAATCAACAACACAAAAAAACAACCTACTGTATGGGAGGAAATATTTGCAAATGACATCTGATAAAGGGTTAATATCCAAAATATAAAAAGAACTACAACTCAACACGATAAAATCAAATAATCCAATTAAAAAGTGAACAGACATTTCTCCAAAGAAGACATCCAGTTGGCCAACAGACACATGAAAAGATGCTCAACGTCACTCATCAGGGAAATTCAAATCAAAACTATAATGATATATCACCTCACACCTATCAGAATAGCTAAAATCAAAAACACAAGAAACAACAAGTGTTGGCAAGGATGTGGAGAAAAAGGAACCCTTGTGCATTGTTGGTGGGAAAGCAAACTAGTGCAGCCACTTTGGAAAACAGTATGGAGGGTCCTCAAAAAATTAAAAGTAGAATTACCATATGATCCAGTAATCACACTACTGGGTATTTACCCAAAGAATACGAAAACACTGATTTGAGAAGATATATGCACCCCTATGTTAATTGCAGCATTGTTTACAATAGTAAAGACATGGAAGCAACCCGAGTGCCCACTGATAGATGGAAGAAGATGTGAGATATATATCACAGGTGGGTGGGGGGGATGGGGGAAATAGGTGATGGGCGTTAAGAGTACATTTACCATGATGAGCAGTGAGTAATGGATAGAAGTGTTGAATCACTATATTGTAGACCCAAAACTCATATAACACCATATGTTAATTATGCTGGAATTAAAATAGAATGTTTTTTAAATAGATGCCCTCATGAACCAAGAGTGCATTACCTCCTTGTGGGCCCTTCAGCAGCAGAATGGAGAGTGTTCCACAGAACAAACTCAGCACCTGAAGCTGCGTTAAAGGAGCATTCACGTTGGCTATATCCGTGTGCTGTGGTGATGGGCGGCTTATATTCCTTATAGTTTTCTGAACTTTTACAATAAATTGCTTTTTTAATGTGGAAAATACTTTTGTTAAGCTGTATCTTAATGAACTTTCAAAAGAGGTTGTTTTATAAGATTAACCTTGGTACGTGTGTTTTTCCCCTCAGCGGTCACCTTTGTGCCAGTATCCAAGGTGAATGGGCAGGTGGAGGTCGAGGATATCCTGGCAGCTGTCCGCCCGGCCACGTGCCTGGTGACTATCATGCTGGCCAATAACGAGACTGGTGTCATCATGGTGAGTTATTTATCCCTTAAGAAGATCTAGTGAGGAATGAAGGGGGCCCAGACTCTACTTGGTATTCTCACGCATCCCACCTGGGGCCTCTTCTTTTCCTTCTTCTTCATCATCTTCATCATCTTCATTGTCTCTGTTGTCTTCATCTTCATCATCTTCGTCTTTGTTGTTGTCTTCATCATCTTCCTTCCTTCTTCCTTCCTTTCTCCTTCTTTTTCCCTTCATCCTCCCTCTTATTTCCTCCCTCCTTCCACCCCCTCCTCCCTCCTCCTCCCTCCTTCCTCCTCCTCCTCCCTCTTCCTTCTCCTCTCCTCATTAATGACTCCTTATTTCTTTCATTCAGTTTTCATGAAATCAAAGCAACATACTCAACTGTTTATTTTTCCCTACTTCAGCCCATCTCTGATATCAGTCAGCGAATCAAAGCCCTGAACCAGAAGCGGGCAGCTTCCAGGCTGCCGGTCATTCTGCTGCACACAGATGCGGCACAGGCCCTGGGGAAACGGCGTGTGGATGTGGAGGACCTGGGCGTGGACTTCCTGACCATTGTGGGGCACAAGGTACATTCACGGAGGCCTCCTTCCCTCCATGACCTTGAGGCTCACCTTAGAGCAGAGCCCACAGCACCACTGATCATCCATTTGTTGACCAGTGCAAACGCGGGGCACAGTGGCATGACTTGCAGTCCCCACCCTCATGAGCTGAAGAAGGAGAAAGTAGCAGTACCCCAACCTGGGACAGGACAGGGGTGCCCAGGCAGGGCTGTGGGAGGGCATGGAGACAAGGCAGGTGGCTTTAGCCAGATATTGAATGTTCTCTGCAGTGGGCGGAGAGCGCCTGTAGACCCCTCATCAGCCCACCAATAGGCCCCCACCCCAAGGACGGAAGATGTGAGATTCAAGATGCTTTCTCCAACTTGATTTGAAGTGCAGCTCCTGAATGCAAAGGTCAGTTTTTAGCAGCTCTCACCTTAAATAGTGAAGACACTTCTGAGACTTTGCTCATCTTTCTGGCAGCTAACTAGAACCCGAAATATTTGTAGTCCTCTATGTTGAAGCATGGTGCTCAGCTAGTTTCCAAAGGAGTGTGTGCTGACCTGACACTGTGGCACTTAATGATTTTTGGAGAATGTCAGTTTGAAAACATGGAGTCATACCCAGGAAAAGCCCTTGGCAATCTCTAGTTCCAGCCCCTCTCCTTTTACAAATTCTGTTCTGTGTTAGCAGTTAAGCTATGCTGCCGCCAGGCTAAGAACAAGAGTCCAGGCTCTGCCCTGCACCCGCAAGGCTTTTGTGACTCTGACATGTCCAGAGTGGTGATGGGTGGCACAGCTGTGGGGCTCATACAGTAGAGTATTTCTCTGTGTGCCTCTAAGCACTCAGCATGCACACAGAGTAGGAACTCAGAAGGTTCTTGTTGAATAAATGACTGACTTTTCCTTTCAGTTCTATGGTCCCAGGATTGGAGCACTTTACGTCCGAGGGCTCGGTGAACTTACCCCTCTGTACCCTATGCTGTTTGGAGGTGGACAAGAACGGAATTTCAGGCCAGGGTAAGATGGAAAGTTAACGAAGTCTCTGACCTGCTGGCCATCCTGTTGTTCTGTAGGGCAGTAACTTTTCTTTGTCCTGGAGGAACTGTAATAGCACATTCTATGTCACTACTGAGTCAGAATTTGCTCCACTGATGGATTCTGTAGATTCACACGTCTTTAGTCTCTATGGGGATGATTAAGCTGGAGCCCTCCAGACTGAGATGTGCTGCTGTTTTCATGATGGTGGGATGAGCAGAGTTGCACATAAGCACCTGGCTTCCTTTCTGGTAGCTCCTGTGTCCCTGTGCTATAAGCTGATACTGTAACCAGGGAATGAAGTGGTACTAGGGCGACATCTTTTATCAGAAATTCTAACAAGAAGGAGAAACAGGAACAACATGGTGGTGTGTTCCCTGGGTTTTCTTTCGCCTCCTTTATCCCTGACTTAGAGCTGAAGTAGCCTGTAACTCAGAAACACTAATGACGGCAGAAAAAAACGTCCATCCACAGCCAACTCTCTCTAGACAGTGGACCAGGAACAGGACAGCCTAGCAAGACAGAGAACTTTCAGACAATACCCACTTTACTCTCACCAATCACCACATGGTAAACTGCTGCCATCCCCGCCCATGCCAGCAAAGGCAGAATAGGGAGCCCAGACTTCCACCTGCACAGCCTGTGACAAGATGTTCCCATACCCACACCAGGTGTGTCAGAGGGGTCCTAGGAGGGAGCCAAGACTTTCACCCCTGGCAGCCAGTTATGAGGTACCCTCACCGTGGTGTCAGTGGAGACCACAAGGGCTTCCACGCACAGCCTTCCTGACACGGTGTGTCCTCCCCTTGTGTGTTGACACAAGCTGAGAAGGGAACCTAGATTCCTACCTCCACCTGGCAGCAGTGAGCTGGCATACTCCTTCCCCTGCCACAGCAGTGTCAGAAGAAGCCAGCTAAAACAGAAAGGTTAAGTAACATCCAGACTCTCATAACATAATATGAAAATGTCCAGGTTTCAATTGAAAACCATGCATCATATCAAGAACAAAAAAGATCTTAAATTGAATTAAAAAAAAGAGAATAGATTCTAGTCCTGACACTGAGATGACAAAGATGTCAGAATTATCTGACAAAGATTTTAAGGCAGACACAAGAAAAATGCTTCAGCGAGCAATTATGAACACTTGAAACAAATGAAAGTGTCAACAAGGACAAAGAAGATATAAAGAAGAACTAAGTGGAAATTTTAGAACTAAAAACTACAGCAACCAAAGCCCAACCAAGCTCAGAGGATGAGTTCACGAGCAGAAAAGGGCAACAGAGGAAAGAACCCATGAACTGAAAGAGAACAATAGAATTACCCAATCTAAACAAAAGGGAGACTCTAGATGGGAAAAAAATTGAACCACCCCTCAGAGACCTTGTGGGACTACAGCAGATCTAACAATCATTTCATTGACATCCTAGGAAGCAAGGAAAAAGAGTAGGATGAAAAAGAACTTGAAGAAATAATGGGTGAAACCTTCCCAAATTTGGCAAGAGACATAAACGTACAGATTCAAGAAGCTGAACAAACCCCAAGCAGGATAAACCAAAAGAAATCCATGCCAAGGCCCATAGTTAACTTCTGAAAATGAAAGGCAAAGAAAAAATCTTGGAAGCTGCCAGAGGGGAAAAAATGACACCTTTCCTATGGGGTAAAAATAATTCAAATGGTAGTGTATTTCTCATCAGAAACCATGGAGGCCAGAAAGAAGTGATGAAGTATTAGCAAGTGTTGAAAGCATTGTTAAGCAGAAATATCCTTCAGGAATAAAGGAAAATCAAGACATTCTCAAATAAAGGAAAACTAACAGAATTTGTCACCAAAAGACCTATGCTAAAAATGACTAAAAGAAGTTCTTTAAACAGAAAGGAAACAGTAAAAAAAATGGAACCTTTTTTTTTTTTAAAGGAACATCAGAAGAAAGAAAGAGAGCAGGGTAAGCAAAGTATGGGTAAATAAAACAAGCTTTTCTCTTCAGTTTCCTAAATTATGTTTGATGGCTTAAGCAAAAATTATAACACTGTCTGGTGTGGCTCCAAATATATGTGGAAGAAAAATTTAAGGTAATTATAAATGGAGGAGACTAAAAGTATGTAAAAAGAGATAAGGTTTCTGTTCACTTGAACTTCTGAAAAATGTTCAGGTAACCCACAGAGAGGTAGGAAGAAGAAAACAGAGAAAAGA